>NC_086284.1:36746457-37346457 GCF_963924245.1 Chroicocephalus ridibundus | reverse complement strand
AGACTAAGATATCTAAACTTAGGAGCAGGATTCAGTTGACTAAACAAAAACGGCAGCATTTCATACAGCCTACAGTATCCAGGACAACCAGGTGGAGCATCCTAAGGTATCTCTAATGGCAACAAACTCTAATATTTAGGTATCCCGGATGTTTACATGTGACCTGTACATATAAGCTGCCTTTATAATCAGTGGAGATCTTGACTCAATTTAATTGCACACACATACACATGGAGTTACATTTAAGATGCTCTACAGCGTGGAGCACTCACATAGAGATGACCAATATGACAGAGGGCCTACAACGGAGCCATGACTTTCCATAGTGGCAAGTGAAAAGCAGGGAGGATATTTCAGGGAATCTAAAACATCGCTGAGCCCATGTGTGGGCATCTGAATTCAGTCGCCAGTCAATACATTCAGTGGTGCCAAGAAAGTGACTCAGATGATGCTGAAAACCTACACTAGGGCTTTAATAAGATTATTGCAGACACCTTCATTTAGACACCTGCATTTAGGCGTCTTTACCTGGAGCTGAATCTCGTCTTACTGATCAGACAGATGCAGTCAGAGCAGACACAGGAACAAATCCACCCACCATTTAACAGTAAGGCTGCACGCCTTAGTCCAGAATGGCAGGAGAAATTCTGGGTTACTGCACTGCTCAGCACACTTGGACAGCTAGGCTGTAAGATTTGCTTGTAAAGGGGAAAACAGGATGATACGCTTCCAGGGCCAGCTCTGTCAGAGTGGTACGGATACAGACACTGAAGTCTCAGACACTTAAAGAGCTCTATGCAAAACTAGTAATGAAAATCATCCTAGTGACTGCACAGTGCTGACCACTTATGTGGTGTGCACACCACTTTCCTCAGCTGACCACACAATTAGTTAAAAGTAACTAATAAAGCAAGTCTTCCCAATGCTCAGTAAAAATGACTGGTTCATCATAATTTTTCATCTATAACTGCTTAAAAAAAAAATTCCATTTATGACTCAAGTATCAGTTTCCCTTCCACTTCTTACCTTACTCTTAATACTGCATAAATTAGAAGCCACTACATGGGTAACAAATGCCTCAACCCTTTAACAGTTCCCACTGTGACCTGCATGCGTTCATTTAAGCTTAGAGAGATAGAACAAACTACTCAGAGAGGATATTAGGTCTGCGTTGTTTCCATAGATTTCACGGAGATACACGTCAAATGAAAATATGTCAGATAGTCTGACCTCTTGCAGAGAAGATTCCGCCTAATACTTTTTGTCAAGAAGAGATTACTTCTTCCATTATGGTCGTGATTATCATCAATGTTTTGGGTAGCACAGCACTACAGCTGGACTAAGGTTCCTACATTATTAACATCACTGCCCATGGCCCGGTAGACGCAGGGGAATATCATCATTCATAACATCAAATCAACAGTAGTACTCTGGTTATTTATAAGTTTCATGTTGTTCTTGTTTGTGACCTAAATTTACTGGAAGTCTGAGGTTACTTTCTGTCTTGCTGGAGTTCACTGCTTTTGGGAACGTTAATGTTTCACTGCTATGTGGAATTCTGCAAACTCTACTGTCATTCTGTCATTGCTGCCTCTGTGCCTTCCCTTTAGGTAATGGGTAGATCTATAATCTATTACATTCTGCAAATGCACTGCCAGCGTACTGTCACTTGCTAGTCTACTTTAGAAAGCTCGCTTTCAACAGTAGCTGACAAGGACTGGGCAACTAGTCAAAGCCGTTCCACTTTGGGGACCAGGAAGGCTATGCCCAGGAGATGTGAAAGGAAAAGCCAAATTGTGTTGTTCTCCTCACTTCCTCTGGTATTAAGAGAGCTAGGAGAGCAAGGGAAGCAAGAAAGACAGAAAAGCTGGAGTTAGTGTGATAAACCACTTGTGGTATTATTATTAATCAGCAATGTTTATCCCCAAAATCATAAGCATGAAGAATAAACATGCATATAGTCAGATCAGACCATTTCTTTAAAAGTAGCTAAGCTTTCCCTATTACTACAAAGGAACTAAAAAAACCCAATTAAATTGCTTTGAATCTTCTGAAAATCCTGAAACAGCGATAGTGTCATCACAATAAACCTGTGTTCATTATAAAGTGAATATACTTATCATTTATGAAATGAGATTATCTGCATTAATTCCTAGGCATCTTAGGATCTTCATAGCTGACTTAGTGTTTTTCAGGTCTAACTTTGATAGAAGATGCAATTTTTTTTTAACCAATAGGTCTTTAAGCCTTGTGGGTTTGCCAGCACTGAGAAAGACCATTACAAATATACAGGCAAACAGAGGTCAACTAATGGGACGCTGGCTGCTAATATCGAAGGTGGAGGACTGCTTCGTATAAAATCACAGTTCAGCAGCAATTAGCTGGCACACTCCTAAACACAGCAGTTGTCTGAAGTAAACAACTAGTAGTATGTTAGATAGCTGGCAAAAAAAAAAAAACCAACAGTATTAAATCATATTGGAGCCAAAGACCTGTTAAAAGGACTTGGGAAAGTGCTACCCCTCTTGTTAGCTGCCAACCCCAACCAGCTCTTGGTCAGATGGCCAACAAGACAGAACCTGCCTTTCCCGATGTGAAGGAATGGAGGTGCCCTGTTGTTTCACAGAGGATTACAAACAGCCAGTAGATGGTAGCAACTGTCGGTCACTAGTAACCTGAGTTGGATGCCTGCCGACAACCTAGATGCAAAAAAACTCTGCGTTTCATTATCAACCGCATGAGTGATTCAGCCTCCCAGGAGAAAACTGTATTAGGCTTTGCTATAGCTAATTTTAATTGATAGATGAAATCGTTGTCAGAAATAATGCTGACCTATATATGGACTTCTTAAGCTACGCTGTCCATGTAAGTCAACATTCAGGGGGAAAACAACATTAGGGCAGAATTGCATCGGCAGGTTGTGTGAAAATGGTCTGAACAGATGGAAAGATAAGGAGAAAAAGACTGTCTTCTCTATCCGTGGTTTTGGAAGGAGGAAAGTTAATAGAATAAGAACAAAAGAGTTATTACAAATGTGCAGAACTTTCAAAACTAAAATCTGTATCCCCATGTTTTCAAAAACCTGTCAAGTGTCTTAAACATTAAATATCTTTATGGAAAGGATATAAAAAATGCAATCATCTTACTATGAGGAATACATGAAAGAAGCAAATGCCTCACTGTTGGAAAAAATAATGCAAAGATTTCTTTTTAGAGGAATACTCTCTGGTCCATGATAACTGTTACTGACAGAAAATTATTAGCTTGAAACTACAGGATGTGTCTTATAAAAAGAATTTGTAAATTTAATAACATAATTTCTGCATAAATTAAAATATTTTAATAGAACGTACTTGCTAAATAGTTGAAAAAATGTTAATTGAGGGAAACATCTGCTCTGAACAAGAGCATTTACCACAGGCAAAGTGCTTGTCTGCAGTGGCAGTTTGCATGAGGAATAACAGGATGCAAAGCCTCAAACTGTATTTTCACTATGACAGGGAGTTTAAGGATATGGCATGTTGAGTTTGACATTCGTTGTGTCCCCAATTTCCATACCATACTTGCTTAGTTTTCACGGGAAAAACTGAAGGAGGTGGGAGGAGGTGGGAAGGAGCCTTTGCAAATGATAAGAGATGACACTGTCAAGCTTAAACTGGGATATCTACGTCAAGCTGTGCTTTTCTGGGTCTCTGTTTTCTTTATTATCACCACTAACAAAGGATCTTAGGCACATCTGCGCATCTCCGTTTTCCTCAGAAACACCTATGTCACACTCACCTGCTGACTCTGAAGAAGGTACAACCTGCTTAGAGGTCCTGCAAACAGCTTTCCATCAAAAAACTGGCACATGATGCAAATGCAGTCTAAAAGAGCCTCCGTCAGCCTTCCCAGGCTGGGCTGGTTTTTCAGAACTGCCAAGCTATATTGGTTTGGGATCTTTTTCTTTTTCTTTCTCCACCCCCCCCCCCCCCTTTTAGAAAAGCAGCATCTCTGTCCCTGAATAGATCCAGAGAGCAGAGCTGCTGAGTAAGAGGGCTGAGAGCTGGTGTAGATAATAGCAAAGCTCTGCCTGCCATTTTCACGTCCCTGCTAAGCTGTCTTTAATAAGCATTACAATTAGCTTCTGATAGCTGCTCGGAGGCCTGCGCGGAGCAGGCTGGTTGTCTGAGCATGGGTCTTATTAGTGAGTTGTCTCCTCACAAAACTGCCTTCACAAGTGACACCCTTCTCAGCGGTCTCCGCGGAAGCAAAGGATTGAACCCATTCAGAGACTGAACAACCCATAAAGCCTGTTCCCTAAAGGACACAATAACAAGAAAATAATATAAAGGAGAATGAAGGAGCGAGGACAGGATGGCATAGAAGAACCTGCTCTGATGCTAAATGGAGCATAATTGTCATAAGGGTGTTTTTTCGACCTCTGAGCTATCACCCTGGTCATTTTCTCTCGGACTAAATATACTTACAGCTAGTTTTGGCAACAAGCAATCCTAGTGCCAACATCTGCAGCTTTTAGATATGAAAAAAAAAAAAATTATATAGCCTCCCTTTAAGACTTTGATTTATTCTCCACAATAAAATAAAATTATGGTGTAGCTGAAAATAACAGCAGCCCGCAGTTCTCAAATACCCGGTAGAAACAATCTGGCAGGCTGACCCCTCGCCTGTGTTTCCTGATTATAGTGTCACCAAAATCTAGTTATAATGATATTTTCGTTATCAAATTATGTGCTCCTGGCAGGTATGCTCTCTCTCGTAAAGGACAAAGAGTATAATGCATGATCTCAATGCAGTTAAACATCTAAGTCGTCTTTAAAATACACTTTGTGTAGAGCAGAAACAATACCAAAATGAAAAATGTACACGCATTGAATCAACTAAGTTTAAAGCAGGGGTTGTTTTTTTTCATTTTCTATTTTCGTTATTATGTTATGTCGTATGTTATGTTATTCCAGATATCATCAAGGACTTCTCACAAAATTCTGCATTTATGGAATCACTTTTTTCTAACCTCCAGCTGAGAAAATGCCTCTTAGTTTCATTTAAATCTGATCATTATTTTCCTCCCCATTCTGCATGCATACTTCCTGACACAAAGTTTCACAACAGAAAAGAGAGTAGAAAGGTAATTGCAGTGTTTTGTTTGAAGACTTATGGTACATAATTCAAGGTTTAATTCTACTAAAAGGCAAAACCGACCAAGTTCCTTTTTTTATGGGAAAAATCAAACTTGTTCTCCATGTGTAATCTCTATCATAGGAGCATCAAACTGAATATAAGGCAGGATTCTTCCTACGGGTATCATGTATTCCATAACTTTTCTGTGTTGGATCTCTATATACAAATGTGTACACACACATAGCCAGGTCCATACCTACTACAAATGCTTGGAGTGCCGTTATTTTCAGCAAAGTTAGGAGCGTTACATCAGCTAAGATCTTGACCTATAGTTTTGTGCAATGCAAATTCAATACTCCGAAATTGCAATGATGCAGGCACTTCCAATAGGAAATAATTACGTTGGCAAGCTCGCTCTGAATGGTAATGTAATAATAGTCTCATTCTGAGCTCTGTAAGAACAGTCCTCAGGGGAAGATCAAGGATTCACAGCAGCATAGACAAAATCAAATTTTACTGTCCCAGGAGCGAGGACAAATTCTTGCTGGATAGGAAAATGCAGTTTTGCAGCAGCTCTTCACGCTCCACCCCTGCCACGGTCAGTTGCTGAGGATGCTTCCCAGCAGCAAGGAGGTGGAGGCTGGTAATAAGGATGGCCATGCAGGCAGTGGGATCGTGGCTACGTGCTGGTGAGGACATGGCGGTCCACCAGTCAGGGCATCCCCAGTTGTTCAGGAAGGACTAAAACTACAGGAGCAATTTTCCCTGCCTTGGGTGAACCAGTATAAGCCAAGTTCAGAAGTGCGGTAGCCACTGTGACACCAAAAATGTCCTTCTCATGCTTTCCCTTGCTTTCCTGGCATGATTTTTCTGCTGCCATCCTGTTCCTGGACAAGGCTGATCATGCTGAAAAGTGTTCCAGAGCATATCTGTAGACCAGCTCTCTATCAAACTGAAGTATCTTGATCAAGAGTAGAGTACACTCCATTTCACATGAGAGCAAAATGTGTAAGTATGAGAGGCTTTACCAGCCAAGTGAGACAACCAGACAATGCCATCTGACAGAAGTGGCCAAAACCAAAGTACACACCAGCCCCGGAGGGATTTATTTCTCCACTGAATCATCTCACTTTCTTATCTCCAACAATGACATAAACCAGAGCCGTGAAAACAAGCCTTCTCAGGCCTTCTGAAGTGTTTGAATCTCAGGGTTTCAGCTCAGTCTGACCCTTGGTGAAATCCTGACATCTGCAAATACGGGCCTTTCACATGCAAATAGAGGGGTGTAAATAGGGAGCACAAGCATTTTGGAAATGCTTTGACATACTGGGCCCTTAGACCAACTTTTTCTTTGGTCGCTTCTTTCTCTGCGGTTAAGAAATGTTAAGACATATGCCATGCAACGTTGTCAGGACTTTTTCCCCTCGCTACCCATGTGCCTAATGGTTTAGATGAAAACATATTCAAAAGGGTCATTCACCAATCTCCCTGCAGGTTTAAATATTTTCAACTCAGTGTCAAAGGATGCTAGAATGGGAGTGATACTCTGCCCAGTCCTTTTCACAACACAAATTATCCAAGCAAAGGGTTTGTGAAAAAACATGGACATTGTTCTGTTATTTATGTTATTGTAAGGTTTCAGTGTTCGCATCCAGTGCTGGGAAAGGGGTCTGCTTAAATTCTCCCGTGGTGATAAGATTTGCCTCTGCACACAGCACATTTCCAGACCCTGTGCAACTTCACGCCTTCACCAGATAACACAGGTTTCCCCTGCACAAAATCATCTGCTACAGAGATCGCACCCCACTCTCACTTCAAGTGACAATCGGAGTGCTAGCGTGACCCCAGGATCTTTGTATGCTGCTTTTATATTTACCATTTAAAAACTGAAATTTCCAAGGAGCAGGTTCCAGACACTTTGGGGGCATTGCTAAAATCTGAGGAGTGACTATGATTAGTCCAAATAACCTAGGTCACGTTTAAGTGGCTTCTCCTTGGGGTACTGGCATAAATTCCTGTTCATTTCACCTCCAGCTGGCTTCCTTGGTTAACACATGGATTCTGTTCTTCAGTAACTCTTACCATCTAATTAATTAAATGTTATTGAAATGCTGGTTTTAGTACAGAAAACAACATAGACTCTGATTTTTAGCTAGATCCTCATTTCCTCTTTTATGCAACTCACACCAAGTATAATTTCAACAGTTGAAGATCCTTAAGCAAGTCAGTTTATTTTTGTGCTTTTGATATTATCAGATTTATAGTCAGGTCACTAAGGACTTAAATGACTACAAGGTCTTCTCTGGGGGAAGTCTATCAGTAAGAAAGATATTCTTGGAAGAGTTTTAACCTTTCCTAACCACAAAAGCATTGTAAAATTCCATCTTAAGGCAATATGTGACTGACAGTTTTTCCATTTTATTGCAATAATCTTGCAATCCTGCTTTAGTATACATCTTAATCTTCCACTTTCTTCTGCACTATTGGATTGAGATCACCAACATCAATAAAGAAGCAGAAAGAGCATCTACTTATATTTATCAGGAGGAGAGAATTTCAGTTGACAGTGATGAAGAAAGATTAAATTCTTGTTCACTTTCAGCCAAGTTCCTGGGGATTTTCTGATGTATTTTAATCTGATGGGTTTTCCAGGACCTGTAAACAAACTAAACTAAAAAAAAAACAAAACAAAAAAATAACCAAACAACAAAACACAACCAACCCCCTGCTTAGTAAAGTTTTTCCTTCAAATCACTGTATAAATCTTCCCTTCATGCTTTTCCTTACTCTTTCATTTCCAGATAAGAAATCAGTGCCTATGTTCCAGAAACAAATGTTTTCAAACAGCACTGTAAAATATGGAGGTGGCCTAGTCACTTATTACGTGTATGTAGTGATAAGTGACAGTCTTTTACTGCTCTTTAGGTTGGCAGAGAAAGCTATAACGTATCCATGTAAAGGGGATCATTTTGGCTTTGATTTAGCAGGGCAAGGAAGGAAAGAAGGAAAGAAGGGAGGAAGGGAGGAATTTGCAAACATGCCTGTGTGTCTCAAAAGGGTTTAAATCTGGCTCATTCTTGCTATGCAAACAGGTCATAAATCTGAAGAAGAACTAGACAACATTAGCTGCAGGTCTTTATGAACAAGCCATTTATTGGATGCAGCAAGCACGAGTACATTTAGAGGACATGTACTTTTGTTACCGTTTGGCACGTCCTGACCTTCTTTTCCTCCTGCCAACTCTACTGCGACTTTGCAGAGCTGGTTGAAACATAGGCAAATTTTGATAATACCCAAGTTCAAAAGATATCATGAATTCTTAAAAATATTTGGTTTGCTTGTTTTACTTTTCTTCTTTCCTTCTCCACTTTAGCACCTTTTCATTCTCCAAGGAAAGTTTCTGCATTTCCTTTTAAGTTGTTTTTCCTCTTGATGTACCAAGGTAGTCGGGCATCCTGTCAAACTCTGGATGTATTCCCAGGGGGACGCTGTTTCCCTGGTGCACAGGATCCCAAAAGGATGGAGGGGCCCAATAATTTTATGTTCTTATGTTACAGAGTGTTTACCACTGAGGTAGAGAGGGCAAAGTACACAGGAAACGTAGTTTTACTTTTTTGCAGAAGGGGAATTTAGGCCAATATTAAAGGCCATCTTAGAATATCATACTCTCCATCCCGGAGATATATGCAATACCTGGCTTCACAGTCAAGCCCTAACAGACACCAATACTTCTGTTGGTTTCACTGGCGCGATGAGCAATGGACCTGACTGAATTCAGGAGTTAACAAAGACAGGGAAAACTCAGTCTGGAGACTCAATGAAAAAGGGGAGCCTGGCTCACCATGACTTGCTACCTTGTGTGATCACTTTCATTTCTAAAAGACGTTGTGTAAATAGGAACGTGGGACAGTGGAATATTCTGATCTGGAAATGTTTTGCACCCACATTATGTAAATGTCAGAGGAGAACGTGGTTCTCTCATCGCCAAGGTTTGTGTTTGAGGATCTCTCTAGCTGCTTTAGCAAGCTGTTTGGACCATTCGAAGTGGATCTACAGACTTCAGGAGTTGAAGCAGAGGTTCTGACATCTCAATAAAAATGTTTCTGAGTATTTCATTTCATAATAATTCTAGTCTGGTCCTACAGACCAGATGGATGACTATCTGCAGCTCGAGTGCAATAAGTTTATCTCCTCAGCCATCGCTCCCAGTTTAGTCTCAACCCAAAAGACTGTAGTTCATGAATGCTGAGACCACTCACGATGCAAAGCAAAGCACAGCAAATGGGGAAAAGTCTGCTCTTAAGGTTAAGGAGACTTGTTGGAGGTTCATAACCAGTAGAAACACATCCAATTTAGTAATTCCAATAATGCATTTATAATAGGTAATGCCTATCACAACAATGGCTCCTTTGGTGATATTAATTGTAATTTATTATGCATGCATTCATTAGGCCCATTCCTCCAAAGCTGGCTGTGCTCTGCTTGATTCAACACCCAAGGATGGCTCAATTCTCCTTGTACTTTCTGGTCCCTGTACTTATAAATTCAGCCCTTGGCATAATTAGATTCGCTGTTAGGAATTACTGCTTCAATCAGAGATTGCTCGAAGCAGCAATGATCCACCAATGCTCTTTCCTTTAGGAAAAATTATTTTGGAGTAAACTTGGTTCTGCATGAGCCAGAGATGGCTCACAGTTTGGGTAATCTCACTGCAGCATGAGGAGGACAGGATCTGTTCCACAGCATATTTCCAGTTTATCATACTAATATGTCATTTGCTGTTGTTCTGATTGGTTAATCACTACACATTAGCAGCAGTCGTTAGGGTTGTGTTCATCATCCCAGATGAAATCCGGCAATACACAAAGTTCTAGCTTTCACTCTTTTCCTACAACTTGATAAATGGCATGACTCTATGTGAAACTCTCCCCTGCTACATTTGTGGGTGTTTTTTTAGATACTGCTCTATTCTATATGTAGGATGAATTCTGTAAGAATGTAAAGATGCAGCTCCAACAGAAAAATTGCTTAGGAAGTTCAGAGCATCCAAAATCAGAAAATGAGAAAAGCAACCATTCTGCAGACTTAATTAAGGCTTTTGCTAGCAGCAAAAACTATAATGCAACATGACAGTTATTTGAATGATTTTTCTTAAGATGACTATTGCTTTTCATTATCTAATTTGACATTAAGGTTGGTGCTGTGTGTCTAGCCTGCAAAACAAAAATAAAAGTTAATAAAACACATGCTAGAAATAGAATGCAAGTTCAGAGGGAATGCTCTGGGGGCTAGGCCTTTCTCACGCTGTGGGGAGAAATATACTACCATACCCTTGTCCTAATTTTTTCACTGTAGTTTAGAAAAGGCCTTATGGCTAATATGTCACATCTAATATAATTTGCTATTTCTGCCTTGGATTTTATTGAACGTTACTTTTTCATATTATAACCACTTTGCTAGAAGGGCTACGGATAAAGTTGTGTCAGCATTTCATTATTAACACTGGTTTTTCAGTGTTTTTCAAATCAGACATTAAAACAATTCTCATCCCTGGTTTTAGACTGATAGATATTTTCAACTTAGGTGTGAATCATTTGGAATAATTTTTAAAGAAACAGTCTGGCCCACTTTTTTTCTGAATATCCATTTTTTCTCCTGAACAGGGAAACATAGCAGGATTTATACTGAGTGCTGGAGCTTAAACTGCAGCACAGGCAATTTCTCCGGATGGTGTAATCTTCTTCTTGCAGAATCTCTTCTTCCCAGTTCTCTTCTAAAATATGCAAGAAGACTAATGAATGATAAAGTCTGACCTTTGCAGGTGCTGAGTGCTTCTACCTTACACAACCTGAGGACCTAGTGGACTACTCAAACACGAGAGTGTGCCTTCCTTGTACAGGGAGCTGGCTTTACAAAATCAATAGATCCACAGTCAATTCAGGCTTGAAATCAGAGATTAAATGCAGTGGTGTCTTTTTGTGATAATGTTTTTAAATAAAAATGAACTTACCCTTGAAGTCTTGACGAAAAAAGAAAAAAAGAAAAGAAAACAAAAAGAAGAAGAAAAGGCAAACTATTTAACTCAAGCATGTGTTTGACCGCATAGGAATATATGACCAAATCTCATGGGGCCTTTACTTACAACACAGCAAAAAATTAATAAATAAACACAGTAACTCTCCCTTGAATTATTGAACAATTGAATTGGTTAATACCCTCAATGCCAGCTGCAAAAGGAAAAAAAATAAGGAAGAATGTTTAATGAAAACAACTCCTGTCCCAACTATGTGCTTTTCTCTTGAGCAATGAAGATGCTGAACTGCAATATTGATTGATAGGTAATTAACAAAACATATCTAATTTATCTGATGATTAAAGATCTAAGTATCTCTTTCAAGTGGATTAAAAGGAATTCAAATATAAGTATTTCATTTTTGAAACTGTATTGCTTAAGTAATTCTGTATTAATTACTTGCAAATGAGGTATTTTTGTTTCATATGTCTTAAACCTCAATAAATACCCTTAATGAATTAACTGATAATGAGGGTCTTTTTAAAGGAGATCAGATACTAATTTGAAGTAGCTTAATAGGTTCTTAATGCTGATATCGTCATTACTTATTTCAAGCCTCAGCAAAATAAAATGTTTTCCTTTTTTTTTTTTGCTTTCTACTTTCATTTACTCCTTTCTACCAATGCAATAATGTATAAATAAGAGAATTTCCTTAGTCCATGTCTTCAGTATGAAATTTTATAGGACAATAGCAGAAGGTCTGTGTGCACTAAATAGCAATGAAAAGAAATTATGCCGTTTATTGATGTACAAACTAAAGAAAAATACCAAGTTTCTATGATTGAAGTTTGGAAAAGAGGCACAAAATGATAGAGCAGCTGAGGTTGGAAGGCACCTCTGGAATCATCTTGTCTGACACCCTGCTAAAAGCAGGGTCAGCTTAGCTCAGGTTGCTCAGGGCTTTATCTACTTGAGATTTGAACATCTCCAAAGACAGACAGTCCTCAAGTTTCCATGGAGCACTGCAAGAACATCATGTTCTCCATCTTTCTCTATGTGTTCTCTCTGTCTTCCTTTGATAGCTTTCACTAGCCATCCTACACCTCTGAAGCAGACCCGGAGCTCTTGTATTAAGTGTCCAGACTCTTCAGATGTTCCTTTCACCAATATTTCTGCTTATCCTTTCAAGCTCATATTTCTCTCACCATAGACCTTGGTATTCCCCCTCTAAATTTCATTGTTTGTCTCCTGCTTTCTGTATCACTAACAAGTAGATAGTAACTGCGATTTCCTTGACTATCAGTGATGGTTTTCTGACATCTTTCACACCATTTAGATCAAGGTCAGAATACCTGCACTTTAACTTTCTACTGTGTCATTCAGATTTTTCATTAGCATTCTCTTCTGGTTTAAAATTTCCACATATTTATATTAACCTTTCTTATTCTGAAAGTTACATTATAATTTGCAATTAGATCTTGACTTAAAATGCCTGCCATGCTATGGAAAAAAAAACAAAAACAAAATGAAAACAAACAAATAAACAAACAAAAGAAACCCAAACCTTCTGGCCAAAAAAGTCAAGATCTGAATAATGTTAACCAAAAAAGTAAATACTTTGATGAAACATAGAGATGCTGACACACGGAAGTTAAAAATCAGATGTCTCATGCTGCAGTTCATGACCATAATCTACTTTCCATTAGCTAAATGTCTACTCTAAGGCAGTCATTTAGCCAACCTTGATAGTTAGAGAAAGGTATAATTGCCTTAGAGAGACATTCAGCCAGCTTACCACGATGCCTGTCCCAAGGTAGGATGAACTACCTACTGCATATGCTTCTTTCTCCAGACATGGGAATCTCCATCCTCCTTAAGACCCTACTGTCTGCCTCTGTACTTCGAATTTTATAGCCATCGACTTCCAAAGAGCTGTAAAGGATATTTCTGACAGAAAATATCTCGTATCAACAAGTCTCTAGGACCATGCTGTTGGCTATTGTCCCTAGACACAGCAAATACAATCTGTGAAACAGGTTTGGCAGAGCAAATATGTGTGAATGAAGACTGAAAATTCATTATGCGCAGTCAGTGAAACATAGAGAAGGCAAAAGCAAGGCCAAGACAGGAGGGAAAAGAAGGGTGGAAAAGCTGAAGGAGAAAAAGAAGCATGGTTGATGCAGAGAAGCAGCATGGTCTGAGTAAAGAAGGACGTGACAGCAAACAAGTCTGAGGTGTGCAGAGTGGCTTTAGAACAGAGAATGAAACTAAACTCATCCATCAAAGAATGACATGACAACTGCACACGGAGAGAAGGATGGGTAGTCAGAACAATGAAACAATTAAGCTGAATATGTCTATCAATTATTGGTAATTATCAGTATGTCACTCTTAAGGGCGTCACTGTGGTTACACACAAAGATGTGATAAAATGTTTAGCATAATGGGAAAGAGACAAGGCAAAACTGTTCATAACTGATCCTATATATATTCAGCGTTCTTGTAAATTCAGCGTATCTCAATCTGTGTCCACCAACAGTCTCAGCCAGAACGTGCATTCAGAGGAGACGATCTCTGAGAGCAGTCAGCCAGACACGATGCACTGGTTGGATGTAAAAATGGGACCACCTGCCCAGGACCACTAGCCGATATGGTGTGCGTCCACCTTCTCTCCACGAGAAAGTCAATACAGATCTGCTGACAAGGGATTGCTTCTCTTACTCGTCTTTCATAAATTCCTTTACATGCAAGATACAGACTTTTAGGGATCTGTGACTCAAAACTGCTGATTAGAGAGAACACCTTTATTAGGTGGCTCACAGGCACCCATGGAGAGCAGTACCTAATTGCACCGTGCAAGAGAAAGAGAACAAGACAGACTACCCATTAATTTCGGAGTCTGTCTTTTCCCCCAGATTCCCTCCAGTGTGATAGATGAGGGCACATCCCCACTGCCGTGGGGTTCACACTCTGAAGGACAGGACTGTTCCCTGAGTCCTTATACAACTCACTGAAAGCTGGGGCTACACTGAAAGAACGGGGTAAAAGGGAAAGAGAGTATTCAGTTCCCCCCTCATTTCCTAAAATTAGTTTAATGCACATGCTCTCTCTGTTAAGTGTTTACTCTCTGTGACTTCTCCTGGAGAAGATTCATTTCCAGAAAACTGTCAAGCTAAAAAAGTGATACTTTTAAAGGGGAGATTTTAACTGCACTTCTGATAAGAACATATATAAGAATCCCTTTGAGACTGATCTTCCTATGATTTCATTGATGTCTTCAGTCTTTTATTTGAATTGTTAGACGTTCGTTAGACAGAACTATGAGGTTTGGCTTTTAGCAAGATAATCAAGGTTTTATGCTTTTAATCACCATCTGTTGTTCAATAAATGTCAAATTGTTCCTAATGCTATCTTCTAGCATACAAGTTTTTAATTTGATTTTGATTTTGCGTTCATTACTGACAATTGAGGGCTTGTCATATAAGATTTTCATTTCTTATAGTGTCTTGATTCCAGTCGGAAATAAATATGCATATGCATTCATACACAAACACATACAAAAGATGTGCATAGTTTTCAAAGCTGTAGAGGAATACAGAAAGAATTTGGAATTGTTCTTTCAGGGGTCACAGTGACTGTAGCACCCACAAAGAATGTAAAAAGAATAAGGTAACAAATCTCAGGAAAACTGTTGAGAAGCATCAGGATTGTCAGACTGCATTTTTCAATCAGAAAGATAAAAAGACATTTTAACTGAAAATACTCTGTATGTTACAGGGTTCAAATAGGAGGACTCTATCTGAGCCACTGAAAGAAAATATATCAGCTGTTGACTCAGAAGGTGGTTTGGATGTCAGAGTGAAGAGTCAATACACCCCGAAACACCATGTGAATCCAGACTGGTTGGACTGAGAGATTAGATATGAGAAGGTTTTCTTCTAATCACAGCAGAGAAAGCAGACACAAAAATGAACTGCCTTTGATGAGCTTCTGCAAATGTCAGCAGTGGAAGCAGAAATTCTATCCTGCTCTCTGCTCCGGGACAAAGGGTCATCTGCCAGCGACTGGTTAAATAACAGGAACATACTGTTTTCCTAAAGAGTTTTACAAATACTTCAGGACTCCTTTTATGAAGAATTTTCTTTGCAGTCATCAAGGAGAGATGAAATTCTTTTCAACTGTCCAAGTGCTGTTAACAATCTGAGCTCTATATGTGACACTTCTGATTGCTTGGGTCAATTCTGAAATATTCTCCAAAGCCTTGGGAAACCATATGTAAAGCTAATGGGGTCAGATTAAAGATTCAAGGTTAGAAATACAGAAAACCAAGGTAGGTCACTGTAAAAAGCATCCAGACTAGTCAGTCTGCTACCATTTGGACCTTTGAGAGGTATAAACCGATATAAAAAAAAAAAACAACAAAGCAAGATGCCTCGTGAACATGCATAACAACAGGCTAAGTGGCCACAAGCAAATTCAGGAGTGAAGCTGGGTATCAGTATCAAGTCTAATTCCAGAATTAAAGCCAAGGTTGTAAGTCAGAATAGGAAAACCTTATTGCGGAGCTACCAGACAAGAGATGGGCTCACAAACAGGACCTGAACAGGACCTCTGACAGCACAAGAGGCTGTTCAGACTAGTCCCAGCACCGCGGCATGATCAACCAACTTTGTGTTATTCTTCACAAATATTTGTCCAGCCTTAAAAACCTTCAAGACACTTTAACATCCCCAGTCAGTCTCTTCCATTCTTGGCTGTCCTTCCAGCTTGAAAACTTTTCCAAATCTTGATCATACTGCTCTCTTGATGTAACTTAAGCCTTTCATTCCTTGTCCTATGTCCTGCGGACATGTAAAATAGTTCATTGCTTTCCCAGATGACACAGCCCTTTGCCTATTTACTTCTCCCCTCAGTCTTCTCAGCACCATCCATCACCAGGATGGAAAAAACACTGATAGAATTGGAGTTTTTCCACCCACTTTCACAGCTAAGACGTATTGAAATTGGCCAGGTGGGCCATAGTAAGTAACAGTTATGTATGGTGAAGTGGAAAGAAGCACCCAGCATAGAGCTAAGAAAATAATAGCAGAGAAGATTCTCAAAGATAGCCAACCACACCAGCTATTTGTTCCTTGCTAAACACACAACAGGTCACCAGATCAAAAGATGCTTAACTGCTGGAGAGGGTGCAGCAAAGAACTACAAAGATGATTAGGGGGCTGGAACACCTCTCTTATGAAGAAAGGCTGAGGGATTTGGGTCTCTTCAGTCTGGAAAAAAGACGACTGAGGGGGGACCTTATCAAGGCTTATAAATACTTAAAGGGTGGGTGTCAGGAGGATGGGGCCAGGCTCCTTTCAGTGGTGCCTGGGGACAGGACAAGAGGTAACGGGCACAAACTTGAACACAGGAAGTTCCATCTAAACATGAGGATGAACTTCTTGACTTTGAGGGTGGCAGAGCACTGGAACAGGCTGCCCAGAGAGGTGGTGGAGTCTCCGTCTCTGGAGACATTCAAAACCCGCCTGGACGCGTTCCTGTGCAACCTGCTCTAGGTGACCCTGCTCTGGCAGGGGGGTTGGACCAGATGATCTCCAGAGGTCGCTTCCATCCCTATGATTCTATGGTTCTATGATAAGGCAGGTGATATGCCACAGACCATAGTTGGGTGGCAATAGCCTTTGCACCTGGCAAATAGCACCCACAAGGTGACAAATATATTGTACATACAGAGCACCATAGAAAGAGATACAGATACAGAGCACCACGAGACAAGAATTCATTCTTTTCCCTGCCTTTTTAGCTAAGCCACAGCCACAATCTAGACCAGGCTCCATTTGTATTGCTGCAACAGCCTCCCCCAAGGACCTTGTTGATATATTCAGGACGTAGCAATGTCCATGTTGCCTCCCCTCCCTACAGCCACAAGCTGTTGGTGGTTCCAGTTAAGGTCAGTTGG
Source organism: Chroicocephalus ridibundus (assembly GCF_963924245.1). NCBI lineage: Eukaryota > Metazoa > Chordata > Aves > Charadriiformes > Laridae > Chroicocephalus > Chroicocephalus ridibundus. The sequence goes on along the minus strand of NC_086284.1, from coordinate 37,329,364 downwards.
TGGGCAGAAGCCAAGTCCTACAACATTTCAGTAGTGCTGCTATTTGACCTGCACAGCTGCAAACTGGAAGCGTGGTTAAGGTTTTGCCGAAAATTTGGCCCCCAATTCCAACCCAGCATCTCTTTTACACTAAATTTTCAGAAATCTTCCAGAAGTGGCTAAATGCAGTGATGGTTTGTGAAATGAGCAGTGATAAGGGCCTAGATGGGAAATAACTGGGGCCAAGGGGCAGGACAAAGGACCAGTATTATTAATATTGTAGAGGAAGAAAAAGAAAGATTTTTGACATGGCCTTTATATTGTGATTTGGAGAAAGGATTCAGGTGAGAAAATAAAGATTCTAAGATGCCCAGTGCCAGAGGAAAGGAAGAAGGCTTCAGGGGGGATACTAAAAGCTCCATTTTGTCTGCATTAAGCTTATGCTGATGGTTTCAAAAGCGAAATTGCTTCTAAAATAGTCAAATTATGCATTATGAATACATTATCTCATGCATTTAGCCCTCTTTTTCTGCTGACAAATAATTCACAAAACAATCCCGATTTCTGCAAATGTATCCACTTGAAGCTCAGAAATTGGTCTAAAAACAGATCTTTACAGCACTGAGAGAAACACCTCAGCTAGTTCAGCTACATTAGTAGGTCAGATAGATCTTCCATTAGACAGTCTTTCTCTCTCACAGACACATATACACACACAAGTCAGTACATACTATCCAGCATCTATATTATGGCAGCCTCCTGAACGTTTCTCAGCTTACAAGAGCAATTGCCATGGAAATGTTGTGACAATCCCCTCGAGGCAAATGAGCGGTCTACACAACAGCATTTCTGAGCTCAAGAGGTCCCTTTTCAAGGCTATGTTGAATTGAGTAAGTCACACCATTACCGAGGCAGTCTCAAGACTGGCAGTGCAAAACTATACAGTGATTTGCCAGCCTTAATCGCTTTTCAGCTCTATGCAGCAGCCCTCTGGAAGTCCTGAGACATGCTTTTCCAACACTTGCGCAGTATAACTGAAGCATCCATTGTTAAGGGGCCGTTCTCATTTTTTCTTAGCAGTCCCTTTTGTAGCAGGGTCAGCTTTTTAAGGAGGGCTAAAACTCCTTCAAGTGTCAAATGGACCCCAGTTTCTAAGAAAAAGATCCCACAAAGTAAAAAGAATTAAACAGATTATTTAAATAAAGTAATATTTTATTGTCACAGCTCAGATTTCTGTGCTCATTCTTCAGGACAGCTAGCCTCCTCTCCCATTTCATATAGCTTTCGGGTATGAGCCTTTTAGGGTTTTAGGATTCACTTTATCCTTTCCATTCTTTACCTCTTCACCTTTTCTCCTCCCAGGGCTTCTCTCTCTCTTATCATACATAGATGATACATAGATATTAAAAATTACTGCATATTATGCCCTGCTGCATACCATCATCCTCCCACTGCACTAGAAATTAAATACCCCAGTTCAAAATGTTATCCTATATGGATACATTTTACACAGAAAAGAATAAGCTTTCAGCTGCTGCTTCTAACTATTACCCCTAGTAGATCAAAGTTCAGGAGCATCTGAACCGAGGAAGGAGAGCTTGCTGGTTATGTAGACCCAGCTGCAACCTCTAAGTTCGTGTTCACTTACACTCCTATCCACCTCCCAGAATGGAGGATAGTTTATGTCTGGGGTCTAGTTCAATGCCATCTCTCTCTGTAAGGGAATTAACTGCTTGTTAGAAGTGTGTGAATGACAATCTGGGAATTTAGGAGACTTGCTCAGGGACAGAAATGACATAGCATAAGTAGGAACATGACAAGGACTTCAATTCATGGTATGCATCAGTGCCGAGTTTGAGGGAACATGCCCATAGGAATGATATGCATTCATTCTGCCCTGACATCTTTGCTGATGTGAACAACAGCACAGAGCATTATGGTGACAATGCTGATATGAGGATAACTGTTCCTCTAAGAGCCAGGCTAAAAAAGAATTCATTTCCCATAAGCTGCCAAATGGCCATTTCCACAGTCACAGCCCATGGCATGTACATGGAGGCCTCCATATTCAAAATGCCCTTACTCATCCCTGTTAGGAAATGATAAATACCATCGCTGTTTTAAGGAGAGGAATAACAATGACAACAAATGTGAATAACTCGCCCACAAGGAATTGGTTCTCATAATTCACTCTCAGGACGTGCCTCCAGCATTGTCAGTGGAGCAGTCCCTCCTCACCAAGTGGCAATGACTTCCTACATTGTGGCTCAAGAGGTGCCTCCCCCTTCCCACTCAGAGCTTTGCTCGCCCCTCCAGTGTCTGCAAAGCCCATGCCTACCCCCCTGAGGTGGGCAGACCTGAGGCAGTCATGACAAGCTCCACAATCCACGTGCCCTCCCCCCACAATCATAGAGGTGTTCTCAGCTCAGCGTGTCCACCCTGTGCTTAGCCAGCACCAAACTCCAACCACCCCCTGTTGCTCTGAGCTGTCAAACGCCTGGTCCCACTGTAGGCAGATCCTTGAGGAAAGCGTGGGTCCATCTTAAAGCCATAAGCCCGCTCAGCTGTCCCTCCCCAGAGAAATGTGTAGCTCCACTTTTTGACTACAAAAAACATGCTTGAAGGGGGAAGTGGAAACCAATTTGGACTTCTGTGACCAAGCTTGGACCTGCACTTTTCTGATGTTTCAAATTTTCCTTGCCTGCTCAAATACAGTATTGTTCTTCTTGAGAGACTTATTGCTAATATTATAATCCACACTGGTAAATAAATGTACACATCTCATTGATTACTAGAATGACTGCAATGAAATTGCTTCCTCGTGTCTTTCCGTCGTCTTTCCTAGCTCTGCACATGTAATTTTCCACTCTATTGTACTTGCTCTGAACTCCACTTTGAAGAGCTTTTCCATTTACTGAAATACTAAACAGTCACAACAATTTATTTGCACTTCTATTGTGCCTGCCTCCCCTCAGAGAATATCAACACAAATTACAAACATCAGTGATTTTAGCCTCCGTTCATTCCAGCAATATAATCCCCAGCCTACAGATGAGGAAACTAAAGCGTGACTTGTCCAAAGTCATATAGGAAACTCACTCCAGAAATCAGTGGTGTCTTAAGGATGCTGCAGGCCATGGGTACCATGAGCATGCGCAGCAGAGACACTCTCTGTACGTGCAGTAAGACCAGCTTCTGAGCAAGGGGTGTGGATTCACTCCATCTGAGTCTCCAGACTTGCCCAGAAAGTCTGACCTGTTCGGCTGCAGGGCTGCTTTTGAAGGAAGAATCCAGAACCTAAGCGTTAGGGTGCCGTAATTCAAGATGGCACTGCCAAAAATAAGAACCTAATTCCTGAGCAGGTCCCTGCCTGCAGAAGTTTTAGGGCACAGTTAAGAAAGCAGTGTACACATCTACAGGAACTTTTCATTTCAGTTTCTTTTCCTCCTCATCTCAGCACCATCACATGATGCAAACAAATCACCTGCACCTTGCAATGGTACCAATGCTCCCCTAAAAAAGTGCTGCACTTCCACTGGATTTTGGGTTTTTTAGAGAAAGGAGAAAAAGGGACTACGTGAAGCATGGAAGACTCAGCTATCATTACAGGAACATGCATGATATAAGTGTCTATAGTCCTTCTACCCCTAATGCCCACCAGTTGTTTGGAAACAATGTCATTGGTCTGTTAGAAAAGAATCCAGCTTGCTGATCTTGGCCCCTAAATTCAGCTTTAAATATTAGGCTTATGATGAGGCAGTCCTCCTAAATTAAGTGTTTCAGTTCCTACACAGCAAATGTGGAAAAGTGAAGGGTTTGACAGGGACAACTCAAGGGACCAAACGTAGACAGACTATGTAACTTTTCAGAGTTTTTTCAGTAACACATATCATTCCCAAATATCTGCATAGAGGGCAGCCATATAAAAACTTAGGTAATTACTATAGAAGGATCATTTAACAAGCAGCTTAAAATTTAAGCTAAAGTTAAATACATAAAGTAGAAGGACTAGACCTTATCTTTATCTCGTATGCCAAGTTCAATTTCTTTTTGTTTTCAATCCAAACAAAAACATAGTCCCAAATTATTTCTTTAGAATTCCAAACTAGTTTCTATTCATCGTCTATTCAGTAAAAATCATTATATAGCCAATCTTTTTAAGACAAATATCATGGGAGCTGAATTTTCAGTCATTCTTTTACAACATTGAGAGTCACAGAGAATGGTCATCTTCTTCTTTAACTGAATTCATACTGTGCTAGTTTTATAAGTTGTCTGCTCACACATCAGAAATAGAGCTATCCTGAAAATATAGGTGAATAATAGATTTGATAAAATATGTTTTCACATGATAGAAACTATGTAAATTTGATTTGCATTTATTTGACATTTCATCTGAAAAAACAGGAATGAAACTTTCAAAATGGCACAATATTTCATTTCAACATTTTCAAAAGGAATCTTTTGCATTTTTTATTTTGAAATGGCTTTTTCATATCAAAATTGACCTCATTTAAAAATAAGGGGATTCAACCGTATATGGAACACGTACGTTTAGTTGACTACATATTTTAGATATGCCAGTAGGAGCAAATCACATTATTTTTGGGTCCCTGCATCTCCTCCCATAAAGAAGAGATGCTCCAGGTTAAAGTGAGTTGAACTAGGTTTTTTCCTCACCATTTCTTGTCTCAACACTTAAATTATAAACTCTATTACTTGCTATTTTCTCACTAGAAACAAAATTCTCATGTCACATTTATCTCATCCAACTTAATTCCCCCCACAGAATCACAAAATGATAGGGGCTGGAAGGGACCTCTGGAGATCATCTAGTCCAACCCCCCTGCCAGAGCAGGGTCACCCAGAGCAGGTTGCACAGGAACGTGTCTGGGTGGGGGTTGAATGTCTCCAGAGACGGAGACTCCACCACCTCTCTGGGCAGCCTGTTCCAGGGCTCTGCCACCCTCAAGGTAAAGGAGTTCCTCCTCATGTTTAGGTGGAACTTCCTATGCTCAAGTTTGTGCCCATTACCTCTTGTCCTGTCGCTGGGCACCACTGAAAAGAGCCTGGCCCCATCCTCCTGACACCCACCCTTTAAGTATTTATAAGCATTGATAAGGTTCCCCCTCAACCGTCTTTTTTCCAGACTGAAGAGACTCAAATCCTTCAGCCTTTCTTCATAAGAGAGGTGTTCCAATCCCCTAATCATCTTTGTAGCCCTTTGCTGCACCCTCTCCAGCAGTTCCCTGTCCTTCTTGAACTGGGGAGCCCAGAACTGGACACAGTACTCCAGATGCGGCCTCACCAAGGCAGAGAGTAGACAGGGAGGATAACCTAACTCGACCTGCTGGCCACACTCTTCTTGGTGCACCCCAGGATGCCATTGGTCTTTTTGTCCACAAGGGCTCATTGCTGGCTCATGGTCATCCTGTTGTCCACCAGGACTCCCAGGTCTCTTTCAGCTGAGCTGCTCTCCAGCAGGCCAGCCCCCAACCTGTACTGCTGCATGGGGTTATTCCTCCCCAGGTGCAGCACCCTGCACTTGCCCTTGTTGAATTTCATAAGGTTTCTCTCCCCAAATGCAACAGTGGAATTCAGATACTTACATGTAGGTGTTCAGGGTGTGGGTCTCTACACATGAGGTGGGCTTCCTCCAAGAGCCAAAGTGAATACAGCAAACAGAGTCTAGAAGGGTACTGAGCACAACCTAGAGTACACACATACATCTGATCAGATAAAAGAATCTCTAGCTTCATTGAACATGATGGCTGAGGGACACATGTTCAGGGATTCAGTTGCACGTGCTGTAAGCACTTAGGGCCATTTGAGATGCCCTAGAAGAGATACATATGACACAGAGGCTACAGGAAATGTGCCTCACTACATCAGGTAGAGGCAAGGTAGTATAGCCTAAGGCGCTTCAAATGGCCCTAAAACTATAACAAAGGTCCACAGAATTAAACCAAACATGTTTAAACTAATCCATTTAATATGCAACAGTACTCCAGAGTGTTATCCAGCCTACCTGGTTTTATTATTTCATGTTTTTTCTTAAGGAGCAGTTGAATCACGGGTGGCCGGTGTCCAACTCTTTATATGGGTAGTGCCTATACAACTAGCTCAGAGTAAATACATCTTGCACATTGATAAAGATGCATAAAATAAATTCCGTTCCACCTGATTCATGTGGCTTTGCAGTATAATAGCAAGTGTGAACTTCGAATATTCACAGCAAACTCATCACACTGAGAGGACCATGAAAGAAACACAGCCGGTCACAGCAAGTACTTCATGAGCTATTAGATAACATATTGCAGAAAGAAAAAGTGGGTTCAGTTCTATAATTAAAGCATCCATGCCAAATCATTTGCTCTGTTGAAATAAAACTACTCGTTATAGTGTCATAGACAGCACGTAGTTTCATTCGTGGAAGCGCAGGCAGTGTTCTAACCAGCGCTTGGGGCATTCACGTTGCCAGCTTTAGGCTTCCCAATGAAATGCCTAAATTAGGAGGCCAGTTTCCCTGGGCTCCCTGCATAATCCACAGAGGAAGAACAAAAGGCACCAATCTCCCTAAATGCTACCTAAATCTGAAACAGCGATCCATTCTGCAGACTTCAGAGTCCTCACAGCCTTATAGATGTTTAATGTCATTAATAAATCAGGGTTTGGTTGCTCTCACTTGGGTATTTAGGACCATGTGAGATACCCTGGGGAATCATGGCTATCAGATAGGAAGCATAGACCCCTCTGGAATGGCTGTGGGGGACAGGCACAGCAGCTCAGACAGCTCTAGACCTAAACTGCATGAAGGTCTAAGTGACATCCTACTTTACCTCTAAATTCCCAGAAGTTTATCTTTAATTAGCCATGCACACTGAAAAGGACCTCTGTTTTGAGGCTAAGCATTTATTGACTGCCTAAAGCTCTATTGCAATCCAGGATTAGGCGGACAGGTGACGTTCAGGAGACTAAGTCTCTTGGAAATGCTCCGTTTATTCTAGTCTGGCAGAAATTCCATGGGAAGCCAAACGTCCCTCTTGCTGAAAAGGCTTTTTGGTGGCAGCCAAAAAAGGTAATGTAACGATTTAACGGTAATATTTGAAATTCACTTCACTTCACTGTGTTTGGACTTGTTCCCCCCACAATTGCCTCTCCCTTGTCTGGACTGAACAATCCCCCTGATGTGACTGTGGAGGTCCTTGAGATGTGCACCATATTTGGGACAAAATAATGCTATTATCATACAAATGATGCTGAAGAGCTGCCTCCGTTGTGCAGGCTACACTAAAAAATGAATGAAAAAGATTAGATTCTGTGAGATCCTTCCTTGCAGGAACAATGTATTGTAAAGCAGATTTGCTTCATTTCCTTCAAAATCCCTCAGATAATGCAGGACAACGCTTTTCAATGGTTCCCACTATAAGCACTGCGTGTCTAAGTAAATGGGAACATGGTACACTTCAGAAATCATTGTAAAGAATTACTGTTTATCTGGATAAGGAAGGGTAGTCTTGAGACCTGATTATGCCTACTGATCCGAATGCATTGAAAACTCTGTTCTCATTTTCACATTCCTCAAGTAGCAAAACTTGACATCTGTGCAAAAACTGTCCCGCTGAACAAAAAATATGGCTGCCAGTGCAACTAAAAGGGCTAGAGTTTGTTGCTAATGAAACTTTCACCACATTTTTATCTGTCCTTCAGAGGAGTTTGCAGTTATTGTTTTTTTAAAGTTCCCACAGGAAATCTCAGCGGGTTTATCTGCACTCTGAGGGTCATGTAAAAGGTTGGGGCGTGTTTGAAATTATTCAGAATGCAGATTTGTAAACGAGAGCGATCATTTACTCAGAACAATCGAGGCTGGGCATAAAAGCCAGGAAGCACATATACAGCGAGAGGGCTAGATGCCAGCTCTACATGCTCACTGCCTATGCGGGTTTCTGAGCCGCCGTATCTCTCGGTCACTGACACTAATGAGGGATGAGGATTTTCAGCATCTCACGGGCATGACTGCTGTAGGGCTGTTTGCATGGACCATCCTGGGGGTTGCATGCTTGCTTCTTCATGGAAATATGGCCGTGGGGATATGTCACCTTGCACCTGGACCTCTGCTCTAGCCTTAAATACACGGTACTGGTTCTGACTGCTGATATTTGTTCATCTCTTTAACACTACAACTGCCACAGGCGCAGTTATCTTGTATGACTTGACAGTATCCTGGCAACAATTTTCGTTAAAGGATGACAACAATGAATTTTCCTAAACAGCCTTTCCATCCTGTATAACCTCACTCACACGCACAGAACACGACCGATACTTTCCTGAAAGATTTTTATCTGTTTCACGTAGACAAATGCTGAAGTCAATCATTTGGTCATTTGTGTAGTGAAATCAGTCGTCGACCGTAGTAGGGAGCAGGCTGCAAACAGTGCTGATTTCATTATGCACAAAGAGCAGGTATTGAAGTGATGGAGCATTCAGCTCTGCCTCCTAAAGATTCCCCACCGCACAAAGCAGAGTAATATAATTGTTAAGAATGGAGGGGTACATTTTCAGAGTGCTTTGCTCAGCAGTTTATTCTCCTGACTCTGATTAAAGTTAATGGGAGTCATGCAGCTGAAACCCCATGGATTGCACATGGTTTGATGACACAATACAGCTGCAAACGAAGGCAGGATTGTGAAGAGTCAGGTACAAAATGGCAATTTTTGCTCCATTTAGCCATCATCTCTTTTTCAGCTCTCAGCACATTAACCACTTTTCTGCTGATCATGTCTGCAGTGTCTAAAACTAAACGGTGCTCTTTGGAGCACCCTATTTCAGCAGTAAAACTGAGACCTTGTCAGGACAGCCACTGGTACCTATGGTAACACCTATCGTGTGTTTTCTTCACAAAAGTAGAAGTTCTTTTACAATGTGGGCTAATGCAGCATAGTTTTCACCCTGTTGCAGACTACTAATAATTTCTCACCAAGACACACGAAAGATTAACTCCTGGGAATGCTTCACAGGTGCTACCGTAAGCCCTGCTCAGTGCATTGTTCTGTTAACATCACTTTTCACTGTATGAAATAAACTTGTGTGATTTACAGTGACAAAATAATTCTTGACCAAAGGTACATTTTGAACATAGTTTACAAGCTGTAAACGCACACTATTTATTTAAAGAAAAATATGCTAAAAGCTTACTTACTTAATAAAGTATTTCAGTGCCAGAAAATTTTGGCCAGAATTCTGGACTCCTGAAGACTATGAGTCCAGAAACCTTGTGGTGTGTCCTTGGTATTTGTTCACCTAAAAATCCTTCCAAAGCCAAGCCATTCAAAACCTTTCTTTCTGTTTTGGTAACATCCCTGTATTTACAGCTTTCACTTCTGTATGGTTAATACCATCTTCAGACTACCTCAGACACACTACTCAGGACATCCTGTCCAAAACCCCACCATAGGCTGGCAGTGGAAAAACTTCTAGCGCATGTTTTCCAGATATATTTCATATGGAACTCAGTTTCTCGAGCTGCAAAGAAGTATATCCGTGACGTGCCTGTGAGTCACAGAAATCCCCGTGCTGGAAGCTGAAGCTATGCGCTAAGAGAAGATCTATACTACTAAATAATGGAGGGTGAGGAACCATGCTGGACTGCTGATGGTGTTTCCTCACTCCCTGGCTCTGCTCTGAACCCCTCTAACCAAATTTCTTCAAGACTTAGCTATAGAAGAACTGGGAATTCTCGCCAGTATGGAATAGTGTCAGTCTGTGTCACTTGGACTCAGACCTGTTTCCCTTACAGTGCAGACAGTGCCAGTTATTTTTCTGAGGGCTGCAAAGATGTGTTTTTGTGTGATCTGCTTATGAATCCACGTTCCCATTCCCAGGAGGTGAATAGCCTCACTTAAAAAGCCATTGATTTATGACTCTAACTATATTAAAATGCTTTTAGGAAAGCTGCTTTGTGACAAAAAGTTCCTTGCTCGTATTTCTCTATATGGAAACACGAAGGGTTAACATCAGATAAAACTAAAAATCAATAGAAGATCATTCTTGTGTCTTGAGGTTCTTATGCTGTCACCATCACCCCAGATTCTGGACATCACTCCAGAAGATCAGAGTAAGAAAAATAATTGCCGTTTTCCTTGAGTCTGATTCTATGCCTGCAGACACACCCCTGAATCTCTCTGGGCCACTCCTCTTACTGCCAATACAAAGGGAAAAGCAGAAATTAGTCTGAGCTAGGGAAAAGAGAAAATACTTCCCATCTCCCACAGAGCACAGACGCACACTTAAAGCCCCCAGGCCCTCAATAAGAAGACATCAAAGAATCACTTCCAAAACATAATCCAGTTCCCAAAGATTTGTACTAAGAAATCCCTGCAGGAGCTGGCAATGCCAGAAGCAGTACCAATCCCCGCTCCGGTTCCTGTCCTGCATGGCAGGGCGTAGTGTGAAGCTGCACAGATTGCACCTCAAAGTTTCTGAGGGAGTCGGGTTGCTCGAAGGGAAAAGACCCCAGTAGTCAGTCCAGAGATGAAAGCCCAGATGTATGCCCTTCGTTTGACCTACAGAAACCCGACTGTCTCCCACCCTGCAAATTCCTCAAGGGGAGGGAAGCTATAAAAGGAATGTTTTGCAGATAAAGAGATCTTTCACAACTTCCAGCTGACTTTTTCTCCTTACCCATGTATAAAGGGATGGAATTTAGCATGAATATGAGGAGTATTATTGTATCTTTCCCTTCTTCACATTGAGGTTTCCATGCTAAATTACTGTTAGTGAAAGACTCTGTGGCCCACAGATAAAAGACACTATATGAAGAGCTAACTGTTATTATTCCCATTTAAAAAGCCAAACGAAGCTCATCCCCCTTTAAAACACACCAAAAAGGGAGATGCAGAAAATGTTAAATCAAGGTGCATTTGATCACTCCAAACTTTCCTGAGTTCCAAAGACCCAGCATCTTTAACGTCACTGTTTCTTGGGGGTATTTTTCATCACAATAAAACGATTCAGCAGAGAATGTTTCCATTCAAAACGTTTCAAATTGCTTTCCTGTCAAATGTATAAAATGTCCTGCATTATGCATAAGAAAGATTTGTACCTCAGCTTTGCTAACATAAACAGTATTTCCAGCATAGGGAACTAATAGAACAGGTTAATGCTCTGGGGTCTGTTCATAATACAGATGGTAATGATTTGTGCAGCTCATGTATGCGCTTCCCACATAAACACCAAGAATCTGAGTTTTTCTATGTTTTCAAACACTGATTTTCCACCGCACGGGCAATGGCAGCAATCCTCCATCGCCTCAATCTTTCCAGAGTCTTCTTTGGCCCACCCCGATTACAGATCAAAAGGTAATTAATTGAGTCGCACAGATGCATGTAAAATCAGCCAAAAACCCAGTAGGTAAAGAAAGCTATGGCTGACTAGGTAGGGCCCCAAAAGGCATTCCCACATCCAGTTGCAAGGTGCCCAGCACTGAGGAAAGTGCCTGTCGATGTACCCACACCACACTGGAGAGAGGAGTTTGTCAGATATTTCTAAACGAGCTGGGTCATTTCTGTGGCACAGTACTCGCTCTCTGGAAGCCAGTTAGTCACAGTAGCATAGCCTGCTAGCCAAGTGCTCATGTTAGCGTCGTGCTAAAACAGCTACCCTGGTTTTCAGTTTAAAGAAGCTGTCTATACTGCCAAATGAAAGATGGCAAAGAGATTCCTGTCCTCGGTCCAAGAGGCAGCTTTACATCATCCCGGCTTAGGGCCAGCACACAAGTGTCACTGTAAGGAGCTGCACCGCAGGGCACAGATGTATCCTGCGTTCCCCATGCAAGCCAGTGAGAGACCTGAGCTTCTAAGAGGAGGATGCAGAACAACCGACACACTGAGCCAGCCAGAAGGAAATGCCAAAAACTGAAATCTCCTAGTTAGTTGCCATTGCAACACTAGGAGTCAGAGCCGAACCCTGTACAAATCCATATAGCCCTCAACTCTCATTACTGCACCAGCAGGGAATAAAACAGGGGTTGGGGTGTGGGGTTTGGGTGCAAATTCTCCATCCTTCCTCTGAAAACTGTATTGCTATATAGGCAGGAATGCAATATCCCTGGAGCTCAAGGGATAATGACAGCCCCGTTCTTCTGTACCTCTCTGATGAAGAAGAAATCCCAGGGCTGGCTCCTATATCTTAGACATCTTATGTATATCTCATGAACACCATTGACAAACATTACGTGCAGGAGGCAGACTGTGAGACTCTCCATGTTCAGGGAAGTTGCTCAGACTTGGGTGTTAGCCTCCTTTTTCCTTCTCTTCCCGGCTCTTTAGTGCTTTCCTTTAAAACAGACGGCGCCCAAACGCATCAGCAATAGAAAAAGACGGTGCCAGTTCAAAGTGCTATACCTGAGATTTACAGGTAACCAGTCCATTCTCTTCAATGATAGTGAAAAGAGTTGTAGGTCAACTGAAAGGAGAGATCAGCACAAACTTTACAGGGTTTAGAAAACATGACCTAGGAGGAAGGGGTGGGAATCTGGGCTTTCTTTATCTAGAGAAGAGAAGAGAAGACATCGTAGATATATGAAAAGCATTTTCCGCTACTTAAATGTTTTTTTACACAGATGAGAGTTAACTCCACTCTGGATCTGTTGCAGACAGAACAAGAAAACATTCCCAAACTTCAGGCTAAGGAATTCCAGTAGCAGGATTATCACTGCATCCTTGTCCTGCTCTTATACACTTCTCTGAAGCCTCTGCTATTGGCCACTGTTTTGTAAAGAACGCTAGAACAGCTGAGCCTTTGGTCTCAGCAACATAGTCATGCTTATCTTCTTAAATCTGCTTAATTTGCAACAGAGAATGTTTATGAAAAATTTCCTAGTTTTGAGGGTAGTTAATTGCCCAAAGAGGCCACCTAGGGAGACTGTGAAATCTCCAGCATTAGAGGTTTTAAAGAACAGATTATACAAACAGCTGTCAAGGGCAGCTCAGGCATGTGTGATCCTGCCTTCGAGCAGAGGGGTGGGCAAGGAGATCTCCTGGGATCTCTGTCTAGGATTATGCCCCTCTTCTGCACAGCTCCAGCCAAAAGCAGCGCACTCAGATGTCTTCTTCCAGTGACACCTTCTGCCACCAGTGGACCGACTAACTGCATAGCAGTATTGCCCACCTCTTTCCCTCTCTAGCATCATGCATGTACCGCGGCAGAGAGATGCCGCAGAGTACGCGGCATATGGCTGTTTCCCACTGCTCCCTAGGTAACACATGCAGTAGGTAGAAGATAAAGAAGTTTGGGGACTGGGCCACCACTTTCCAGCCTCATTGCTGAGGACGAGCAACGGTTTAAAGCCAGATTTGCCCTCACCCATGGCCTAAGGCCAAGTACAGCCCAACTGGCCTGGAGAATGTAGGCCAGTGGCAGGAGCCATTCCCTGAAGACTCGAACAGTTGCCCATGCAGCTTCCCTCACTTCATTTGCTTCCCCGTACGTGGCTAACAGCTTGCAAACTGGCAGCAACCCAGCAAGCAGAGGGGAAGACACGAATCCTGCTAGACATGCACATTCGCCCTTACACGTGCTCCCTTTTACAAACCATAATGTTGCAATTCGTTAATTCTCATCTTTCCAAACACAGCTCACCTACAAAGCGAGAATTTTGTCCGACTGGGAGAACTCCTAGTCCTGCAAAATCCCAGGTTGTTTGGCAGTATGAAAAACATCATGGCTGCAGGCTCTGTGTGTGGTGCCCGCTTGTGCCATTGGTCTCTGGCTTTCAGGGAACAACTGTTGTGCTGTCACGAAAATGCAAAGAAAGAAGGGAAAGAAATCAAATATTTACAGGAGGAAAAGTGATCCTACCCCACATGGTACAAATTTAGGGATGCATTGTAGCTACATTATGTGCGCATAGCTACTGAAACAGTTTCCAGCAGAATGTTTACACAGTTGTCTGGAAGCATATTGTTTGCCTACTTTCCGAAGTCGATTTATATGCAGCACACGTAGCAGCATGCATGAAAATTCAGACAAAAACACAGATGCATGCAACAATCCCTGGCCAGCTTTTGCTGCTCTTTATTGTTTGTTGCTCAGAAGTACCTACGAGAGAGGAGGAAGGTAGCAGCCCATCATGCTAGGCGCTGTACTACCCAAACTACAAGACAGGTATTTCCCTTGAGGAACATATAATCTCCATTTAAGGCAAGATACAACAAGTGAATGTAACAGAGAGTGAGGGAGTGACATACGGGAATGAATAAGAGAGTTTCTAATTGCTAGCGTTATGCTCTCATGTGCCAGCTAATAGAATACATGATGCAAATAAATACCAGTCTCCTACTGAAGGCAACAAGTTAGCTGTAGTAAGCTGGCAATTTATCAGGAGCTTTACAGAGAAATTAATGAGAAATTTGGAGGACCCCAGGGAAGCTGATAGATCTGTTTGGAGAGGGCATCCCAGAGAAAAGTGTCAGCGTGGGACAAAGGGAAAGGTGTGTGACAAGGGAACAGGAGGATGAAGGAGGCTGTCGTAACTTTGGTAGCAAAGCAGGGAGGCTCAGATAACACAGTTCCTGAGAGGGAAGGAGATGAAAGTCCTGGACCGAAGAATAAAAAGCTTGTATCTAACTCGTTAAAGAGAGGGTGGGACCAAGAAGGACTGCAAAAGGCAAAAGAGATTGAATTTGTCATTGCACTTTGAACAGACTTGGGGGGAACAAGGTCAGTGGGTGTCAGGAAAGTCTGGGTGAAAGGGAGTGAAACTTACGTCACTGCAGGCAAAACCATGTCAAGAAATGGTGTGGAATCACCAAACCAGTAAGAGCCCATATTGGAAAGCATGGGGGTGAAGTCTTCTCCATGTCCACAAAGGAAAGAGAGGAAGAAACACCCCCCAGACAAAGCAGAGGTAGCACCAGCTGCAGGAGAGGGGGCAACAGGGCCAGCGAGTGAAACCCGCCCAAGGTTGTGTGCCACGGACAGCTCAAGAACACACTTTGATTTTAACAGCCAGCTCTACTGAACCACCTTCATCCCAGGCCTGAAAGGACAAGTCTAAGGGAAGAATAGAAAAGATGTATTACACGCTCTTCTCGAAGTGCACCTTTGCAGAAGGTCCCTCTCTCCCCACTTACAATCGTTGCACGGATCAGAGCTGAGTCTCCCGCCTCAGGTGCCTCGAGTTAGGTGGTGTGAAAACCACTCATCAACGAAATTGCATCGAAGTCCCTGTACTGCAGTTCCCTGTGTCACCGCGCAGACAGATGTCCTCTCCTCCGGGCCCTGTGGCAGGTACTATTTATGTTCAATATTGTTTATATACCCCAAAACCTCCATGGGGAGATGCCAAATCAATAGGCCAGGAGCTGAAATATAGTCATTTCCTGCCTTTTATTTTTCTGTTTTTAAAAGGACAACGGTCTTTCTACAACTCTGCAAAGCCTCTTATAGCATTAGGAGAAGCATTGCCAGCTGACAGAGCCCCAGGACCACTTATGTGCCTCACTGCCCACCCTGCCCACCCCTCTGGGGCTCCCCACCACCCTGCCCAGGACCCCATGTCAGCCCCCCAGGCTACCAGCCCCTGTCCCAGCAATGCCACAGCACGGCCGGCCTCCAGCTCCCCACAGCCCTGCCCTGCCCGGCTATGGGCCTCACCGAGCCAGGCACATCCATGGGCCCCTGTCCCAGCCCAGCCTCAGCCCATCCCCATGGAGGTGCCCGATGTCCCAGGCTGGGGCAGTGTCCTGCTCCTCTCCGGGGTGGTGAGACATGTCCCGTCTGCCAGACTCAGCCTTGATGGACCCCAGGGGAGCCCCAGCTGCACCCTGGCACCAGCTGCCTGAGAAATATTAGCGCAGAACAAAAATCAAAGGACAAACTCAGCCTTGCCTGGACCAAAACGTCCTGACCCAGCCCCTCCACACGAGGTATTTTAAGGTTTTATAAGTGCAGGGATGTTTCCGCTTTCCTTTGCGTAGCGAGCTACCAAGGTCTAACCTGACTGTTTTATCTTCTCTGGAGAGACTTTGTGTGGTACCCTGACGAGACGGCCACCGCCACTCTCTTCCCACCTTTGGGCCACCTCAGTGAGGTCCAGCTGGAGCCCGGTACCAGGTCACACAAGGTCTGGGCCACACCACAGCCAAGCATGGTGGGTAGCCATGGCATCCCCACCGCCCCCATGGAAGCCTCCAGTTCTGCTGTTTGCAAAGGGGGTAAAGCTAGATCACAAGGACCTGCCCCCAGGAAGAACTTGAGCATCACAGTCAATTCACCTGAACTGGTCACATACATGCTAACATCGACTCCCTCCCTAAACGGTGGTGAGCTGAGGAGCCTCAAGGCCCATGCTGACAGCATTTCTTTATAATAGGCAGAGAGTTGCTCACCTTCCTTGACACACACACAGATGTAGAAGGAAAAAGTATTTTTTGCAGTCTTTTCTTCTTCCTTTCTCAGCCAAATCCTTACTTGGGCTGTTACGGATTATTCACACAGCAGCCCTGCCTGTGCTGACTGATCAGATTACTGCACCAATGCCTCCCTGGCTTTCAAATTCATTTCACAGGTTTCCAAGAAACAGATGCTGATACCTGATAAGTGGCAGCACCTGGCTTCGAAATGTGTCATCAGTTCATCAGCCTCCAATGTCTCGAGTAACATCTCAGCTCGGTGGAAAAATGTTACCCTAACCAGCTAACATATTTCTGTGTGGGGAAATAAAGCTCCTCTTATGTACTTGTTGACATACTGATTCACACCTTTGTGTTGTTCCCAGAGCTGTTCAAGCACACAGAACCCAAGCGAGCACAATGATCCTGTTTCAAACATTTGGTGCCCTGACTTCCCTTTGCATCCCAGAAGTTACCTATTTGTCACAAGCAGCTTTACGTGGCTCTATAGCACATCTGAGATTCTTTGAAATATTGTTTTTATTTTAAAAAAAAACAGTCATTTGGATGTGTATTGATTTTGATTATCAGAGGGCACAGACATGGTTGCATAGGTAGAAAATGAGTAGGAGAAAATGAACCACATGAACTGCTCTCTGCATCATTGCAGAGCTCTGAATTCCAGTATTTCAGCCTGATGACATGATGAAGGTAAGACATTGATACAGTGCACACACTCAAAAATTGTTACACAATACCCTTTTAAAAAAAAAAAAACACACATATCCAACTAGTCTGACCAGACTTCTGTTTTCCGCAAGACCCCTCAGCTTGCTGTAAGACAGAATTACCCAGGGAAAAAATCGGACCCTACACTAACAAGGGTCTCAGGAATCTAATTACAGAATGGCAAAAGTGCTGAATAGAGGCACATTAAATAACACGGCTGTCATTCTATGGCAACGTATGATATATACCTAAATGCCACCCATGGCCAATAAAGTCAACGGGAGGATTTGCATCAGCTTACAAGAGCATTAAGGAAAGGAAAACAGTGTTTCTTGCACTGTACTGCCAGGAAAATAGAGCCATGGTGACCACAAAACATAGCTAGATTGCAATAAGACCATTCATAAGGCCAGGTCTATGCACAGGGAGTTGCTAAGGGCAGCAGAGGGGGACAGAAAGAAAGTTGCTGAAAGCCCTACTGCCAGTTTTGCCCCCATAGTCACTCTGGGAAGCCAGCCTGCTGCCATGGCAGTTTGGGAGAGGGCTGACCCAAGGGGAGGCAGCTACAGGTAGGGCCTCAGGGGTGGCTGTCCCACTGCATCAGTGATGGGAAGGGCAGTGAGCTCTGTCTTTGTCCCCAGTGGCCTCTCTCCCCTATCTGTGGTAGGGCTTCAGGCAGCAAAGTCCATTTCTACCCTCTCTCCTGAAGCCTTGAGCCAGATACTACTACTTCCACCTAAAAAATGGGTTGCTGTTTTCCAACCAAGTCTATTTCCCATACTATTTTAATCCTTCTATTAGTTTCTCTGAAGCCTCAGTTCACTCTGATGAAGATCAGTGGAAATTCATTCTCTGTTTCTGGGTGCCTTGCCGGTGTCACACTGACAAATGCACATCAGTGGGTAATTAGCTTCCTGGTCAGTAGATAGGCTGTGCCCATCAATTTCTGTGAACAAAATGCACTAAATCTATGCAGTAAATCTACCCTTAGAGTTAGGACAATTGTAAAGCACAAAGCACCAATAAACACCAATCAAAGTCTAAAGAACCCAGTACTGCCAGACACTGCTGGCAGCAATACTACTAATTCCTTTAAAGAGTATAAGTAACATATATAACACCCCCAGATACAGTACATCAGACCAGATGAACCCTAAACTGGCAAAGGCATTGTCTAATCGGATCTCTCATTTTAGTTTCTGCCAGTTTTATCACGTTTATGGCACTGAGATACTAAGACTGAAAGGTCACATCATATCTTAGAAGGTAACCGTCATTATAAACATACAGTTTCTGATCTGTGGGGTTATAATCAACACTCTGGATTGTATCTAGCTTTTTATCCATAACAACACTTATTCTCCCTTCTTGGCCAGTACTCGTGTCATACATGTAGAAGATTTCCTCTTTCCTAGTGTTCATTGGCCTTGTGGCATACAGAACACCACATAACATGAAAGCGTTGGAAACAGATGGCTTGTACTGTCGTGTCTGCCAAGTATTTATCACATCAAGTGTGGTCTCATTGAGTTTGCTAATCACAATGTTGCCCATGCTATTTTCTGTTGAATATATTACCCATAACCCACTTTCATCCACAGCAAAATCTATGTCTTGCCATGATACACCTGCATAAGAGAAACGGTTACCAGTAACAGCATCTGGAAGATCCTTTCTCAAAACCACGTTGTTTGTTTTTATATCATGCTTCACCATATGTCTTGAATTATAAGCATGATAGTACAAAAAATTATTATAAAGGGCAGCACCACTTCCTTCCCCATATGTTATTCTCCTTTCATACGTGGGTCTAAACAGAAGCAAATTATCAAATGAACTATAAATTCTGTAGTATTCCAAGTATCTCCCATCTGTGTTCAATGGTGCAACCCAATAGACTTCCTTCTCTGGGTTAGAGGGAGAGTAATCTCTACCCCAGGAACCATATCTGTAGGAAAATCCTCTCCAGTTCAGCTTTACAATATAGGGCTGGCTAACATTCAGCAGTCCACGGTGAGTGCAGCTACCTGCAATTAAAGAGAAAAAAAAAAACAGGTTTTCCAAATGTCATCTTTAGGAGAGAGGTTTTGCATACTGTAGCCTCGAGAGTGTGTTTACTAGGGATTAGCTTTGTGGCAAAGCACAGACATAAATGCATAGCTTCATGTGTAAAAGGCTCATTTTTTGGCCTAGGGGAGTTGGGCCGGGGGGGGGTGGGGTGTGGAACAGATAGCGACATCCATCCTCAATCAGGATTAATTCACAGAAAATAAGTGCTCACTGTGCTGTTCCAGACAAGGGACAGATTTCTGCTTCTACCCGTTTGATGCATGCCAGCCTGATGCACTAGGAAATCCCTTGGAAAATACAATTTCAGAAGCATTTTAGGTTATTTTCTACCTCAGTGGAACCAAGAGCATGGGAGATGGGGAAAAAAGAAAGGAGCATCTGATTTCTGTGTACTTCACTGAGGAGGGGAAGGAAGGAGTAGCAACAGCAGTAATTCCAGAGTCACATTTCAGATTAGCATTCTGCTGTCAGAATCGCAGCTTTACAACAGTGCATCACATCTGCATGATGCCTTCTACCTCAGACCCTCAAAGAAATCTGCAGACAGTAACAATCACAGCCTAGGAAAAGTAGACAGATATTACTCCCGGTTTTCATGTGAGGCAACTCTAAAGAGAATATGACTTCAAGCTGAATCAGAACAGCTCTGTTTTCCACGTGTCAACTACGAAGCCATTTTCAGGATCATGGAAAAATGAATTTAGATACAAGAAATACTTTCCTTTCACTCATGGTGAATGGCAGTGACATTCCCGTTTCCTGATAAATTCTCAGTATTGTAAGTCACTGGTGGAAAAAAATCCTCCACTCAGAAATCTCTGTGTGCCTCTGATGAGTCCGAAGCTGCCACTGGCAAAAACCAGCGTGCTTTTTTCCAAGTGTTAACGTTAGCTTTTTGTATTACTCCCACAAAAGAGTTCCAGATTTTTCATTGTAAAGATACGTTCACCTGAGGTAATGGAGACAGACTGGCACCAGCTGGCACCAATGGAGTGACTGGCATCAGCTCACAAGTTCAGTGGTGCTCCAATGTTTCCCTATTCGGTGGGGTGCTCTAGCCACTAGACAGCCTTCCTTATTAAAGATATAGTATAATATGGATAGACTCAAGTCTTACATGTCAATTAATGGACAGATTAATGTCCACAACTGTTTGATGTTAATAATTCCTCCCTCAGCACAGGAACTCCATGCACCACCAGCTATAGTGTCAATGATGAAAGTCAAGCTTATCTTTTGAGATTTTATTACTTTGCATGGGTACCATGTCACAATTGCTTACAGATTGTGTGAAAAGAATGGCTGTTCATAAGATCAGTCATATGAAGGCATGTCTAGCACATAAATAACCTATGTCTTAGCACAAAGAAGAAAGAGAAATATCAGAGAGAGAATTTACCTTTTGCCCTCAAAGCTGGCTGTCCCTAAGCAAGGCCAGAGATACAGAGATGAATTGAAAACTCCTAAAGCCACTGACAGAAAAAGCCTAGGAGGTATCTTGTTCTCAAAGGCATCCTAGTCTATCCCACAGATAGAGGGAAATGTGGAGACAGATCAATCTAAAATACTCTACTTAAGAAAAGACTGTGAAACAAGATATTCGGTGAAAAATAGACTGTTGCAAATGCAGAGAAATCTTTTTCTGATCTGCTTTGCCCAGGGGGAAGGTGCTCTGCCTCTGAGACAAGGAAACCTGAGGCCTGAATATTAGAAATGTCCAAGCAAGAGGGCAACATTTGTGCCAATGTGTAAAGTTGATTTGGGCAGTGAAGGTCTCCATGTGTCCTTTCTGAAAATATAGTGTTTCTCTCCTTCCACTACATAACACCTTCCCCCCTCAAAGTATTGTGCTGTCTTGCACTAGTGGCTTGAGGGATGTGATTTTGGGTCCAGCAGAGGGACACAAAGATGATCAGAGGGCTGGAGCACCTATGCAATGAAGACAGTCTGAGAGAGCTGGGGTTGTTCAGCCTGGAGAAGAGAAGGCTCCAGGGAGACCTTATTCCGGCCTTTCAGTACCTAAAGGGGGCCTACAGGAAAGATGAGGAGGGACTCTTTATCAGGGACTGTAATGATAGGACGAGGGGTAACGGTTTTAAACTGAAAGAGGGGAGATTCAGGTTAGATATTAGGAAGAAATTCTTTACTGTGAGGGTGGTGAGGCACTGGAACAGGTTGCCCAGGGAAGTTGTCAAATGGCCCATCCCTGGAAGTGTTCAAGGCCAGGCTGGATGGGGCTTTGAGCAGCCTGGTCTAGTGGGAGGTGTCCCTGCCCATGGCAGGGGGGTTGGAACTACATGATCTCTAAGGTCCCTTCTAACCTGAACCATTCTATGATTCTATGTTTCACCTGCAACCTCCTCTCAACATCTATGAGGAAGCTGGTAGAAGCTTTATATTAAATATAAATCACCATGCTGAGCCAGATCCCTGTGCCCCCGGGCTGTGTTGGCAGCATCCTTGAGGTCAATATTGCCCATGGGAGCAGCTCTGCATCACTGAGTGCCCAACTCATGGTAGAGAGGATGACATGAGTTGTGAACAACCCCATCTCCTCCTCCAGTCCCTTTTATGTCCTGGGATTCCCGCAGCTGAAACGTGGGATGACCCTGGTTGAACGCAGCTTCCCTCCGTGCCACCAAGAATCGCAGCAAATCAGCATTCCTGGCTCGGAGCAGATGAGCATTTAAGCATGCACTTAAGTGCTTTACAAAGGATGAGGCCCTCAAGCAGAAACCTCATTTCCAAATATAGCACACAAGGAAGGCACTGCTGTATGGCCAGCCACGCTGCACGTCTGGAAATGGCACGTAGCTTGGCTAGTAACATGGCCTAAGCACTTGGCACAGATGCCAACGTTTGGAGGTGCTTATACCTCAGCCCATGCAAAGGAAGAAAGCTGAGGCAGGCAGTGCAAAACGGCTCGCAGTCTGCCAACTCCATAAATCAATTTGAACTGTTTTTTTCTTATATCTCTATTATGTATTGTTACCTCCGGCATGAGGGCTTCTTTTAAACTGGTGACATATTGAATATATTGCTGTGCTTAAACCACAATAAACTTATCTAAGAATTAAATGGCTATTAAATGCTCTAAAACTCTTGATTTGTTTAGAAAAATACAGTGCCGAAGCTTGCAGGTAGTGAAGCACTGCTAAGCTCATCTATATGCGACCTCAAATAATTTTTCATGTCATTAAGCAGAACACAATTTCAGATTTATTTTAATAATTCATACATTGTTTCATAAATAAAAAACAAACGTGTGTTCAGCAGAGAGACCTTTTCTTACAAAAGAAATAATAAATTATTATTTCTTCCCTTAAAGAGATCTCTCTGCTGAACACTTGTTTGGTTTTTATTTATGAAACAATGAATTATTAAAATAAAGTTAGAAGCGTGTTCTGTTTTAATGACATCAAAAATTGTCTGAGGTTTCTATAGAGTATGTGCTTGATTTTGATTTCCTTGAAAACTCTCCCAGAATTTTTTATTTTTTTTTTTACCAAAAACTCTGTGGTAGTCAGGGGGTGATCTGTCTTCTGCACAGGTTCAGAAGAATTCACTGTTGTTTATTTAATCTAAACTTGCCTCCCTGTCTGGATCTTGTGGGAAAAAAAATGCACAAAGGAAACAAAGTGTCATGTAATTTTGTAAATATTAGAAGGTACTTGAAATAAATCCATATGCATTATTCAAACTTTCAAGTTTTTAACTCCTTTCTCCACTGTTTTGGGCCGCTGATAAATGACGTCCTGGTATTTTTGCCTTCCTTTGTTTCATGCTTATGTAGCAAATAGGCGAGAGGAGGACCAACACAGGTACATACACACATACTTCTTCTCCCTACATGAAGCACCAGTATCTCAGCTCAATTGTTTACTAATCCTTCTGATTCATAAGAAAAGGACCTGGCATTTAGTTGTCAGGACTGGAGGGAGCCTGACTTGCTCGGCTGGTGGACTGCAGAACCGAGCATGAGACACATCCCGTTGGGTCTTGCTTCACCCACTTCACTCTGAAGCACTTCAGCTTCTCACTCCAGCAATACAAGTGCCAAAAAACCTCCATCAGCCTCCTCCCACCAAGCAGCTGCATCTGATCACAGAAGAGAAGGGACCACATAAGGTGGGACCCTCATTAAAGGAACTCCCATGAGGGACACAGAGACCAGGAGCAGGCTGGTGCTACACTCTGTCTCTGGTGCCCCCAAGCACCAGATGTGCAGCCTCTTCTCCTGTCAGATGAACCACTGCATCCAGATGTGTGAGCTGTTACCAGCCTTACTATGGCTTGAGACAGAGGAGACAGAGCTGCTCAGGGAATGGCTCGTCTTTGCTCCTACTGTCTCCCTAACATAGGAAGACCCATACAGACACCTCAGTCTTCACCAGTATCATGGGGCACAGACACAGGCTGACAGCTGCATCAGGGAAGACTTACGTCAGTCAGCATCTAACAGAGGATGAGGTGGAGGGCTGGAGTTCATCTGACCTACCTTCAGGCAACTAAAAATTCATCTAAGCTCCCTCCACTGCCAATGGAGAAATGCATGTGTCTCCAGGGGCAGTTTGGGCAGTCTTGGAAAGGAGGCACTGCTCAGGTCTCTTCAGGCGCCTGTAGGACATGTCTCTCTCTTTGTGTATGGACATATTCTTTTCAAAACACAACCCAAATCACTCAAAAAACACAGACATCTTGGGTAAACACAGACATAGGAGGTAAAACATAAGGTAAAAGTGAAATCACTGTAAGACTCCAATAGGATTGTCTGAGTTTCAGCATTAGGCTACACCAGGTCTTCCTCCTGCTGAGACCTATTCACCAGTAACTTGAAATCCTTAATTTCTAAGTGTATACAAGACAGAAAAATCAGCTTTGCTCTTTTTTTCCTTTCTTTCTTTTTTTGCCTTCGAGAGTTTCATCTGACTCACTTCTCCCTGCTGCCTCTCTCAGATCACTTCAGTGAGATGTGACAAAGAATCTGCTGCAGAGTCCTCAAAGAACCATCCTGGGATCTTTTCTCTATATACCTGCCCTGATGCAGCCAGATGAGATCAGCGCAAAAGGAAAATGAATGGGTAAATATTTCTTCCCACTGAGTGGTGAGGAGAAAGAGGCCAGAAACTCCTGCAGATAGGAAAATAAGTGATGAGGAGGAGGATGCTTAACTGTATATTTACTGAGACCCATTTCAGACACTCAGACACCCACCTCTCCATGGAGAGAAGGTGGCAAATGGAGACCAGTGATTTCTTTCTGCTATGTTGAGAACAGGCCTGCTCACTCTGAGAAATACAGCAGCAAAAGCCTTGGGGGACAGAGTCAGAGGGGCTGTGTACTACAGCACTGAGAAGCAAGAAGCTTTAATTAAACTTGCCTCTAGACTCATGGTCTTAGACAGCTTGGGGATTAGCCAAGCTCTCTCTCGTTCATGTTGCCTACCCAAAATATGCAGGAGAGAGGATGGAGGGGGAAAGAAAACGCAGTCTGAAAACAGGACAAAGAGTCAGTTTAATACAAACATTATAAATATAATATGAACTAAAAGCAGGGCAAGGCCAAATGGTTTGGCAGGAATTCAAGGCATTCAAGCTTGCAGAGAAAACGTATGGAAATTGTGTTCAAATGCGTAAATGAGTGCTAGAGAGCTTCAGAGGCCTAGGTGTGAGCATCCATGCAAAGCCTCCAAAATGACCATCTAGAAAATGCAGCTCTCTCACATACTTACTCCATCTCCCCAAGCAATAACATCTTCCTACTACTACTTGTTTTCAGATACAGTCTGCAGGACATGTAATTGCTCTACAAAGTTCTCTGCCCAGGGAATATTTGCTCCCTGCCAGGCACATGAAGTCAGAATACACCAGTCCTGTGTGGATTAGCAGAGATCTGAGCCTACACAACACCTGGATTGTCTGTATAGCTGGCATCTCCCAACAGGTACGAAATTTGCCAGTCCTCTGCAGTTGCTCGGCCAACAGTCCTTTGTGCCAGCCTCAGAGACCACCCTCACCCTAAAGATGGCCATGACAATAAGGCCACACACACCCTCCAACCCCTCCGGGGTTCCTATTCCAGTGGGCAGGAGACAAACTCACAGACAGCACCAGAGGATGTCCTCAGCTGATGTCAGTGGTGGTAATTCTTTGGAAGTCAATGGAGCTATCATTGTTCATACCACCTGGGGTTTTGGTCGTCTAGGTTATTTTCTGCTCCATGGTTCCCACACAATGCAGTGACATGCAAAGGTGCCTGAGCTAGCTGGCACACCAGTCAGGAATAAGGCAATGCTAAAGCAATACCATTTTGCTCCCAAATAAACTCTATCCATCTCCCCATCATGCCCTAAGAAGCAACGCTAAATAATTCTATTATGGGCACAACCCTATGCAATTATATTTACCCATCCCAGAGCTATCATCCTGCTCTGGGCATGACTTGCCCATCCTTGCATGGAGCTGCACTGTGAAGCATAGACATCCCTTTCCCACTCTGAAGGCTCCTACACCCCACAGAGGCTCACGCCAACCACCCAGGCATAAAAGCAGCGCCTTCCTCCATCACTCATGGAAGGACACACTATTCTTCTCTCAGTACTTTCTCACCGAAACAAAGGCTTGCTGTAGGCTTGAAGAGAAAGAGGCTGTTTCTTTCCACACACCATCACCCTTAATAAATCAATGAGATGCCCTTCAAATACTTTTAAAACGTTGCTTTCTTTTTCTTTTTTTTCATTGAGACATTTTAAGCCCTTCCTTAAGGAGCAGAGGAGGGCAATCCTCTTGCAATGTAGGTTTTCGTTTCAGCTTTCTCTCCTGCCTGATCCCCCAGACAAGGTGTTACTCGTGCATCCTGTCAGAGAAGTGCAGCAGCTGCCCGCACAGCCATGAAGCCCTAAGGATGTCGCAATAGGAAAGGCTGCTGACCCTAAGGGAAGATAGTATTTCTGTCTCTCACCTCTCCAACAAGATGTTTGAAATAGGTGACCCCAAGGTGATGAGAAGTAAATGCTGGTAGGTGCAAATCTGTGCTCCTTGCAAGCAGGACACCACTCCTTTTTTATGGGCTCCTCTAGCTGACTGCTAACCAGCTTATGTGAAAAAGCAGAATCCTTCCCCTGGGTATTGTATACAGCAGAGCACTTTCTCTCTTACAATACTCTGTCAAAAGGAACCTCCTGTGTATTAAACACTAGGGGATCGACACAGTTTGATAAATCCTCCTGTCTGTTAGCAAGTGGAATGCTTGACCCGGCATACCTAAACTAGTGTTTCCTAAACAGTTTCCTCCCATGTATCATATCTGACTCAAGATTTCTCAGACCACGATTCACTTGCAACACGACTTTTCAACTGAACACACTGTCAAGACAAAAATTATTCCAGTTGTAAACTAATTACCACATGCCCTCTGACTGTTGCTACTTTTATATGAGCTGCGCTCTGGGAACCACTGGTCTAAGCCCCAGAACATAACCTTTCCTAGTTAAGAAAATGGTAAAATCCTAGTTCTGTTGAAATCAGTAATAAAGCTCCCACTTATTTCCCTGAGACCAGAATTTCCCCCCAAGGTTCTTGACCTTCTGATTTAGAAGAATCTTTTGCCTGTGAAGCAAAAGTAATCTTCATGCAAAACTGCCTTCCAGCGCTTGCATACCAACAGCTTTAGTACATCAACTGTTGCTCATACATTTCCCAAGCAGCATTAGAGAAAAATTGCCATGACACAGGTCACACTCACAGGAACTATTAAAAATCAAAGCTGGTCAGAAAAAAAAAAAAGCATCGTTTCCCACCAAAAAAAAAGGTAATTGTTTTGAAAAAGAGAAGGGGCATAGAGATTTGTTTTTCGCACTGCAGCTGTGAGGAAGATTACAACTTTTTCCAGCTGAAAGCAGCTACTGTGTCTGGAAGAGTTTGTTCCCTGCCCTTATTTTCCTTTTGAACCCATTGATGAACGATTAGGAGCTGTCTGCTCAACTTTTCAAGAGCTAAGTAGTATCATTACAATTGTGTTTAATATTAACAAAGAAATCTTTGCATTTACTGTTCTACCCATGTATTATGTTGTTTCTTACCTGATATACAAGCGAAATGCTTACCTGGTGGGAAATAAGGGGGTACTGTCGTTTTGTTCCTGCTCTCTTCACACTCTTTCAATCGATTCTGCAGAGACACGATTTGTCGACGAATTGCAAGGACATTGTTTTTGTCCAGTGATTCTAGTTCGTTTACCAGTATAGTCAGATTTGTGATCTAGAGAAAAAAAAATAAAAGAGAGTGAGTTTAAATTTTTGTCAACTTTATTTTACAGACATTTGCAGACAGGGTTGATCATACCATAGAAGATGCTACAGAACAGGTTTTAAGAAATATCCCTAAGAACAGACCTCATCCTGCTAGCCTGAACTTTACATTTACAGCAGAGGTATGTGACCACAAGGAAATGCTTTAACACTCAGTTATATACCATAATGCAAAAATATAGTGTTATTTTATACATAGTATAAAAATATCCAGTAAGTCCTAGGCAAGTGCTAGCTATTATATATAAAAAGTTCTTATTCCAGCCTTACAAAAGTATCTGGAAAATTTATTTGCAAAGATAAATAATGTTCTCAGTCACCTACTTGATGATCTAGAGGACAATGGGGAAAATTATATTTCACTTTCCATCTGAAGTAATTATTCTCTCTACGTGAGTGATTAATTACAATTTTGAAAATGTGATTTATAGTCTGCTGGGAAGGTGATAGTCTTTCCCACTTCTTGATTTCATATTGATTGGGCCACTGCCCTAGCAACCAGAAGCTAATTTTATAATTATCTAAGTTAAAGCACAGAGGCTTTCAAGCATGGGGGTCTAAAAATTAATATTTATTATAATAATTTAATCAGCTCATGAGCTTAATACTATGCAAAACTGTTAACTTTCAGGCAGATATTTGGCACAAATAAAGAGGTCCCTATTTTTTTTTGGGGGGGAGAGTGTTGTTCTTTGCTTTTCTGTGCTCTGTATCAAGGAAAAAGATGTTAATACATTTAAGGTCAAGCTTTCTTTTAATTTATGCAGATGAAATGCTAAAATAATTCCACTGGCTGCAGTAGAGGCAAGCTACATTTCCTCAACCTAAACAGTAAAGAGAGAATAAACTAACTGTATATTTGAATCCTCTGTGGCTAATTAAGGCTTTGGCAATACCTCCAAATATATTTGCTCAACGACGACATTGCTTCCAACAAGGCTGGATTTCAGCTGAGTGACCAGTCTCTTTAGGTCACTGATTTCCACTTTCAGTAACTGGAAGTCCAGTTCTGTGTAAGATATGCTGCTCTCCTCCATATGCTGCACTCTGATGGTTAGATTAAGGATTTGCTGCTGATACACTTCAATCATTTTTGAGTACTGTCTAACCTTAAAGAAAAAAAAAAAGGCACATATTCAAGTCAAGGTTAGCAAATAAAACAAGCCTGTTTGACATCTTTATTATATTTCTGAGTACCCCATGCATAACTTCCCCATCCTTGACATATATATTCTTCACATAAACTACATAAATGAAATTCTCATCACATACATAAAAAATTTGAAATTTAACCCTCATTTATTGTTGGCAGTTCCATAAAGTACCCTCAGGAATGCCTGGGGATAACTGAAGGCAGAATTTTACTCACAGTCTTCCATTTTTTTAATTCTTTGCCAATATTGTCTCTGTGAGCTAATTTTATCCTCAGTATGCCAAGAACTTACATTGGTGAAAACTTTATTAGGAAATCTGCAGTGTATTATCTCACAAAAGCGACCCAAGGAGGCTGAAAAATGCAATAAAGGATTCCCAAGTTTTTCAGCTTCATTTCCTGTTAACTCTGAATCCAAATAGGATTTTACCCTGTGTACACTTGAGTTGTGCCGAAAAGTTGGCAGAATTGGTTTGGGGTTTGTCTTTGGGCAGGGGGGGAAAGTTTAAACACTGTGTTAAAAATCAAATCTGGTTTAAATCAAAGTGTAAAATTTATGGCAGGCTTTAGCTAAAGTAATTTACACAGCAGCCTTTTCAGCCTTTGAACCATTAAACACTTGTCCGCATAAATATATTTTCACACATGTATCTGCTGAGGTAAAGGTCACAGCACAAGCATTGGGATGCAGAAAGTTAAGAATATGATACGGATTCAGAACATTCCATTGAAAATGTTAGTTCCTTGAAAACACTTTGGGAAACAGACATAATTTCTCTCCTAGATGCTTCATAAAATTCATGTCTGTTTTCCCCTAAATCAATATAATTGTATCACAAAAGGCAAGAAGTATGAATAAATATAATTATTTTGTTACACCAGTAACTCCATATTTATACTCTCAGATGGCGTTTGTAGGATAAGTGGCTCTCTCTACAGCACTATGATTTCCATAACCATTACATCAGATATTTAGCCCACATCATCTCATCTACCCTTGCATTATCTTAACATAAAATGAAAGTCAGTATTTTTCCCCATTGGCTCTGGAATGGACTCTAAAATCCTGTCATGACGTAAAGACCACGGACTCCCTGTTCTCCTTTTCCGGCAGCAGCCCCTGGGTTCGAGACCCCAGCAAAGACATTTATCAAATAATTCCTTTCAATTTTGATTGAATCCCTTAGGTACCAAAGAGGAGGTACAGGAGCTCACAGCATGGACATTCATGAAGGGCAGAAAAGATCCTTTCAGATCGTAAGACAGTCAGTGATCTCGTCTAAGGAGAACCATAAGTGAGAAGACCCTCTTCTCAAAAGTATAATTTTCAATAGTGGCACAACTACACTATAAATCTGAACAACCCCCTCTGCATGCACATACATAATGTACACCAAAACCAGGCTGCTCAATCCCGTGCATTTAAATCAGGGTTTGAAACAGATCTTCTGTTCTAAATGTGTGCAGCCAGACGTTGAGCTGCTCTGATATAAACTGTCATGTCTCCAGACTCCAGCAGAAGCACCCTGACTCAGAACACTGGATGCTCTAGATCTCCCAGGTCAAGCCTGGGTAACTTCAAGCTTAGGAATGACTAAGCTATTTATTACAATTAAGAATAATAAAAAAAAAATAATAGCATAAAAAGACTTAGACCTAATTCCTTGCATCCGGCTGACAAAAAAGACAGCTGGGATCCCTTGTCCTATCTGACGTGATCATCTGTTCAAGACAGAACAGTAGGAAGAACTGGACAATGTTCTTGGAAAAGCCAGATGTACTGGACTTTACACTTTCACTGATCACCAAAATCGGTTTGGAGTTGGAAGATACCCTCAAAACAATCTTCTGACAAAATTCTTCAAAGGTCAGTTTTTAAACTGTGTACTTAGAGTTTGCACAACAGAAATAGCAAGCATATATGATTATAGCCTGAGAAATGTAAAGCAAGCCTGTGTCTGAACAAAATTGCACTGCTGTGTGAAGCTATGTATATCGTAGAGGTATTTGAAAATCTACCTAGGTATTAATAACCTTTCTCACAATAATACTAATACTAACACTAATACTACTATGAATAATGATGCTGCAATATAGGTCAGATCTACAAACCACTGAAATGAACAGACTGCTGGAATTAATGATGGCTACTCATTAGTGAGAAACGTGTGAATTTGGAGTTTTCTCCAGGGTCTTGAGAGCCCGGACAAAATGCTGAGGGCTGGAACAAGGCATATATAGTAATTTCAGCCCTGATTGCAGACTGCTGCAGGGCACAGATCTGAAGTTCTCCTCCCACATCAGAGGGTTTTCACTCAGTCAACCATCTAGGTCATTTAAGGACATGTCAACACCATCCACTGGAGCATAGCTGAGGGATATCCATACAAGTTGAGCCTGAACTAGCCCCAGCACTCTGCAGTGCTCTATACGACCACACCAGTGTCGTAATGAACTCAAGCTAATAGCTCCCCCGGCGAATTATTGGACAAATATAATTTTCTCAGCAGTGCTGCTCTAACAGGTTTATAGCGCTTTTGCAGACAAATCCAGCACATATGTCAAGCATTGCAACGCCCTGTGTGGACATTCCCGCCTGCTCAGATCTGGCTTAGGAGTTTCTGTAGTTTGGAAATATCAGTTGAAAGAGGAACGTGATGCTGCTCTGTTGCTTGGCAGGTAGATCTAAGCAGCTTGTAATCCCTGGTCTTCTACTGCGGCTACCTGCTAGGGACTGGCTGTTGTCTCTTGACAGACTGGCACAGAAATTCTGTGCACATCTCATATTTAGGCGTACAGAACAATAACTGGTACTGATTGCTGCCACATTTGTCATAAAAGCCTAAAGTAGGATTTGATGAGTGCATAGGGCCTGTATTAGCTCTTTATAGGAAGAGAATGGAGACATGTGAGGCATATGTAGGAAAGAAAAAATTCCTTGGTTTCAGTTTTTCCTCCTTTCCAAGCATTTTCAGCCTCATGGAATGAAAAGGGCATGAAAAATCTGCAATGCTCATTTACTGTGTCGTTTACGTGCGATTGGTATTTATCAACACCGTTTTTGCAGCATGCAAACAGACACTTCTCCAGCACATATTTGGAGAGTACAGAAGGGGAAACAAAGGTGCAAGGTGAAGATATAAAAGAAAAAAAAAAAAAAAGGAGCACTGAGGGAAGATGTGAAAGAAGAGACAAAACCAGCATCTCTATAAAGTCACCAGGCCCAGAACACTGGCTTCGGGCAGGCCTGACCTCTACAGACCCATAAGAAGCATAGTTGGCAAGCAGTCTGCAAGCTGACACTGAGAAGAATTCGACTGGAGGTCAACATTTTGAAAACAGCTGTTCCTGGCACAGGGCAGGCGTGCTTTTTTCTCCTGTTTTTGTTACGTGAGGACGTTGTGGCCGTTGTGAGACAAGTTCTGAAAGACACTTTCTCTCCTTGGGACAAAGTGCTGATCCATCTCTGTTACGGAGTTGTCCTCTCTCCTTTCCTATTGAGAGGAGCAGCCAATTCCAGCTTCGCTTTGAAAGGTTAATTTTCTTCTGTAATCATAATTATGCTGGCAAAGGTTGATGTGACAGAGGAAAAATTAGTCTGGTATTTTCAGCCTACGGTTTGTACTCATTTGGCACATGAGAGCATCTCTTTATCTGCGAGCTTCCTTGCCTGCTGATTCTATAAAAGGACCCCCTTGCTTTTTGAATTAGCCTACAATCAGGCAAAAGGTTAACGATTCAATCAGGTTGTTTATCTGGGACTTCTAGCACATGGAAAGCATCCTTAAGAGGGTCCAATCCTGCAGCTCTTACCCAGGAAAAGCTCCCATGAGCTTCAAAGGGTGTTTTAGGAGAGCGAAAAAAGCATGGGTTCTCAGAGTCAAAAAAGCAAGTGCTCAGTAGAAATTCCCACCCCTGTGGTGAGATTATGTTATGTTTGAGCATAATTCCCCAGGATTTTGCTCAGGATCATTTCTAATAATGATCAATAATGAGAACTGGGCTTTCCTCCATTTCATTATTTCCTTCTTTCTATGAGCATTACCACAACTAAATTAGTGGACATGACTGTATAAGGAGGGGGTTTTTTCCACAACTAGAAAGGTGAAGAATTTTTATGCATGGAGACTCATGCATCACAAGATCTGAGGCTACTGAAGTTCAGATTATCAATAGGGCAACACTTGATAGCTTTCTTCTTTCTACAGAAGAACGATATCATAACTGAAAAATCTTACACAGAGTTACACCAAAATGCATTTCTGACCCAAAGTATCTCTGTGCCTGGATCACACCAAAGTATATGTCACACTTTATCTAACTAGATGCATTGTAACACTACTTGGCTGATTGGTCTCGACAGGATGAAATTCAGTGAAGCCTGAGTTAGGTCAAGAATTTTCACTGTCTGCAGCAAGAACTGAAAGCCAAGGTCAGTGTCGACACTGCATTACACTGCTGGGCACCTACGGATGACAGCACAGGTGCCATCCTAATTTTAGATATCTATAGTAACCTGTGTCTTTATATGAGCAAGATGCCCGATTTCAATGGAGATCTGAGGTTGTCCACACAGAGAGGTCAAGCAGCACTTGAGATGCTCTGCAGATCTGTATGGGACTAGCAGATATGTCACACATCCTTATGGAAAAATGAACCATTCTGAGGAAAGTACTGGTAAGAGACTGGTTACACCAGGGCAAGTGACTGGGAAAGGTGGTACACAAACACCTTGAAGAATCACACCAACCTTCTGGGTGGAAATCATGCCCCTGATCCTGTCCCAGTGCAATTAGCTTAAAATGCTGGCACTGACCACAGTGGGAACAGTATGGGGACCTGAAATCTCAGTGATTTTCGTGGATCATTAACTCTGAGCTACACCTCCATCCTGCAAGGGATCAGGTAACTCCTGTGCTTGGAGGCAGTGGGACTTCTGTCAGCTTGCCCTTCATATCCCTGTTGACAGATGAATGTGTTTCATTGTTAGCTCCAGTTCTTTCAAAACAAATGATTTGAACTGAAAGATCTTACCACAGGATCCTCTGCCTGTTGTTCTGGTTTTTATGCACAACTTCTTATCTGTTCTTGATTATACCAGAGGAGGGTTATGAATATTTATAGTCAGAATTTATAATTTAATGCTGTGCCTTTTCTGCTGATTAATTCAAGGACACTTCATTTCTTAAGATGCTTGGTTCCTGAAGAAAACACTTTCTGCTGGACACCTAATCTGAATCCTGAATATTTATCCACTATCAAAAGTCAACGAAAGATTTCTGTCTTCACAGGCAGCTTCACCCGGTGCACTGCAGCATGTGTGAGTTTGCTTGAGTTCCTCAAAAAATGGATCTGAATTCATGCAACAAGTAGCCAAAGTAGTGTAAGGTGTGTTTGCCTTCAACAACAATGCATAATTCAGTAGCCTCACTGCCACAGCTTCAGATGTTGACAAGGAAGATATTTGATTTTTTTATATTTGTTTTAGTCTCTGAGAGCAGAAGTAAAGGGACAAATATTCACCTACTTCTTCACTCTGGGCTGTGGTGACCTTTCTCCTCTTTCCCTTCGTTTCCCTCTTACAATCTGGCTGGCTCGACACAAATAACAACACATGAAAGAGCAGGAGGCTTGGCTTCCTATAGCTATGTGTAGCAATCACAAACCCATAAAACTGAGCCAAAAGAGGAAAAACAGAACCATTTTTCCAAAAATACTATATGCCTCTAGCTACAAGGGCCTAGAAAAGAGACCTAAGGATATTCAAATGTGTGACATACTACAGTGTCAAAGATCTGAGATTTAATCACCCTTCTCCTTGTTCTTCTAGAGCCCTCTTTCCCACTGTTTGAGAGACATGTCACAGAAAAGCGCTGACTGCTGTACTTTTTCACAGGCAACCATTTTTCAGCAAAGATACAATTGTTATATTTATGAGAAATGAACACCTTACTTGAGAAAGCTCTAACTCAAATTTCTCCGAGAGGGTCGCAGCTATAATTTCCAGTCGCTCAGCCTTCTGCACTGGAAAGGTGGTATCCGGTAAGTACACCGAGCACTGGCAAGTTCCCTTGTCATCCACAGAGCCGGACACATTGGTAAAGAGCTGCAATAACAAATAGGTAAGGAAAAAAGTGTTAATATTCTTCTCTGGAATCGGGAGCTAATGTCTGACAATAAAATGAGCTGTGACAATGATGAGATCAACAACTTCATTATTGTACATCTTTCAGCTTTTTCTTCAAAGGAACTCAAAGTACCCAACAATTTTTATGACTCAGCCTTATGAATCTTTCTGAAAATAGTTAAACATTACTGTAAATATTTTACCACTGGAAAAACAGAGGCATATAATAGTTCTTACTTTCCCAATCTTGTGGACAGTGTTCCTAAGATACTGAAATAACTTCTCCAGCAGATGGAAAAGCACACAACAGCAGGAAAATAATAACTTAGTAAGTTAGGCCTTATAGTTACTGTTCTGTTAATCTGAATTGATCAGATCATCTAGTCATTTCCATCCATAGAGATGAAAGCACCAAAATAGAACTTGTAACAGGGAAAGTTCTGAAAAGAAAAATGCTTCATTTGAAGTTTCTCAGTCAGCCCCAGCAAACAGACATGTGCATTTAATTATACACCACTGAAAGGTGATGAATCAAATATGCAGGCTCAGCCTAAGGTAGAGACACTTATTTTGCTACAAAATATTGCACGTAACAACCCACACATCACGGCCTGCCCATCCATGTTTGTGGATAGTTTGCAAAGCTATTGCCCATGCCATTAGCATGAATCGCCTTGTCCAGGGAGTCTGCGTGCTCAAACCGTCACCATTGGAGCCATGTGTATGGTGTATGGAAAGGTCAGGGCTGGCAATTCATGATCCTCCCATAATTTACAGCCAAAGCACATCATTTCCTGTAAACACTGGGCTGAATACTGAGTGTGTTTGGAGCAGTTCTTTTTTGTTTGTATACAAAACATTTCCCAGTTCATAAACCTATCACGAATTTATTAATAAAGATATTTGATGTTACTTTAAAATATTCTGGCACACACTTCATTGAGTTGCATATTTTAAAGCTACAGAGTTGCTCTTTAAATACACTTCTTTGTATAATTTCTCCTCCTGCCTTGCAGAAATCCCAGTGTTATTCATGCGTTTTCTCTTTCTCTCTCCCTCTTAAAAATAAACAAGCAAACAACAAAAATATTTACTGAAAGCTGGCATTTCAGCACTTCTTCCCTTGCTTTTTCACAGTGATTTCAACTAACATCCTCACTGCCAAACCAGACCGGGACACGCAGTGATGGCCAGCAGCAAAGCTGTCTTGATCCGTGAGCCCAAGAAGAGAAAAGCAGCAAGCAGGAATGATCCCAGTTCACACTGCTGGCAACCTCTTTACCGCAGCCATAACAAACAGCATACATCTCATTTTGAAAGAAAGCATGAAAAGACGTTTTATCTGCGCTACTGAAGTACCATGGGCCTTAAAACGTCACTCACAGAGAGACTGCTGAAGACATTTAACATGAAAGGAAGCAGAGAAGTATCTCATGGCATTCCAGAATGTCCCAGCACATAAGTTCCATTGATTTCCCTGCCAGGCAGGTTACCAAAGCACTTCTGAAAGTCCCACTGAGAACACACTGCAAACCATTTCTAAGTTTGCAAGTACTTTTGAAGATATGGCTATCGGTACTTAAATTACTATGAAAAATAGGTTCCTAAGTCACTCAGATGCTTTTGCACCTCTCAGTTCTCTGTGTATGGTCATGAAATGTCCCTTTTCCACAATTTAATTTCCTTCAATTTAAGACAGGGAGTAGGAGCCGGCAAGTACTTGATTTTCTGAAAATTAGGAAATTTATTCAGCTGCCTAAATGTGGACTTAGGGTTACATCGTCAAAACAGCCTAGCAATTTCAGTGTTTAATTTCTAGCTACACTGCAGCCCGGTGGCATTCACAGCTCTGAATTAGCTACTTGCTCTTCCTAAGACAAAGAATGGGATCCACAGAAGCTACACGGCAGTGACAGAGGCCACCTCAGCTGGGCAAGGAGATGGATGAGGTTTGGGTCCTGCTACTGAAACTCCTAGACTCCGTTTAGACTCTAGAGAGACTCCTAACTCCATCTAACTTTCTAAACCCTCTAGTGGAGCCAGAGACTTAACTTTCTGTCAGAAGAGGTCCCTCCACACATCCCAGGTGCCACGCTAGGCTAGCCTGGACAACAAAGACCCACCATCAAGCTGTCTATCGTTTCTGACCCGATCTGGAGCTGTGCTGTGGACAAAGCCTGTTCTTGATACTAGGTTGCAGGACCATTCAGAGCAAGTGTGTCCCATTGAATCTGGTCCAAAGCAGTGTTATTAAGCAGTCACTGACAGAGAGAGGGAAAAAAACCAAATCTCAAAATCTGCAGACCATGGACTTGAGTACTGTACTGGAAGGCACGGAAAACAGATTCAATCCCTCTATCAGAAAATAGCGGAATAAAATTTGAGCTAAAAGTAGAACATGAAGAATCAAGATTTTCTCACCCCCAGCTACTACAATTGGGAACTTCTCAGGAGATAATTTCAACGTAAACCTGCTCTGGTTTACATGGGAAGACAGAGTTGAAAAGGAGCCTTCCCCCTCTTCTAGGGAGGCTGTAACGACCAAGCTGTTTGATATATTG
Source organism: Chroicocephalus ridibundus (assembly GCF_963924245.1). Taxonomy (NCBI): domain Eukaryota; kingdom Metazoa; phylum Chordata; class Aves; order Charadriiformes; family Laridae; genus Chroicocephalus; species Chroicocephalus ridibundus. The sequence goes on along the minus strand of NC_086284.1, from coordinate 37,292,046 downwards.
CCATCAAAACCCCATGGCCTCAGCTGTTTCATGTCTGGTGTCCAGTTCAGTAGTCACAAGGACAGAGCTTTGGATGTGACTTCAGGCATTGAATGACATGGAAGCAGCACTGATGATTTTGGGAATTCACTACTGCCTGAAATCCTGGATACAAAACACCTGAACGCGTTTTCCTGAGCAGCCTAAACGATGAACGTGTATCAAGGTTAAATCTCCGAGTGATTATGTAGCATTTTTAAAAATGTTGGGTTTTTTCTGGACTTCATTGAAGAACAATAACGGCCATACCTCTGGGGGAGTGTGCGGGTCGCCAGTCATCTTGTCAGGCAGAGTGAGATATGGAAGGGTCATGTGAGGGATCTAAAAAGCAAAGGAAAGCCTTCTTCAGTGTGAATTCCTGCATATGGCACTGTCCCTTCCCCACCAGCTAGCCTCCATCCTGCAGCTCCAAAGCACTTCGATTTTATTATGGGAGCCATCCCCAGCAACTGTAAAATTATTGGCTTTTCTGATCCGCTGATGAAGTGACTAACATTTCCCCAGGCAGAGTGTCACTTCATAGACACCTCTTCTTGAAGGAAGCCTCTGCATGACCAGTTCAAGGCAGGGGACACTCAGCCTGCTCGGGAGGTGTGAGCTGGGGCTCTGACAGGCAGTCCTGGCAGATTGCGTGGCAGTCTAAAATGACAGTATTGTGCTCCCCTGCCTTAAATCCAGCAACTACTGTCCTCCTGGCAGGGACGTCCTCTCCTCGCCACTCCTCTCGGCATGGGACTCACTGCCCCTTTCACGCCAAGCTGTCAGGCTGCGAGCTGTGATGGCTGGGACATGCATCCCGCTCTGCTACTAACACCACAGAGGGAGCAGCATCCCACCGCAGGGAAGGAGCGCTGGGGGAGCCACCACACTGCCAAGGATACAGCCAGGTCCACCTTGGGAGTCTTTTATCTAGTAAGACTATATACATCCTCTTTAACTTTCATCTGTGGCTGGCGCCTGCCTTCCTGTCACAGCAAGGAGAGTGGCCGTCACCCTGGCACTGTACTGCATGTCCCGAAAGGTCTACTGCATCCCCACACAGTGTGCGGAGCACAGAGCATCACCGTGGTGCAGCGACGCTCTGCACCATAGTGGGGTCTCACCAAAATCTGTGGCAAACGGGGAACTGCAGCAAGACACCCTCAGTGTCAAATGGTGTGACAGACGGAGAGTCAAATGGTCTTCCCCACAACGGGACACCTACCTCTGCATCTTTCTGCATTTCCCAAATCACAGCCAGAGCCCCATTCACAACCCAGGGAATGGTGGGGAAATCCAAATGGCTGGCAAAGGGCAAGTCTATTAAATGACACAGTGTAAACAAGCTTTTGTGGGACAGTTTGTTAAATAAAGCCATTTGAACAAGTATTTGTGTGCTCAGATGATTACACTGAACATGGAGGGGCAGCTAGTTGCAATTAACAGTGGTAGGGCAGAGAACATCACAAATTGTGTAAATTACACAAACTAGGGACTAGCTTAAACCTAAGCAGACTGAGGAGAAATGTCTCCCATATTAAGCTTTCTACCCTCAGCTTATCAACATCTATTTACACCTCCACCTCGACTTTTGCAACTTTCCATTCCTGGAGCAGATAAAAGCACCTTCCCAGGAGATGCTGACTTCACTGCCTGCATTTGCAGTGCTCCCAAACTTCAAACTAAGGGCACACAGGATTTTTCTGGTGGGTGACTAAACCAGACAAACCATAAAGAGTCATTGGGAGCCAAAAATTTTTTTTTTCAGATTTTAACTAAAAAATACCAAAAAGCAGTCACTTTTGGTCAAACAAAACCAAGATATTTTTTTTAATTTGGAAGAGCTTTTAAGCTATTCACAAACCTTTTCTTCTGATAATTTACGTCCAGGTTTTGTTGGTTTTTTGTTTTGTTTTGTTTTGTTTTAAAAAGAGGCAGTACAAAACCAAAGCAAATCTTGCACTAATGTAATTTTTTACATTTAAAGTTTCTCTTCAAAGTTTACACTTTTCCCTTCCTCCCTGGATTTGTTGTTGGTTTTGGGGGTGTTTTTGTCTGATTCATGGCTTTGATATGAACTTCTTTCTTGCACAGCCAGATACAGTTTTATGGGCAAGAGGGAGAGCACCCCACAAAAAACACCCAGTATGGCTTTCATGTGCCTGGTCACAAGGTATGACAGTAATCGTGCAACTAGGAAAGCCCCCACCTCCCAACTCCTTCCACATCAAAGGTGTGAAATCTTTCCTGCTATAAGCCCTTGCTAATTAATTAGAAGCTACACAGAGCATTTAATATCCACTCAGATCCTCACTGGGAGTTGCACTCATCTAACCAAAGGCAGAATTTGACTCTGATTTTAAACCTGTGCCTCACTTTTACATTTATTCCCCGGTCCCTATACATCAGTTGGGGGGAGGATGGAGCAATACTTTAAACTTTCTCCATGCAGAGAACTCAACATTTGCCTAATAATTTTCCAGTAACCTTAAAAGAATTTTCAGAAGTCTAAAATACATGAGAAGCCAAGAAGGCACCAAAGCTCAGGTTATGAGACCCCCATCTTACCTCTCCTGACCCTTCTATTGTTCCAGTCAGAGCAATCATGCTTTGCATGAGGAGCAGCACAGCCACCTGCGTATGCTTCATCTTCTCAGCCAGCAGATGTGGCAGCAAAGGCACAAAGGAGGTCTTATATAGTAGAGTCTGGGGATTTCCCCAACCAAACCTTAAGGAACTTGCGTGATATTTCTCTAAGTTTTTGGAGAAATGATGTCACGAAGTCATAAAATAATAGGTGCCAAATTACTAACGTACAAAGAACCTATGAATTACTCCATTGGAAATTAACTACCTCCAATTCCCTAACAGGAAAGCTTTCCCACGGTGCAGTATCTAATCTTAATCTTGGTTATGCAGAACATTGGGTCCTTATTTGCTAGGACAGGTAAATAGACATCACAAAAATTCTTATAGATTCCTTCTTAGTTATGCAGAAAATACAGGTCTGGGTGGTATTTATTACTTCTTATAGGTACAGAGAAAAGAAGGTCAGGTTAGACTATTCACACGCCAGAAACATCCTCTCCTTTTTTCAAAGGCCAACAGACCTCTGACAAAAAGTAAAATGCACAGGGGTCTTTACAGCTTTTCAGTTCCCTCAATTCTCATGCAGCATAGGTGGGACACAGACTATGTCCTCCCATTTCCTTCCCAGTATGTCTCGTACATTAACACTATGTACCCATTAATGCTTGCTCGTGCATTAACACTGTGTATCCATCAATACTTACTCACTTGCTCTCTTTTCATGGAGCTACGTGCCACCTGACCACAGTGATTCATTGTCCTGAACAGAAAAGCAATGATCACATCTTAGAGCCAAAGGGCCCAGAAGAGACCCAAAAGGGCAAGTGCTTCATCGTGTGGGTACAAGGAAAACCACCAGGCTGCTCTAAAGGAACCAGCTCTGAGCAGGGTGCAAACAGGCCACATTTCCTGTGGACCAGACATCATTCCCAGGCGTGGATGGGATGCATTTAGCAGGATAGATGCGGCCTCAAGGGAAAGCCTAACACAGAGAAATAGAGAAGCCAACCTGACAGTACAGATGCATCTGTATGTATACAGGCCCCAGACGAGCAGCACGCTCCATGCCCCATCCATGCACCAACGCCTTGGCAGCCCACAAACTGCCTGAAGGCAGCTGGCTATGGCATGTACAAGCCCACTGGCCTTGCTAGGGCACCTGGAGTCCTGCTGACTACAGAGAGGGCAACCTTGCAGCATTCGCCTCCACGTTCGCAGGCTCCAGTGCGTAGCAAGCAACTACAGTTTTGAAAGCAGCTTTGTGCACTCAGCATAGACACAGCCTGTGAGTTTGGAGCCTGGATCTCTAATCAGGAGAAAAACCTGTTTTCTGAGCATAACAGTGAGTCTCTGTTCCTTCCAGAGGCTGGTACTGCAAATCGCCCACAAAGCACAATATTTTCTCACCTGCTTTTCTTTTATGTTTAAAAACCAGTTCCGACATAGGAAGCAAATATTAGCTAAGTAATGATAGTTAATCAGTGCTTTGGCAATTTCTCCTGTATTTCTGTTTGCACATGACCTCACAGAGACAATGGGAACCTACATTTTTATTCCTAGTCAAATCATAATTATTACTAAATAAAAATATCTTCTTTAGATCAACGTAGAGCCCTTCATCTGGAAAAGAAGTTAGACTCACCGTCTGCATTTTAGAGGAGAGAAACGTTACATACATGTCATACAGGAAGGTTGCACTTATTTAGGATTTTCCCCTTAGGAAAACAGAAAAATACAAGGATTTTCTCTTTGTAGAGCTGCACCTATCAGTACTTCCTTATTGTGCAACAGACCTAGTGGGCAATCCAGGGCAAAGTCTCTCGGACACACGCCTTCTCTTTGATTTCTGTGAGAGTTATACATCAAAATGCCTTTGCAAAGAAAACCCCCTTTGTCTTTCAGAGGTCTGTTCAGCAGAGCCCTTCTCAAATCCAGACTAATTTAACCGTTGTGTTTATTACAGCAGACATTATTGTGATTATTACTCAACAGAGAGATAGGTGATCCAGATCATCTGTCTAACCATCATCTCTCTATAGCTGCCGGCTCTATCCAAAGTCATTGGAGTCAAATATTACTTGATCATGGTATGAATATAACCCTCTATGTCTTAGTTTCCCATCTACATTTGGAAAAGATAGTATTTCCCTGCCTCAGAGGCATGTTTTGATATTAGATGCATTAACAAGAATAAGAGGCACTCAACTACTACAGGAACAGGGACCACATTAAACATGCAAAAATAAAGGCAAAAGAAAGGAATTAACTCGTCTCAGCTTAGTAGGCCAATGACAGGATGAAGAATTGAATGCAGGTTATGTATCTTGGTGCTATCTATCAAATAATCATAGAATCATAGAATGGTTTGGGTTGGAAGGGACCTCAAAGATCATCAACTAATTTATTTATTCTAGCTGATGTGACAAATTAAAATTCTCTCTGAACTGTTCAGGACATTCCTAGCACAGGCGTATGGCTTACACTTTCTTAAAACAAAAACCAAAAAGAAGAAGATTCAAAATGGGATGTAGCACCTAATTGTGCTAACTTGACAGAACGGTTCAGGCAGAAAGTACTGCGCTGCACGTTACATTTTGCAAGTCTAATGTAAAAGCATTTCTAGTCTTTGCCTGCAGACATGATAAGACTCCGAGCCTCATGGAATCAGCATTCCAGTACATGTCGTCCAGTACCCTATATACTGTGGATTTAGCAAAGCTTGCCTAAAGCTTGTTAAATCCCCCCCTCCCGCCAAACTATGTATTTCTGAAATAAAGCCAAAAAGATGGAGAAAATTTTAATTCAAATTCATCCTGTGATACAAGAACATAACAGCTAATATTCTTTTTTTTTTTTTCTGAAGGCGGCTGCAAAATGGTTCTTTCTGAAGCTAACCAGTCTGGGCTTCTTTGGTTATAGGATCATCCCGTAGTGAAACAAGGAAGTTAGGGTGGGCAGGTCTCTTCAGTAAGATGCCATGTAACAATTGACATCATGAAATCCTGCTATTTCACAATATCAACGTCCAGCATAGCCCTGTTCTACCCTGTTAATCTCTTTACAAATGACTTGCACCTTTTCCCCATCGCAATGATTCACATTCTTATGCAATGTATTTTGGTGTCATCTATCATAAAGCCCATCTTTTTTGGAAGACATTATGCAAATACTTTCATTTAATCCCTTTATCAGTAGAATGTCAGGTTAGTGTTTTAAAAACCATCCCTCTGGGCTATGTCTGAAATAAGAAAGCGTACGAGAAATGTTAACACCTAGTTTTAAAATGGTGTTACTAAGGGTGAGCCTCAGTTTTCTGAGACTATAGGAAAGCGATGTCTTTCTGCAGCAGAATGAGAAACCGAGTATTATTTGCAGAGAGGGCAAAATTTCCTTTACAGCTTTAAAAATGCCCCTGACACAAACTGAGCTGCCTGGGCTGCCAAAACTGAAACATAAATAATTATCCATAATATCTAAAAAGAAAGACCTTCAGTAAGAAAGATGAAGAGGAAGAAGACAGCAGGTGAGGTACACACCCGACAGAAGGATGATAAATGATTGGCCACAGATTCTGTGGCTTGGCAGAAGAGCTTGTTACCCTGAAACAAAGCAACCTAGAGACTCTTGGATAAATTAATTGTGTCTAGCCATAATCTGCCTGTGAGTTCAAAGCCAAAAGAAATCAAGGAAGTATAGTCCCAGTCTGTAAAAAGGGGAAGACAACAGGCAGAAGGGAGAAAGGATGGCAAAAAAGGAGAGACCATAGATGAAAACTGGCACGTTTTGTTGGAGAACATCAAAATGCATGAAAAGCAAAATCTAGAAGATGCCTAAGTGTGTATATATAAAACATGGACAGCAGTATCAAAATATGCTGGGGTAGTGAGTAAGAATAAAATCCTATTGCAAGGGCACTTAAGGAAAAGCAATGATTAACTCATTAAAAGAAACAGGAACAATACAGAATCACAGAATCACAGAATCTTCATGGTTGGAAAGGACCCTTAAGATCATCGAGTCTAACCAAACAACCTACAATCTCTGCCACTAGAGCATGCCCTGAAGTGCCACATCTAGACGTTTCTTAAATACCTCTAGGGATGGTGACTCAACCACCTCCCTGGGCAGGCTGTTCCAGCGCCTGACCACTCCTTCAATAAAGTAATTCTTCCTAATATCTAATCTAAACCTCCCCTGCCGCAACTTCAGACCATTTCCTCTGGTCCTGTCATTATTCACCTGGGAGAAGAGGCCAACCCCCACCTCTCTCCAACCTCCTTTCAGGTAGCTGTAGAGGGCAATGAGGTCTCCCCTCAGCCTCCTCTTCTCCAAGCTAAACATGCCCAGCTCCCTCAGCCTCTCCTCATATGACCTGGTCTCCAGACCCCTCACCAGCCTGGTAGCTCTCCTCTGGACACGCTCCAGCACTTCAATGTCCCTCTTGTACAGAGGGGCCCAGAACTGAACACAGCACTCGAGGTGAGGCCTCACCAGTGCCGAGTACAGAGGCACCATCACTTCCCTGCTCCTGCTGGCCACGCTATTCCTGATACGAGCCAGAATGCTGTTGGCCTTCTTGGCCACCTGGGCACACTGCTGGCTCATGTTAAGCTGGCCGTCCACCAGCACCCCCAGGTCCTTTTCTCCTGGGCAGCTTTCCAGCCACTCTTCCCCAAGCCTGTAGCGTTGCTTGGGGTTGTTGTGACTGAAATGCAGGACCCGGCACTTGGCCTTATTAAACCTCATACAGCTGGCCTTGGCCCATCGATCCAGCCTGTCCAGGTCCCTCTGTAGAGCCCTCCTACCCTCAAGCAGATCAACACTCCCACCTAGTTTGGTGTCGTCTGCGAACTTACTGAGGGTGCACTCAATCCCCTCATCCAGATCATTGATAAAGATATTAAACAAAACTGGCCCCAAAACTGAGCCCTGAGGGACACCACTGGTGACCGGCCGCCAAGAGGATTTCACCCCATTAATCACAACCCTCTGGGCACAGCCATCCAGCCAGTTTTTAACCCAGCGAAGAGTACACTTGTCTATGCCATGATTCGCCACCTTCTCCAGGAGAATGTTGTGGGGGACGGTGTCAAAGGCCTTACCAAAGTCCAGACAGACAACGTTCACAGCCTTCCCCGCATCCAGAAGGCAGGTCACATGGTCATAGAAAGAGATATGGTTGGTTAAGCAGGACCTCCCCTTCCTAAACCCATGCTGGCTGGCCCTGATCCCTTGGCTGCCCTGCCCTTGCCGTGAGAGCTCACTCAAGATGATCCTCTCCGTGATCTTTCCTGGTACCGAGGTCAGGCTGACAGGCCTGTAGTTCCCCGGGTCCTCCTTCCGACTCTTCTTGTAGATGGGCGTCACATTAGCCACCCTCCAGTCATCTGGCACCTGCCCTGTTGACCAGGATTGTTGATAAATGATGGAGAGAGGCTTGGTGAGCTCTCCTGCCAGCTCCCTGAGTACTCTTGGGTGAATCCCATGCGGCCCCATAGACATGTGTGTCTAGGTGCAGAAGCAGATCATTGACTACTTCTTCCTGGATTTTGGGTGGGTTGTTCTGCTCTCCATCCTTATCTTCCAGCTCAGGAGGCTAAGCACCCTGGGGATAGCTGGTGTGACTATTGAGGATGGAGGCAAAGAAGGCATTCAGTACCTCAGCCTTCTCCTCATCATTGGTTGCAACTTTCCCCCCAGCATCCAGTAAGGGATGGAGATTCTCCCTGGCTTTCTTTTTGTTGATGTATTTATTTATTTATTTATAAATACCAGAGAGTAGGGTATATTCATACAGCATGGCAAAGAAAGGCAGAAGAAAATATCTGGGAGAAGGAGGGACAGAGGATGGTCAGGCTAGGAAGAAGTGTACCATTGCACTGGGACTATGATAGATTTGCATGGACAGCTAGCCACATGTATAAAAGAAGGAGAAACCTGCATGCAAATGTTTTTGAAGAAGAAAGAATAATTGCTCAACAATAACCTGGGGCAATGACAAGGCGAGGGGCGTGTTATTGCTGACAACAGATAACTGCTCCTTCAAAGGCATCTCAGAAATAGAGCCAGCATGACATTGAGAGGAATGTTTTACTTTGGTATTATGTTGCAGACAAATCAATTTTCAAAAGTAAAAGTTGACACACAATTAGGAAAGACCCCAACCTAATAAGGGTTGTCTTTTCATCTGAGTAGCTATTTGTTTAGCGCTTCAGTACACTGCAGTTGAAACTCTCAGTCTTGCATTTAGTTCCTGTCCCTTCCCTTAAAAGCTCATCCAATGATGAGAATACCTACTCCTTCAGAAAGACTTGTCCTTCATACATAAGTCCCCAGTCCCAGGGAACAGAGGAACATGTTTTTGACATGATCGGAGTCATTAATACCATTCACAACACTTACAGGCACCTATATTATAAAGACTTAATACAGAAAAGTTCTTGAAACAGCTGCTCCACATCCCACCATATCACAGGTTCCAACAACAATAAGACCTCTATTAAATAAACAAAAGCCTTTCTCTAATGCCTGCACATGCTTCTGGTTGGTGAACACAAATACAGCCACTTGGCCGGAGGCAAAAGGATCCCAGCTGCTTTTATGTCCCTGCACATGTTCCAGGCAAACTGTTGCCTCTGTCAACAGCACCAGCCTCATGCACTGATGTCCCCAGCTGCTCAGTGAACAAGAAATGTGGCTAGCCCAGCCAGGAGGTGGCAAGCACTTAGTGACCACTTGACTAAATGTGCACACACCACTCTGTGCAGAGTTTAGGGACAGGAAAGAAAAATTCTTCTCTTACATGATAAACCCACATATGAATGATGTGGTCAGTCCTCTACTGCTTATTCTTTATACCTGTTTTGAATCTCAGCCCAGGGTTGCCTTGACCAGTCTAAGGAGATGATGAGTGAAATGGCTTTTCACAGTAGTTCTACTAATATTTTCCTCCTCACAGATACAAAGAGGATCTCTTCCCCCTATACGGGCCAAGCAATGTACAGTGCCATATGTTCAATCGCACCAAAAACATTAATGACCACTTGCTCTTCAAAAGACAAAATCTTCTAGGCTTGGCACGGTAACAAAAAGGTCCTCCTTGAAATCTTCATCTTGACCCAGATATCAGAATGAAGAGGATATGGAAAATATCTGGGGTGGAATAAGAGATGAGGAAACCTATAGACTATCGACTGGATACAGCTGCAGCTTTATTTAGCCATTAGAATTGTGAAATTTTCACATTAATATTAGATATCCCTAAGGACGCCCATAACATATATTTCAAAGGCCTCATTGGCTCCCGGGCAAGGAGAATATTCTCATGCCTTTCTTGTGGCATGCACACAGAATTAAACCAACCCTCCCTGGAGCATTGCATCACCAGAGCATTAATATATCCAGGACCAAGGTGTGGCCGTTGCATCTTCAAGCAGCCTGACATTGTGCTGCAGCATAGACATGCTGCATTTGTATATGAGATAGGCCATATAGAAGACTTGACTGTGATCGTACAGACTAGATGAGCAGCTATTCACATGAGTAGTCCTTTCTTTTCAGCTACGTTCACCACTCAGGGATCAGTGAAAAGAAAGCTCACACACAGATAACACTTTACCCTAGAAAAGAAAGTCCTTATTTGGTTTTATAAACTTCAAATGTTCTATTTTGCTGTACCTGTAGACATGGACATGTATGCTTTGGGCTTTGCAATGGACACATTAATCCATTCTGACCAGACACACATTTTGCATAATGATAACTGCAAGCAATGCCAAAGCAGCCCTGCTCTCCTAGAAATAAATAGATGGACCACAGGAGAATGTGCATTTTGGGCAGCACAAAGGAGAGTCACGCTCAGAGATGTTCTCTGCAGCTGATTGACCTGAACTGTACCTATAGTAGCAAGCCAGATTTCTGCAAATCTCAAGATAGGATAGGCTCTGTGTCACCTGCAGTTGCTATTATGCAGCTCAGCCTGCTTCTCAGAACAAATTAACATACCCCCTTTCAACTTTTGAGACAACTGAAGCAAGAGAGTCTGAAGAAAATAGAGTGGCCCAAGCAGCCCACCCTCTCCCTGCCCTAGGGATCCTTGAGCAAGGAAAGCTTTCCTACAATAATGCTCACAGTATAACATGCACACTGATTGCTTTCCCTGCTGCTAACTACTGCAGGCTTTCTATAAGCTCCGGAGTTTATTAGTCCAATCCATCCTCCGCTGCAGTGGGCTTAATCCAGTCGTAGAGAGAGCACAGGTAATGACCCCTCTATTAAGGCATTTACCAGGGCAAATGCTTCATTTTCAGTCTTTTGTAATACAGCCAAATTTCAAGTGTCTGAGCTCAGTGCTTGCCTTAATGTTTTTTTAAGGCTCAGGAGGACCAGAACAATTTTTTGTTGCTGTTGCTTTGAGAGCAAGGTTAAAGGAGAACAGACAGTTCTCCTGAATTCTATTTTTTGGCAGAATTCTGAACAGCCTCACTGGCTTTCAGAGGAACCTGACATTCAAATGAACCTAGAGCAGGGGCTGAAAAATATTCCTTGTTGATCTCAAAAAAGATCTGATCCAATTTGTCCAAGTTATAAATTCACCTTTTATAGCAAAATAACAATGTCACACATACAATGATAGCAGAAAGAACACGAGATTCTAATGCCCAGACCCCAGGGTGAGCTACTGAGCCCCACCACCTCCCAGGCATCTTCTGACAAATCTCTGCGCTTGGTTAATCCTGCTGCAGCAGAGGAAGATGGTGCTGCACCCAGCCACCCCCCTGCAGCAGTTTAGTACCCCCAAAACAGAGTCGAAGGAACGGAACATGCAACCTCAACCACATTCCAGGTCACGGTCCAGTGGGACTCATGAGGGAAACCTGGTTTGTGCTAAGACAGTACCCTTTGAACTGGAGCGGTAGGGCTTGAATGAGCCCGGTCTGCTATCTGCCACCCTGGCAGGAACTTCTGACAGAACGGCTGTGACAAATAGCAGAGAAGGTGGGAAAGTGATAACATCTTGAATTGCTGTAGGTTGAATTGCACATGAACATGAGTTGGAGTACTCAGCAAAGCTTGCAAATGTAATTCAGAACACACAGCATACTACCGAGGGCTTGTTTACACGACAAAGTGTATTTAGACTGAGATAGTGTCAGCTTTAAAGAAAAATAAATCTTTCCTCAATCAGTTTTTGGATAGGCTCTCTTATTTCAAAGCAGGTGTGACTTAGTCTGAATCAGTTTAAGTCCACTCTGACTTGAGCTAAGCTAATTCAAAAAAAGACATTTATCGATGGAATTGGAGCACCTGCCTTGAGAATGAATAGCTATTAATAGATCTCTATGTAGACAAGTCTGGAGCAATTTCTCAAAACACATAGCAAAAACAGGTAAGAACGTAGCACCAGAGGAAATGATGGTAAAAAGGAAAGAGAAGCAGAGAGAAAATCCGAGTTAGAAAAATATCCACAATTATAATGTTCACTTATCTAGCCCTTAATTGCTCTAAATGTACTTCTTCAGATGCCTTTCTGAATAGTCAAGAGCAATATCTGCAAAAAAATATGTTTTTTCACAGTTCCTGCCTGTGGAACCTGGGTTTTTTTTACAGTTTGGATTTCAGCTTCTCCCTGAAGGTAAATGAGTGTCACACCATAAACTTGACAAGGACCCATCTGCATGTCTGCATATTAAAAACTCAGTCCTCTTCCCATAAGACATACCCCCAATCACTGTTTTAGTGGAACAGCATCTAATTTCCAATCGCTTGTGGAAGTTTGCCATTGGGCTTGGAATTTTCTGCCAGGCTGGTTTCTGCCAGTTTGTGACAGTATTTTTGCTGCTTTATCATTATGATCTCACCAGGAGTCTGAAGCAATGGTAAAATGTATTTACACAGAAATAGACATAGTTTCCTCACAAATACACTATATAGTATCAGAATAGTTCATTTTACCCACAAGAAAATTATTAAGTCCACCATCATGAATGATTCTGCACACTTCTCTATAAGAACCTTAAATTAATCCTCTAGATTTTCTGTTTCAGTAGCAGTTTTTAAAGAACAGCATTATCATCCTAGCCAAACAGGATCTCAGTTCTGATCTCTTCAGTTGTTTAATTAAAAAGTAGATCTTCACCTTTCTTACACACTAGGTTAAAAACTCAAAATGAAAGTAGAAAGTCTGCCCCTCCTTTAAAATGCAATCAAAGCTTCTCAACTCATTAGTTTTTATTTTAATTGAAGTAACGTTGCACCCTGGGCTGCTTGAAAACAGGGGTGAAACATCCATCTTCTTATACCCCGTGTTCAGTATCTGCCCACCTGGACTCTGTTCTCATTACCAGCAGTATATGAGAGGGGTGCCAACAGAGCTTCACCAGTGCAAGTCTGAGGAGAAAGGAAAATGACCCTTACCATCTGTAGATACCAAGACAACACGAAATTTCTGATAGGCAAGTTCTGGCAATTCTTGGCGTGACACTCCAACTGTCCACTGTATCACTCTGCTGGTAGTACCACGCGGTAACACCACAGAAAGTGTGGCACTCCCCAGGCCTTCTCTGCTCGCATCTCAGCATCTCAGCTTAAATGGCTAGAGGACGTGATGTCTGCATGGAGGACGTGCTGCCCTTTGCTTGCTGCCCCTTTGGCTGCGGGGGGTGGTGAAGTAGAACCTGAGGCAGGATCAGCAGTGGAGAAGTGGGAAGGACTGCAATGCCTGCCACACGGGTGACAGCAATGGACCCAAGCCTGTGTGAAACAGCGTGTGCAAGAGCGGGAACGGGAACACCCAAGGCAACACACTTCTCAGAAGAATAAGGCACAGGGTGAAATGAGTCTCCAAAGGTGACTCACACTTGCTTCACCAGCTGGTTCAGCTGAACTCAGCTGCGCTACCTGAGCCAGGGTGAAGCCACCTCACCCTGGTAACACTGCTATCTGATGGCAGAGCACATGGCAGCTGTCAGACCATAGGAAGGGAAAAGCATGGCTGGGAGATGCTTCCCATTTCCCTGCTACACTCACACCAAATGCTGTATAGATATTATACAAACAGCTTCCCTTATGTTGGATTTGCTTGCACCTGTTATAATCTAATTAGGAGGAAATTGGACTTCTTTTGCTCACATCATAAACAGAGGCAACATAAACATATAAATCTTTCTCTTAAATTCCTTTTTCTTCTTTCTGAAATGCCAGAAGACTGCCCTGTGAACCCAATGTGCAATTCTCTTTTGCATAGCATGATGAATAATGGATCAAGCTTATATCTACCACAGATTAAAATCATGCCTTTCTGAAATCCATTCACTGCTTCACGGACCCCAAATCCTCTAGGTGCTATACATTTCAGCTGTCATAAATCCATGTAATGTTCCTGTGCATGACACTATTCATTTAGACCACCAATTTAGTTAAAATGACAGATGTGAAAAAACCACGTGTTACCAAACAACTCCCCAGCGATCACACAGCTGCTGATGCTGAAGGGACTCTCTGCTTTATTTAGTGATAGTCAGGCACTTCCATCCACATTTACCACCTGCTGCCAAGATATTGTCAGGTGGAGCTGTGCAGTTCTCACTCAGCTTACTTTTATTCAAGCCGTTCTCCTTGAGGTCTTTTCAAGCAAATTAAGTGTGGTGAGTGGGATCCTGTACCCACTGCCCCTGTGGCTGCCAGGAATCTCCCCACTGTTGGATCAGGGCCCAGAGACCACCTCTTGAAGACGAGGAAACCTAGCAGCTGATCCTAATTTATCTCTTTCTTTGCAAAAGGCCCTTGTTTGTATCAAGAGTAATTCAATGTAAAAACAGAGAATAGGACAACACACTAAATATGGCTATTTATTACCCTTATCTTTAAAGTCTAGATCCCACCATTCACACTACAGTTCAGCAGTCCTTATTCTCTAAGCAGAATCATAGAGTTATAGAACCGCCTAGGTTGGAAGGGACCTTTCAGATCATGCAGTCCAACCATCATCCTAACATTGACAAAAAACATCAGTAAACCATATCGCTAAGCACCAAGTCTACCCATCTTTTAAATACCTTGAGGGATGACGATTCTACCACTTCCCTGGGCAGCCTGTTCCAATGCTCGATAACCCTTTCAGTGTAAAAACTTTTTCCTAATATCTAATTTAAACCTCCCCTGGCACAACTTGAGGCCATTTCCATCCTGGGCATCCTGAAAGTAGTTTATGAATCTTCTCACACTCAGCTAGACAAGGTATAGCAAAGCAGGCTATTAGGCCCCTATTCAGCGATGCCCTTAAGCAAATGCTTATGACCCATTAACGTAAGTAGCCAAGCGCTTTGATGAATTGGGTCTTTAAACAACAAGGAAGCCGTATTTCAAAGTGGAACCACACATCCCTGAAATGAACATATGGCTCTTAATGTTTTCTGAAAGGCTTTTGTTTTACAATATGCATCAATTTATTGTGCAGTATCCAGTTTTTCTCAATTTTTAACATAATGAAAGTCATCAGGAAAAACTAAGTTTGCTTCTCTGGTAGAATGAGCAAAACGTCTTCAGATTATATTTCTCTTTGGCAGGCGACAAAGAACAACCAGAGGATGTGCTTTCTTCACAGAGAATTCACCATTGTCCTGATATGAAACGGGAGAAATATGTGCTTTTCTGTTCAAATCACTATAAATCAGCTTTCATCGTGGACTTTGTGCATAAAATTAGCCTGCCCAACCATGTAAACAAATAAATGAATCAATGTAACATTGTTTTTATATGGCATATTGTCATCCCTCATTAGTTATTTAATTCTGCATGTGTTCTGCAGTTTGATAGACAAGTTGTGCACAGGAAAAAAAACATTCTGAGGACTTTGGCACCTACAGCTAAGCTATTAAGTTCATATTAATGCGTCAAAATAAGTAATCAGCAACTCTGAAAATCAGGTCATTCATTTTTGTGCCTAAATATAGATGTAGATGACTAACTTTAGGCATTCACAGTTGAAAAATGTTCATCCAAATGTGTCATCAGGGAGGGTTGAATAGATTTCTAGAAGAAACACTTGAGAGAAAAATTCTAAACGATAACAATTTAGATGATAAACAGTATTATAATTTATTATTCATATAGTTCTATTGGTGTGCCTGGCATTCTAAAGGCAAGAGAAGAAATACAGCTAAATATGCTATTCTAAATATACTTTAAAGACTAGAACTGAGGCTATAAAGATTTAGAACACAATTACTGGTATTCAGCAGATTGTAGTATTTTTCTGAGGAAAGGATTTATGCAGAGATTTTTCGTCTCTGCCCTGTGAAAATAAAAGGTAAGATCATACTTGTGAACTTAGAAGCAGACAGAAGCATCATCAAAAAAAATTTTCCAGTTTAGACCTAGATCCATAAAGATATTTAGATGCTTAATTTCTGTATCAACATCCAACTTCCCACGAACATCAAGGGGATGTCAGTAGAGAGAAAGGTAATGCCAAAGAGTGATTTACATGACATTAAGGTAAGTGTCTTAGAAAGATTTGTGAAATTACTCTATTTCTGTTAATTAGAGAGAAAGAAAGACAACTAGTTTCAACTGGACATCTGGCTTTGGAGGTGAAATAAATCCTTTTCTTGGTGCCTACATCAAAGTTGTGTTTCCATATTTCTGTTGGGTTGAAGGACTCAAAAATTCCAGCATTGGTAGATGCTGAAATCTAGGAATGTTCAGCACCCAAAAATCCCATGGCTTTGTATAAAAATGCATGACTCCTCATGACCAAGAATAAGGTATTTCAGCAGAGACTTTAAAAGGGCCAAGAAACTTTTGCAAAGGGAGCAGTCACACTCTTGACTAAATGAAAATGTTCATTTGAACGGAGGGGAACAGGTATGAGCACTGAGAAAAGATGTGCTCCTTTTTGTTAAACAGCTCATATATTCCTGGTGAATCCCACTCCTGGCAGGCTGCGTAGTGAGCAGATAGTGACCATCTGAGTTTCATTCTGTGCCAGCTTCTCTATCTGGCATCCCAGAGAGTTAGTACAATGGATTGCTCTTCCTAAGGATCTAACAGCACTAATGAAGAACTACTGATCAAGTTTAAAATGCAAAAGAAAATACATTATAGCAGGGACATTCATAGAAATAACTTAATAATAACTGCCCATTTTGCAAAGAGGAAGATGAATGCTGTTTAATAGGGTCTTTTCTCAGTAAAACACTCATTTCTGTCCCTCTAGCGAAATGTGTCATCATATGTTACAGAGAACCCATTCCTTTTGTGTCTAGGGAGAAAACAGTTGGGGTGTAAAAATTTCCCATGAAGACAGCAACAAGGCCAGAATCTGGAAAGCACTTTAAATGTGCACGCTTGGATTACATTTAAGAAAAAATGTTTACAGATTACATTCCATCTGTGCTACTGCTCCCTGAAATGAGAATGGCAGCAAACCACCTCTGAGTCCTTCTTCAGCAGTGACACTTGAATCTTTGTGGAGTGTTTCAATGTTGGACAGTACATTGTTTTAGTCGGATCAACACAGATGGCAAAGCTGAGGCTCAGGCTCTGGTAACTGTAAATGATGCAGCCACCAAATCCTTTCATGGAGAACAGAAGCATGAGGTGGTTCAGAGAGGGTCAAGTCTGTCCATATAAAACAGGCTAAATGGATCACCTCTCTCTCTCTCCCCACTGGCAGCGAAGTCTAGAGGCAAATTGTCTAACTATTTTAGGCTAGACACCTGACTTTTAAGGAGTTACATTTAGGTAAGACCAATGCAGAGCACAGCTTACAGCAGAGAATAGCCCTAAAGCACCATGGTCTAAAAGATGTGCTGAAAGGTTAAATGAAGTCGGCCGTGTGGAGGTAACTTAGCTCCTCACTGCCTCATCTGTCAAGTTCCCATCTTGGTCCTGCTGAGTTAATCCCTTCACCCTTAGCCCACGAGAACAGAGCAGGTCCCCCACATGGTAGTCAACCAGGAACATATGTGATTTTCACCTGGATTTGAGGGCCAGCCAGAGCAAAAGTAGCATCTTTAAGTTTAAGGGAGGTGTGTTTTGCTGAAAGAGAAGTAATTCTTACAATCTGCTTCCTGAAACAAGAAGAGTTAAAAAAAAAACACATTCAAACTTCAGCAGTAGCGAGGCAAACCAATACACGAGAAGCATACATTTAACTACCTTCACCACCGCAAAAGAGCACGTAAAGGCCTGCTACCCTCATAGCACGGCTAAACAAGCCATCCATCATCTGGTTACCAAATCTGAAAAGCACAGGTCGTCAGTGCTTTCCTGACATCTCTAAACTTCTGCAGGACTCCTACCATGCCAGCAGTGCCTCTGTCTTTGTACAGTGTGTTTCCCACCAGCAGGTCATGCCCCAGTACCGTTGGGGGGGTGCAATGGATACAATGCCAGCTCCTGATCACCCCCGTCACCAACAAAATTGACTACCTTTCTACTGCTCCCAAGCAGTCCCTGATGAGGAACTCCTACTGGGAGTTGTCATTTTGATAGAAGGCATCAATGACCCGCTTTCTCCCCCCGACACCTCTGGCAGAGGTCCCACTCTTCCTTCTATTGTCTCTGCACATCCTTAACGAGAAATATTAAACTCTCACATTCTCAGAGTCCTCCCCACTCAGGCCCTCCTTGTAGCAGGGTGAAATAGCAATAATGAGACTGAATAAATCTCTGATGCAGCAAATATCACTTTCCTTAGATCTGCTCAAGAGCAAGCACAAAAATAGCTTTGCATCCCGCAGCCTCCATCATCCTCATGATTTGGGTCCAGCTAATCTAGGCCCAGAACAAATATCATGTGTCAAATTTGGCAAACCACCCCCTCCCCATGACAAAATCAATCAGAAAAACAACCGATCTCACAAACAGAAAACACTGTTTGAAAACTGTAATGATATGTTTACAATAAGCCTATTAGGAAGAGCACAGAGAAGTTGTATTTAATTATATTATGTGTTTTACACTATTTTTACTAACTTTTCTCATTTTATGGACTGGACAATTTTTGACCACTTACAAAGGCAAATATTCTTCCTTAACCTACTCAGTGTTGATGGGGAAACAGAATAAAGAGGATGTTTGCAGTTTATGGGTACATCTGGTGATGCTGCAGCTCATGAGCCAAATTGATATTATTTAATTGAGTGCCGTCTACCACCAGTTAAATACAATCCCCACAGTTCCCACGTTAAAAAGCTTGAAACTGGGCATATTTGAATAAGGGTTTTAAATTTAGCCCTTCTTGTCTTTCCAGCTGTTTGAAAAGAAAATTGTAATTCATAACCATAATGGGTTATTCTGCTACCAAGCAGCTAGATAAAAAGGAAGAAGTCTTCATATTCATAGGCCTTCACTTATTTAGAGCATGTAACCTCGGTGACCTGCAACATCAAATGTGAAAAGACAATGCTCAGACTTTCAGCTTCTAGCTTTAAGCACTTGGAATCTACAATTTAACTCAATTCTGAGCATCTGCTCTTTTTAACCCCTTACATACAAAGGTCATTTGACCTTTCAGCAGTCAAGACTTGTTGATATGACAAACACCATTTCATACTTATTAAGAATGAAGAACAGATTGTGAAATTGGCTGTTGTGGGGTTATATGTTTTTCCAGTCCTTCCTGTTATTTACAATTTCATTGAAATTTGAAAAATAAAAATAAATAAATAAATTCCGACAACTTGTATGGCATCTCTTCTAGCAAACGTGGTATGGTGCATGACAGAGTTTACACACATTGGTGAGAGTTATCAATTTATAAGTAAGCTGTCCTTTGTTTTTCCTTCAAGCAGTTTCCTTCAAGGAAGTTAGTTTGGTGTGACTGGTTTGGTTTGAGCCGCTGCTACTTTTCTAACTCGATTAGGTTCTGATGCTGATGAAAGCAGGTCCTTGCTGCCACTGAAGTCAAGAGCAGAGCCCTGGATCTTCAGCCTGTACAAATAACTGGATGAAAACCAGCTGTAACTCTATATTTTCAGACTAGTATTCTGTGTAGAGGTTAATCCAACTCTCAGAACCCCAATGCAAAGTTTAAAACCAAACTCCCACCCATTTCACTGATATCAGGTACAGTGCATCTGTTTGGATCTGTGCTCAAGATGAGTGACAAAATCCAGGTTTCTGTCCCGGCTTTTTCAAATATGAAGCTTTCTGAAACAAAGTCTGGGTGCTTAGTGTCTGAGATTCATTTTAGGCATATCTTTAATTCTCCAATATTGTGAAATTATTTTTGTGACTCCGCTTCACACACTAAATGAGTCAACTTGAACATCCGTCCACCTTGCTTGGAAAGGAACTCTACAGTTTATACTATAAAGCTGGTAGCTATAAAAGATCCACCACTTTTACAAACATTTAGGCTTTATTTAACTAACTCACTGAAGTCACTCGGACTATTAGGTGCACAACTCTAAGCACTTGAGTTCAGCACCTTATTTAGAAGGCTGAGAAAGAAGTGGGAGAGAAAGAACCAATTTCACCTAATTTGAGACAATTCGCTGAGGTAATAAATAGGGAATTCAGTAATCTTAAATGATTTTACACAATGGATAAAGCAAAAAAGATATCTACAGAGAGCAATTCATGTTAAATCACTCTTAACTGGCATTGTCACACACCCCCAGCCCAACACTTCAGCGCAGGATTCATAAATAATACCAGAATCAAGTCATCTTTTTCAGCTGCTTCTTGATTATCATTCACAACAGAATTAGCATATCAAGGTAGAAAGAAATATATGAATATTTATTATCTCCATTCTTACATGGAAGTTTAAACGAAGAATTTGCAAGAATGTGAGGGACATACCTACA
Source organism: Chroicocephalus ridibundus (assembly GCF_963924245.1). NCBI lineage: Eukaryota > Metazoa > Chordata > Aves > Charadriiformes > Laridae > Chroicocephalus > Chroicocephalus ridibundus. Next base: position 37,271,620 of record NC_086284.1, on the reverse strand, counting down.
AATATTATTTATATGCTTAAGCAAAACCTTTGAGCGAAAATTCTGATGGCACAGTGATGACTTTGAAGGAGTGAGAAAGCCGTGTCTATGGGCGTGTTATTTCTGTGAGATAACACTGAAATAGAGGCAACAATTACCCTAATTGGCTGTAGTGACAATGCATGCAATCCATGGAGCCCTTGGGAACAGGCAGCTAGGACACAAGGGGTAAATCGCAGCTGAAGTCAGCTGAACAATGGCAGAGCACAGGAGCCAGCCAGGCAAGCATTGCTCAGGTGATGTTTTGGCACAATGGGGACACGTGAACTCCCAGGACTTTCTTCCTTTCACCTCAAAAACTTTCAGAGTGGCAAAACGCCCAGCCACTGCCCAGCAGCTCCTCCCCATCACCAAGCCCTCCTTCCCCCCGGTCACTGGCCCAGGGGACTGCAGGGAAGGCTCTACCAGTGGGTATTCTGCTATCCATGGGCATCGGACTTTGCACAGAGAGAGGCTTAGGGTGGAAACCAATCTGTCTCCATTATTCCTCCCCCTGGGTCTCAGACAGCCATGCATGACCATACACACTGTCTCAGCATCATGTGGCCCTTCTCAGCTGCTCCTGTATCTTAGAAAAGACTGGGAAATCTGGTGCACCACTGTAAGACTCCATTCATTTTCTTGAATGAAGAGAGGAACGTATCTAACCTAGGAGGTTTTCAGAGGTGTCCACCTTTCTCAGGCATCTATCTTTCTCCATCGATTAGAGAGAAACAAGGTGTCTCCTGCAGGAGGAGGACAGGACTACCCCTCCCTCCCAGGATCAGGTAACAAAAACTTCTGCACTCAGGTTAGGTAAACACCATAATCATACTGGATCCCACCTCGAAAAGTTTCACGGGGGTACAATAATGTTTTATTATATCATTTCTGGTTGTCCCATCATGGAAAATCCCCAGCTGATTCCCGCATTTTTCTTAGTAATCTGTGAATGGAATAAAAATAATGGTATGTATTCGTCACATTGAAACGGCTGGTCCACCTCAGACCAAGCCACATCTGTTTTTGTTCCAATAGTGGCGGGTACAGGGAGTATGAGAAAAGGGAGTTTTCTGTGAAGGAGAAAGGAGAGGGAACATAGAGAAGAAAAACAGAACAAGGAGGGGGAAATGAGAAAGAACACCACTGAAAGCAACTTTTACTGCAGCTTAAGATTAATGATTGCTCATCCACAAGCACTCTACAATCTAAGGTAAGTGGAAAAAAACTGGAGATGCTACTCAATAGCCAGTGTAGCCCTTTGCAGACATAAAAAGCAGTACACTGATGTTCCCACTCAGACATATAAAACCAATGTGATGTATGTAGCTTTTAAGTGTTGGTGCGGTATAAAAGTTTTATTGCTGCTTTGGCTTCAAGAAAGCTACAAACCTCGGTGTAGGAATTGCAAGCCCCTGTAAAAATGGTTATGAAAGGCATCTTTCCTAATCACGTTAGCAAACCCTTCTCTCCATTTTCCTTCTCATTAAAAAGCTTAAATATTTTACAGCTATAGTGTGCGGGCTTATGTCCAGATTACCCTTCATTAAATGACTTTTACAGTAGCTGGATACAAGCCTTGTCTATTATTACACACCAGCTAATTATGTCTCCTTTGTTTTCATTTCATCATTTTAAACAAAGCTTTTAGGGACCCAGTCACTCTGTGAGAGGTGTTGCCAAGCCGAACACATTTCCAGCAAATCCCAGCTGGGCTGCATTCATTTCATCTGATGATCTTTGCAACATGAAGTAGCTTTCTGGAAAGAAAAAAAAAAAAAAAAAAAAAGAGGGGGGAAAGGATGGGACAGAGGAAGGAGAAGAAAAATAACAACAACGTCCAACCTACAGTGCTCTTATGGTGGTTTAGTGCAAAGACGACTTCTCACTGGGGAAAAATCCAGCAGGATGTCAGTGAAAAGTGAAATATGGTGTACAGTGATTCTAAACATCACAGCTAAACTATGTGAACGACTGCTTCTATCAGGCATTTTCTGATTTCTGACAGCGTTGCTGTTTTCAGATTACTCCAGTAATGTTTCCAAAGTGTACTATTATATTCATGGCAAGAAGAAGGGGAGGAGGCTTGAAAATTACTTCCCTTCTGGCAACGAATTGTCATTTAGGTCCCACGTTGAGCCAGCTCTTTGCATTGCCTGGGAAGCCAAGGGAGCCAACAAAAAGATATGATTTCCCCAGAGCTGGGGGGCCAAGGGAAATGATCAGGCATCTGAAGTCTCCCCAGGGTGCAAAGAGCAATAGCAAAAGGCTTTGCTAAAAAGAGATATTTTTCAGTATCTGTGCAAATAAAATCTACATTTAAATATTATTTTAATTAGTCATTCTCATCCACAATACGCCAAATAATCAAAATAATCAGATCAGGAATGATAATAAGATTCGCTACAGGTATTTGCATGTACAAGGCAGTATATCGTTCCTTGTGAACAGTATGTAACATGGCTGGGCTGGCCTTTGCTCCACAGAGCCTAAAATCCCACGTGTGACATGATGCAGAAGACAAATGAGAAAGGAAGATGTGCAGCAGCACTTCATAGGAGTCTCAGTTCTCTTCCTGTTCTCATGGGCGTTTTCTAACTCCCCTTTAACTTTGTTTCCTTTGTTCTTCAGTCCTTTTAAGACTTCCTTGACCATGTAGCTTTCTAGCCTTCCTTGAGTAGATGGTATTCAACTAGCCCACTGAAGGAAGTTCTGCGTGTTCTGCCTATCCACATTCTTTGGGCTTGCGAGTCTCACCCTTTACTTTCTACATATTTCCAGCTTTGGCCACATGTAAAGCCTTCTAGGATTTAGTGGTTATAAAATCCCAAAAGACAGTAAGTTTGAAGATCTTCCATTGTTATCAGTCTAGAAGTTTATAGGATTCTTAATGGACTGCGATAACCTTTCTAAGAGTTTTTAGAAAAACATGTCACTGCTCAGGAATTCAGTAGAGAATGCCAAAGACTGAAAACATGACCTTATCTCGACAGAGTATCACAGGATGGTTCATCTTCTATTAAAATCTGTAAAGCTTTTCTGTGACTTACACTGCCATCACATATTCTTACTCTGTATCGAGCATCACATACTCTATGCATCGATGAGGAAACAGTCCTCCTTTGCCTCCTAACTGCTTTCCCATGTAGACAGGGGAAGAAATGAGCTGGCAAAGGCAGCAGATATAACAGCCTTTATTCAACCTTCGTATCTTGTAAAGAGGCTATGCATGGGTGGTTGTCTTCATGCTTTCCCATCCCAGGTTCCAGGTCATTCTTCAGCTAAATAGGATCCAGGGTAACCACTCTCCCAAAAATCAGCTCCAGCTGATCAGACCACCATCGTTCTTCACCCTAAACATTGCCAGAGCAATATGACCAATACACTCATAAGATCAATAGTCAGTAAGTATAATGTATTTCACTCTCTGCCAGAAACTCTCTTCTCTCCACCCACTTCACCAACTCTTTTTTTTAATACTGAACTTGATGGACTGTTTCAAAAAGACCTGTGAGGTGGGAAGGCACCTTTATCTCCCACTGACAGAAGGCAGGAAGCCACCTCCCATCCTATTAATCCACAAAGCTCCAACCCCATTTGCCTTATACGACAGCAAAAAGTAAGCACAAGCTCCCTGCCCATGTCTCAGATGCATGAAATGTAATAGAAAAACGAAAAACAGTTTGGCAGAAATGTAGCTCTGCAAGCTCTCCTGCCAGGTTACCTTTCCAAATCGTGCTTGTTTTTCAGAGATATTTGTTCATGGAGTAGAAAAATATGGAAAACGCACCCACTTCAGCCCATGTGGGTGTTGCCCTCATTTTCCTCTTAAAAAAATAAAAAATTCCTCTCCCTTTCCATCCCGCAAGGAGCGGGCTAATCATGTAATGGGACCCCCAAAATCCTGTGTCCCTGTCACTGTTCCGTGGCCTTGGCAGCAGTACAGCAGGGGTCGCAGTGGCTGCTGGAGAGCCTGCCAGGCTTCGCCTCTGCTCCTCCTATTTTGCTACTATACACACAGTATAAACACCAAAAAGAAAAAGCCGTCAAGCAGACCATTTCCCATTATTTGGAAATTAGCAAGCTTTATACTGCTTCTAAAACAAATTGTTTCCATTATCAGAACATTGCAATGCTATATGCATCCACAAGAAAACACCACACAAATATATTTCTTGCTTCAATAAACTGGGGTTTTTTTTCCCGTGAACAAATTGCCTCCCTTTTTCCTGAGATTCCATTCAAGAGAAATATAATAAAAATGCAGGTACAAATGCACTGTTTGCAATTATTTTCTTGTGCCCTTCAGTAGCAGGAGAACAATTTGTTCTCCTTAATTTCAAAAGAGAGCAACAATTAATTAAGCTAATGAGAATTACAGGGAAAAAAAAAGAAAGTACTTCAAAGGATTTCTGACCTACGAAAAAAAAATATCTTATTTTGGTCCTGATGCTAAAAAAACTCTTTTTCTTTGCATAAATAATCTCAGTGAAGCTTTATCCTTAAAACGTATTCCCAAGATTGTGGATTTAGCAAATACGGGCTTCAGACTGCAGTTGTATTGATGAACTGATTTTGGTATGTGCATTTGTTTGTAAAATCCTTTGTTAAGGGAGGATATTATCACCAAGCTGGAAGCTAAGACATAAGCCCAGGGTGCTACAACAATAGCAAACTGGGCAAACGTTTATATGTTTGACAACAGCACACAGACATAGAGTTTTTGACTGTTGCTTTGCTAAAAAGAAGGGGGGGGGGGGGAAGTGCATTCACTGGTCCAAATATACCCCTTAGCAGAAAAAGGCCTGCAGGGAAAAGAAAACACATAAAAATGCACTGAAGCAAAGTAATGCTCCTTGAAGCTGGCTGTGCCCCTAAACTATGCTCCTGAGATTATATCCCGAGGCGGCAGGGGGCATGGTTAAGAGCAATTCTCTCCGGCTCCAAAAGAATGAAGGCAAGTGTCAGCACTGCCATAAAATCAATTCATGGATGATCGCTCCCGGGATGACTCGAAGCGGCAGTGGCATGAGTCTGGACATTGTGCTGGTGAGGAATCACCCCTAATGGCTTTCCATCTGATCCCTGGCTGCAGGGGTCACTTCAGCCGCTACGCGAGCACCAGGCTGAAGCACGAGGTCACAGATCCAATGTGTCAGCGTGCGGCCAGCTTGTGACGGTGACACTTGTTGCACTGTAAAGAGAAGGTTGCCAAACGGGACGGTGGAGTTTAGGATATCACGCAAATCTGGCAGGCTTCCTTATACCCTGTTAATCTGCTGTTCCTGTACCTTATAGAGCACTATTGTGTGGGTTTTCCCCAATTTTGAGGTCTGCATTGCAGCTTGATCATCAGCCAGATCCTGTTAACAAGGGACAGATTAACATGTACCATCATAATATAAAGGGACTTTTTAACCTTCGTATTATGGCAATTACCTTGTCTCTGATACTCTTTTTAGCATGTGCTAGCCTGGTCTAGAGAGCATGGACCATTCTTACACACCACTAATGGCATCTCTCTCCTTACCACCAAGGAGACTGCGGGCTTGCTCACAAAATTTGCACTAGTATAATTAAAATTGGTTTTCAAATTGATTCAGCCTTTAGCTAGCACCGCTTCTCTGCACAGGGACACTTTCATCAGCTTACCATCAGGTTATAATAGCTAGCACAAGATTCAGTCCCATGAAGCATTCAAGATACCACTGCTCACCAGTTGCCATCTGTCCGCTGAACCACGACAACAGATTATAAACCCACTCCCGGTCTGCCCCTAGTGCACAATAAAATGCTCTTAAAAGCCCCACTCTCACTCCTCTGACCAGCTTTTCAAGACCACACAGCACCCTGGGGTATGCCAAGCATAGCTGGGACTTCTCAAGCCTGCTCTCAGAGTCAGCACGGCAGCTCCCCCCCATTCCACTTACGTTCTGCCAACATTCTTAGCACCTTCAGCTCTTTTCCTCTTCACTGCACTACTCAACAGACCTGGAAATCAAGTCTTTGATGGATACCAGTGGCTATTAAGAGTGAATGAGAATTCTAATTACTAGCAGTCACATTGTGAATGGGGTTAATTTCCCTACACTCCCTGAAGGACATCAGGAGTGAAAGAAGGGAGACATATGCCCCGAAATCCCAAAATGGCAAAACAATTTCCATTCTGCACTGTATTCTGCCACTCCTCATGAAAGAGATGATGAGAACAGGATGACCACTGGGGCAAGCACACTTCTGCACTCAGTGGTATAGCAAGGACAGCGAGAGATAAATACTTAGTCTGGATGTGTAAGTGGGAGGTGTGCTGTGGGTGGGTAACAAGCCTTCTAGTCTTCTGCTCCTGCCATCTTTCTGTATTCTCTGCTCCCCAGCTTCTTGCATGTTCCTCTGGCCACTCAGGGTAACCACTGGTGGCAGTTCAACCTCAGGCAGCAGCAGAAGCAACAAGAGTCCAAGGCGGAGTATCAGGGACAAGGGAGAGGCTGGTTGGGACAGACAGTTCTCACCATTTCTTCTTCATACACACATCGCAGCCCTCGGCACCTGAAGCCACCTCTGATACCCCGACCTGCTGTCTGCACAGCAGCAGGAGACAGAGGGGCTGCTGGAGAGGAGACAGGAGCAGGCAGCAGTAGGACAGTGGCAGCTGTAGGCTGCAAGAAGCGCAGGTGAGGAATCACATCCTGTGGACTGAAGCAGATCTCTTGTTTCAGCCACAGAAGCCCGTAGCAGTGTAGCCCCCAGCTGCACACAGGGTACCAGCCACAGCATGCCATGCAGCTACCGTAAAGCTACCTTCTGTCTAAAGCTGTATGGTAGATTTCTAGATCTCCATGCTCCAACATGGAAAGTAACAATGTTAAACTAGAAAACTCATCTTGGTACACAAGGGGTTATACTGAAGAAGGACCTATGGTGGGATCCTAACATGATACCAGTTAAAATCTACAGACACTTTTATTTTTAATTAAACAGCAGTAAGCGTGGCTTAGATCCTGTGAGCAGTGAAACATTCATGTGGTTTTTACTCATGTGAGCCATCCCGTGAGGTTGTAAGACCACAACCAGCAGCAACTTTTCCATTAATATTATCTGTAACTTTTAAATAGCAGTACCTACATGCTAAGAACAGGATTCATCCCACTTAATGCTGAATGTCTAAAACTGAGGTGTCTCGTCTGAGCTCATTGCTCCAGGTTAGCCTAGTCAGCGGGAAGAGTTAAGCACTTTCAGTTGGGTGAGTCGTCTCTCATACAGCAGGTGTCTAAGACATGCCCTTTGGCAGTCCTAGTTTCTTTCTGCTGACTCTAACAGGAGCCAAAGGTGACTGGCTCAGAAATAGACATCATTTAAACTGCAGACTTCTAGAGGCAGGTAAGATGAATCCTATGCCATATATTTAAACAATTAGACCTGCATTCTTTGAAAGCTGCCCCTGCAATATCAAACCTGTCTGCTTTGACTCTTTCCAAAAGGACAATCTAATATTAATGATAAATAATTTATCGGGGGAATTAGGTCAAGGTGCTCAACGTTTCTGAAGTGCAAGAGATTTGCAGAGCAGCCACATCTAAGGTATGTCCCACCTCACTCCTACCCAAATGGCTTCTCTTGGAGATTCTGCAAGCATCTGCCTTTGGCAAGCAGAATGGCATACCACCCTTCCTTGCTTGTGACAGGCACATCCAACAGTGTACTTACAGGCTCAAAGCTCTGCTTAGAAGCCAACCACCCACTGACCCCACTTCTGATACAGCATCCAGACATGACACATGTCTGCTGAACAAGAAATTGCTGTAGTGCACCACAACCATTCCCCACAAGGACAGTGAGAAATAAAGGTCATCCTTCATGAACATCAGAGACATTGCAATCAGCATTCACCTTACCAAATCTACATCTGACCATCTACTTCTGATCTACTAAAACCACCAGTCAGAGCGCCTTTCCCTTTCACAGACATACAACAGCACCATAGTGGGAGAGCTTTACCTCAACTAACTCCAGCTGCCAAAGAATGAAGCATCTGGTCTAAGTCAGTTGTTCCCTGAGGGCTTCCTCCCTCCACAGTTACTGAAGAGAGATATTTCTTGGTGCTCTTCAAAGGCTACTGACCCCATTTCTGTTCCATACCTCCATTGGGACAGAATACACCACAAATTGGAGAAGTCTACTGTTCTTCATTGACTAAAAGTGAAGCCTAGGTTGCTATCTTATGCTAGCTGCCTTTTGGGGATTTTCTTGAACAGCTAAAGCTAGGTGAGATGAAGCCCACCTGAAATCTGCAAAGCAATTCAGCAAGATTTACTACAAGACCAGAAACAAAAATTATATTTATTGTTCTGTGTTCACTCATCTCCACAATAAAAAGACAAACAAATGTCCTCTCTCAGTTATAGAAAGTGGAGACCTTTAATAAGAACATAAAATGTTACATATATTTTAGTTAGTCACTTATCATAAGATGGAACACTCAAAAATTCTCACTCTGTTCCCTGATATATGCCTGTGTTTGTTTTCTTAGGCTTTTAGGAACAAAAATACTTCAGGACCACTTTTGTGGAGTTGACGCTCTTCCAAGCAAAGGATTACAGCACCATTTAAAAAAAAAAAAAAAAAAAAAAAAAAAAAGAAAAAAGAACAGGTTATTGCTAGGATGCTGGATTCATCTTTTAGAGGCGATCTACCGTATCTAAGAGAAATAATGCTTTTACTGAGGTGGAGGGGAAATTCTAATGCAAGCCCTTTTCAAATCACAGTTTACAGATCTGCAAGGGAAGGGAGGTGGGACCAGGCAAGACACAAATGAGCCTACCTGAATTTGCATTCTCTTCCTGTCGCCTGCCCCCTTACTCCTTAGAGAGAGTATCTGTAGATTTAAGCTAGAGCTAGCAGGCTAACTGCAGAAGTTAGTCCCCTGCAGTATGAGAACGATGAATCAACCCACACTGAGCCCAGTGCTGCTGCCGCTGTCAGCTAGCCCAACTCAAATTAGCTGTTTCAAAGGCAACATGGGTCAAATTAGCTGTTTTGAAGGCAACTTAGGTATATCGAAGGTACCTATTAAATGCCACCAAGCGGTAAGAGCACTGTTGCTGTTGCATTAGCATTCTCATTCCTCACAGTTACCTTTGCAGCTGGAGCTCACTGGCCAGAATCTAGCCCCTGATTAATTAATTCAATTAATTCTTTAAATTTGTTGAATTATTTTTAGCTTTAATAAGTTTGAGGATTTCCAAAGGACATCAAGCTCCTGCTTTTATTCTATTTTTAATTAGATTAGAGGTAATTTTTGTATTCAAATGAAGAGTAACAGATGTAGCTCTGTGTCGTAATGCTGAATCAGAAAGTAATCTTATAGTAAATAGTTAGGCTTTTTACCAATGTTGACTGTTCAAATCGAATTACAATATGTGCATTTCTAAATTTCATTGTCTCAGTTCTCTTTACTTTGACCTGAATATAAATATTGATCATGGATAGTTCGGTTATTCAACTTTTGAAGTTTTGGTTGGTTTTAAAATCTCTTAGTGCCATTAGAAAAATTCACCTTTTAATGAGATGAGTAATTTTTCCCTTATTATTTTTACATCAAATTTTTGGATAATGGTTATAATTAGGCATTTGCACCTCGGCTACAGATTTTACTCATTCTTGGATGCAGTCCATTTCCAGGGTATTTACTTCCAAGCCAAGTTCTCTCCCCAGAAGCCTGAAACCAATACTGGAGTTTGGCAAGTTTTTGCCTGAAAAATACACATAAACAAAAACATTTGAACCCTGCTGGCTATGCTTTTTGAGGCACCAGATATTTCAATGGCAGCTAGAATAGGCAACACAATCTGCAGAAAGAAGTGCATTATCCTACTTTGCTTTCTGAAAGTAATAGGTTTGTAGACAATACCATGAATGTACTCTGAAAGGGACTTTGATCAAATTCCATCCATTCCAGTTACAAACATAAAAGTTAATTGAAGCAAGTGGAATTGCATAGACGGGGATAGAGGAACAACTGCAGTTTAGCTCCTGAGTTTTCTTAAATCTCTTACAAAGTTTCTTCTATTTGTGGACCTGATCCAAAGCTTGTTATAGCCAGTCAAAAGACTTCGACTTTCACAAAATTCAAGAGTGAACCTAAATACATAGGTTACCATCTGCAAGGGATGTAAGCAAATACTTGACTTTAAGGAAGAAAGTAGCCCCACTACAGTCGGTAGCATTACTGAGAAACGTCAATGCTGGCTTGTATTTCTATGCCTGACTGAATCAGGTCATCATTCCTAATTATGATCCTGATTATGTTCCTGAACTGAAGTAAGTGGGAATAAGAGCAGGGAAGTATGTCTCTGGAGGGTCACATCAACATAAGAATTAAATCAATACTGTGCAGCTCCACTCTGATGAAATCACTGGAGTTAACACCAGCAGAGACTGGAAGCATACAGTGGTAAATCAGATCCAGAGCCTGTTACATGATTTTGACACATCTTTCAGTTTTATCAGAAATCCAAACATGAAACTTAGCACTCCAAAACATCAGTGGATTTTAGACACTCCCTGAAGGGCTTTGAGTACTGAAATCAATGAATGGATTGCAATGAACTGACCTATAAATGTAGTTTTTCAGCTGTGACAAATAAAATATTGATAATGGTCTTCATTTTGCTTAACTCTTTCCCACTCTTTCAAAACATCATGTGTAATAAACCATAGCAGAATGGAAATTACTTATAAAAATGTGAGATGGGTTGGCAGGGCTTCACAGAAAGCAAAAATGATTTTTATTTCCCTGAGACATGCCACACACCATGAAATGCAGCAATATATACTGCAAGAGGCTGCAGCAATGATTGGTCCGGCATAAGGATTACTGATGGGCTGCACCAGCTCACAACTCTAACATACATGATTAGGTTCTTCATTTGGGGATTCATTATTACAGTGAGTATATGAGCCTTATCTAGCCATGAGAGTTTTCTTACCTGAATGCCCCCCAAGGCCACTGTGTCTTTACAGAGGGAGGCTCACAAAGCAATGGCGAGATTTAAAAAAGGAGTTGGGGGCCTTCCAGGAACCTAAGTGCTACCAGTTGATTCACCAAGGACTTGCCTAACCCCTAAATAATCTAATGTCCTTAAGCATTTAAAGCCTTCTCATAAACAACTCCATGCATTTGCTAAAGCACCTTCTTCAGGCATTGGCTTCACAGCTGATCGGGGGCTACTCAAGCTTTTTTGATCCCAAAGCCCCCCTGCTGCTGAACATGTCAATATTACCACACCTTTGTGTGGTAATATTGTCCTCCTCAGGGACTAGTCCAAGACCATCCAGGGAGCTGAGTTAAAGGGACGTCTCCTCAGTGCCGCCATTCTTACTAGACTCCAGAGACACCTGTGGGATGAAGGAAAACTGTTGTTTTTCAGTACAGAAATAACCAAAATTCCATGAAAATCTGTCACACAAGATATTAGGAAGTGCAGTCTGGATTGCTTAGTCCACCCAAAACACAAGGTGAGAAACACCTAACGACATCTAGACACCAGAGGCAAAATGCAGAGACAGGTTCATAACCATAGTTTCGGACTGGGGCAATGCCACAGTGCAGGTCCCTAAGAGAAATAGGGTGGAATTTGCAAGTTAACCAGGCACATCTTCAAAAGCACAAAATGGGGTCTTTCATTATGAATTACCAGGCTGTCTCACAAAATTATCACTCTCCTTCCATAATCCCCATCTCTTATTCTTTCAAATGAACTAGGCTGAGGAAACAACCAGGAAATTAGGATAAAATAAATAAAAACCTTATAAAATTCATTCTGATCAATTTCAAATGCATTCCATACGCCTCTCCTTAACGCAGTATAATGAAGTTTCATTGCTGTCTCTCCACAACATAAAAGGAATCGCCAGACATGAAGGAGCATATGTAAAGTGGACAATTAGTGAAGAGCTGCCATGTTCTGAGCCACTATTCATTTATCGGCATGGATCTTTTTCTTTTTCCTTTTTTTTTTTTTCTTTTTTTGGAATTGGCTTTCAAAAGGTTTCCATGGAAAATGGAGAGGAAGGCAGCTATCAAGAGCAACAACAGAGCCTACCCAGTAATGTGCTTTTCAAACCCTCCTTTTTCTTCCCCTCTTTTTTTTTTTCCCCCCCCTCCTTTTCTTCAACTCGTCCGGGCTTAAGTTGAACAGTTTGCACCAGCATATGGCAAAGGTTGAGGTCAGACAGATAAAACGTTTCATTGCGCCCAAGAATGGTTAACAACACGTGAATGTAAATTCTAACACATCGTAAAACTGTTGCAAAGCAGGCTGAAAGGGGGCTTTAGTTATGGCAGGAAATCTGCTTCCCAGCCCCACCCCATCCCTTCCAGTTCATTTCAGGTATTGTGGAGCCCGGAGGGGCTTTTTGAGTCCCCTCCCCTGGCAATCTGCGCCTGGCCCCTCCGACAGATTTCTAATGACTTTCTGATGAAGATTTAGGAGTTCTTGTGTCCCGGCGCTGTGAAGGATTTCAGCCGGGCATCCCTCTCCGGCAGCCAGCCCCAGCCACCGCTTTTGTCCCCTTCTCGCTCCACCGCTCCTCCCAGCCCCATGGCTCTCCCCCCGGATCGACCAAGCGTAAGAGGACCCCCCGCCCTTCCCAACGCCTCCCTGCTCTCCATCACGGGCCCACAGCCACGGCAATTTGTAGCTGTGCTGGTGGCAGGACCACCCCGCAGCTGGGCTTGGGGCAACCCCACGGCTGGCCGGGTCCCACCTGGGCCTCGGCGTCACCATGGTCCTCTCAGAGGACTCCAGCTGCCCCAGGGACCTTCAGGCTCCTCTGGTCCCACTTTCCCTCAGCTTCTTCTCCTGGCCAAGCCCCAAAATACCCTGTGGGCCTTGCTAGCCTCAGATCCGGGGATCAGCCCGCTCCCCAGTTGGGTTTTCCTCAGTTAAATCATAAAACAAAGAGAAGGAGCGACCGCCCCAGCTGTGCGAGGACAGTTCCTCCGTCTCTGGTGTTGCTGCTTTTGTTTTTTCGCTTGCATTTATGTTCGTTCTTTCCCCCCCTCCCTCCCCGCCCTGTTCCCACATTTTGTCACCATTATTATAATAAATACAAAGGTTCTGTGCCTAAGAAGAGACTACAAAAACATAAATGAATAAATAAATACTTAAATATCGAGTGACATGTTTGTGTCAGGCATTAGTGCAGGCTCTGGGTTGATGTTTTCGTTTATCATTTGCTGAAAGTTCCTGCAGCTGAAGAAGATAAACCCCAGCTATTCAAAAAAAGAAATGTATAAATCATAACAAAGCACCCAGTTAAAAAGGGATTTTATTTTTTTTTTTACTTCTCCAGAGATAAGCTGCAGAAGCGTGGTGCTCAATTGTATGGCACCGTCTCTGGAGTGAAACTATTAAGGTGGTGGTAGATCATATATATTGGAGCAATATATTGGGGTCTGTAATGCTCCTGTGGGGAGTTTTTTGTTTGTTTGTGACACAGGCACAAACACACACTAATGCACGCACCGAAACACCGATCACCTTAATCCCCCAGGCTTCTCGGAAACTGCGCCTGGTGTCCTACTTCCCTCTTCAGGGCTGCTCCGAGGCAAGAGTGATTAATGCTCTTTTTTAATCTAGGAAGATGTTAAAAGTGTGAGGGACATTGAGTTCAATTATGAAATATGAAATGCTGAGAGGGTCAAGTCTACTCAAGCCCCACAATGGAAGAAACACTCCCAGGAGGCTTTGATTCTTGGTCGGATGACTGATCGTCATGTCCTCAGAAAGAATTAAATTTTATTACCGGCTTTTTGGCAGCATTTCGAGTTTAACGTGGCTAGAATTAAAGAGCACTTAGTCTGATTTTTCTTTCTTCCCCTTCCCTTTTTGTTCAAAAGCTGCTCCATTTTTCTCACTGACTTGGAGGTGCCTGTTAGAGAAATGCAGGTGGCAAGTTATCTCTGGAGGGGCTGTACTGCCAGGATGTGATTCACAGCTCAGATTTGCATAATCTCTTGTCTCTTCTTAAATCTTCCCTCTTATTCTCCTTCCTTTCTTACTCCCTCAAGAAGGCCTTGCTACAGTCTGGCTTGCATTTCTTTCCTTCCACGTGCCTCGGTAACACTGATTGTTTTTATCAAGGGGTTGCAAGGCGGCAATCAGTCACACCTTCCTTCCCTACACAGAGGCGACGAACACTGCAGAATGTGTTTACTTTTAACATCTGCCAAGACTTTTAACGTCACTGTGCAAGGAAAGCCCCAAAGACAAATCCAGAAATGAGCATATTAATAATGGTTGGCAACCGGGATCCTGCGGCCAACCAGCGCTTTACCTTTTGGTGCTGTTTGCCCTTCGTTAAAGTTCTTTCTTGCCCTACATTATGAAAAGACTTCTGCTGGCTAAGAAGAAACTAACTGGTGTCATTGAGAAGCCTGGTAGTAAATCTTAAAATGCCCAGTTTACTGTGCTGAGAACATTAGTGAAAAATCACCAGAAGGATCGGGGCCGTACAGAGGGAATTCACGTGCCCAGTGCACATGGAAGCCTGTACTTGGGAAATAAAGTTACACACTTAGTTGATTTCTTTTTAGCTTAAATATGCATAATTCTGTTTGCTTTTCAAGATTATGGAGTCTGTTCTGAAGTATGTAACTGCTGTAGCCAAGTAAGACAAATACAACAGAAAATCAGAAAAAGAAAAGAGGAGACAGGAGAGGAGCAAATGCCATCGAGGCTTTGACTTCTGATTCATCGCACCCCCCTGTCTGAGGTCCAACTCAACTGCCTAAATATAGGCACCTTGTGCTTTCTAAGATGCCCTCATGTCTGCTGAGCCCCTGACTGCTTCATCAGAAGGGAGCAAGTCTTCTTCTGCAGGTCCTATGCCGTATCTGCCTGTCCCTGCAGATTTCTTACTGGCCCTAGGGCCTCTCAGATGGCACGAGACACTATGCCTTAGACAGCTGAGTCAAGCCCCTGTGGCTTATGCAATTAATTAACTCTGAGTACAATGAGATTCCAGTGCTAACAACTAAATTGAGGTGTCTAGATGTAGGTGTCTATTCATTACAGTTAGTGGAGTCTGATCAAATGCTGGTATTTACTTTTGGCTGAGCTGGATTGTTCTCCATTCTCTGTGGGATGTAATGGGAGAGAAAACACTTAAGTATCTTCTAGAAATCTAAACTTATCGTCTGGACCTGGGACCCCCAGATAGAGAAACTGGAATTAACTTCTGAATTCACAGACTTTGATCCTTTACTACCCCAGGCACCATGTCATGCTTTCTTCCTCCCTAACGCTATCAAGTTCCATCGTGGAAGCAGTTAGTCCTTCCCCACTCTGATGAGAAGACTGTTGCAGAACCTCACTGCTGTAACCATTAGGGGCATCCTCATAACTCCAAGGCTTAATACATCCATAACAAGCCTACACCTATGTGGTTCTTATGTCAACATCAGCCTTTGCATAAAAAGTTCTTTTTTCCTTGCTGGTGTTTAACCCTCTGATGCACAGACAAGTAGTTATAACCCCTCTCAGCCTTCAGTTCGTGGAGATAAACAAGCCAGGATCTTCTATTTTTCTCTCATATGATAATCTTTCCTTCCCCAAACTACCTGTGCAAGAGTCTGTCAGTTCCCAATCAGAAGTTACACAAGGCACTCCAGATGCGGTCTCACAGGAGCCTTGTACAAAGTTGTCAGTGCTCTGCTGTATCAGTAAGACTGTTTAAAGTGGAGAAAAAGCTGTATAAAGCAAGTAGAAAATATAAGGGAAGTCTAATTCAGGGAGGAAATGAATAAGAAATGGCACCATATAAAAATACACAACAGCAAAGGATACAGGGATATATAAATTGTGCGTTAATCCTTCACCATAACAAAAACAGGCACTGCATATCAGAAGACAACTGTCAAAGACATCTCAGAGGACAGTAGTTTACTGATTTTTAAAAGATCCAAGAATTGTCTGAATAGTACCTACTTCTCCAATTACAACAGGTAGAATCAGGAAAGAGAGATAAAATCAATCTTGGTACAGGGGACAGGCTAGAAATTTACTGATAGGGATAGAAATAAGAAGGAATTTCTCCTATGAGCAAGTTTTGTTTGACCCTCCCAGAACTAGCTGGCTACAACAATGGTGGTACTAGCCACTGACCCAAAAGGGATGTGAATATAGCTGTACTGCTGACTTGGATTGGAATTTCCTGCCCGTGATTCTGCTCATCTTGGAAATATTTTGTGGTGCTTCTGTGAGCCACCCACCTCAATCTGAGGAGTGCTTGCTTTCACTCATTTCTCTGTATGTCTTGGTCAGAATTTGAACCTCTCTCAAATGCTCCGGGGCTTGGTTATTTGTTATTGCATCACCTAGACTTTAGAGCCCGACCTTCAGGTTCAACCTTGTCCATTCTGAATCTGCTAACATCAATCTATAGCAGGCTTTATTCCCCCTCAACTTTATATTGTGCCAAAAATAAAAAAGGAACGAAAAGCGAAGATAGCGAATTCTTGCTGAACCGGAGGGCTACTCTGCTGCCCACAGCATCAGAAGGTGTGCATGACCCGAGTCTGCACCAGGGTAAGGGGCAGAGCCCTAGGGAAGAGGGCAAAGCATCGTGCAACCGTCAGAAATGTGAAGTAGATGCAAACGCAAGTTCTCTGGGCTTTAACTCATGGAGTCAGACAGTAGGTGGCAAAGTGGGCTGGCGGGGCTGCACCCCGCCTCGGGTGGAAATCTGTTATGGTCTGAAGGAGGGGAAAGGCAGCAAGAAAGTGACTTCAACCTGCAACCACGGCGTGCAAAGCTGTTGTTCAAAAAAGCTACAGGCTTATATAAACAAAAAGTCTAGTGCACTTCAAAGGGCAACCAATTGGAATTTACTTTAAATGGAAGGAAAACTCCATCCACTGACTACTCGATGCATAGTTTAACATGGTAATTTTTATGGGACAAAGTTGGCCTCCCCCATTTACTTTTTACTTTTGTGAAGAACACATAAAAATGGATACAGCACTAACGGAGAGCAGAACAACAGCATCATCACTGTACAAAATGCTGTCACCCCAATTTTCACAAAGCTGGCAATTATTCACTGAGATCAAAGATTTGCTAGCATATGTAGGATCCTCATTTTCCTTGAAAAACACTCTTATGGAGCAGATGAGGCAAAATGATCAAGAACACTGCTCTTTTCTTTGCTGCTTCCTACCAAATTCCTGACATGCAAATTCCAGGTTCCTTTATCTAAACATACTCAAATTTATGAATGTACCAAATTCCTAATCCAGCCTTACCATCTCCATCCAATATCTTTCTTTTGCCTCTGCTTTATAAGAATATGGCTCAGACAAGGCAGAAAATATTTGGCATCATAGTTGCTTTCCATGACAGTATGAAAGAGATGCCGAGCTGCCAGAACCTCATAATCTCTGATGTCATGTTTTCTGTTTCCTTTTCTTTCTTTTAGGAAATGACAGGAATGAAATAAATCTCAGTGCTCCCACATAACACTGCAGTAAGTAAATCCAATGTTATTTAAGATATATTTCAAGGAAGGGTTGTTGGGATGTGGGTTTTTTCAGGAGCAATGAAAAAAAGCTTTGTACAAATAAAAGGAGACTGGTATGTTAAAATGCAGATTTGTTTCATTTTGAGATTCAAAAAGGTGCTGTTCCGTTGGCTGGAAATGCAAATGGTGAGCAAGTGCCATGTATTCCAACTCTGTTCTTGTTAAGAACTTGTATTGCCCTGTGAGCAACAAGGAACAGTGGCACATATTTACAACAGAGGACGAGCCAGCCCTGATTTCTAGTCATGCCACACCTATGAGAATTCAATTCCTCTGAATACATTGTGGTTTTTAAACAAAACCACCAGATCAGGATCGCCCAACACGGAATACAGTATAACACTTGGAAATCATATTTTCCATGAAATATATTGACAATGAAATCAAGTGCAATGGGACTGTAGGAAGAAGCAGAAAAAAGCCCCAGGTTTCCCACCATAACTTGGTAAAAGCAATTCTGTTTGTGAGGGTCCTCTGATTACTGTGATGCTACTCTGTTAAAAAAAAGAAAAAAGAAAAAGCTGTATGAAGATTCATGGCTATCAAGGTAACCCTTTAGTTCTCCTAGATTTGATTACCCTTGTGTAAATCCTTCACCTACTATACTTCTGTTCTATTCTTACGTACAACAGGCTCTTTTGAGTTAAATCCCCTCAACATGTATTTCACAACTACCATCACACCCCTTCGTGGAAATGAAACCGTCCTTGAGATGTGCTCGTATCCATGGATGACAGCATATTGATTTTGCATAACTTAAATGGTTGAGTCTTCTAATGCAACTCATTTACAGAAATTATGTGAAAATTTTCAGTATGTTTGGCATGAGTGCTCTCTTTTTCTTCTTTCCTTTTTCTTTTCTTTTTCTTTTTCTTTTTTTTTATTTTGTACAGCCTCTGAAAATTTCATGATGAGAACATCTCCATTGTCTTCTCCCTTCCCTGGAACATTTCTCCTCTGAAAGTTCAGGGACAACGAACAGTGAGTAGCAAATTTTACTGTCATGAGCTTGAGCATTCACCTGAATTCATATAATTTACTCAGCATTATTTCAACCAAAAGAGATACAGGATTGAACTGTAGATTGTAACAAATATCCTTTAGAGATGAGAAGTAACCTTTCAAGCCAAATTTACTAAAATACTCTAAAGAAAAAAACAGGCATGCATCTTTCCTTGGAAGAAAGAAAGCAATTTTGATTTGTGGTCAGAGATCATACTGTTATATATATAGTTTAGGTCTATGCCCTACCTACAAACCCCCCATTCACTCACTACCCTATGTCCCATCACTGTATAACCTCACTGGCATCACTAATTCATAAATGTTTCCATTTACTTGAGAGGAAGGAGTAGTCAAAGTTGTAGTTGGGAATCTGGAAACACGGAACCACTTCCTGGCTCTGACACAGGCTTCCTTGGTAGCTTTTGGAAAGCAATTTTTTCTCTATTATTTCCAATTCCTTATCTCTAAAGTGTGGTAAACAAAATGCCCCCATCCCATCCTTTGGCTGCTTCTCCAGAAAGATTGCTACTGGGGGCAGGAAGTGTCCGTATGCAGGGTACTTCATCAATAGGGCATCAATCTTTAGAATCATTATTACAGCAGTAATCAAATACTAGAATATCAAATGTTTAGTCAGCCCATGACGAGGCTGTGGGCATAAAGAAGATACACTGGGCTCAGTGAAGGTACGCGTATCAATCAATCTAAGATGGAATAACTAAACCTCAACTTTTCATGAGTGGCTTTCTCAAGGTGGCTGAACAGCCCTTTCTTCTCTCTCTTTCTCTCTGCCAACCACCACATGTAATAAATGGTTTGTGCCTCCTCCACACTCACTAGAGGGAACGTTTCCTTCCTTCCAGAGCCATTCTCCTGCTGCTGAGCAGTTGTTCTTGTGCTCGTGCTGCCCTGAGATCAGCTGAAACGCATCAACAAGTGACACTCCAAATGGATACACGGTACAGACCGGAGTGATGCATACCCAATTTGTGTTTATTGTCATTTACACATCCACTAAGTTCTCAGCAGAAGTGGCAGGACTTAATTCCCAAGGCTGTTGTCCAGGAATCAATGGAGCTCTCATGTGAATACAAGCTTATTTGTGAGGCTGAAGACTACACAGCCTATCTCTTATGAGGCTGACTGTCCAGAAGACTAAAACCCAGAATAAAAGGACTAGAATTTTTCACAGCAAACATGGTTGGAATCAATTTGCACTCTGTAATAATTCACTATTTTTCACTAAATGGATGCAAAAATATTCATTCTTTCCCTTTGTTATGTTTGGTTGTACTCTCTGAAAAACAGAAATCAATAATTCAATTTACGTTAATTATGGAAAATATGACCATTTGGGGTATGAGCAAACTGTGACTTTCTGAGACTTATCTAAACTACCTTTATTGACATGATCTTGAAAGTTAGCTAGAAATTCTGCAGGAGTTTTAGTAAAAGCACTGTTCATTACCTGTGCTACAGCAGTTCCTTGAGATCCTGCCAGTCATTGGGGATATGTTACCCTCAGGATAGCAACAACCTAGCAAAGGCACAGCCTGTATCTTGAACATTTAAATCAAAGTAAGACAACGATGTACCAAACAAACAGAAGGAATATGGAATGGGGGTTGGACTAGGTGATCTCCAGAGGTCCCTTCCAACCCTATGATTCTATGAATTAGTGAACAGAACTCTTTAGGCAGTACTATTTGGAAGTTTCATAACACTGATAAAAAAGCAATACAATATCACCAAGTACTGTAATGCAATAAAACCATGACACATTGCCAGAATTGGCAAGGTTAGGAGAGTTTGAGGGGACGAGCTTTATTAGCCAAACGATCCTTTCTACCTCAGCTCGCCTGATCCTACTGTCCAATGGATGGAAAGACCTGTCCCTGGGACATGGTGATAGAGTTTGCAACACAAAGTAGCATCGCAGGAGGCATCACAGGAGTTTCCATGCCTCTCTGTGGGATGATAAAACCCTCTTCCAGCATGCCCCTAAGGCAGGCATAGTCCTGGACTGGTTTCACCCACACAGCAGCTCTTCTCTGCTGCAACTCTGAGATCCCTCTGAGATGGGATGCAGAGAAGTAGGAGGCAAAGTCCACCTCCTCTCCCCAAAGCTGAATTTGTGAGAGCGTGCAGGCAAGTGCCACTTCAGCTCTAAGAAAGACGCCAAGGGATAAAAAGCATGGAGGCAACAGCAGAGCACAGATTACATATCAGAGAGCCTGGCTGATGTTAGGATTGCACACTGCAAAGGGGAGGCACTGAATGCTGTCGCAGTTGCCTGGTACCACACAGAACATCAGTATTACCTTGGTATCTGCTGGCCAGCCCCGGTAAGGTGAGACCCACTAATACAAGAACAGTCAGCAGTTATACCTGGGGGCACAGACTAGGGAAGTGCACCGTCAGCAAGTTTCAAGGTTCCAAGAGCAGGTTAGCTCAAGATTTACGGCATTTCTAGCTTTCAGATGGCATGGAAGTACCTTGAGAACAGCGTTTTTCGCTGTATTCAGCAATCTGTTTCCCATTCTGGCCACAGTCCAGAAAGACGCACGAAAAAAATGTGAAGAAAAGGAAAGGCAGTAACTAAATATTTCAGAACCTTCACAAAGATTTAGTTTGAGTAAGGCTTTAGAAAAGGGCAAAAGGCCAATGGAGAAGCAGGGTGGTTTTTTTCTTCCAAAAACAATTTGCCCTTTCCCTATCATTTAAGTTAAGCAAATTAAACAACTGCCTTCTTGTGCAAGGGTGCTTACACAGTTTGCGTGACTTCTTTGTTTTATAAACTGCGAGCTTCGTTCACAGCTTTTCCAGCAGCTCTGGTCTGTTTCCGAAGTGGATTCTCTAGCGCCTGCTACTTGGCTGTGCTGTCATTGCAGGTTTTCCTTTGGTGACAGTACTAATCTGGTCACCTTTCCTCTACTTACATGCCTGTTTTTTCCAGGACTCATGGGACTACAATGTCCTAGAGCCTCTACTGCTTAAAATTTGCTTTAAAAGGACATTTCAATTGTTCTTAAAGGAAGTACAACAGTTAAGCAAACACAGAGAGTGGGATCACATGAGTCTAATTTCCTTAGGAAACCTGGTTAAGAATAACCACGAACACTCTTTTGGAGCATAAACTCTTTCTGGTGCTGTATGAGTACCAGTTAGTGAGTCCTCACAGCCCTTCATTTGGGTAGAATACATACACATAGTCATCACTCTGCAAAGGTGAAGGAAGCAGCAAAGGGCATTAGCTTCCCAAGAACACAACACATCTATGACAGGCAAGCCCCAAGATTTCTCAGATGGCTTCGGGGATGGAAGCCTGGCCCCACTGACACCGAAGCAAGTCAGGAGTCAGAAAGGTTTGCCACATAGCCCTATACATGCCCTCTACCGACACAGCAACCCTACCCCTACAGCATGCACAAGGCCCTTGTCATGAAGCCAGTCCATCATTCTTTCAGGTAGGTGAAAATTAAATTTTACAAACTTTGCATGTGTATTCCCAGACGTGTGTGACAATACCACAAATCTGCCTCTCCCCAAACCTTCCTACCAAAGAGCGCACTCTGCCTCACTATGTGCCATTTCACCCCTTGTCTCCACCATATACGTGGCCATATATATGTGCTGTTTCTGTTTAAGTCCACGTGCCAAGATGCCCACACGAGAATCAGATCAGACTCAGTATGTACACAAAACCCTCCAGCTCTGCAAGATCGAGTGATCCAGAAGCACAAAAAAATGCAACTGAGCAGCATCTAGAGGGGGAGTCCGATGTGTTTGCAATGCGCACACTGGTGGTCAAATTTCAGAAAGGAAATCTTTGTGAGCTGACATCCAGAACTTATTTATTAATATAGGCTGAATGACTAATTTATGGCCAGATATTTTTAGTCTTTTACAGAGCATGTATTTCATTATTTAAGATGTTTAATTATGTACCTGTTTAATTAGTATCTGAAGAAAATAGGCTTCTTTATTACACTATGTCTTCAGTGAAGAGCAATAAATACTCATATTAACTGCAAACTTTCCTATTGCTGACCGTCTTTAAGTTGAAAATATTCAACACGCTTCATGCCAGGTCCAATGAGGGAGGCCTGATTCTATAGGAGCATCATAGTTGCAAAAAACAGATGCCAAATAAAGTAATGCAGCTGACCAGCAAAACCACCAAAAGAAATGGAAATTATTCCATTTTAGATTTGTAATTGTTCAGTTCAGGACAGAGGACTGATTTCAGTAGAGATTACTTGTATACAACCGGAACAATTTTGTTCTTTTACTGCAGGTGTGTCAGGTAAAATCAATATTAATGACTTCACACAAAGAATCTCCTCTCAAGGTCTGCGGATCTCTCTTTGGTGTGTCTTCTCAAACAGTTTTAGTAAAACACTGAGCTTAAAAAGAGTACAAAATGTTCCCGAACTGGAAAAACTCAGTTTCATCTTTATAATGACAGATCAAATAGAATGAAATTATTTTTTAAAATACAGCATTTTAACGTATCTAAAAATAAGGAGTTGTACCGTGTCTTGGATAAATGAGGCAAACAACATGGGACAGGATAGGACTACAAACCATATTTGTGGCTTTTTGAAGCTCTTGTTCCTTGGAGAGCCCCACAGCATGATGCAGAGAGTCCTACCTCAGTCAGAGCAACCTCCTCAGACTGCCCAATAAGGTACCACCTGCTCATACCCTCCGGGAAGAAACAAGGTGCAATCTCATCCCAGATATACGTCCCTGCTTGTGATCTCAAAGATATTATTGTCTATCTTTGTTTGAACTACAAGTGCATGTGAAGGAGTCAGGGATACTGAACTGCCCAAAAGGAAAGAAAGTTGATCGTAATTTAGTTTGGGAAAAACTGGTACAAAACAAAGAAGATCTTTTCATGTTCATACTGCAGGAGGACCGCTCTATTTGCCTGTGTATGTGCACGTTATAGAGATGGACCCTTTCCTGAATAGTTAGACTAGATTTTTTTGACTGGCTAGATGTCAAGCTTTTTATCCCAGTGTCTTTTACTCGGCTCAGATGTAACTGTTGGTCCTTTTGTGGATGAAAATAAGGGATGAGCCCACAGCCACCTCTACTGCACATGATTTGAGGGGCTGCCGTTTATTTCCCACATCACACACATTATTTCTGCCAGGTGCCTGAGCTGAAAACACTCATCTCCATTTTATTTCATAACATCTTTTAGCAGCCTTTCGCCAAGCTATCATGTGTCCAGGTGTGTGTACAGTTCTATAAAAGGAAGAGTCATCTCTGCTGACGCCTTTCACTTTGTGATCCCTGTAAATGGTGTGAGTACAACCGCCTGCCCTCGGTGACAAGGCCTGGGAACTCAACGCATTAAGCGTCTCCCGTAGCACCAGCACAAGAACAGAAGGGGCTTGAGCAAAGAGTGGCAGTTGCTCAGCACCTTGGCAAACATGTTTTTGCAGGCATTTTGTTGCAAAATAATTTTTTAGAAGGCTGAGCCAGTCGATGTGACTGTTCAGCCCTGTATAAAAGGTCCCTGTTCACTCACCTGGCTTGTCACTTAAAGGGTCCCTGCAGAAGCTGAACTAACTCATGAAAATGGCAGAAAACAAATCCAAAAGAAATGCACGGATTTCAATAATTTCAGTGATCTAAACTGGCTACGGGAAGGGTCTGACAAACAGGAATAAACACAAGGGAACCAGGCAAGAGAGCAGAGGAGCAAAAGAAACCTCACCCTTTGGCAACAGCAAGTTGTTCCATGAGCACGTTACATGACACCACAGCCCCAGTTTCTCTGTAAACAACCTGAAGATAACCCAGAGTATGGGCAGGATTTTCTGAGGCAAGTGGATCACTAAAAGGGGAGACTGGGTGCAGAAAGGTGAGGGGAAGGACAAAGTCATCCGTACAGGAAAGGACAAGGCAGTGCAGGGAAAGGCGCCAGTTTTTTGTTAATAGGATGGCTGTAATCCCAAACCTGTCTTCCTTTAAGCATACCACTGGAAATATTGTGCTTTCACTCCTGCCTCAGAGGGCAGAAGTATTTCTGCTGATGCAGACTGGTTGAAATTGCCGTTTCACTAGAAAAGGCACATGCGGTCTTTATCAGAGCTTGTGACCTCAGGTTTGAGTTCTGCCAGAAAAGGACGCATTGATCTGTATCAACTCACTCCCTGGCACGTTTGCTGCTCTGTGGGGCACTAATGTCTACTTTGTGGGAGACCAGCTTTGCTCTCTGGGAACCGTGAGACCACAGGGACAACTTCCCACAGTTCCTTCTCTTCCACCCCGCAATCATTATCCCTCCACCCAGGTACCTCCCAGGGTCTACTTGTCCGGCTTGCAGGATTCAGTGCCTCTTCCAGCTCTCTTTAGCAGAGGCTTGGATGCCACACGTGTCAGCGGACTTTCCCTGGCGACAGGGACAGCTGTCCTGCCTTTGGGGAGCTTCAGCATCTCCTGCTGCAGCCAGTTGTGATGCAGTGAAAAACAGACGCCGGAGCAGGGATGCCTGAAAGCCGTCGGTGCTGAGAGCGTTCCCCAAGCGGCAGCACAGGCTACAGCTGCACATCTGGGCGGAGGAACCTGCGTGCTCAAACACTGAAACACGACTCACTTGGTGACAAGCACCAGCTGCGGACTTTCTAATGTGCAAATAATCTATTCTGGGCTTGGGTGAGGAAAAACGAAGCATCCAGCATTTACCTGTTTACTTTTTCGGTTGTTCTACAGCCCACGGAATACAAATGACCAGTTGCTGGGTTGCTGGCCAAGATTATTTTAAATTTTTCATGGGCTATGGATGAATGCTGAAGCATCAGTCTTAGTGCAAGGCACTTCTTGGTTGTGATTCATGGAGATTTGCAACTAGAAATTCCTTTTTCGCCTGCCCTACTTGAAAGCTTGTTCTCTGTAGTGACTTAAGGTTGCTTGTTCCACTCTTTTTTTTATTTATTTAATAACAGAAAGTACATGATTCATCACAAACCAGGTATCTTTCAACTTCCTTACCTCAACATTACACATACAGTCACTCTCTTAAGAAAGGCCAAACAGAGGGACAAGGGCTCCGAGGGAACCAACAGGATTTTAAATTATTTCTCTTAGTATTTTTTTATTCCAGCTGAACTGCAAAGAGCTGCCAGGCCTCAGTTTGTTTTCTGTTCCCTCTCTCTCTAGCCTCAGCAAGCTCCTTGCTAGTTTGTGCTTCGAAAAGTCCTTCTTCCAAGCATCTGCTACTTCCCAGGGTGACTGTGGTGTCCCTGCATAAAACACTGCGCCCTTGACTTAATCCCATGCTGTCCTTTGTCCCCATTCTGGACAAATGTTCTTCAGCTCTATGCCACACCAAGGAGAATATAAACCTTCAGAAGATAAAGATTAATGTCTCTTTAATTGTGTCATACAGTGTGCAGTCGGCACGAAATCTTTGTTTTGGCCTTCTCTATTCTCACGACTGCCACTGCTCCTTCCTCCTGCCTGGCCTTTCTCAGCTTCTCCTATCTGCCATGTCCTCAGAGGCATCTTCAGTCTTGCGGTGACTCAAAGCTTTCATGGTCCCATTCCTCCCATCCTCCTCCTCAGCCTCCTGGATAAACACAGCTCAGTCTCCTCTGCCTCCACAAGGACATGAGCGTGAGAGCAGCTTTCAGGGGAGCCGTGCACATGTGCTCACAAATATCAGCAAAGCCGAGAGCAGAGGCATCTCTAAAACAACACGGGAGAGTTTAAAAGTAGGTCAGGCAGCGTCTGGTCACTGGGATTACTGGGCAGCAGAGTTCAGATCTGTGCCCAGAGCTGTCACAGCCAGCAAGCAGGGGGGGATTGCTGTTGGAAGCGTGTTTGGACTGGTAGAGGGAATGCAGCATCCACACGGGCATTGGGCTATCTAATCAGATAGTTTAAATTGGCTGACCTGAACTCCAGGTTATACCTGGGCACATGCGAGTAACACTGCAGAGCGTAGACCGCTGCTAGGTGTGTTTCCCTAAAGGGCATGATCCTGACCCTATGGAAATCAGATGGAGGGTTGTCATCAACTCCAGCTGGAGCAGAGCTGTAGCCTTTGTCACTACAATTATTTCAGGTCTACCTCATACTGATTTTAACTATAAAAATCCCCCTAGGAACGCTCCTTGTTTACAAAATCGCCTTCTGCTCTGACTGAAACATTCGTATCTCAGTTGTTAGCCACAATAATGAGTTGACAATTTCCTGCAATTGGCACATTTCATTCAAGACATATTATTGTAACCACAGCTGCCTAAGATGTACAAGATCAGGTTCAGCAAAAGTGCTGTTTACTGACGCATGAACAGAAAAGCCTGGAAGTCCACTGTTGTTTTCTTGCCTTTTAACTGGGACTGATGTTTCCTAGGCAGGTGGGGAAAGAAAATCTTTAAATATACAGGAGGAAGCAATCTTATGGGGTCTCCGGTGTGAGCTTCTGTTTGTGTTTCCGGCCCAGCTTCAGAAGCCGCAGCCTCGTGTGAGATGGCTCGTGACCCTTACGGCGGGCTTCTAGTTTGGAGGAATGCTGGATCCCCAGCAGAACAGGGGAGACGGCTTCACTGTGAAAGAAAAGGAACAAAATCACTTGTCTCCATTTCATCTTCCCAAAGGGTCGGGGAAGGTGAAAGGGGAAGGGGGGCAGAACTCCAGCTGCAGTGGTTTAAATCTATTTTAATAATGTCCCACGGCCTCACAGTGTACATGAAAGACAATGGGCGGGTACAATTAATAATGATTGGTTTGCCATTACAGCGATAAATAACTTTAAATAGCTCGTTTAAGGCCTTCCTTTCCTTCTTTTTTTTTTTTTTTTTGGTGGCAGATGGTGTAAAATCCCTGGGCTCTTTGGACCTTGACCTCCTGCAGATGTTGGGATGGGACAAAATGGTCCTCAGGATGGTAGAGAGGGGAAGAAAATGAAAACCCTTCTAATGTACCGTATCAGGGCTAGCAGTGGGGTGGACCACTAACTGCTTTTTTATTACTGTCACTTACCAGCCCCAATTCTTCTGTACTTAAAGAGTTATGCCAGCAATTGTGAGGCAGCTGAAAGGGAGAGTGGATGCATGTGGTGGTAAAGTATTATTGGAAATCAGACCAATAGAAGATGAATGAAAGATTATGAGAGGGGCAAACTACCATAGTTAGCATTGCTGCAACAAACTAGACATTGATATATTGTCCTCTTGGAGGTATTCTGACAGCCTATTATAGTTCCCTTAATGAGGTTGTCAT
Organism: Chroicocephalus ridibundus; assembly: GCF_963924245.1. Lineage (NCBI taxonomy): Eukaryota > Metazoa > Chordata > Aves > Charadriiformes > Laridae > Chroicocephalus > Chroicocephalus ridibundus. The sequence continues at coordinate 37,243,771 of NC_086284.1, read as the reverse complement.
GCATTTCTCTTTTTGTAGCTATTAAAATCTTGTCTACATCTGCTGAGGTTTGCTTCAGAGAGGTGGAGGAGGGGACCCTTGATATTTTGCAGTCTGCTTTTGTTTAGTAGCCAGGGTCATACCTGGCCTAGTAGCAGAGAGGGATATTTAAGTTTGTCCAAGATACAAAGTTCAGTGGATTTTCAAAGGAAAACAACCTCCATCGTGAAAGAAACATTTCCACGGTGGTATCCTCATAGTGAGCTGAAGGCATGATGAATGTTAATATGACTAATGGGAACTTTCTACAGCCATTCTCGGATCTACGCAGATGGTGAGATAATGTGGTATGTGGGTCTCATTAAATATAAAAATCCTGCACATCACCTCTGAATTACAATGTTAGCAAGCCGCACTGCTAAGTACACTAGGAAAAGCAATCTGGCTCCCTCCAAAATAAGGAATGAAAAGACTCACTTAAGGATTTTCTTCAAAATAATCATTGATTCCCATGAGTAATATGCATAAAGATAGGTAGGTAGGTAGGTATGGCAGCTGTGCGAGCACGATGTGAGTACTAGGAAGCAAAACTTCCACTGCTTGAACAGGTGTCTTCCACAAGGAAGGTAAATACGGTTTGGAACATGGACCCTTCCCCTCTAGAACACTAACTGTTCTGCCTTTGGTTCTTTGGGTCTAACTTTGATTCTAACTTCTGACTGTCCCAGAAGAGTGCAATGTAGTGCACGAGAGGGCTCCAAACAGAGTTTTAACTCAGACCTCTTGCATGCGTTTTGCTAATCCAGTTCTCCAATACAAGGTCAGTCTGGAGGGGTGAATAGGGGAAGGCTGTCCATGGCTGATACGTGCAACTGGGGAATCTGCAAGGGCTGGGGAACTCGTCTGCATCTGAATAAGGCTGGTTTAGGGCCACCAGCTTCCAGCTGCAGGGCACAAAGCAGCCATTCCTTCTTGCATGCTCTGAGCCTTGATATTTAACATTTAAGGACTTTCAGACTAATTTTGAATGAAACCTCTTTGTCCCATAAACATTTTCTACAAAAACATGACATACAAGGAAATTTAATACATCAAATCAGATGCACCAAGTTAATTTCCTGCAATTAGAAATGATACAGTTGGATAATTCCTCTGCAGAGCCAACTGATTTATTCTAAAGCCTCTTGGAAAATGTTCTAATGCATCCAGTTTGTACATCTTTATTGTAGTTTAATAAACAGAAAGCACATGGATATGTGCTGTAATGGGAACCAGAAAGCCAGCATGTAAAATCATTTGGGATTTGATGTCTAAGTCATCATTAAACTAGGATTTGCAATGAATATGTCAGACGTCTTAACACTGCTCCACAAGCGGTATAGAAAACAAGTTCCCCCTGCTCTAATGAGGCAGAGCGAAATGGGTGAATACATTTTGATACACAATGCATCAGTGTCTGGTTTGTTTTAGTGAAACAGTAACCTCTCTCCCTTTTTCTGGGTAAACGCAGTACAATAGACTAACGCCACATGAATCTATTATGTCTTATAGGGCTTTTAGCCGGAGTATGACTGTTTAACCAGGCAGTGACACGAGAAGAATTACTATCCGACACTCCAGCTGAAAGTAGAGATTTTATTGATTCACCGCACTGGCCTGCCATTTTAGCTTTGATTGAGAGCCTTTCATGAATCCAAAAAGGTAACACTCCTTCATTGAAAACAGCAGCAGGCGGTCCAGCCTGGACTTAAACCATCTGCCAGCTTAAAAGAAAGATGAAGGTGTTTCCCAAAGCATCTACTAGCCTAGATCTATCCAGTAGATCTATCACTCCAACTATTGCATATCCGGGCTGACATACAAGAAACGCTTGTGAAGTCTTTGACTGGAGGTTTCATGTAGATCTAATTATCAAAAGTGATATAATCTGGAAACTAATTACACCCAGCAGAGCACAGTAGCTACAACTTCCCTCATTCACTCTCTCACTTCTGAAAGAAGTTATATCTTCACATCCCAGAAATTAAGGGATACTCTTTTCTTTCCTTTTTTTTTCTCTTTTTCAAAATCTCTTTTGAAGAATTTTGTCTTTGTTTGTTGTAGATCAGCTGTGATACAGAAACTTGTTTCAATTAGATGTTTTTCCAAAAGCAGAATGTTCTATTTTAAACAAAAGACATTTGCATTCCCAAGCAAATCCGAGTTCAGAGTGGCATGTGAGCAGTGTGCACGTTTACTTCAGTAGATATTCATGTAGTCCTGTTTCCGTGTGCTGCCATTCCAGGCAAACCCAAACCCACACTACAGACACAATTTGATACCTGTAGCTTCCCCTCCTCAGACCTTACTCTTCTTTAGCTTTTAAAGACTGCGACTAAAAGCAATACGTACAATTCAGTTTAAAAATAGGCATGAAATGTAAAGCCATGTTGTACAGTAACATATAGTATTTTGGAGTCATCTGACATCAGCCTGAAGCATGGTCAATATAAAAGCTACCGAAAATAAGTTTATCCAACTGCACTTCATCAGAAACTTCTCTCTTAAAGGGTACAGTCTTGTTCACATCTGTGCAGGATACTGAGGAATTTCAGATCTGGAATGAGAACCATTTGACTGTTATATATTATCAGACAAATATACCTAGTTTATTCTCTGTTTTCAGAAAAATGGGAATTTAAAATAAAAGAAGCCATGGAGAAAGCCGGAAAAATATAGGTACTGTGAAGACGTATCTGGGAAGAATGCATTCAGACACCATGTGTGATTCCTTGGGAAACTAGGACCTGGCACAGACCCAGAGCTAGTGAGCTCCATTGCTTCCAGCCTGACTTGTGCTAAGTTCCTGGGGTGTTTCCCTACATCCTTCCCCAAGATGCAGGATTTCTGGACAGTTTGTTAACTCAGGTGGGCTTCAGCGTCCCAGCAAACTAGTGCACTGGGAGACACAGTACGTACCTCCTGCGGCACTTTCACCCCAGGTATTGGATGTAACACTGAGTTTACTCGTGGACAAAATGAAGCTTTGATAACATCTTTGCCCAGCCCTGAGCCAAAAGTAATAAACTCTGGAACTCAGCAGAGTTTATTCAGTCAAAGCAGCATGCTAACATAGTCACAAGGCTTGCTTTCAGCTCTCAGCAGAGGCAGAATGAGACCGCGTCCACACAGAATGCAGTCGGAGCAAGCTCACTTCATTGCAAAGCCCTGCTGAGCATGAGCTCACATCTGCAGAGAGCAAACAAATCCGGGGTTTGTAGGAGCCACCCTGGTTCCAGCAGACTGCACAGGAAAATAAACCAGGGCCAGGGTGAGGGCTTGAGCCTTATCCACAATTGTCCATACTGGTTAATTCCTAGCACACTCCCTGGTAAGGTTTTGGCCCACAACCACTTACCGTCTCCCACACAATGCCTAGGCACCCTTAAGAGATTAGCACAGACCTTGGATTTTCCTAAATAGGCAGTTTGCACGAGGCTGCTTTGTTTTGGAGAGAAGAGGTCCATGGACACAAGCCAGGCTGTGCCGTTACGCCTCAGAGCCAGCGCTCGGTCCCTGCGGTCTGTCGTATTTAACAGCAGAGCTGGGCTGACCCATTTTGTATGGGGCTTACCTCCATGCAGAGCTAAAAACATGCTCTTGGCGTTCCTGGCGCATGGACACACAGTGCCCATGGGCCTGAGCTGCCTGCAGGCTACAGGCATAGCCTGAGCATTGCGAAAAATGGCTAAAATGCTTCCCTAGACCTGCTGGTCCTTGCCACACCTGAAGTATTGTGTCCAGTTCTGGACCTCCCAGTTAAGAAGAAGAGGGAACTGCCAGAGAGGGTACAGCAAAGGGCTACCAAGATGATTAGGGGACTGGAATATCTCTCTTATGAAGAAAGGCTGAGAGATTTCGGTCTCTTCAGTCTGGAAAAAAGACGGCTGAGGGGGGATCTTATCAACGCTTATAAATACTTAAAGGGTGGGTGTCAGGAGGATGGGGCCAGGCTCTTTTCAGTGGTGCCCAGTGACAGGACAAGAGGTAACGGGCACAAACCTGAACATGGGAAGTTCCATCTCAACATGAGGAGGAACTTCTTGACTTTGAGGGTGGCAGAGCACTGGAGAAGGCTGCCCAGAGAGGTGGTGGAGTCTCTGTCTCTGGAGACATTCAAAACCCGCCTGGACGCGTTCCTGTGCAACCTGCTCTAGGTGACCCTGCTCTGGCAGGGGGGTTGGATTAGATGATCTCCAGAGGTCCCTTCCAACCCCTACCATTCTGCGATTCCGTGATTCTGTGGTCCAGGAAATGATACAGCCTTGCTCTCCCAGTGCTGTGTCTGAAAGAATAAGCCCAAGAAGGACAAACCAGTTCAGAGTCGGCCATGGTGGATCTGCACCCATGTGTGCTTAGTCTGCAGCCCAGAGACACGGATAGCTGAGGACTAAGCATACCACTATGCAGCAATTAGCCTCAGGAGCTTACAGCAAATGCAAGACAATTTAGACTGACAGGAAAATTTTACAATAGTTGCACAAAATTTGAAAGCTCCAGAAAGATCTCAGGAATCAAAAATAGCAGAAAATAACATAATGCGTTGGCCCTTTTTTTCCTCTCTGCCAAGTTTTAAACCAGGGTAATTTCAGCAAGGCTATTTCTGATGCTCAGAAAAAGAAAATTCAGGCCTGAGATCAGCCCTTTGGATTTAGTCCTGCAAATCTCCACTCGCACAAAAATGAAGTAATATTTTGAGAAACTGGATAGTGAACGCAGGGACAATGGTGGCGGAGGCAGCCTCTCCAGGCCATTCTCACAGGCTCGACATTTCGGAGCTGTGGGAATAGCCCACTGTGGATGTGTTACCAGACTGCCAGGGATGTGTGTCGCTGCCTTGCATTCCACTTGCTGAAAATCACAACCTACTGTCAGCTACACGGCGTATGTAGTCTGAGAAAATGCCACAAATAGCAAACTGTTAGAGCAGGAAAGATTAAGCCAAATGCTCTTCTGTGCCTTGCTGCAGAAATGGAAGCATCAACATGACTGGTATAGTGTAGGGGATCTGAACTTTGCAGACAGGACAGAGAAGGCTCCCAAGGAAATGTTCCTAACTGATTGGGCTCCTCTGAATGCGTAAGTGCTGGTAAATGAGAAGCGCCTGGATGGATAAAGGCTCAGTACAGTCAAGGTGAAAATATGCTGTGATTGTACATGACAGCACAAGTCCAAGTAACCACAAAAACTTCCTGGGTAAAATCCTTATGTCCTGTGGCTTCTTAGACACTAGGTCATTCAGATATGCATGGTGGTTTTGATGTTGTTTTTAAGAGTTTACCGGCTTCAAATCCACCTAAGCTGTACTAAGGTGTTTAAATACTTTTCTTTTAATCTCACCCTCAGTTCCCAGCTGCTTTATGTGCCTTTGAAAGCTCTCCAGCAATCCTCATGACCCTTTCCGTGCCAAGGTTTTGCCTGAATTCATTCCCCTTGCTTTTGCTGCCAGCCACACAGGCCCACCGCCAGGATCAAGAGTGGGAGCTCTGGACTTGCGTGCTTCGTACTGCACTGCCCTGTCCAAACCTGCACTGAGGTAGACCTGGTGGCCGTAGTGTCAGCTGCCCATCTGGGCTGAGCACGCTTCCTCCTTGCTGGAACACCATGAGAAACACCGCTGAGGAGAAATTTAAGAGAAAACATAGCCCTCCTTCTTTTTCTGGGTAATGCACTCTTATGTTCATGTGAGTGACGTGCTGTGTTGTATTTCAGCCGTGGTGTGTTATGGAGTGGAAACTTCTTTGAGATGGAAGTCTCATGTCCCATTTCTTTTCCCCAGGTTCTCATGGAGATGCAATCGCTGTGTTTGTTAATCCCATATGGCCTGCCTCCAAGCTGTTTGAAATATCACAGAGGAACAGCAGTCTCAAAATTCCTGGAAATTTCATGAAAATAGGTGGCTTGGTAGAGACATTAATGACACTGCGAAAGGAATGTCTGCTGAGTGAGGTCAGTTCTTACCAGACTCCAGAGAATCTAAAGGGGTGTGTAGGTTTATGAAAGTCCAAATCACAAATTCACACTGGGGTTTGCACTCCGATGGCTCCCTGAGAAACCATACTGCAGACAAGGCTTCTCTCCTATGTGGATCCTCTGGTGTCACACCACAGTCCCCATTAAAAAATCAACCAACCATGAAACAATAACTGGTCTGTGTTACACCCGATGCTCAAGCAACTCTCGTTTCTCTTGTATCGTAGATAAAACGGACAGGGAAATACACAGTTTGCCCATTGCACCTGTGAGTCAGAAAAACAGATGATCTTTCACCAGATGAGATAAAAATACTTTTTTTTCTGGTGCAGTGGGTTGTTTAAGCAGTGATATTGAGTTGTGAGTGCTGGTAAAGACCTGGGATGGAGCAGTTTCTGCAGCATGGCAGCTATTCCAGGTGGCATTCCCCACTGAAGGCTGGCAGGTAGAGTGTGAAACACATTTCAGTCTTCGGCATTTAGATGCCGTCCGTAAAAATATACTGTCACAGCCTTGTACATGTCCTGCAAAGCACTGCAGAGTTCCCAAGTCTGAGCTCTCCTCTGGTCTGCTAAGGAGAGCTGCACTAGATAACACACAACAGTAAGAAGAAATACACGGCTCCTTATAAATAAGGACAATAGATACCTCTGAGTCTGTCATTGCAATCAAGCTAATGAATCATTGAAGAAATTGCACACACGACTCAGTATCCCAGGCTGTACAAAAGAAATGCACTTTATGAGGGCAAATTGTAGCGGATTTTGTTTTGTTGGCATCTGGGTTCAACGTTCAGACACGTTGCAACAGCGAATGCCACAACTCAGTGACGGACTTGAGGGGAGGCTGCTATCGCCAGCTGGATGAGAGATTCACAGCTAGCCAGACTGTGCTAAAATATGCTGAAAGAAGCTCAACAGCAGCCCCTCTTCCTGTCATCCCTTCACCTCCTTGCCTCTTCCTTATTCTTATGCTTTATATTTCAGACTGTGCCCTTCAGGGACAAGAACTACCATTTCCTCTATATTTCTCCTGCGCCTGTGGCAACGCAGGTCCCACCCCAGCGGAACATCTACGCACTCTCACAGTCTAAGTGTTGGTGTGAGACAACAAATCCATCTTGTTATTTCACTGTTTTCAAACATCCAGCTCATAAGTATTCCTGTGTAACACAGCAATAACTAAATGGGATCCTGTTATTGCGGCTAAATTTGTTCAAATTCATTTCACTTACAAAAGGTACTAAAACTGTCTTCTTTCAGCAATAACCTCACTTTCGCTAATCACCACCTCATTCAGGCTATATTTTATACACTTGATTATTCGGTTTTGCCCTGATAATAACTAATGTGCCACTGTAGGCAAGAAGTAAAATGCTTCAGCTCAGCCCCTCCATTCCTAATGGATTCTCTGTTTGTTTACATTATACTGTAATAGCTATTGATCTTCACACAATTATGGAATCCAGACAGCATTAGAAAATTCATTAATGATGACTATAGAAGCTTTAACCCCGTTTAAAATGTTCTTCACTTTCAGGCTATTCTACATGAATGACAACATCTATTACGGACAAAGGCACTGTAACCACCCCTAATTTGCAAAGCATATTATCTGTGATCAATACTGAATGATAGAGCACAGCTGACTGAAAGGACCAATTTCGGAATTCAAGCGACATATGGTTTAAATCCCACAGTAACCACCCCGCGCTAACTAAACAATGAGGACATACAATATCCAGGATTTCTAACGCAGTGCTCCACAATTAACACAGCTCTTCCCTCGGGAATAATGCCACTATTTACATTTTTGGTTTTCAAGGACAGAGAAAGAGTTTGCTGTTTCCTTCATCGGATGTGACAAGGTGCAATGCATAATGAACAAAATGCCATAATTGCTCAATAAAGGAACTTTATTAAGCATATGGAGTAACTTTATAAAAAAAGAAAAAAACACTTCAATGGACATTTTGTTCTATCAAAAACATATTTGGTGTTTTTTTCAGAAAAAAACCCAAAAAATATCCACACAATTAACCTCAATATGATTGTTTCACAGGGCTCCTTCCAGTAGCACTAGTCTTATATGTCTCAATAATACTTTCCAGGAAGTCTGTTTGTTTTAGCTCTAGCCTACTTTGAAAGATAGATAATGAGGGAGACTACAGGCGCCTAGCTTACCGCTTCATTTAGATTCCACGACTGTTGTCCCGGCTCTTTTCAAGTTACGTATTAATGATAAAGGGTTATGAAAGGATTTTATTAAACATTAAGTACCTTGGCAATGTAACTAAAGGCGTAAACCACAGCAACCTACATGACAATTACATATTGCAGCTCTAAAAAAAGGAAGCCTTTAATAATTATGGCTTTATATAATTCTGATACCTATAAAAATTCTGGACCAAACTCAGGCCAAGCGTAACTCACTGACTTATTGCGCATGTAACAAGGATGAATTTAGTGTTGTGCATTCATGGGAATAGCTTTGCCTGTAAGAAATCAATACATTTTTCAGGAAGCCACATAATAAGGGACTGACCCAAGCCCCATAATTCACATTTTCATTCCCATGCCAACTTCCACAGAAGGAGCTGGATCCATGGCTCTGCTTTGGGTGCATGTTTGCTCACAGTACAGCAACACATATAAAGTTACAGAGTCCATATAGCTTGTCTCCCAAACTGTACGGATAGTCATTCAATTTACACAGCAATGAGCACAATATAGTCTCTAGGGGTGGGTTTATTTTTCCCTGCCATGAGGTATCTATGACATAGGTATGAGATAAGCACATCTGCCGTGGCTATGTGATGTTTGCCTTATCATCTGATATTATCCTCTATCACGATCTGGTCAGTGGGGTCTGGAGAGCTATTCTGCCTACATCTGGCAATAACAGGAGCTCAGACACTCAGCACAAACCTGGCGCTAAAGGTGGGTCAGTTAAGTCCCACACAACTGAGAGATACAGGTGTTAAGTACATTATATATACTCTCTATGGTAGCCTTTTCTATATCAAGACCCATTCAGAAGACTTCTGGTCAGTGAAGAGGCAGGTGCAGGCGGCAGGGAGGGGCTACAATTACACAGAAATCAGGACACAGAAGGGACTACCCCACACCCAGGCTCCATCCCACGTCAGCAGGCAGGACATTGCCATGCTGTGTAACCAGACCCAGAAGCTGGGAGGAACTATCTGGTCCCAGCACTTAGACATAGCCATTGTATGTCAAGAGATGTGTGTTTAAGCCCCTCATTTACCAAACTGTAGAGTGCGTGTAAAAAGTGTCACTCGCTCCAGGTGGCACCACATGGGCCTCAGTTCGCCCACATGAGACTGGGGATGTAAGGTAAAAAGGACTGGGAGTTCTGTGGGGTGAAGCCACAGGTACTGGGAGACAGCAATGGTGGGAGCTGCACTGATGGATATCCACATCTGTATGTTTCTACAGATCGAGATACGTACCTCGATTGCAATTTACAGCATGCAATTTCTGAATTGAGAACAAATTTGCACATTATACACAAACCCATGCATGCGAACTAAGAGCACTTTCTCCCTCTCCCACATCATTGGCTTTAGCAAAGACACCATTTTACCCCTTAGGTACAACCAAAGCAGCTCAAATTCAAAATTATGAACCTAAAGTAATATCTATTGGAAAACAGCTTGTGAGCAATCGAAGGGATGAAATATATTAGCTTATATATAAGTTTGTAGATCACAGAAATTTATATAAAGTCTCCAGTCTGCTTAAGGATCACAGATTTACAGAAGTAAGCACAAATTCCACTCAAAGGGAGAGGAAAGAAAAATCTAGGGGAAGAAGATACCATAAAAAGAGTGCTCAAAAGGAATCAAAGCTGAATTGATCTGAACTGAAAAAAATTTTGCCAAAAAAAACCACCCCAGCTCCTACAAAAGATATCTGGAAACCTAGAAATAGGAAGCTGTTTCCTAGACAAATTTTAGTCCAACCCAAGTGACATTGCTACGTAAAGCAATCTAAGCAACTCCATGAGACCAGGAGAATAGCTGAAGGAAAGATAAGTACTTAGCAGTCTCAGTCTTAATGTGACATTGACCACACCATCAATCATAACCTTCAACTACCTTGATATGCAAGGTAAGCCACTAAGAAGAGAAATTCATACATGGTGCAGATAATGAGGTTAATTTTTCTGTGAGCTATCATGGAAATTATTCTAGTACGTTATCAGTACTTTGCTAAAATTTTTCTCAGTATGGAAATCAATCTTTCCTTCTTCTTGGCTAGAGCATAAAGGCTGAGATTTATAAAGCCTTTTAAGGTGCCTCTAAAATTAATGGGAATTGGATGTCCTCATTACCTACATGCTTTGAAAAACTCAGCCAAAATGCATAAAATGCATAGACAGTGGCTATCATTAAAACATCTCCAATTTTGCCTTTGAAAGTGAATAAGGATATCATCATGTTCAAATGATTCCCTGTAAAGAATTTAGCACCAGGAATATTTAGCGAACACTACAGTACTGACTGTAAATTATTTTCGAAGGCATGTGCAAAGACTTTAACGGTGCCTACACAAACAACTGCATGAAGTAATACGGTGAAGTGAATCTCTAGGGGCTAGTTATCAACACTGCAGTCCTGAAGGAATGGAATGTATTATATATCCCAAGTAGCCACTTCGTTGCTCCAATTGGGAAAGGTCTAGGGAGACGAGGCTATATATCCTTAGAGCTAATTATCTGGTAATATGCAAAGACTGCAGTCCAGAGGCATGAGTGCAATGGGGCTCTATGGGCTGGTTCTGTCAAACCAGTTGTTGAAATCATGCCTAGTTCCCAACCACCCGAAAACCTCAATAAACCATTTTTGTTTCACCATTGCCACCCTCTCGGGGAAAAGATATTTCTCTAGGTCAGCTCTCTTCCTTAGTCCCAGCTTTATCCTTTTTCCCTGTATTCTGGGCAAAAGGGGCATCCTCACCAGCTGCCTCCTTCCCCAGTCTTCACCATGACTTTCTCTCCCCAGCTGGCTGGTAAAAAAGAACGGAAGCAAATCCTGGGTCTATAGTGCTGCGGTGAGGGCGGTGCAAACTCTGGGCAAACCTTGTGCCACTGTTGCTACCCTGCTAGCAGCACCCAGATGGGCTAGCTTATATCTACCTCTGGCACTGATATCATAAACATAAGCAGTGCAATCACACTCCGCAGTGGAGTGCAGATGAGAAAACCAAAGGAGGAGAGCTTCAGCCTTGTATAATTTCCATGATTAAAATCAACAGCAATGTTTGACTAATTGGCCCACAAAGGCCTTTGCGTTGGCTTAATTTAAATAAGCTTAAAAACAGAACAAGGTTAAAAAAACAGCACCATTCAGCCTACCAACCAGGCTGCAGAGTCGCTTCACTGAGTTTGTTACACAAGGCTTGCTTGTCTCTGCAACAACCCCATATGGCTGCCCTAGCTTTCTGGTGGAGTACCCCACTGAAAAGTGAGACTGATGAATGTGTTCACTGTCAACACCACCAGCCGTTTCACCTCTGAACAGGAGCACAGTGTTATTAAGGGACTGCAAGAAGAGGGTGAAAACACATTTTTCCCTCTCCTGCTCCATGCCAGTGCCTGATTTTGATATATCTGCTTATCCCTGTACAGACTTACATGGAGGCAGGAGAACCAGCAGGAGAACCAGCAGCTTCTCTGTTAAGAAGCAATGTGTGTGACATGACCTCATGGGTCATGGACAAGTGGTTGCCTTTGCATGCAATCCTGCCCAGAGCAGATGGAGGGTGTCCTGTGTCCACTATCAAGTTATCTTCAAAGTATTCTTCAAGAGAAGTCACGGGAAGGATAAGATAGAAGCGGACCAGGTCGGGTTCTGGACATCTCTTTCAATACCATGGATGAGACCTTTATTGAGAAGGCCATGGAGATGGCTACAGCTATTGGGTAGGCTACAGCCTACCCAAAAGCACCAGATGAGACCTTGGCCGTGTCTGCCCAGCTCTAACTCACTGCATCAATTCAGTATGAGCCAGAAAACAAAGCATTAGGCAAACTTTGTTATGTAACTGTCGCTGAACTCGCATTTGGGGCGGCAGGCCAGCGGGTGACAGAAACCACTCTGGCAACTGCTAATTGGCCTTAGTAAGGAGTAAGTCAAAGAGATTGGCCTGGGGCAACGTAATTAGCAAAGTCACTGGCAGCTTATGCCAACAGTCTAATTTAGAAAGTAATAAATAGTTAAAACAGCAATCTCCTGGGGGCAGGAGCACGTACGTACGAGGACGGCTGACATGGTGAAGCAGCTATTGCCCAAGGTGGAACCACCCTGTGTAGGGGCCAAGCTGCCACCAAGGACTCAACGTGTCCCTCTATCAGAGCCAGCATTCACCCCTGGGGTCCAGGGTGCTGGTCTAGACTGGAGTGGGACTGGGGTCCTGATTCACGTGTTTTGTGCATCTGTGTGTGATAGAATGGAAAACTTGGAATAAAAAAATCACTATCCACCCACAAGCCCACCTTGCAAAGTAAATAAGTTTTAAATGGTATGTCGGTGAGTGGTGTGGGTCTGTTCCTGCGGCCACCCCCACCCAGTGCCCCCACGCCAGATGATTCGACTGTGACTTAAGACAAGGGACAGTAGAAGAGGAGAGGAACTCCCAGGCTCATCACACCGTGCATCCAAGGAGATGAAAACCGGCGGGCACGGGCCCATCTGTCAACTCGCAGAGCTGGGGGGCTGCAGGAGAGGGAAGAAGCAGGGAGGGAATAAATAGAAGTGGGGAACGGGCTCCACTCCCAAACACCTTGCTCAGCGCAGCGAGGCTTGCTGTAATTTGCTGCCCATAGGTTAGCAGTAAATTACCGTCCCCTGCAGCAAAGATGAAGCGGGGAGGTGTGCGAGGGGCATGGTGTCTCCCAGAGCACTTCCTGAGACGAGGCAGCCACCTCGGCTTCTGCATCGCTCAGAGCGAAGCCTTGAGACGCATGCTGGCCCAAAGTAATGAGCCTGGCTCTGGCAATGAAGTGATTGTGGCAGTAAAGTGAAACAGCCATTATGTGCTTGGCAGCGGCTCTAGCCTTGAGATAACCTGCTTTTTAATTGAGCTGAGGAATGTTTTCATTCTTTCTCAAGTTGCATATTATTTATGGGTACAATGTGTAATAATAAAAATTACATATCTTGGCAAAAACAGTGAGCAAAAAGTCAGCTGGAAGAACACTACACAGCGGGCGTATATTTTTCTAGAGAGGTAGTCATCTATTTTAAGTACCATTGTGCTCCGTCTCGCTGTGGTAAATCCACACAGAAAGCAGCCGAATGCTAGCGATGTTTTTGCACGTACAAAGAGACACAGTTTAAAAGCACAACCTCTAGGTGTGTGCTGTGAAGGACCTCACCTCCGAGCCCTGTAGACGCATCTCTTCGCAGACCTTTCCCAATCTGTACTCCAGCAGAGATACCGGCGGAGTGGACGGCCACAAAAGCTACACCCCGTGCCACTGCTCCGAAGTGTTCGTCCTCAGCAGAGCATCTTCCCACTCCTCTATAAAGGGAGCAGCAAAAATTCATGCCACTGCTCCGAAGTGTTCGTCCTCAGCAGAGCATCTTCCCACTCCTCTATAAAGGGAGCAGCAAAAATTGCTCCCAATTTCCTTCCACACTTCAGTGCGCTGAGCACAGGCGTTATTGACAATTTGGGAGAGGGGGGGGAAAGAAGGAATGCGCTGCCTTTATCCATTTTTAATTGCTGGGGACTGTAAAGTTGTTCTTTAGGAAATAAATACTTTACTACTTTCCTCTCCCACTCCCAGCATGCCAGCACATTTGGTTTATCGATGGGTATTTAATAATAACTTTCAATACCGGAATTTTTTCAATTGCTTCTTCAGATTTTTGCTCCAAACCACTGCGGTTGGATTACTCATGGGAAAAGCTGAGCAAATGGATTTTCTGTAGTGTGCGCCTGCACAGAGGGAGAGTGAGAGAGCACAGAATCACTTAAATGATAAATCAACTTTTTTTTTTTTAAAGTAATTTTCTTTGTGCAATAACCTTTTATCTACAGCCGCGCTGTCACAAATACGCTGTTTAACGCTTTGTGCCCCGTGAGCAGAAAAAGCAGGACTGCGCCGCACACATTATCTTAAAACTCTTTTGCAGCCAACAGGTCTTGCATTTTAAATGGGAACAGGGCTACCTCCAGGTTTGTCAGCCTGACGTCTACTTGTCTTTGGGCCTACAAACCAAACATGGGGAGAACTGACGGAGGGGAAAAAAAAATGAAGGCTGAAAAATAAAGAAAGAAAAGGAAAGAATGCTGAACCTATAATGTGAATCTCATGTTTAATTAGGAGGGCTGAAGAATTGCGGCCAGGAAAAACATGTTTCTCTGTAAGTGGTTTTGAATAGCACTGAAGATGAATATAATAAGGCTGACAAATACACCTTGGAGGGTGACTGCAAGAATAAAATCGATTTATTTAATAATTTAGAAATTGCTTCCAGCCATATCTCCCATTAAAATCTGCAGGCCATTGTATTCTGTATTTCTTTGGTCTTTTTTCTCCCTTTTAGTTATGCTCCACCAGCTTTAATAAATAAGTAATACATGGGGGGAAACACTTATCTCGAGTGCTTTGCCACATTCCTGTAGGGCTTTTTTATTCTTTCTAACTCTGAATAGATCAAGTCAGGAACAATCACCTCCCTGGAGAAGAAGGATGTTTCAGGGTTAATACTCTAAATATAAGCAAGGAAGTCCGAAAATTAAAATTGTATTAATGACCATCAAAGATCGAAGCAAGTAAGCAACGTATTAAATGCATATTCTGCTTCTCAAAACCAAATGAAAAATCACCTGGACATGTAAACAGCAGTCAGCAGTTATATGCTCTTTTGTAGGAAGAGTTAAAGGAAAATGAGACATAATAAGAGTAATGATTAATCCAGAGATAACATTTTTTTATTATTCTATCACCTGTTTTGAAGTTTCCTCCTTATAAATGTTCCTACAGCTCAAGCTTCCTGAGATTTATCTCCTGATGGTGTTTTGACCATAATTGTTACAGATTCTTGTTTTTACACTGTGCGTTTTAGAAAGGAAATGTATTGGGCAGTCTTGCTTGTAAATCAATTAAACTTTAAGTACTCACCACCTTACTCATCGAAAAGCAAATGTAGTCCAGGCACAATTCTTCTGCAACTATTTTATGCAAAATTCATAGTGTGAATTCTATAAACAATTCATAAAGTCAAGTACGAGTTTGATATAGGTGCGTATCAGCAATGTAGGCCAACTTCATTTACACTGGAAAATTAAACATAAGCATGGAAAATGCCTTTCTGCCCACTTGAGTTTGGCAATAAAGCCAGCTGCATGGTCAGGGAGACCATCCTTAGTTGCAGTTTGTTGCTTTCACTTGCAAGACCAACAGAATAGTTGAACTCTGCTACAGCAATAGGAATAACAATATTAATTAATTCTTTTCAGCCAAGGACTTCCATTTTCCCCTAATATTGTTCTTTTTAACCATTCTAAAACTAAATAAAATGGAGAAAGGAAAGAGAAAAGAGCACACAGTAAAAGCCATTATAGAAGAACCGGCTGAATGGATGTCTTTCAATTGATGTCAGTGGACTTCAGATAAATAAATGGGAAATTACGTTAACGTGCTCTTACTTTTCCCAACATACCAACAAAAAGTAGCTTTTGAAAGAGCTTACATAATAGGCCCACGTGGATTTCCTTCAGCAGCTCAGACAAGGCAGCACTCTCCACCTCAAAGTGCTGTCTGGCGAGCCACGAGCACACAGCTGGACCACGGGAGCAGGGCCAGTGGTTTTCACCCATGACGTGACCGCGTGATTCAGATGGGATGCGGGCCTGATTACAGACCATAACCCCATCATCTTCATCTCCTGACACCTTAGCTTCTTGTTCCCATACCCTAGGGTTCTCCCGTCTTCCCATGGCTTTGGTAGTCACATAGCTTTGTCCCCACAAGGTTTCGGGGAAGTAATAGCTGCTTACCAGGAGCTCTCAGCGTGGCCTATTGTCTCTAATGAAGGAGTTGGCTCCACAGCTCCCACCCCAAAAGCTTTATAGCTTTTTTGTCCCCTAGGTGGACAAAACCCCACTGATCGGACAAAATAGTGTCAGAGTTTCCCTGTGAAGTGCCGGACCATGGGGGAGATCTTCCCGCATCAGAAACTCGTAGGTGAGAACAATACAATGGAAGAAAACCAAACGCAGCCCCTTTGCACCCTCACCCTACAAATACAGGCTTGCACCCCTGATGCGTGGGATGTTTTCTTAACGCTAGGGACAGTTCCTATCATTCCTGCGCTCCTAAGGGGATGGTCTGGGCTGTATCACAGCCTTGACAGTTCAAAGGGCAGGACAAGGATGAGGAGCCAGAGAAAGGTTATGTGGGTAGACAGGTAATGTGGCCCTCACCCTCAAAGACCGCAGCATTTCCCTTTGAACAGTCTCACAGTGCTCTCCGCAAGAGTTTATTCAGGTCTTTAGGGGCTCTCTTCAGCCATCTCCAAGAGGAGGCCCGTAGCCTCCAGCAGGTCATGCAGACTACAACCTTTTTAAGTATTTCTTCCATTAGGGGACCCCTGAGAGCTGGTGCTTAGGGCAGGCCCTGTAGAGCACTAAGCAAACACCAAAACCATCTACTGTTTGTTTTTGTGTTGAGGTCTCATCAGGGAATATAGAGAACTTATTGTCGCGAGTGGAACAAAAGCAGGCAGTGGCTGGGTGGTGACCTTCCCACCCCTCCTCTTCTCCATCTCAGGTACCTTGCTCACTTGTCAGGTTTAGCCCAGATAGGCAGCGCGGTGGCTGTGGCCGGCATGGCCAGCGTGCCATATTTCAACAGCCAGCTTCCCCTATAATCCTGATTATTCTTTAGAGCTGAAATGGGGGAGGGGGCGGAGATGGATTTTCCTTCTTTTTGTGCCTGCGCAGGGCTGTGTTGTCTCTCTTGTCTGCACAGGGGCAGGCTCACTGCTCCCCTGTGTGACCTGATAGGAACCCAGCAAAAGGAGGAGGAGGCAGCACTGAAGCAAGCGAGGGACAAAAGTGACTTGGTTGCTACTGCTGCTGCTGCAGGAGTTGCTAAGAGGAGGCACAAAGCCCCCTGGACATTACCACTGGAAAGTCATTAGGAAGCTCCCAGCCACATCCCCAGCACAGATTGCAAGTCCTCCTCTCCCAAGGCATACACAAGGGCATGGTGGGGCTCGGCAGGGAGAGGCGGGGGGGTCAGGAAGGAAGGAGGGGGAGCAGTCCGTTCCCCAGAAGGGTGGAAATGAACTGGAAAGGGGTGGGTGGAGCTCAGTGTGAGCAGGCTGTGGGTTTGACAGGGTGGGTTTCTTTCTAGCCGTAAAGTTTGCCCCTCCCCTCAGGATATTCTTTTTTTTTTTTTTTAAGTTTTATTCATGAGTTGTTAACCATTTTGTTTAGCAAATCGGTTTATCCCAATGACCTTTCCCTGCTTTAATTTTCGAGATGGCAGATGGCTCTAAAGAAATCCCCCTTAAATGCAGACCCAGACCCAGCCTGTTTTTTCACACACTGGACCTGCATCAACATGCCAAGCACAGCTCCAGAAAGAAGACAAAGTCCCCAAGAAAGAAGCGGGGAGGGAGAAGGAGGGGGCAGGGAAGAGAGAGAGGCTAGACAGAGTCCAGGTTGACTATTCCTTGCATTGTTAATAGTCTGGGATTTCTGTCTGGTGCCATTTGCAACCCCCTGCCACTACTATCTGCACACAGGCAGCAAACTCTGTGGAGGATGTCCTGTAGGATTGGTGTCCCCAGGTCTCTGTTGCAAGAGGGGAACATTGTAAGGAAGCAAAACAGCTGGGAGTGAGGGACCTGTGCAGGAATGAAGGGCAGGAGTGACGTGCAGAAAGCAGAGTCAACCCTGAACCAAGCTGAGCAGCTGCACCGGCATGAAAATACAAAATGGGAACAGCAGGTTGGACAGAAGTATTGGAAAAAAAGCCGTTTGAAGCCCCAGTGATTTGAACTGCCCCCTCAGCCTCGTGGTGACTCCTCATCTGGCACCCAAGCAAAGGGCAAAGTGTCTTTCCAAAGGTGCCCTACCCCAACTGTTGTAAGAGACCTTAGTCCCAATTCTTCCCGCTGTAGCCCCCCGACACATTTCCAAGTTTAACCCATTCAGTTGTTGTGGATGAATAAGTGAAGCATGTTCAAGAGCTGTCATTTTTCTCTTCCCCAGCTGCCAAATTTGTGAGAAAAATCTATACAAATTATCACATCTCCTATCTTTCTCAACTGGTAACTAATACCACCAGGGGATGCCAAATTCCAACAAGCCATTGTGTTCGTTTTAGCCCACCATCATGTGGTTCTGGTTGAAAATGTGGTGAGAACAGCAATTGTTTCAACCAAAAAAACCCTGTAGGGATGAAAAGCATTCAGGTTCCACACCACTGGATTCCTCCCTGACCACAGCTTATGCCTAAAATGACAGATCCCAACCAGGGCTTGCAAATGGCAATGTGAGCTCCTGACTCAAGCCAATTCTTTCCAGTCTCCAGAGGGACTGTACAAACCCAGTTCTACTAACCATTTAATCCTGTGATTCATTTAAAGCACTTAAGTGAACCCTATTGGCTTTCCTGACTGGATTGGGTCATTTTGAGGGGGAAAGTTGGGGGAAAGATGCAACCACATCATGCAACATGTCACAGCCCACCACACCAAAAAGGGACAAAGGTGAAGGCACAACCCCTTACTTTTTCCCTCCCTTTCACTCAAGCCTATGGACTTCTCAGCACAAGAAGGACATGGACCTGTTGGAATGGGTCCAGCAGATGGCCACAAAGATGATCAGAGGGCTGGAGCACCTATGCTATGAGGACAGGCTGAGAGAGTTGGGATTGTTCAGCCTGGAGAAGACAAGGCTCCAGGGAGACCTTATAGCGGCCTTCCAGTACCTGAAGGGGGCCTACAGGAAAGATGGGGAGGGACTCTTCATCAGGGAGTGTAGCGATAGGACACGGGGTAATGGTTGCAAACTGAAAGAGGGGAGATTTAGATTGTATATTAGGAAGAAATTCTTTACTGTGAGGGTGGTGAGACACTGGAACCCCCAGGTTGCCCAGAGAAGCTGTGGCTGCCCCATCCCTGGAAGTGTTCAAGGCCAGGCTGGATGAGGCTTTGAGCAGCCTGGTCTAATGGGAGGTGTTCCTGCCCATAGCAGGGGGGTTGGAACTAGATGATCTTCCATCCCTTCCAACCCCAACCATTCCGTGATTCTGTGACTTCCATGGGGTGAGCACTCTGCTGACCCAAGTCCTACCAACAATAACTTTAGCCCATCGCCAGGATATAATCTTTGGACTACATCATGGGACACTGCTGGGAACAAACTGGGCAAGACACCAAGAGCAGCTGTCACAAGCCTTTTTTACCTCAAGAAAGGTGCATGTTATGCCTAGAAAGATGCAAATTACTAAGGACTCGAGCTTCTTTCATGGAGCCTCTTGGCCTCTTTTCATTCTGCATGGTTTGTTTTTCACTTGGCTTAATCAAAACTCTACCCTGAGCTGAGAGAGACAATGGAGGAAGACAAAAGGTCTCCAACTGCATCAAAGTCCAAAAGCAGCCCTAGGTTAATATTGATGAATCTCACTGGTGAATCCCGCAAATGCCACTATCACACAGCTCAGTCCGAACCCACACAAAATAAAGGAATTATTCCTGGTTTGGGGTATGCAGGGTACTACTCCAGAACAACAAGGCCAACTGCTCACCAAGGTAGTGCCTAATAGACCTAAATAAAATGGCCACAGGAACATCGCCCCAGAACTTCCCAAAAAATGGAGAAAAACATCAAAGTTCTAACACCACTGAAGTATAGAGCCAGGCTGTTGACTTCACTGTTTTGTCTCATGAACTGTTTGCCCAGCACAAAACATACTCCAGCCCTTCTACTATTAGAGACAAGTGACCAGTTTCCCTCAAATGACTTACCTGCAGGGCATAGTTTGTTGGGTTTTTTTAATTTTGTTTATTCCCCAAGTGGATTGTGATTTCTTCAAATGCTTCCATTCAAACCATCTTTCCTCAGCGCTTGACTTTGGTGTAATGTCAGTTAACTGAGATGGGCCATGATTATTTCTGTTCCCTGATGCAGCTCAGAGTCTGGAGGTCTATCAAACCACTGTGGCTTCCATTCGCTCAAGGAGAGGTAGCAGCAAAACAGCATTTGGAAATTTTATAAAATATTAAACCTCCTGCTTTCTAGGCCACACGGTCCTTGCCTGAGGCAGCATTCATATAAAAAGTTAAGCTATTACAAGATTTATTGCCTAGATGCAAAGGAGCACACAAAATTGAAGTCTATGTCTCAGCCAGTTGGAACTCAAGCAGATATTCCTCCTAAGGTGCCCTGAACTGTGCTAGAGACAGGCAACAAGACAAAGTAGTAGGCCCAATGCAGACCAGCCTGTGCTAAAATAAGAGCACCAGCCTGCAAGCACTCATGCCGTATAAAATAATCAGATTAAAGAGGGCACAGCCAGCCACAGTCCACGTACACTGTGCAGCTTCATCAGTGCAACGCTTTGTCATTGCCAGCGTGACACCAATCACCAGCATGAAGGATCCTGACAGTGGGAGGCAAGTAGCTGTCTAAGGAGGAACCTTCAGTACATGCACTTAGATTCATTCACAGGTCCTTCAGTCACCATAAGTCTAACCATACTGTGCTCCAGATGGGCAATAGATGTGTGGTATTTGAGGTGGGAAATCACTGGTATGGCCTCATATGCCAAATGTACTCAGCATTGATATACGGACCAAGCTTCCCAGGGGCTCCTCAGCAAGATGTGATTTTCTAAGACCTAATGCTTCACTTCTTCTCTGTGCTACTCAGTGTCTGCAGGCTGACAGATGATTTTTTTTTCATTACGTTCAAGCGAGGAATATGATTTTACAGGAATTCAGAATCGAGAGGACCATTTTCAAGTGGTTTTATGAAGACATATGGAAGCCAGGTCCCTCTATAGCCCTAGTGAGACTTCTTCTATCGTAACTATTGCACATTAGCTCTCCTCCTCCAAAGTGGTAATTCTCCAGTGCTTGACAAAGCTTTCAGCTCACTGCTGCAGTGAGACAGTAGCATTATGAATCTGTTATGCCACCTGCCTCAAACTGAATATTGTAAGAAGATGAACTGTGTGTTCTGAAGAATGTAAATAAACTTTGTTAGTCATACCATATCCTCCTCACTTTGCATCCAGCAAAGATTTGGTACATATCCTGGGGCAAGTTTTATCCATTGCAAGTGTCATGGTACCTCATCTACCTGGTGCCAAAATATACCCTAGTTGCAGTAGGAACAGGATTACCATTTTTACACACACACAGTGGCAATAATTTTTTTAAGCCAAAGAAACATCCAACGTCATTTCCAACCTTAATTTGTCAATAAATCCCCATAGAATCATAGACTTAGGCTGGAAGGGACCTCGGGTGTCACCTCATTCAACCAATGGCTCAGAGCTTAATACTGAAAATGATCACCAGATTCAACATTCATTGCAACTAGCCTGCTTCACCTGGCATTGAGATGAAGAGCCACTAACTCCATTTCAACTGAGACGTTTTCTTTGTGACAGGCTACTGCCTGCTTTCTATGACAAAATGACCTGCTTGGTTGATGTGGGGCAAGCAGTGGACATTGTCTACCTGGTTTTCTCCTGGGCTTTTGACACAGTTTCCCACAGCCTCCTCCTAGAGAGACTGATGCTTTACAGTCTAGACAAGTGCTCTGTGTGGTGGGTGGGGAACTGGCTGCACCCAGGGGGTGGTGGTTAATAGCTCCATTTCAAACTGTCAACCTGTCACAAGTGGGGTCCCCCAGGGATGGATATTGGGCTCAATGTTGTTTAATATCTTCATAAGTGATCTGGATGATGGCATCAACTGTACCCTGATGAAGTTTGCTGATCATACCAAACTGAGTGGGGAAGTGGACACTTTGGAAGGGAGAGCCACTGTGCCTGGATAGGCTGGAAGCGTGGGCTAACAA
This sequence comes from Chroicocephalus ridibundus, assembly GCF_963924245.1. Classification (NCBI taxonomy): domain Eukaryota; kingdom Metazoa; phylum Chordata; class Aves; order Charadriiformes; family Laridae; genus Chroicocephalus; species Chroicocephalus ridibundus. The sequence goes on along the minus strand of NC_086284.1, from coordinate 37,221,701 downwards.
GAAACATATGAAGTTCAATAAGGACAAGTGTAAGGTCTTGCACCTGGGAAGACATAAACCAGGAGTGCAGCACAGGCTGGGATCTACCCAGCTGAGGAGCACCTCTGTGGAAAGGGGCCTGGTGGTCCTGGTGGACAACAAGCTCAGTATGAGTGAACAGTGTGCTGCTGCAGCACAGAAAGCCAACGGGATGCTGGGTTGCATCAACAAGGACATCACCAGCAGAGATGAAGAAGTCATTATTCCACTCTACTCAGCACTTGTTGGGCCGCACCTGGAATACTGTGTTCAGTTTTTGTCCCCACTACACAAAAAAGTTGTGGACAGGCTGGAGAGGGTCCAGAGAAGGGCCACCAAGATCATCAAAGGGCTGGGAAGCCTGCCACATGAGCAAAGGCTGAGAGAACTGGGTTTGTTCAGCCTCAAGAAAAGAAGGCTTAGGGGAGACCTTATCACCATATTCCACTATTTAAAGGGTGGCTTAAGATGGAGATTCCTTTTTTACAAAGAGATTCCTTTTTTACAAGGAGTCACATGGAAAAGACGAGGGGTAATGAGTACAAGTTACTCCTGGGGAGATTCCAACTGGATACAAGAGGAAAATTTTTCCCAATGAAAACAATCAGCCATTGGAATAATCTCCCCAGGGAGGTGGTGGATTCCCCAACATTGGACACTTTCAAGATTTGGCTGGACAGGGTGTTGGGCCATCTTGTCTAGACTGTGCTTTTGCCAAGAAAGGTTGGACCAAATGATCCTTGAGGTCCCTTCCAACCTGCTATTCTATGATTCTGTGATATGATTCTATGATATGTTCTGACTCCCTCACCTCCAAATGTCTACAGCTGTGCTCTCTAAAGATAAAAAATAAGCTTTTTTTCTTCTTTTCTTACCCTATTTGTAGAACACATCTTTGCTCTCTTTGCATTGTCAGCCAAACAGTTGGGAACCGTGACCTCAGAAATGCTATGTTCTGCAGTAATGATCCAAAATTCAATAGCATCACATAAGGTTGACATCTGTGTTGGACCATCACTCACCATGGTTCTGTATCTTTTGAGGCTACAGAAGGGAATTATTGCAGACATCATAAAATGAAGTAGAGATGAAGGTTTAGAATAGTCAGTTCCTGGAACACCAAAAATAAGGTGTTCCTTACTTATTTTAAAGAATTTTTAAAGGAGTGTGCATAGTGCATAATATAGATGTGTAGTTCATTATAATAAATAAATTTTTAAAAATAGGGAAAATGAAAACTTAAGATGAATAACAAAACTCAGGTGTCCCAAGGAAAATTTTTGCATATAAAATTATGACTGCTGCCTTGGCACTGCAAATTTAAATTCACTGCTGCAGTCCTCTCTGTCACATTAGTTGACTACCTTCTTGGGAAATATTTATGTGACTAAGGGTTTGCAGGATCAAACCCAATATAAATAATAATAGGATCACTTAGGCAGAGCTTTACATCTGTACAAACACTGTCTAATGAATTCCTGATGGAGTTCTGCTGTTGACTAAGGAAATCATGTGAGAACCTCCACAATAAATGAAGCAGCAACAACATTTTGGATCAAAGGAAATCATACAGAAAAGCAAACTAATATACAAAGGGCTGCAGTCATTCTTGGCGTATTTCCTCCTAAGTCATTTAGTCCTTCTTTAGGCATTGGCACTCTTTACTTTATAGCAAAACTGCCTGGCCTTTGAATCGAAAGATTTTTAGTCTTTGATATCAGAGCTCTCATGTTTAACCAAGAGGACAGTCTTCAGGGGGAAGAGGGTGATACATGCAAACTTCAGCTCCATACAGTGTGAACTTTAATGCAGAGGTGACCTTTCATTGTGCCATTGTGCAGTGTGAGCACAGCAAGGTCCAGATCCATGCCAAAGATTCCTAGGCATTCAGGGACACAAACAAATAGTAACAGTCCAAAATTAACTAAGGTATGACCATACTGAAACTAACACCACATGCTATAGCTGGGTGCGCTTCTTGAAGTGAATCTCTCTGGAAAGTGACTTCTTTTCTACATGTTTTTAGGAACTATGTCATCCCCTGCAATTGCAGAAGCTGTACGCTTTGGTAACCTCCACCAGACCCTGTTGTGGCTGTCTTCTCCCTCAAGCCACATACATAAGGCCAAACAAAGGCACAAATAGCATTTTCAGACTCAGACCATAAGGAAGAAGTGTCCTGACCCTGTTCAATTTACCTGCCAGGTGTCACCAGGGATTCCCCCTGCTTTTTTACACTCTTCCATGTCCTCTAACTCAGGTTCCAACAATTTATCATACTCTAAAAACCCCACTGAAAGATAATTTCCTGAAATTGCCCATACTGTCCTCTTTTTCAATCCAGAAAAATGTATCTGTCATCCTTTCTCTCATGTGTGTGGTGTGTATATTGCCAATATCAGGGACCACTGCTAAGGAGCTTCCTAACTACTCTGCTATCCAGGACTTCTGTATTTATGAGATGGCTGTTGAATGTAAACCCTTTTTCCAGGACGTCTGTAGCCAGCACTCCCTGCTTCCCACTGTACATCTCTAGGGCATGCCTCATCCTCCTTCTTCCACCAGGATTTACATGCTCTTGCTGCCTTCCTCAGCAGGATGCTAAGAAACTCAGTGTGCTCCCCACATCTATCACGGAATCACAGAATTTTTCAGAGTTGGAAGGGACCTCTAGAGATCACCTAGTCCAGCTCCCCTGCTAGAGCAGGATTGCCTAGAGCACATCCCTCAGGACTGCATCCAGGCGGGTCTTGAAAGTCTCCAGAGAAGGGGACTCCACAACCTCCCCGGGCAGCCTGTTCCAGTGCTCTGCCACCCTCACCGTAAAGAAGTTTTTTCTCATATTTGATCGGAACTTCCTGTGTTCCAGCTTGTGCCTGTTGCCCCTCGTCCTGTTACTGGGAACCACTGAAAAGAGTTTGGCTCCATCCTCCTTCAACCCACCCTTTAGATACTTGTATGCCATAATAAGGTCTCCCCTCAGCCTTCTCCAGGCTAAAGAGTCACAGCTCTCTCAGTCTATCCTACAGCCTGACACAGCACTGCTCCAGGGTGGCCTTGAGACAAGAGAGATATCAGGGCTCATTCAGTTGCCCACAAATAGACATCTAGCTCCATTTGAGATGTCCTCATTACCCACAAATGGATACTCGGCATGAAGCAGACAGGACTGGAGACCTGTACCCTCCGAGACCAGCTGGGTGGGCTGCCCCAGGGCAGCACAATAAGGGTGGACACGGGCACGTTGGCAGCTGAAATGAGTCCATAGGGAAGGCTTCATGTTCCTTTGACTGTACTGGCCAACTCTCTTTGAATATAATGGGACATCTAGACCCACAAGTGAAGTTTAGACACTCAAATATAGGGCTGTATAAACTGCAGTCCAATCTGTCTTAATTCTCTGAGACTGGATTTCAGCCCTCAAGGCTGACAGGTTCTTGAGGATCCAATGCATGGGGCTATTCAGTCCAAGTCTCTGTCCTGCAAAAGGAGTCTGTCAGGTTAGCATGGGGACCTCTTGGCTGTGCTGTTGGGAGCCATACAGCAATGTGCCTCTTAAACACACATATCCTTCACTGGAGCTGGCTCCTCATCAGGGATGAACTCCGGAAGTGCCAAAAAAGTGAATGAGAGCAATCCGAAAGCAAAGAACAGGCAAGATGTTTTGTCTTGGATGAGGACCTGCAGAGGAAGGGACTGCAGAAACAGCTAGAAGGAAGAGCGGAGGTCCACAATGCCTGAGCCAGCGTGCAACCGAAAGGCAGGTGAGACTAAAGACATGGGTGAGTAGTGCTGTAATTTAAGGAATCCAGCACCCCCAGTGATGCAAAAATATTGAGCAGTGAGATCCAAACAGCAGAGCATCTGATACAGATCCCAGCCCGTAAGGATATAAATATATGGATGAACTGTCAGCCTTGGATCAAGAAAAAGGGAAAAAATAGATGCCGCAGTTACAGATCAAAGCAGCAGTAAATTCCTAAGAATATTTTTGTTTTTTAGCAGAGAACCTCATCCACTGTCCAGTAAACTGGTCAAAGTGCCTGCAGGGAGAAAATTTAGCGAAATGGTTTCTCACCACTTTAATGCTCTAAAATTAGCATTTCCAGGAAATAAGCATGTAAAGAGAAGAGATTATTCCTGGCATAGAGTTAAAAAAAAGTAGATAATGTTACCTGAATCACTTCTACTGACATCAAAATAACTAAAATATGTCCAAGGGGTTAGTTGGGTACCAAAAAGGGACCTGCTAACACCACATATGAAAAACAAAGGACATGTCAGCAAATGAGTGGGAAAATATCCTGAAGGTTTCAAGGAAGGAAATGAAATCTTGAGAAGTAGCAAGAATACATCTATTCATGGAATTGATAAGAAAATCTCCAAGGCATGTAGACTGCTGAACATAAAAATAAAATTATAAAAGAAAAAAAGGATGAAACACAAAAGCAAGAAACTAATGAACAACAGCTGCCTGGCTTGGCTCAAGGGCCTCTTTGAACCAGTTAGAAACCCTTCAGCGTTTGTAAATCTGACCAAACTGATGCAAATAGCAAGAAGCAGAAAGTACAGCAAGCGATAGGTAAGGAGTGAACGAAAAGAGGCTGAAAGGATTTCACAGAGAAGCAATGCCTAAAAGTCATAGAAGCTGCTTATAAACAAGAAGGCAGTTTGGGAAAGTGCAACGTTCGTGGGTTATCAGAGATTAAAAGAAGCGGTTGTTAGACCACTGCCAGAGAGAGCAGGAGCCATACAAGGGATCTCTAGGTTATCACATGGCTGATTTTCTTCACAGATGGATACTGTTAGCATTTCAAGGAACAGTCTTTTATTGTCATTTTTCCAGCATGTTTTAAATGGCTTTACAGATTACATGCCCAACTCCAAATGCTTGGGCAAAGTTTACAGAAACCAGTTATTACTTCTTGTTATTGTTACATGCACATATTTCCAAGCCACTAAATAATTACCATCGTGTTTCAATGCAGAATATTTCTTTACAATCTGAAAACATAATGGCACCAGACACACTGAATAGAGAAATGTATTTTTTGATTATGTCATGGTAATAAGTGCCTTCACTGCTTTATATGAATTGAATTCTTAAAAAATCATCATAAAAATAGCAATCCTTTAATAGGTATTATCCTCTCCCATAATGGAGGCAAAGGTCACAGAACACCTTCCTTTCCTCATTACTGACGCTGCTAGAAACCAGGCTAATAACTTCATTGTCAGCGCAACATTTCTGCAAGGTTTTGCATGTGTCTAAAATGCAGATATTAACCCCTGCTTTAAACATTCGTTCACCAGCATACGGCTGTGAACCCTCTCTCTAAGAACTCCAGATAAGGTGCCTGGCCTGAAATGAAAGAGCTTTTCCAGTTTCTTGGTAAGAGAGAAAAAGGGAGTTCTTTATCGAAAGCATATTAGCATATTTTGCCTCATTAATAACTTCACTGCAGCATTAATTTGCTTAATTATTACACTTAGAATTCAACATGGTAGCTAATTAATTCAAAGGCTAAAAAAAACCCATAAATTTGGAATCATAACACATACACATATTGCCCTGTTTTCTGAGCGCACCTTTTTGGGAAATCATTCTTTTTTGTTCTATTCCATGAAACACTAAGTCTGTGGACACAGTAAGTCAAAAGTTATCTTTTCAATGATTTATTTTAATACATTTTCCCAGGTTTGCCCATTTAGGCTTCTCTCCTGATGAATCTCCCTATAATAAATGGGGTTAATGCATCTCAACAGCCTGCTATCAGGACTTCCAGCTCCATTACCCACTATTAAGATCTTGTTCTCTTTCTCTGCAAATCTTTCTTTCTATTTTACTGGCAATGGCCAACAGGCACACTAAATTCTTAGCAGGTCATTTAAAAGGAGTAGTTCACTTCTTTCTAAGCAGCCCCAAAATTACCTTCTTATAGCCCAAAAGAGACCAAAAAAGAGACCAAAAAAAAATACAAAAAAAAAAACCCTCCACTCCAAAACACCACTCTCCATTTCATAAAGTCTTTCATTGTACTCAAAAAGAAAATCTTGATGTATTTGTGTCACCCCTAAAATTCTCACAATCTTAACTGCTTGCTTACCTGTTATACATCTTAGCAAGACAAAACCATCACAAACCAATTAATGCTCCAGGGCTACTCTGAGCCAACTGTCTCTCATGTGCTGCTACAAAGGCTGCCCAGTAACGCAGGAGATGGTCACAGTGATGCTCCAGCGATGCTCACAGAGGTATATGGTCCATAGCTGTGTTAACAGAAAACCTTAACTGAATACAGCCATATCCAAAAACAGCTATTTCAAGCCCTGCTACTCAAACTGAAAAAAATAGTTACATATTGGTAAGAAGCTGGTATAGCTGGACTGGTCACCAGGGTTGCTGGGGCAGCTCACTTCCCACTACGAGCACTTTGCTGGTGGTGTCCTCATCCATTTATAGTTTGGCATGTGCCGGCTTGGTGAGGCAAGGGAGGATTTCAAGGTTCTGGCCTCAACTGTCCACAATTTTATTCTCTTGGGTTGTTTCTATTTATACAACAAGCCTGTTTACCCTCAACTGCACTTTTTAAAGAGAGATACCAGGAATGGGGATTGACAGAATCTGCTGTAGATGGCTCAGCCTTATAGCTCATGTTATGTTGCAAGATAATTGTGTTTAATGATTCTCTCTGCTTTTATTGGCAGTATTTCCACAAGGACCAAAGAAGCCCATCAATGCAGTCATCATTTTCTTAGGGCTTTGGGTATCTAAAATGGGACTTCAGTGAAACTGAGGCCCTTAAATCCAAATCACCCCATTCAAAAGCTATTTAGCCCTGGAAGTACATAAATTCAGTAGGCATTCTCTTTACAGTTGAAAACATTAGAAAACATCCTAAAAATTCTGCTTCCTGGCAAGCCTAGATCTGCTCCGGGTAGGGAGCTCAGCCTTACAGACTGTCAGGATGCAGAAACAAAATATACGAAAAGCTAGGTTGCCTGCATAGCCCTCTCCAAAAGGTACTCTCAGATCACACCTAACACTGATGCTGTTCAAGCCCTCACAAAATGCACTCTGAGGCCTCTTACTTTTAAAAAGGATCCAGAAAACAAGGTGCTGAGGGTAGCCTTCTTCCATATAACAGCCTGAAGAGGCTTTTCTAGAGGTTCACACAGCCATCTTGCCTCTTACATGCATTCCTGTTCCCTCTTCCATCCTTTCTCCCTGGAGTCACGTATAAGGCATTTTTTTTCTGGCACAGTGTCCCTCCCCACCTCTTAAGCCCATCATCTGGTAGTTGTGTCTTTTGTGACCTGCGGATTCAAACCCTTTCCAAGAGAGCAGAGAACAAACCTGGGTCTTTAACTGCTTGGATAACTGCCCTAACCAGGAGGCCACCATGCAAGAGGCAGATTCCATCACATTCCAGATGTCTCTTGCAGCAAAAGAATGAGCCTTGTTCCATCCTTTAAAAAAAATTTAAATTATTGTTTGGAAAAGCCCTACCGTGAGGTGAGAGATGGTCCTCACTACAGCCAGGAGATGGACACCTCGGGGCTGCAGGTTGGGAGGATTTCGGACACTGCAGAGTCCTCCGCCATCCATTCCTAGCTCACAGGTCTGGTCAACCCTCCACGCCATGGACACCCCTCTGAGAAGTCAAACCCATAGCCATGCTTGAGAGCTCTGGCTGGGCAAGTGAAAGATGGGCAACAAAGCACGTGGATTTGAGAACTTCCAGATCTTGCTTCTGGTTTTGGTGCAAGGTAGTGCCCTGGGCTGGAAATTCTGTAGCAGCATCACATTCGCTACAAAAATGATGGATGTTGTTAAATTAAACATGAGGATGAATAACGAGAGTGCACACTCTGTTATTTATCTGACTTTTTAAATCATTTTACATATTTTATATATCAGACCACTTCCAGAACAGAATGAGCCATAAATTTTTGTGCAGCTAACTCAGTGTCTGCATCACCAGAATTGCCAATGCACCTTCCTGTGGGATAACCGGGTACTCAGGAAAGAACATGGTATATTTGAATGTCTCTGCTAAGAAGTAAGCATCAAAAAGAGACAATTTTGCCACATGAAATCTTAACTTTCAGTTGCTGCATTGATCCAGTGTGTGAATGAAGCCGTTCAAATCCCTTTAAATGAAAACTGTGGCTTGAGGCTATCTGTGGTCACTTAGAGATAGTCTGCTTTTTGGGGGCCTTCCTCTTTGTCTGTTTGTGAGGGAAGCTGAAGTCCCTGGTCACAGTTCTGGGCCAAGCTATAGCATCCCCAGCAAGTTCTTTAGCAGGGGAATTACAGACCGGACACCCAGGCAGGCAGAGAGCTAACACTGAGCTAAATTAGCAAAAGATCTATTTAAGGCAACATGTCTAGCATCTGTTTTATCGAGCATATGTACTCTGCTCATTGCTGTGCACCATTAACACTTTTCATGCAGAGATCATAAGACGCACATGAGCGCTGCAGAAGCTTAGGAGACTGCTATTTTTTTTTTTCCTTCTTTCCTTTGCCTCATCAAGACATCATTCAGGACTGCTGTAGCCTAAAATTACCCCAGTGGTAAAAAATAAAATCCCCCTGACAATGATCTGAAGGACAAGGGGAATCAAATACAGAGGGAATTTTCAGAGTGATTAACAGACATCAGGAACGTGACTTTATTTCAGCTAGAGGAGTCTGGATAACCGAGGACAGATGCACTGAGTTATACATGAAAACACATGCTTAACCACTGTTAGCAATGACAGGATCTAACAAGACAGGATGCTCTGTCCTCTGGCTGTGTTGATCTCGGCAGGCAAATGCCCTGAGCCACGGTCCGAGGGAGGACACCCAGTGGGAGAGCAGTCACCCTTTCCACCATCCCACGTCCCCTGGAAAGCTGTACTTGGGAGCACCTTCACCAAACACGGAGCCACCTTCCCATCCTTCCAGCTGTGATGGATGTGACAAGGGAAACCCTGTGGAGCAGCCCTCTGTCCCGTACTCCTGGTCCCCGACTCCCAGAGCTGGGAGGACCCAGCAAGGACCCTTTCTCCAGGCTTTCTCCCAGACTAAGGCATCCCAGCTAGAATATGTGGAGTCTGAACCAGGTGAAGACAGTGGGTAATTGACTGCACTGCAAGGAAAAAAAAAAGACCCTGCTCAAGCATCGCACAGTCTCGCTGCCTCGTTTCTGGTCTGGAGACCCCAAAAAGCACACAGGCCAAGAGGTTAATCTAAAATAATTAGAAAACTCAGAAGCTAGTGGTTGGATCTCCTTGGGGCTCACAAGGGGCAGATCAGCCTTTCGTTGCTTTCATTACCTGGATTACAATGAAAAGAGAGGAAAGATGGTAGAGACAGACACTTCCCTGCAGACTCCTTGCCCAGATGTTAAACCATCTGGCTACAAACCCCACACAGACGCTTTGATGCCAAAGCCAGGGCTGATGACAGGAGACGGGACATGGCCTCTACCTTTCCCCTTCATGCCAAAGCAGACCAAATGATCCGTAGCACAGCCCAAATTCCCCACAGCAAACACCACCTGGAATACTGATCTGCAGAGTCCCACTTCCCTGTTGGTACCATGTCCCTCAGGGTTTGGAGAAGACCTTCACCATCTGCACCAGCTCTTGCCAGTGGACCTGGAGGGGAAATCACACGAGGACCACAAGCTGTGGGGCTGCACTGCCCATACGTTGCGTTGCCTTTGCCGTGAACCACTGCAGCACCTTGCCCGCCCCCATCCCCATATGCATCTCACAGCTTCTTAGTCCCCACATCACTGCTTCGAGCTGTCGCGGTGACCCTCCTCCAAAGATTTTTCATCCTCCTTCTTTTAAGTCATCTCCTTCCCTTTTACCCAGCACATTTTTCTAATTTGTATTTTAAGTACCCTTCTCATGAGAAATGCGCTTAGCCCACCAGGCAGGGCAGGAGAGGTAGCTCAAATAGACACCTGCGCTGGAGAGAGAATAGCTCTGTCATCTGGTAATCCATCATATTCTGGGCCACATGCAGGGAATTCAGCAAATCCTCCTCAGGAGATGTCCCTCGTGTCTCTGAACTGAACGGCTGGCACTCCGCACCCTGTTCATCCACAGCATGCTGGCATTCATAACAGGTAAATAAAACATTATTGCCAAATGCTTCTCCCTTCTCATTTCAAAAAAAAAAAAAACAGCAGTCTGTTGATAGAAAATTTTGATTTACATAACCAGCAACTATCAAACCGATAACACAGAGCAGCCAACACCGATAAGCAGAAATTAGGACATTTACCAGCTTCAGCATGCTTGAAATCCTGTGTTGTCTCTTTAAAAACAATGAAAAACCATTCTGGATAAAGTCTTTCGGAATGTTTTATTTCCTCAAGAGAACAGATCTCTTTTCTTAAAAAAAAAAAAATTCTCGCTAATATTAAAATATACTGAACCTGGTAGAACAGAACGTCTCCTTTGAAGTTGTTTCAATCTTTTTAAATATCTAAAGGACATAACCCACACAGGGCTTGCACGTTTTCAGCCTGGAAAAAAAAAATCAAAGCTTTCTCCCCTTTTTTCCCCCATGTACACCCACTTGCCAATTATGGGAATTAGAAAAAAATCAGTGTCTGAAAGAGGTAGAGTTTTTTTACACTTTTGTAATTATGCGCAGGATTTAATCATGTGGGGAGAGGGACTGCTTGTGGGGAGAGGAGAGTTTTATTCCAAGAGTTATATACGCACTTTCGTCCTGGATCAAGTGTCAACCACCAGGTGATTTTTCGCAGGGATCGCCACGCTCCTCTGCTTAACAGCTCATCTCCGATTTGCCCAAACCATCAACAGCGCCTCATCTTCTTCATTAGTCTCTCTGTTTATCTGCCCGGCGATGAGCTCCAGCTCCCGCAGCCAGAGAACAAGCCAAGAATAGCCAGATCCAGAGCCGTGAAAGATATTCTTCCAGCATCATCTGGCTCCTTGGCAGAGTCTGCGGGCAGCTGTACTCGCAGCCCCGTGCCTGCCGCTGGGTATGTCATGTGGCCACGCCGTAGCGGTACTGGCTGAGCATCTCTGTCCTCCTGGACACAATTTTCCTTTGATTCACCTTGAATCCGAGAAACCCATTACATGACCATTGTCTCAGATCTGATAAATAAGGGCTTTTTTTTAATGACCGCCCGTAAAAGCCAGCCAACGCGTCATATTTCTGCTGTCATACTTTATAAATCTACGCACTGCCTTTAAGGACCATTCCCTTTGCCGTACAAGGCATACTTCGGCAGCACTTTTTCACAGCACACGAGCAGGATCTTTTCCAGTTGATTTGTAGCACAAGGGCTGGACTTCTTCGCTGAAGGATAAACAAAAAGCCTGAAAAAAAGGCATGGAGGACGGGAGGGCTCCTTCAGGACTGCTCTAGATATTAAGGCTACATTAGCCAGTCTATAATTTCCAGAATACATTTGCTTATTTTTTTCAGGAAAACCACACTAAAAAAAATTAAAATGAGCAAAACCTTATCCCTGATGTGAAGGATACAATCCTACATGGCTGTTGCTTTGTGCTTTTCTATTCCTCTCTTCCTTCTCCCTCCTTTTCTTCCTTTCACAAGCAAGACCAGTAAAAGCCCTGTGTATATTAGCTACAAGCATCACCCATAAAAATCCTGTCTTAAACTATTACTCATATCACACGGTTGCACAGCCAAATTTCATAGGAAACAAAGCACTAAATGCAACATAAATTACATCAGCATTACAACTTGAGCATAAATTATCTGAACTAAACAAAATCTGACCTTGCTTCTACTAGTTTGGTCAGTGTCTCCATTTTAGATGCTGCCGGTCATCCTTAAACGTAAGTTTGTCCTTTCAGTTGATTTTTACATTTAAATCGGTTTAATAATTCATGACATAACAAGCATTAAAATATAAGCATTTTCTACCTAAGGAACTAATAGTCTGTCAGCTTCAGCAGTAGATGTGACACAGCTGAACACTTGAATCAAAAAAAGAAAATATTTCCATGAACTGCGACTGATGCAATTGTGTACAGGCTCTTATTTGTCTGCTCAAAGTTTCAACCCCGGTAGTATTTTTCTTTCTTATTGTATTTGTCTAAATCCGATTGTAAGTTCTTCAGGGCAGCAATCTGTCTCCTCATATGTTCGTAAAGAACCGTGTACACCTATGGCACTCTCTAATAAGTAATTTCCTATCTGCTTATGATTAAAGAGGGATTTCAGGTGAAATATTGTCAATTGAAATGGACAGGGTTGGAGGAGAGCTTACATTACCAACACCATTAGGTTGGACATTGTGCTCCAACGCAGGACTGCAGCCAACATGCTATGCATGGGTTGAGCTTGCCTATGTGCAGCTCTAAATGCTTTTGAGAGCCATCCTAAAACCATTCCCCATGTCCTGGCACCATGCCCCTAACCAACGCATTGTGCAGGGTAAGAGAGCTCTCCATTAAATGCTTCGCACTGCGGGACACCTGTTTGTAAGAGTATCTATCGCTTTTTCCAAGGTTACTCTCCAAGACTGTATTGGGTTTGTGTGGCAAGATTTTGGTAGCAGGGGGGCTACAGGGGTGGCTTCTGTGAGAAGCTGCCAGAAGCTTCCCCAATGTCCAATAGAACCAATGCCAGCAGTTCCAAGATGGACCTGCCGCTTGGGATAACATATTTAGGAAGGCGGGGGGAAGGAATCAACTGGGCACTTACAGCCAGAAAGAAAAGTGAGAACATGTGAGAGAAACAGCCCTGCAGACCCCAAGGTCAGTGAAGAAGGAGGGGGAGGAGGTGCTCCAGGCACCAGAGGAGAGATTCCCCTGCAGCCCATGCCGAACACCATTGTGACGCAGGCTGTCCTCCTGCAGCCCATGGAGGTTAACGCTGGAGCAGATATCTACTTGCAGCCTATGGAGAACCCCATGCCAAAGGAGATGGATGCCCAACAGAGGCTGTGACCCCCTGGGAAGCCCACGCTGGAGGAGGTTTGCTGGCAGGACCTGTGGACCCACGCTGGAGCAGTCTGTTCCTGAAGGACTGCACCCCGTGGAAAGAACCCACGCTGGAGAATTTAGTGAAGAGCTGCAGCCCTTGGGAAGGACTCATGTTGGAGAAGTTTGTGGAGGACTGTGTCCCGTGGGAGAGACCTCATGCTGCAGCAGGGGAAGAGTGTGAGGAGTCCTCCTCAGGGGGAGGAAGGAGCAGCAGAGACAATATGTGATGAACTGACCACAACCCCCATTCCCCGTCCCCCTGCACCACTCAGGAGGAGGAGGTAGAGAAAATGGGAGTGAGGTTGAGCCCGGGAAGAAGGGAGGGGTGGGGAAAAGGTGTTTTAAGATCTGGTTTTATTTTCTCATTATCCTCTTCTGATTTGATTGATAGTAAATTAAATTCTTTTTCCCCAAGATGAGTCTGTTTCACCATGTCTGTTTTGGTAACTGGTGAGTGATCTCCCTGTCCTTATCCCAACACATGAGCCTTTCGTTACATTTTCTCTCCCCTGTCCAGCTGAGGAGGGGGAGTGATAGAGCAGCTTCGGTGGGGACCTGGCATCCAGCCCGGGCCAACCTGCCACAGAGAGCAAGCTGGACACACTGTAGAGCGACTGGAAAGACAGGAGTGCGCTGTCTTGGAGGTAAAAAAGAAAAGTGGAATAAGCCACAGAAGGGGGAGCAGAGAGAGAAGTTGAGAATTTGTTATATTAATAGGATCACCTGGTGACTCGCTCGAGGCATGGACACATCCGGACAGGTCTGTTCCCCACTTAATGGTAACTGATTTGTGCAGGTGAAACATGAGAGTCCAGCTGCATGATGCATGCATGGATGAAGCTCCCGGCATGCTTAGGATTACCATATTTTTGACAGCAAAAAGGCATGCAATAGCCTTCTGGGAGTGGTCTCCAGCTCATGACCCTGCCTGCACCCCAGGACACTACAATGCCTATTGGTGGCCATCCCAAAATCCCTCCTTTTCCAGAAATTCAGCCCTATGTATGGCCTTGCTGTTCCCTAAAAAGCAAAGCCCCTCTCCCTCAACTCTTCCCACTCCAGGTTCTTCAGCTTTGCACAGAGTGCCCATATCCAAACTCTGCTGACCCAAACCTCTTCAACCATCTCAGAGCTCAAATTCCCCAGTGACTCACAGACCACAGCTCCCAGCCTCCCCCACTCCAGATGCTGGCCCCAAAGCCTCTGGGACCCCAGAATTCCCACCGTGTCTCCCTCATCACCTTCCCCCTCAGGTCCCCTGGCTTCCTCAAGCCCCCCAACACTCTCCAGTCCTGCACCCCAGACTTTCCGTCTCACAACCGTCTCATAACCCCCTTTCCTCCCTTTAGGGTCTACCCACATTTCCCCTTGATTCTTTCCCTTTCAAATCCTCCCACCAACTCCCTTCACTTGTCCCCTTCTTTTACCTTTGCTCACTCACCCCAAGTTTTCCCACCCCACCATCTCCTACCTGCCTCCATCCCTGCCATGCTGCTGACAACCCTGACATCCCACGGGGGCAGACCTTCATCTTCCCCCACAGGTGTTTTTTTTTTCCTACCCACATCCTTTCCAAAGAGTTGTTCTGGATGAAATCCCCATCAATAGTGACTTCACTGAGACTTTAGGTATCTGGAAGGGTTTTAGAAAAATAAAACCGGTACCTTTGATTTGACTACAGCATTTCTAAGGGACCTAACCATAGACTGCCCTCTGTGGAGTATTATTTCAACTGTAAGACAAGGAACTGTCTTGCCCAAGAACACAAAAAGAGGCCAGGGCATGGCAGTATAACCTAGATCTTCAAACTCACAAGGCACACCTTAAACAAACTGTGCCTGAGCATCAATTCTGGCTGCCCAAAATAAGTTCCTCACAGCCTCAAGGCTCATACGGGTCTTCAGCCTTTAACCGCCTTAGAAGCCCATTTTCGCCCTCAAAAATCTTCAGTCCCTCTATAATGCCTCAGTACCATTTATTTCCAAATACCACATTCCTGAGGCAGCAAAATGAGGGGGCCCCATGCAGTGGTTCCTTCCTTGCTGAGGGAAGAGCAGGGAAGGTTTACGGCAGCAGGGAAAAGGAAGCCAAAAAAGGTCACTGCATACCTGGAGGACAGGGAACAAAGAAGTCACCACCTGGGCAGCCAAACTTTGCTGCTTAATGAGCAATCACTGATCTAAAGTCCCATCATGCCCCAGGCAAGTTGTGTGATTACTGGGCATACAGGACAGGGTTGTCCCTCCACGGACCTATATATTTCGATGGCTATGACACCCAAGAGAACTGCACTGGAAGCACGTCAGTAAGACTGCAAAGTCAGGCACTTAAACTAGGAAATATGGGGCCTAAGGTGGTCTTTGCAGCCCCAGTCACGCTGTGATACAATCCTTATTTGGACGGTGAAGTGTTATTTCTCCACCAGCCTCCTGCTCCGCTCCACAGACCCGAGAGCCCTCGTTCCCTTCAGTGGTGTGTTCTGGGTCCTTGCTTCACGCCGCAGTTTCCTCACCACTCCAGTCCTGCTCAGGATGGAAGCAATAATTTTCTTATAGACTTCTCTTTGGCCTTCCCCACTCTTAAATTAGAGAGATTTGCAGGTGTTAATTATCTTATTTCCATAATGAACCTTTGGAAGGAAGGTGTATCATTAACTCTGCATTACAGCTGGTGAGCTGAGACACAAAGAGATGCAGGTTAGTAGATTAATATCCACGAATTTTGCACACCTAAGCTGAAACACTCAAGGCCTGCTTTTCTCTTCACTTTGGAGGGCCTGACACTGCAAACTCCACGATGCTCTACGAGTATCTCCCTGGACTTTAAGGCACAGATACTGGAAAAGCATAATGTCACCACCAGCTTTCCAGCATTCATCCCCAAGGTTAGGTTCGTCACACGGACCATGTCCCATTTGAGGAGGCACAGAGCCAAGACCAGCATTGGGCTATCATGGCCAACTTTTCTTGAAACCGAGAGGGTAAGAGAGATTTTGTTGATGGGTTTTTCCTGATAGCAAAGGTATACTTGGCTCTGTCTCACAAATACCCGGAATAGCAATCCAAGTTTGTGGCAGACCAGGAAAAAAGGTACTGTGCTTGGAAGATACTCTTCTGACTTTTTTCTCCCCAAACTTTCATCCCTGCTTCATTCAAACCCAGCAGTTTCCTTCTCCACCTGCCTGAGACCACAGAGAGATACAGAGTGCTTTCAGGCCTCTGGATCTGCCCAGCCTGTGCTTAAATCAAAAGCCAGTCCCAGCTAACATCACGGTGCACTTACTGCAGGTAGAACCTGGGAGGGATTTACCTGCTTAATCTCAACTCTACTTAACGCCTGCAGGCTGTAGTGTTTCAAATGTGTGGCCCAGTTTGGTTGAATGCTCATAAAAATGGCACAAGTCACTTGCCTGCTCTAGCCAGGCATCTTCTTGCAAGATTTCAAGTCCTCAAATGAAACTATGAAAACTCCATGGTTTAAGGGGAAAAAAAAAAAAAAACAGCAAACAAACCAGAAAATAAAAAGAAGAGAGCCTGGATATTTATCCCACAGGCAAAAGAACCATAAAAAACAGCCCAGGATAAATTTATCCCAGCCTCCTTTCTGGAGATAGCTGAACTGCTTCAGCTGAAACTTTCTCTTAGAAAGAACCAACAGCCTGAAGCGGATGCCCAGCATGGAAAATTTCAGCTTAAACAGTTAATGCTTCCTGAAGAATAAGCTCCTGGAGACAGTCTTCTATACAATATAAGTACTGTTATTACAGGGCTCCCCCCGAGTGCCTTTCCCCACTGCACCCGCAGCCTCTGCCCCTGCTCCCCTTGCCCGGGTCCCCGCTGCCCCTTCCCAACCCAGCTCTGCCAGGTCCAGACGCACTTTTCCACCAGCCCCACACCAGTTTCTCACCCCAGCTGCTTTCTCCAGGGGAGCATGGCACAGCAAAACAAATACCGGGGAGTCACTAATCCAGCATCCTTCAATCCAAGATGCAGCTGTCCTATACATACTTCCAGCGTCCTGCAATCCAAGCTGCAGCTCTCCTATACATACTTACAGTTCCTTATATTTCGTACTTTTTGCTGCCCGTATCACCTGTGAGTCTGGCACATATTTTTTTTTTAACTGGTGAATGACTTTATCCCTGAGCTGAGCACGCAGCCTCTAGTCATTAGCGAGCATCATGTGTTGGTGTCCTGTTATGTATCTTGGAAAGCTGTGTTTGGATACGGTGTACCTTCCTCGTTGCAATGCCAGGGGTGTCTTGCTCAAGCCTCCCTTAGTCTTTTGATGGACTGTAGACAGCTTGCTCATTAGTCTAGTATCTAATTACTTATCAGTCACACTCTCAAGCTCCTCATTACTTCACTTACACAGCTACAGTAATTAGATTTCACATTTCTTTAGACTCTCGTGGCATTGTTTTAGCCTATTGAGGAGGCACTCGTATATAATACACATATATTATAAATTATCTCCTACAATTATCATATTCATTATAATATATAACACATACATATACATACATAATGCTGCTGAGGCAAACTCAAACCTCTCCGATTCTGAGCGTCCGGGATGCTCCAGGAGCATCTCCGAGTACTTGTTTATCGGTTTTAACTTCCGCAAGGCTTCACCCATCTGTGACCCTTCGCTTACAAACCCGGCCCGATGGCACCATTTTCTGCCTCTCACCCACCACCGCACACCTCTCCCACAACACAGAGCTTTCAGACCTGCTCGCTGCAGAGATGCAAATTCTTCTAGGCAGAAACACGAATTTGATGTTTAGTACAGCGGCAGGCAGAAAAGTCGCTTGAGCCGTCAGACCTCATTTTGGGGGATAACGGAGATTTTATGCCTTTTCTTTGGTCTAATTTGATGCATTTCTTTAGCACCTATTCTCTAAGCCTCAAGCTTTTTTTGCGAGATCATTCCACACATTTATTACTGCACTTAAAAAGCGACAATGTATTTAGCTTTTCAGAACAGAATTCTGCAGACTTTGGGGCCAGATGATGGTTGTTTTTTTCCTGGGGATGGGATCACGTGTGAAATATGTGTTGGTGTCCCTATTTCCAAATGCAAAAAACCACAGACGCTGGGTGGCATGTAAAATTGTGCACCTCTTTTTGAAGTGAATTAAATAAGTGAATGCACTAGGCGGTTAAAGTTGAAAAGGCAAACAAGCGGTTCCCCCCACATTGGAAAAGGGACTTATCATCAAAGGCTACATCTACAGAAATAAACTAAGCAGAGCCAAAGTACGGAGCATTTTATTCAGTGTTATAGATATAACTGTAGAGACTGCAGTGGTTTCCAGATCACCTCCTTGTCCTGCTGCGGTGCACACTTACAGGCGCAGGAGGGACAGGTGACAAATCACAGAATCACAGAATCACAGAATGGTAGGGTCGGAAGGGACCTCTGGAGATCATCCAGTCCAACCCCCCTGTCAGAGCAGGGTCACCTAGAGCAGGTTGCACAGGAACGCATCCAGGCGGGTTTTCAATGTCTCCAGAGATGGAGACTCCACCACCTCTCTGGGCAGCCTTCTCCAGTGCTCTGCCACCCTCAAGGTAAAGAAGTTCTTCCTCATGCTTAGGTGGAACTTCCTATGCTCAAGTTTGTGCCCGTTACCTCTTGTCCTGTTGCTGGGCACCACTGAAAGGAGCCTGGCCGCATCCTCCTGACACCCACCCTTTAAGTATTTATAAGCCTTGATAAGGTCCCCCCTCAGTCGTCTTTTTTCCAGACTGAAGAGACCCAAATCCTTCAGCCTTTCTTCATAAGAGAGGTGTTCCAATCCCCTAATCATCTTGGTATCCCTTTGCTGTACCAGTACCAACATATTTGGCCATCTCCTAAAGATGGGGAGACACAACACACTGGGCTATGGCGCAGATGCGTCCCTCAGCCACGGGAAACAGCTCCACTCCTCTCCGCTCTCTGCCACCAGCTCCGGCCCCAGGCCATGTCACCCAGGGGCAGCACTGTGCCTCCTCAGCCAGACCCCTTCAGCGGAGCGTGCGTGGAGAAGGAGCAAGCGCCGTGCGTGAAAGGCGGGCGGTAAGCACAGGAACGTTGTGTAGCTCTGAAAGTCAAAGTCCTGCGGAGGTTAAAGAATAGCAGGTTCGGACAAAAAAAATAAATAAATAAGGAGGGAAAAGTCTTCCCATGGCCTCCTCAAGCAGTCTGATCTAGTCCTGAGCAACAGCCCAAACTCATGAAATGCAGCAAAATATGGTAGTAAAAAACCTTAAAGGGAAAAATCAAGAGTACTTAAAAGATTTAGGAACCAAGTTTCCACTAGTCCCCAAGCTTCTGAAAGGTTTAATTCTCGGTGACTCGGTGTGAATATCTAAAGCCTTTACAAATTTCTTGTAACAGGATGTGTTTGCTCTCCATCCTCCTTATTGTTGTGTGCCGTTACCCTGCCTTGCTCTGCCCAGAGGCCGGCTGCACCTCGAGCAGCAGCACACTGGCAGTTATCCCAGCTAAATTCGGTCCTTATAGGAAACCCAGCACGTTAAAGGTGGAGAGGGAAAGGGATGTTTAACTCCAAGCCCCGCCTGCAGATAAGAAAGGGACATGATCCCAAACTCAGGATGAAGAAAGGTGGCCTTATCGAACTCACCACCCGCTCCCCCCTCACCTTCAGTCCCGCGGCTGGGGGACTGAGTCCCGCAACCTCGGGCTGGGCAGATTCCCGAAGGGCTGACGGGAAGATGCTCGCCCGCTCCCCGGGAAGTGAATAGCATCCCTGCCCTGGCAGGCAGCCAAGCGCGGCAGCCGCCCGCGTCTGGGCTCTTCCCCCTGCTCTCACAGCCTCTTCAACAGAAGTGACACCAGGCACGCTCTTGCTCGCAGCCTGCTGCCGCTCACGAGGTCGGGAGAAGAAGAGACTTAGTCCTTCACAGCTGGGGGTCTCTGACTTTGCAAGCCGAGGCGCGATTAAGATGGAGGACGAGGGGGAGGAAGAGAGGGGGGGAGAAGGCGAGGTGAGACGGAGAAAGGGACTCACGGCACAAGGCTGAGTCCCTGCCCCTCCATCACATTTTTCCCCCTTCACTGTAATACTCCGGGAAACAACCGGGAGCAGACCGGGACACAAACATGCAAAGTCCCCCCTAGCCCAGGAATCAGAAGCTGTGGCGCTGTGCCCAAGCTCATTAACCCCGCTGTGACGCCAGGCTAATTAGCTAGAGCATGGCATCACGCTAATGCAACTTCTCCATTTCCAAGACAGGGATCCAAACGGATCCTCAACAAGGATCGGTTCCCAGTGTCCCCTCCTGTCCCATGGACGTATCAGCAGGAGGGGGCAAGAAATCACGTGTGCTGGGTAAGACTGAAAATAAAGAGACAGCAGAGAAACGGGGAGGATATTTTTATTGGCATAGTAACAATATATTGGCATGTGTGTAACTATCCTCCTGCTCGTGTAAGGATATGATTTTACTGGGAAGGTCATAACAGCAGGAAGGAGGCAGACCCCAAGGAGTGACCTGGCCAGGCTTGTTTAGTACAGCACTGGGTGGGTGGCACTGTCTGGGTGACACTGGCTGGCCAGGGACAGCAGAAGGACGTTCGGAAAGGGACTTTGCACACTAAATCGCAAGCGAGCCGCCTCTCGGAGAAATCAGTGGAGCCCGTCACAACCGCCCCACGTAAGTATTTGCAGAGGACTGCACATCTTCCTGGTAGCTGAGAGGCGGAATTCTTCCACCCATTCATCATTCGTAGGAGTCTAAAATCCCAAACAGTCCTTCAAGGAGGAGAGTGTGAATGAGGCCCAGGAGGAAACAAGGAGCTGCTGGAGGAAAGCCAAACATACCAGCCTGGACACCTTCAAAGTGGTATGAAAGACATCCCAGCCAGGTGTACGGCAGCAGCCACGGAAGGGGAGCACCAATTCACAACAGCCAGGGAAAGAAGCCGTGAGGCTCCCCCCTTTAATGTCCTACTGATCTGACCAGACCGCAAGCTACGGAGAGGGCAGGCATCTCTTCTAAGGGTCTACATCAGAGCCTGGTGTGAATTAGTACTCTGTCACCCGCACCCTCTTAAAACCGAAGGCACCGAGGCAAAATAGCCAGGAAGGACCTGCATAATAAAGTTTGTTCCTTCGGAGGGCACCTCTGATCTCCTCCTACCAGTCCTGATGGGGGGCAAACAGCAGGACTTGGGCTGTCACCTGTCCAATGCACTCACAGTCTGTGGTGCATTTGTCCTCACAGCACTGCTGTGAGGTACAGAAGTGCTCTGTGGACATGAGGGGCTGCGTCTGAGAGAGCCTCAAGCCCTCATCCAAGCTGAAATATGTCTATCTCCCATCACGTTCAATGGCAGTTCAGTACCTAGATACCCCAGACCTCGTCGGGGCTGAGCCTCATTAGCTTGCTCCAGATGAGGGAGCTGAGAACTGAACCTGGGCACCTGCCTCCTGGTTTAACAACTGGAAAGCCTCACCTAGCTCTTCTGGTGTGGAAAAGGTAGAGGGTAAAGAGAGCTGGAGAAGGGGGAGGCAGAAGAGGGGAGGGACACCAAGGCGTAAGGTTATGCGAGACCACAAGCTGGGTTGTGGGACAGGAGGAAAAAACTCACATCTAGCTACCTTGCAGGCAAGGCAGACTAGGGAGCACCCCAAAAAATCCCGCAGTAGACCCCAGCTGAGTGCCACATGGGTGGACCTTTAGGAATGCGCTGCTCCAGGGATACCTCCGGGCAGCGCGCACGAGGCCCACGCTGTGCAGGGAATGCGAAGAACTGGTCTTTTGTTTCACGCCCCTTTGTTTTAACCTCTTGAATCAAAGACCCCAGCTGCTACTCCGGGAGAGGCTAGAAATTAATCCAATTAAAAAATAAATTCACTGTGGAATCAAAACTGCTTGCCGGGTGGGGGGTACGGGCAAGCGATTTCTTTCTCCCGCAAAACAAACTCTTTCTTCTAAGCCACGTTTCACAGAGGGGAGATACCGACGGGGAAGCATTTGGAGCAAATATAACAAACAAATAACCGAGATGATTTATAACCCGGTACCAGTCCGCAGCTCCCGGGAAGGATTGCAGCCTCTGTCTTCTATAGCCTGCGTGGACGGAGACAGAAGCACAATGCCGCGTGCTACCCTCCAACACAAACAGTCATAGAGCAACAAAACCCTTTGCCGCTTCGTTCCACTCTTTTGTTTTCCAGGGTTTTTGGTCGGCCAGGGCTTGTGGAGCTTGACAGGTTAACCCACACTTCCTTGGTTGCGGCAGAAATGATTAAACAGGGGGGGGATTGTTTATGCCGTGAAGCAGAAGGAATTCCTTTGTTTTTGTAGATCACTCCAAGGCAGCCGAGCCCGCCGGGATGCCCAAGAAGAAAGAGGCTGTGGCTGAGCGCAGAGACTGGTTTCCAGGGAGGGAGGTCATGCCACCCCTCTGCAGGCTCGGAGACGAGGGGTGAGAGGACATGTTACATCCCAACTTCACAGATGGAGAGAAGGCAGCCGGACCCTCTGGATATGTTGGTGAGCAGAACCAGCTGGAGACCATGCCCAAATAGCCCGGCTTCTCCCTGCCAGGCTCAGCAAAGCCCCGGCAAAGTTGTACCACCCTAGGGCTTGTGCCACAAGGAGATCCCACCCCGCTGCCCCGAGGGCATGCAGCCACTGTGTAGCATGTGGTGAGGGCAACCGGGGCCAAGGGGAGAAGGGGACTTTCAATAGCCAGGGCTTGGTGCCCCTAAGTTGTCCTGGGACAGGGGAAGCACATACAACACAGCCACCTCTTCTTAAAGCCTGGCTCCCTTCCACCACCCCATGCATGTGTTAAGCTGCACATCCTCCCTCAAGGTCAACCGTAGACCTGAGGTACTAGGCTGGATCTCCACGTGAGTCTTACCTTCTCTCGCAGCCCCAAAATGTAACACCTCTTGGCTTATCTCCATCGACAGAGATCACTGGTGAGGATCCCAGGAAGCTGCTGAGAGGAGGACAGCCTTACCCCATTGCGCCGGGGACACCAACACTTTGGGACATATGCAAACATACTGTGCTGTCGGTGATGGCGAAAAGGGCCATCACAAATGCCTGTGCTCAGCTGGAGGAGTGAAGGGAAGAGGAAAAGGAGATCCTGGATTTTGTCACCCTGCATAAGGCAATAACTATCTGTGGAGAGGGAAAGAGCACCCACAAATGTTAATTTCCAAGAGATGGATCAGAATCAGGGAAAAAGTAAATTTAAAGCTAAATATAAGGCACCTGGAGTGATTTGTCAGCTATCTCTCTGACTTGGTTGCTGTTGGCATCAGGCTGGTGGTCTAGGAGTGCTTTCACTCCTTGGGAGCAACGCATTACCCAGGGATTTGGGTTTGCAAGGGGTGGGTGGGGGAATCTTGCTTTTTTCTTTGCCTGACACCCACCTCTCAGAGCAGCTTTGATTTCTGCATCTAAAAGGTACGGGAAGGAGCTCGGCAGCAGAGATCAGACCTCCGGACACTGCGAAACGCCTCCTTCTTAGCGGGCTCTGAGTCTCCGCACCAGCACTAAGTGCAAGAGAACTGGTGAATTATTAAAACAACCTTGCAACAGCTCCGGAGAAACCACCAGTGCCTCGGATTCAAAGGAAAGGCTGTGGTGTGAGAATCCCCATTAGTAACAATGCGCACAGTTTGCAAGAACATATGTCCCCGCATGGAGCAATCAACCAATCTGGGCTGTTTAACCACAATATTTCAAAGAAGTGCTTTTAATGCAGCTGATCCGTATGTTTATTTTTGAGCTGTAAAACGGGATTCTTCACTGGCCTTTCAGAACGTTTCTGTAATGGACTCTATCCAAACTATCGGGGAGAAGGCTTTGCTCCAGCGGAGCGACTGATACGTGGGGTTTTTTTAACTCAAAGTCACGACCGCGAAAAAAAGTATAACCCAGGCAGACAGAAAGTGCATTTTCCCCTCTAAAAATAAGGCAAGAGGAGCAAGACCCCACTGGGACCCTCTTAAGAACGGGTTTGGATCAAAAGTGTGTGAGCTGGGGACCGAGCGGATGGGAAAGGGGAAGGATTTCCGAGCCTCTTCTGACGCGGATGCTTGAGCACACATTGAAAATACAGCCCTTTGCACCCTTTTCTCCTGCAAAGTGCGTGGGAGGTGAAAGCAGTTCCTGGTTTATCGATTGATTGATTTTTTATAAAGAATAAGAGCTCCTCGTGGAATAGCCATGCCTTTGCTGGGAGGGAGGGGGAGGTGGAAGGGGAGGGCGGGGGGGGGAAAGGTCTGGTCTCCTTCCCTGCTCGATCTAATCCTAATTAAAAATAAATTACATGCTGTATGGAACTTGAAATGGCAAAGATAATCCTGTTACACACGAGGGGCCGCCCCGCTGCCCGCTGCCCGCTCCCGGACAGCGGCTTCGTTCTCAGGCGCCCAAACCCGGGACCCCGGACCGGTCCCCGGCCCCCGGCCCGGCCCAAGGCGACCCGTCCCGGCCGGGCTGCCCCCCCCGCCCAGCCACACCGCCGTCTGCGGAGCTCCCGCGGCGGGGAATGGGGAGGGGGGGCGGGGGGGGAAGACCTGCGCGGAGGCTTTTCGTATGGAAACCAGGCGTTTGGGGAGCTTTTGTTGGCGGCAGAGTGTGTCCCCCCCCCCGCCTTTCCTCCCCCTTTCCCCCTCCTCCCCTCCCCGCAGTGTCAGCGCTGAGGCGCGATTTAAATCCCATTTCCATAAGCCGGCGCTGCGGGCAGCCTGCCGGCCCCCGCTCGCGTGCCGCCCCGCGCAGCGCCCCGCGCAACGACCCGCGCAGCGCCCCGCGCAGCCCCGCGGTACCCCTGCGGAGAAGAGCGGCCCCGCACGGAGCCGGGGATGGAGCCCCCTCTTCGCCCCGGGATGCTGCATCCATCCGTCGGTGTGCGCAGCGGAGCGGAGCGCTTTTATCCCAGGCTGCCAAAGCAAAGCGGGGAGGCGGCGGGGGGCGGGGGGGAATCCATTCGGTTTGTCCCCCCTCTTCCTTTAAAAAGCATCTCTTAGGTTCCCTGACAGATGGAAAGAGGGGAAGAGGAAAGGGAAGGAGGGAGAGAAGGAAGGAAGCAAGGAAGAGGGGAAGGAGGCAAGGAAAGAGGGAAAGGAAGGAGGAAAGATGAACGGAAAGGAAGAAGGAAAAGAAAGCGAGAGGGAGGAGGAAAAGGAAAGATGAAAGAGGGAGAGGAAGGAAGGAAGGAAGGAAGGAAGGAAGGAAGGAAGGAAGGAAGGAAGGAAGGAAGGAAGGAAGGAAGGAAGGAAGGAAGGAAGGAAGGAAGGAAGGAAGGAAGGAAGGAAGGAAGGAAGGAAGGAAGGAAGGAAGGAAGGAAGAAAAAGAGGGAAGGAAGACAGAAAGGGAAGGGAAGAGAGAAGAAAGGAAAGGAGGAAGGAAAAGAGGGAAGGGAAGGGAAGGGAAGGGAAGGGAAGGGAAGGGAAGGGAAGGGAAGGGAAGGGAAGGGAAGGGAAGGGAAGGGAAGGGAAGGGAAGGGAAGGGAAGGGAAGGGAAGGGAAGGGAAGGGAAGGGAAGGGAAGGGAAGGGAAGGGAAGGGAAGGGAAGGGAAGGGAAGGGAAGGGAAGGGAAGGGAAGGGAAGGGAAGAAAAAAGGGAAGAAAAAAGGGAAGGAGTCAGGAAAAGAGGGAAGGAAGAGGGAAGGAGGGAAGGAAGGAAGGGCATGCAGCTTCCTGGAGAGCTGGATGGATGCCCATCAGGACCCCCAGCTTCCCTCCCTGTTGGGTCCCTTCCCTGCGGGCCGGGGCCGGCGGCTGCCCTCCCCATGGCTGCCCAGGCACCGCAGGGCCAGGGGGCTGCGCAGGGCTCCGCGCCGGGGCCTTGGTGCTTTGCGGGGCAGATGGTTTCGTTCCCCCCAGTTCGTGCCAGGTTTCAGCCTCATGCTGTTATTTTGTTCTTCTGGAACGAGACTGGTGTTGCTTCCCAGAGAGGCCCTATTAGGACAAAAAGAAAATCCCGTGAATAGGCGTAACAGGGCACCAGGAGGGATAGGTCTTAAATGTATTTTAATATGAGCAGGGCATTGTGTGTAATTCAGCGCTCATCATCGTTTAGTCAAAGAGTTATGGCAGTGATTGGGAATGAATAGGGGGACATAATGGATACATGTGGCGTTTGCTCATTATATTCAACTTAGTCCAACTCCTCTGTGGAAACTGTTCAACTTTCTCTCCCTTTAGCCTGTCATAGTGAAATAATACAGACATTGGTTCCTCGAATGGGATAGCCTGCCATGCTATTATATTTCTACAGCTAACGAGGGCTTCATAAGCCTTTGATACAGCCTGATCTTTGAAACCTTTCCAAATCTCCTCAAGCTTATGCTAAATCCTATTTGGAACTTTTTTTTTTTCTTTTTCTTTTTTTTTTTTCCCTCGCCTGCTAGTGCCCCAGGCTTAAGAAACCCGGGCGGTGACATGCATACTAAAGCATGCGGGGACACCTCCTGAAAGGCGACTTACGGCGCTGATCACAGGCTCTCACGCGAGTAACACACCACTCCGGCCGCGCAGCTGAATGCCGCCAACCCCCCGGAACCCACCCACCGCCCCCTCCATCCCCCCCGCTCCGCACCCCGCACCCCGCTAATCCGCGCCCGCCGCCGCCCCGCGCACCCACCCGCGCGGCGCGGCACGACACGACACGACACGACACGGCGCGACATGCCACGGCGCGACATGCCACGACACGACGTGCCACGGCACCTGTCCGACCTGTGCCGCAAATTAACAAACCCCGCGCCCCGCATTTTACTCCGGCGCTCCCCGCGCCTGCTCCGCCGCCGCCCCTCCGGAGAGAGAGAGAGAGAGAGAGAGAGAAAAGAAGGGAAGGGAGGGAAAAGAAAGAAAGGGAAAAAAGACAGAAATGAAGGGTAAGAAAAAAAAGGAATAAAGCCGGGGGAAAGGGGAAAAAAAAACCAAACCCCGGAGAGTTAAAGAAAACAAAGGCGATAGCCTCGCGCCCCCGCTCCCGCCGGCTGCCGGAGCCGCCCCGGTCCGGGGACCGCCGGGGGGCCGCCCGCGCCCCGCAGCCTCCCATTGGCTCCGGAGCCCGCTCATTTGCATACCGCCGTCTATTAAAGGGCGGGCGGAGGCGCGGAGGGGCGCAAACGACGGTGGCGGGTGCGCGGAGCCGCGCATCATCACTCCCGGGTACCGCGCATCATCACCCCCATCCACCATCACCCCCGGACCGCGCCGTCGGGCTGAGCCCCGCGCAAGTGCCATGAGCCCCCTGCGGCTGCTGGCCGTCGCCTGCCTGCTGGCCCTGTCCCGCGGCAAGACGGTGAGGTACCGCACGGACGAGGAGGGGGCGCCCGGCACGGTGATCGGTACGCTGGCCGACGAGATGCCGGTGAAGGCGCCGGGGGAGATGAGCTTCCGCCTGATGCGGCAGTTCAGCAACAGCTCGCTGGTGCGGGTGCGGGAGGAGGACGGGCAGCTGAGCATCGGGGAAGCGGGGCTGGACCGGGAGCGGCTGTGCGGGCAGGCCCCCCAGTGCGTCCTGGCCTTCGACGTGGTGAGCTGCTGGCGGGAGCGCTACCGCCTGGTGCACGTGGAGCTGGAGGTGCGTGACATCAACGACAATGCCCCACGTTTCCCTCGTGCCCAGATGGCGCTGGAGGTGTCGGAGAGCGCCACACCGGGCACCCGTCTCCCACTGGAGGTGGCCGTGGATGAGGACGTGGGCTCCAACTCCATCCAGAGCTTCCAGGTCTCCCTCAACAGCCACTTTGGTGTGGAGGCGCAGACACGGGCAGATGGAGCACGCTGCGCAGACCTCGTGCTGCTCCAGGAGCTGGACCGCGAGCGCCAGCCCTCCTACACACTGGAGCTGGTGGCCAAGGATGGTGGCAGCCCGGCACGCTCAGGCACGGCCACTGTGCACGTCCGTGTCCTCGATGCCAACGACAACAGCCCTGCCTTCGCTCAGGGCTCGGTCACAGTGGAGCTGCCTGAGGATGCGCCACCTGGCTCCCTGCTGCTCGACCTGGACGCTGCGGATCCCGACGAGGGCCCCAATGGCGAGGTGGTCTACACCTTCGGCAGCCAGGTGCCCCCCGAGGCACGGCGGCTCTTCCGCCTCGACCCACGCTCGGGCCGCCTCACGTTGGAGGCCGCTGTGGACTATGAGCGCACCCGTACCTACGAGCTGGACGTGCGTGCCCAGGACCGTGGCGCCAGCCCCCGCACCGCCACCTGCACTGTCATCGTGCGCCTCACTGATGTCAACGACAACGCGCCGCGCATCAGCATCAGCGCCCTCCGTGGTGCCGCCAGTGCCGCTGGTGTGGCCTACGTTAGTGAGGCGGCGGCCAGCGAGAGTTTTGTGGCCCTTGTCAGTGCCTCAGACCGTGACTCAGGTGCCAATGGGCAGGTGCGCTGTAGCCTTCGTGGCCATGACCACTTTGCCCTGCAGCGTGCATATGAGGACAGCTACATGATCATCACCACGGCGGCGCTGGACCGCGAGCGCATCCCTGAGTACAACCTCACCGTGGTGGCCGAGGACCTGGGCTCGCCACCCTTCAAGACCGTCCGCCAGTACACAGTGCGGGTAAGCGATGAGAATGACAATGCGCCACTCTTTGCCAAGCCCCTCTATGAGGTGGCCGTGCCAGAGAACAACCCTCCAGGTGCCTACATCACCACTGTGGTGGCCCGCGACCCTGATCTTGGCCACAACGGTAAGGTCACTTACCGGCTCCTGGAGACACAGGTCATGGGGGCCCCCATCTCCACCTATGTCTCAGTGGACCCTGCCACTGGGGCCATCTATGCCCTCAGGACGTTCAACTATGAGATCCTCAAGCAGTTGGACCTGAGGATCCAGGCCACTGACGGTGGCTCCCCACAGCTTTCCAGCAGCACCCTTGTCAAAGTGAGGATGGTGGACCAGAACGACAACCCTCCCGTCATCATCCACCCAGTGCTCACCAACGGGACGGTGGAAATCAGTGTGTCCAGCAAGACCTCCCGTGATTCCCTGGTAGCCCAGATCAAAGCTCGAGACGCAGATGACGGGGCCAATGCCGAACTCACCTTTGCCTTCCTGGAAGAGCCCCAGCAGGACCTTTTCACCATCAACCCAAGTAATGGGGACATTGTGCTGAGGGGAGACCTCTCCGAAGAGCTGGGACAGCTGTTCAAGGTCATCCTCACCGTGACAGACAATGGCAGACCCCCTCTGGCCACGACTGCCACAGTCAACTTCCTGGTAACCGCCACTGCTCCTTCCAGTATCCAGGAGATAGCCAAGCCCAGCTCCTGGGAAGGAAAGGCTTTGCAGTGGGATATCCCTCTGATAGTGATCATCGTCCTGGCGGGCAGCTGCACCCTCCTCCTGGTGGCTATAATCACCATCGCCACCACCTGCAACAGGCGCAAGAAGGGGAATGAGATCAAAAACAACGCTTCTTTGAAGGAGCAGATAGACATCTCCCACCTGGAGAAGGGCCGACAGGAGGAGGGCAGCCCGAGGGGGAATGTGTTTGAGGTACGAACCTTTCCCAGCAAAACCTCTTTCACCAGCCCCGACGCTTCTCCAGCTGCTGAAGAGATCTCCACTGCTGAGAGCGGCAGCGACAGCACTTGCCTCTACGAGGGTCAGAAGAGGCTCAGAGGACCAAACGGGGAGGTAAGGTCCTGCTGCGGGGAAGGGGGTCACAGGGTGTGTGTCGGGGGGGGTGGTGGTCTCAGAGGATGTAAATTGCAGAGATGAGATTCTGATGTTGATTTACCCTTCAGCACTCCCCCTCTCACCTCTCCTTTGATCCCCCCCACCCCAGCAGGGTTTCGCTGCTGCTCCGAGCTATGGCAAGGAGGCTGCTCCCCCCGTGGCCATTTGGAAGGGGCACTCCTTCAACACCATCTCCGGCCGGGAGGCAGAGAAGTTCAGCGGCAAAGACAGCGGCAAAGGCGACAGCGATTTTAATGACAGCGACTCAGATATCAGCGGAGATGCCCTGAAGAAAGACCTCATCACGCACATGCAGAACGGTAAGGGCTCAGCCCCTGCCCCCGGCTGGCCCCTCCAGACAGATGGACGGGTGGATGGGGAGATGGATGGAGGGACCCGTCCCTGGGGCACGGTGATTAGGCAGGGCAGCTGGAGGGGGAAACCTGAGGCTGCATGACTCAAACTGCCCGTCTCTCCGCAGCAGAGCTGCTAGATGCTGGTTCCTCCACCCAGCACGAATTTGCAGATGCTGGAAGTAGTGTAGGATTGGGGTTTTTTTTTCTTCCCCAAAAAGCTTCCCTTAAAGTTAGGATGGTCCCTAGCAAAACGATGTAACCTTCCCAAGCATGTTTTTGTGTGGTGCTGTAGAGCATCACCTCCCGACTCCCACTGTCAGTGCATTGAATCATCCCGCGACTGATAACTCTGAGGATTATGAATGATGTTGATTTATTCCTGCAGTAATGACAGATTTCTCTCTCTCTCACTCTCTCTCTCTCTCTCTCTCTCTTTCTCTCTCTCTTCTTTAGGTTTGTGGGCATGCACGGCCGAGTGCAAGATCCTGGGCCACTCGGACCGCTGCTGGAGCCCCTCCTGCGGCCGAGCCAACCCCCACCCCTCTCCCCATCCCTCAGCACCCCTCTCCACCTTCTGCAAGAGCACGTCCTTGCCCAGGGATCCCCTCCGCAGGGACAACTTTTATCAAGCCCAGCTGCCCAAAACAGTGGGGCTGCAGAGCGTCTACGAGAAAGTGCTGCACAGGGACTTTGACCGGACGATCACGCTGCTCTCCCCGCCGCGCCCCGCGCGGCTCCCCGACCTTCAGGAGATTGGGGTGCCCCTCTACCCAGCCCCCTCGACTAGATACCTGGGTCCCCAGACTGACACGGCTGAGAAAGTGTAGCCCGACACGCTCCCCGCCCCGGTACACACGTCCCTGCGCGCACACGACTAGGTCACTCCCGAGAGCCTTTAAGTTATTGACCAGATCCGGTGTCGTACGTGTAAATATGCAAGATGTGCCTTAAAAAATGAAGCCGTGGGGAAAGATTTCCAATCACGTCGGTACTGTTTGATATTTGCAAACAAAAAAAAATTGTTTGTAGTTAATGTAATTTTTATGAAATGTGCAGTATTTAAATTTTTTTTTCATGTTTTCTACATTGGGGGTTGTTGGTTGGTTTTCGGTTTTTTTTGCTTTCGGTTCACCCATGGCCTGCGATTTTTTTTTGTAGTGTTTTTAACCTGTACATTGTGTAATGTAATGTTTGTACATAATGAAAATTGGTTATATTTTTATATAATAAAAGCTTAAAAAATGGGAATTCTTGCCAAAGGAACTGTCTGAAAGACACAATAATAATAATTAATAATACTATCCTGACTATGTAGAACCTTATAAGGGAAATTCCTCTTTCACGGTGTAATAATAGCCTAAGCAACCCAGTGTACTGAGAAGTTTGCCTTGCCAAATGTGACTTGTATTTCTTGAGTCTGTGGTCAACTTAAATGTTATTTAATTGCCTTTGGTTCCTGTAATCTGTGTCACTGATAAACACTAATAAAGGTTTTGTGGTGTGTTGGAGGGATCTGTTCATGGATTTCATGCTTCAGAGCGCAGAGGTCTTCACAGGTCAACAACAGCCTTTTGTGCGGAGAAACGCAAGTGGGGAGGAGTGTGGACGGTGCTACTTTTAGTCTTGCCCATCCTTCACCTCCAGCAATACCTCACTGGAGGTTTAGCTCTAGAGAGGATGTTAAAGATAGGTTGCAGGGCGGGAGGGCTGCGTGACGGAGCTGGCCTTTGCCTTCCACCACCTGGTCTGAGCTCTTCCAGCCCCATCCTTCACTGGTAGGAGGGCATGTAATTTGGGTGAAGCGAATGAAACTGTGCCCATCAACCAAAGTGTTCAGGCTGTGCAAATATCTTAGCAGCCGCTCGAGCACTTTGCTTTCTGATCTGGCTGAGATGTTGATTCGAGTCAAGCTGCATCGGTATGTGCTTATATGTTTATCCCTTGTCAAGGCAGCTTTACTTAAGGGCAGTAACTTGCATTTTTGTACATGTTTTTATTCACCAAGAAGAAGGATAGGCTTATATTTGTGCATAGAACAGAGAAAGAATAGATGTCAATTATGTCGAGATTGTCTGTGCTACATATTTTGCCGCCTCCTAGAAATGACAAAGGCCTGGAAAAAAAAATCACGTAGAGCTTTGAAATCCCCTCCCCTCAAGGTTTCAAGTTAAAAGCAGATCTCAAAACCTTTTGCTGAAATCAGGTATAGAAAATCAGGAATGAAACGAACTAAGCATGAGCATTTTTTCCTGTGTTCAAAAAACCTGTTTATAACAGAGATAACATTTATATTGGAGTTTTAATTTATATCGGGTTGAACTTTTCCAAAAGGAAGAAGTGCTATTCGTTTGGAATATATAATTTTGCATTTTGTACCAATCAAGAATCCAGAAATTTGAACACGACGAAGCTTTTGCTTTTTATCATGAATTCTTCAATTATATTGCTAATTACTACGGTACGTATATAGAGGAGATGACTCATGAAGAAAATATAAAACCTTCTTAGACATAAACAAGGCTCTTTTAGACTTTGTGTGTCAAAAACGTAAGTAGAAAACAGTATCCCACCTGCATATCCCTTAACCAACAGAAATTTCCTTTTTCCCCAGGTCTTCCAGCTTTCTCAAGCCCTTGTAGGAAGAATGACAGAGCCTGACCGAATTTTCATGCACACATGGGCTGAGTTTTAACAGGGGCTTCATGAAAGCCTCTGCGTGAAGATTTGTGGTGGGCAGAGATCTTCAGAGGCTGTACTTGAAGGGAATTGAAATCAAGCTGACGCAAGACGCAACTGGGAAGCAAAGTCTGTGATACAGCTTTTATGGTCAGGAAAATAGGCGAGCGTCTCTGGCGATTCATCTAAACCTGGTAGTAAAAATCATGATGCCTCTAATGAACTAAGAGGGTCGTCTTGATTAAATTTAGAGCGGGAGTTGGGGAGGAAGGGTGGGTGCTGAGAAGGAAGGCTGGGAGCCTCCCTGCCGGCTAATCCTCAGTGATGCATAGCAGCGAGCCCGCATGTGAAGTAATTAGTCATAACTCCGAACGCGGAGAGGGAAAGGCTCTCCATCAAAAAAAAGCAGGCCAGTCTCATAAGCTGGTTCTTCCTCATCTGGTTCGAATGCCTGGATGACATACTCCAAGACCTTGGCAGCAGGTCCCTAGGCTCTTGCGGGAGGCAACCACGTCCGAAGGGCAGTTCCTTGCTTTGGGTTGAGGTGACGAATTCGCTGCCTGCAACAGAGCCTGTGCGCTTCTATGGGTGGCTCAATGCTCCTTGCTGCCTAACCAGGAGTTGGGGCCACCCCAGAGTGAGGCAGTCTTGAAATGGGGGGAAAATAAAGTCACCCATTCCTGTTCTCAAAGCAGCTTTCCGCAGCAAGCAGCTACGGTCTTGTAGCTCAGGGCCTAGGATCTGTCTGTTCTGGGGTCCTATGGGCTGCCAGTAAAATGTGGGATTTATCCACCGGGATAAAAAGCTCAGCATTTAAATCTGAGCCAGTCACTTTGCAGGCAGTAATGGTAAGGTATGGACCTCTTCTGAGAGCATCTCTTCTTGGCTTGGAGACAGGCAATGGGGACAGCTCAGGTGCACCACTGAAGCTCCTGATCTCCCCTCTGCCTGTAAGGGCAAGGGGCAGCAGCCCAGACTCCTTTAACTTTTAGACTCCTAAAATTAGGTGAGGGAAATCCCCAAGCTCCATCAGTTAACATCACACATCATCCAAAATGCAGATGAGCGGAGAGGGGAGCCCAAGGCTTAGCTCCTGGGCAGGGCCCCTTGAAGCAAGTGTTTGCTTCATCAATGCTGTTTCAGTGTGTATGTCCTAGTTGTTTTTTTTTCTTTTATTTTTCTATTAACATAACTGAGGTTTTTGCCAACATACTTCAGAAATTAATGCAGACCTATCAAGTAAATTCCATTTATTTGCGTGTGGCAAATGGTGTGGCATCAGCCCTGTGTCACGTGCTGGGGAAGAGACTGTGTGGCCACACAACCTCTCCTTGGTGGAGAGCTGCCCTCTCCTGCCTGCCTTTCCCTGACTGGGAGGGCAGAGGTGGGGAGGGGGAGCAGGTACGTGGGACTGGACACAGGACTCTCACACTGAGTGTCCAAAAGTGTCTACAAGCAGCTGGAGATCACACAAGCCCTAACACTGAGCTTGAGTCTGCTCCTGCAGAAGTCTCCGGTAGTCACCTACGATGGAGCAAAGCACCGTCACCTCCCTTCACAGTCAGTGGAGAAAAATAGGCACTTTTAAGACACCAATCATCTCGTCCTGAACCAGCCAGCTAAAATAGATCTGGTGTGTTGCACTGAGAAGTTCCCCATCCCTGCCTACACGCAGCCTGCGGTGGCTGTAGGAGGCTGCACTGCCGACATCCAACAACTAGTGAAACCAAGCTCACCCCATGTGCTTTCAAACACTGCCAGGTAGTTTGCTGTTAGCAATTGCCATGAGAGCATCTGATCTGAGCACGCTGACAGTGTGGCAAAATGAGGGAGCTGTAACAACATCATTTAGATGAAGGTGAAGATACCTAGTAGCACCAGTACCGCCAAGCCAGGCCCTTGGAGACCAGCAGACTCACAACCAGGTGCCAGTGTGCAATTTCTTTGGCATCAAGGGAGAGGACTGAAACACAGAAGTGGCTAATTGCCACAGCCTCTTCTCCAGGTGTATCTGCACAGCCATGAAGACCTACCCAGGACACACAGGAGTGATGCTACAGCAGCACAGCCATGAAATGCCTCATTTCCTGAGTGCCCCTGAGATCTTCTGGGACTGTGGGCTTGCAACTGCCACCCTGGAGACCTTGGGCAGATATCCAAATCTGTTGTAATTGTTAATAAATTAAATTCATTTTCTCAAAGTCAAGTCTGTTTTGCCTGTGACAGTAACCGCTAAGTGATCTCTCTATATTTATCTTGACCCATGAGCTTTTACATCTGATTTTCTCCCTCTGTCCTGTTGAGAACAAGGAGTGAGTGAGCAGCTGCGTGGGGGTTCTGGCTGCTGGCCAAGGTCAACCCACCACACACACCAAGAAAAGAAGATCCCAGAGATGCCTTCTGTGGCGCTTTAGGCAAAAAAACCCACTGCCAGGCTCGTGTCTTCTGTGCCTCTTGAATGCTTTCAAGGATATTTTATGTTAATGAGTCAAACACCACCATAAGGTGCCTAATTCTGTTTCCGCAGTGCATGTTCCAGATGCAGGACTTCTAGTAAAATGAGGTGTCAGCACTCATGCTTGTATGTGGATATGGCTATGACCTCTGGGATGGGGGTTTAATCCTGTTAACGCGTGTGAGAAATGCTCGCTGCCTGTACCATGCCCTGAAGGCAGAGACACCAGGGTGGGATTTAGCTGAAGATTCAGACGGATGTGCCTTTTGTGGCCAATGGGTCGGTGTCTACACACACGGTGGGCATCTACGTTCCTGTGACGGACAAGGAGGACTCATCAGGGGGGTCTAGAGGGCTGTCTGGCTCATCTCACAGTGGGCACCTTCGTTCAGTGAGCAAAATCACCCTCTAGTCTCCCATAACTGCATTGACTACCTTGTTGTTGTATGTGACAGCAGATTAAGCACCTGCCTTACACATAGAATCATAGAATCGTTTAGGCTGGAAAAAACATTCAAGATCTTCAAGTTCAACTGTTAACCTAGCACTGACAAGTCCACCACTAAACCATGTCTCCAAGCACCACATCTACAGGTCTTTTAAATACCTCCAGGGATGGTGACTCAACCACTTCCCTGGGCAGCCTGTTCCAATGCTTGACAACCCTTTCGGGGAAGAAATTTTTCCTAATATCCAATGCAAACCTCCCTCAGTGCATCTTGAGGCTGTTCCCTCTTGTCCTATCACTTTTTACTTGGGAGAAGAGACTAACACCGACATCACTACAACCTTCTTCCAGGTAGTTGCAGAGAGCAATAAGGTCTCCCCGAGCTTCCTTTTCCTTCAGATTCCTCCCCTGAGCTAAACAACACCAGTTCCCTCATCCACTCCTCATAAGACTTGTGCTCTAGACCCTTCACCAGCTTCGTTGACCTTCTTTGGACACGCTCCAGCACCTCGATGTCTGGACATGGACACACACATTGTGGATACAGAAATTCAGGTGGGTGAGCCGTCACCAAAGGAATGGTCCACCCTTCTCTCCATCTCCAGCTTCACGTTCCCATCACTCCTTTGTCACCAGCACCCAGAAAAGTCATCTGTCCAAGGGCAGATGTACAGAAGCACCACAACTGGGTAGAGTTCTGCAGGTTGAGCTCAACCAGGGGTCAGGCAATTATCAGACACTGTCAGGGAGGGAGCAAAAAGGAAGGAGGCCCCCAGGGCCTGGGAAGAAGGCAGGACTATGCTTTTGGCCAGCAGCCAACAGGTAGACCGGCCTATACATAATGTAAAACCTCTGGAGGTTTCTAGGCGATGTCAAAGTTGGACAAGGAGGAACCTAATGCCTTTTGAATGCTTTGAAGGCTTGGCATCACTAGTGATAATGACAGCTCACTCCCCAAATGTCACCTAAGCCCAAATTTAGGCTGAAGAATGTGGACCGGTAGCTGGGGAGAAGTAAGCATTACTTCCCACCATATACGCCAAGCTCTTCAAGCCTTCCTTATTGTCCTGGTTTCATCTGGGAAAGAGTTAATTTTCTTTCTAGTGATGGCTGTGAAAGGAATGCCAGTAATACTTATTGGTTTTAGTTGTTGCTAAGTGATGTTTACACTATTCAAGGACTTTTTTCAGCTTCCCATGGAGGCATAGACTGGCCAATGAAATATTCCATACCATAGACGTCATGCTCAGTACATAAATGGAGGTTAGCCAGGAGGCGGGAATCCGCAATCACTGCTCGGGACGGTGCCAGTTCACCAGTCAGTGAGAGTGAACCGTGTCATTATCTTTATTGTTATTTTTCCTTTTCTGTTGTTGTTTCTATTAAACTGCCTTTAACTCAACCCACAAGGGATTTTTTTTCCTCCCTTTCCCCCTTTTGTTTCCCCTGTTCCCTGCACCCTTCTGAGGGGGGAAAAGGGGGTGGGTGTGTGGTTCTAGTTGCCAGCTGGGGTTAAACCATGACACTTATTTAAGAGGATGCTTTAGAGAAGCTCCCTGAAGTTGGGTTTTCCCCTCCTTAAGCAGTGGTAGGGATCCCTCCACTTGTCCATCATAGAATCATAGAATCTTCATGGTTGGAAAGGACCTTTGAGATCATTGAGTCCAACCATACACACACCAAAGGAAAAAAAAATCACAAACCACCACAAACAACCTACAATCTCTGCCACTAGAGCATGCCCTGAAGTGCCACATCTAGATGTTTCTTAAACACCTCTAGGGATGGTGACTCAACCACCTCCCTGGGCAGGCTGTTCCAGCGCCTGACGACTCTTTCAGTAAAGTAATTCCTCCTAATATCTAATCTAAACCTCCCCTGCCACAACTTCAGACCATTTCCTCTGGTCCTGTCATTATTCACCTGGGAGAAGAGGCCAACCCCCACTTCTCTTCAACCTCCTTTCAGGTAGCTGTAGAGGGCAATGAGGTCTCCCCTCAGCCTCCTCTTCTCCAATCTAAACGTGCCCAGCTCCCTCAGCCTCTCCTCCATATCTCCATCCTTCCTGATGGATGCAAAAAGCTGGTTTTGCCCTCATACCCACGATGCCAGTGGCAGTGGGATCCCCACCACTCTCAGGGCTCCTGGGACATGCCACCCATCCAACATTAACCATGTTGGGAGAGTTTGCAGGGAGCCAGTCACCCAGCCACAGGCGGGGAGAGATGCAGGGATCAGGAGGGCAGCGGGCTTCAGTAGGTGCGCCCCCACACCACAGGCCTGGGGAGGGTTAAAATCCCGGGAGGTAAATTGAAAAGAGAGCAGAGGGACACCAAGTTGGGAAAAGCAGTGACTTAGCCCGGCTGTGGGAAGCCAGTGGGTTCGTTCAGTTGATAATTATTAGTTATATTTGAGTGGGCATGAGTATCCTCCGGGTCACGGGCATGAGCACCCATTTTAGCCTGCAGCAGGCAAAGCCCAGTTGCCAGTCAGCTCCTGCCGCAGTGGGCAGCCAGCCGATGTGCCCTGCCTTCTTGAGTAAGGAGGACCTACCAGCCCCACACACGAGGTAAGGAAGCAGCCCTGTGTGGTGCTATAGTCAAATGTTGTTTAAAGATGCAGACGTTCCTGTGTTAAGTCCATCTTTCAGATTTGAAGGTAGGTCTCTGTTCCAAGCCCAGTTGAGGTCCACTGCCTTAACCTGCGCAGGGTGAACGTGCTGGGGGCCAGAGGTGGAGGCTGTCTCCTACCCGTTCTCCCCTCCCAGGTGACCACTTCAGATCCCAACGCAACGTCCACTTTCCAGCTACCTCCAGCCACGAAACAGTTGACTCACATTTTACAAGTGCTTCGTCAGTCAAGGTATTGGGCCTCAGCAATAAGTTTCTACGGTCACACTGGTCCTCTGGGTTATCTGGGTGCCATGAGATTTGGGCATTTCTGCCCTGGCATGAGCACACAGGTGGCTGCAAGTGCTCCCAGTTCCCACCAGGGCAAAATCATCTCTAGGCTTTCTTCCAGATCTAAAGTGGACGTGCAGTGGGAACAGCCTCTGCGCCCACCACAGACAGCTGAGCACCTACACTTTCGCAGCTTCCCAAGGTCTTGGGGCGGACCGTCCGAAACTGGGTGCCAGAAATGACATTTGTCCCTGCAACTCTCTGCCCGGCAGCCTCTGCCCACCCTCGCAGCCCAGTTCCTGGGACACTTCACCCACCTGCCTGCTAACTGTAGCCTCCTGGCCCTGCCTGGCTCGGCTGCTCTACACACAGTCACTGTAACCCCAGCCATGTGCTCCATCCCCTTGGGGTGGAAAATGGCACCAAACAATGACCAGCCCAAAGGGCCCTGCAGACAAGACCTCCCTTTCTCCATGGGCTCAAGCTCTGTGTAGAAATACTCCTTATGGTTAAAGCAAAATGGCCCAGGGATAACTTGAATCTGCTCTTGCAAGAAGAAGGGAGTTTTGTGGGAGGTCAGCAGAGGCCACGATGATGAACTGTAAAACTCCGTTAGAGGGACAGAGAGACACAAAGAGAAGAGGAAAGGGCAACAGCTTCTTCCCGTCACCTGGAATAGTCTTCTTCCCACTCACAGTGAGAGGAATACAAAGAAAGCAGGGAGTTTTGGGGAACAGGAGAGAGGGACCCACAAGATGTGGGACTAAGCTGTCTAGAGACTGCAAACGCACAATGGTTTTGGAGGACAATCCACAGTGAAATAACCAATTTCATTTATGTACAGAGGATGCTCAGCTTAATTCATCCTCTCTTTTCATTCAAAACATGTCCACTGGATTTGGAAGAAATTCAAGAATCCTGACCTTCCAAAAATCCTACAGCAGACACTGAAAGCAGGTTTACTGGATGACTAGGTAGACAATAGCATGAAGAGGCACCTCCACAGATCAAGATCTTAACATTACTTTTGCCTAGAAATTTGCTACTGCCTGAGCGTCTGCCTGTGGGACAGCGGTGCATTTGGCGTGTGACCCTTGAGCGGGGGCACCTCCCATCCCCAGCTCTTTGCTGAGGCTCACGGATAATAATTCACCAAGGTGTCCTCCGTCCCCAGAGTTCAATTTCACTGCTGTACCAAAGACGTTCCTCCTCCCTCCCTTGGGGGCTAGACCACTTCAGGAAAGGGCTCCGGGCAGGGCTGGCAGCCTGCTGTGGCCTTTGCCTGTTTGAGTAACGCACGATAACAAGAGATCTGAGATGCCTCCTAACACACCGCTTGGCAGG
Source organism: Chroicocephalus ridibundus (assembly GCF_963924245.1). Classification (NCBI taxonomy): domain Eukaryota; kingdom Metazoa; phylum Chordata; class Aves; order Charadriiformes; family Laridae; genus Chroicocephalus; species Chroicocephalus ridibundus. Next base: position 37,181,821 of record NC_086284.1, on the reverse strand, counting down.
ATGTTAATTAAAACAGAGTAGCACTACCTCTACCCTTTGTGGGGCTGTAGCTCAGGGCATTTTATGAATGCCCAGGAGGTAAAGGAACAAGTTCAAGGCCAGAAAACACATCTGTGAGAGAGCTGGGAGTAAATCCAAGAGGTTTTTGTTTACATATCAGCATACAACCTGTCATATAGGACGAATCCCCGGCTAAGACCAGCTGGATGTACCAGAGACTGGTGGCATGGGAAGGCAGAAAAATTGCTTCCAATCACTTCACTTGAAAGGGGAAGAGTAACCTGTCTCCGTCCCTTCTCGCCCACACCAGCAGCAAACCACCACTATCCAAATTGCCTTTGCAAAGGTCCCCACGGTCCCTCGCTCCTCTGTCAGAGGATAACAAAGAGGTTCTGTCTACCACTTTCACATTCATGGTCACTTTGGGCCCCGGAATGGCCGGGGTTCTGCTTTGTTTTACCACCCTGACGTGACCCGGGTTTTCTTAGAAGTTATTTATTTTTATTTATTTAACTGCATAAACTGATTATCCATGTAACAACTCTAATCAATTATCTGTGGCAAAGAACTTCTCTGCAACTTAATTAGCAAAGTTCTTCCCTGACCTAGCAATATCTGATTGCATCATATAAGAGCTTAACTTTGAAATGGCAACACAGTTCATTAAAAATAACTAATAGCTGCAGGGTTTAAAGATGTAAATGTTCATTTTCTTAATGAGGAAAAAAAAGGGCATGCAGACTCTACCTGTCTATATTCATTATACTGTGTCCACATGGGATGACTCACATTTGCAAAACTCAAGTTTAATTAACATGCTTATTTTTACAATGATATTTCTCATTATAATAAATTAAATGTTTAAACAGCCAGTGCAAACATTTTGATCCAAGACAAAAATGCTTGCACAGTGCTAGTTTAAGCATTTAATTTATTATAATCCTTTCCATAACAAATGCCTTAGAAGTTGATTTTTTCGCTGTGAAAGGCTATTAGTATTATTTCCTCTGGTAATGTTTAATCCAAGACAATCAAAATGTAAGGCGTGAACAAAATTGGACTGGAAGCGATGATGATAAATGAGATAGTGAAAAGAATCTGCCTCCGCCGGTAGCTGCGCCGGAGCCCGCAGCTGGTGCCAGCTCTGCGGCGAAGCTGCGCCCTGGCAGGCCGCGTTGTCATTAGGAGCTCATACACAAATTAATCAAAGCGCATCCGCTAATCCAAAAGCGCGTTTGGTCCCCGAGAGCGTTTACCCTGACCCCATCCGCCGCCCTCCGGCGTACCGGCTGTAGGCCGGGGGGGGGTGGTCTTTCCGTAGGGCTCCTTCCAGTCGAAGTTTGCTTTATTTTAAACCAACCCTTCGACACGTCCCGGCTGGAGAAGGGGGGTGGATGTGGTTCCTGACACCTGGGGCCGGGAGGGACACAAAACCGCCGGCGGGATCCCCGCATCCCCCGGCCGCTGCCGCCGGCTCCGGCGGGGCCACCGCTAGATGGGGGTGCGGATCCGCGGCCGGGGCAGGAGCCAAACCGGGGCTGGAAGAGGGGGGGGGATTTGGGAAACATCCGTGATAAGTGGAAACAGAGGATCCAGGAGACTCCAGCATCCGCCACCGCGAAAGCGGAGCGGGAGGGGATTATGCTAAAATCACGCGGCCTTGCAAGATTTAGGAGGTCTCAGGTTAAGGTAGATGCTTATTTTCCTGGGGTTTCCAGCCTGGGCTTTGGTGCAGGATAGGAGGAGGCTCAGCCATGAAATCGGCGGTTGCTTTACACCCACTACGACAAGGTTCAGCTGCAAATTTCTGAAAAGCTCCTAAAAGCTGTGAATTTCCACAAAGCCCAGCTCCTGCGGGGACGAGGTGCTGGGGACAAGCTGAGGCAGGGAGAGCGTCGTTCCCCGCTTGGTGTAAATTCACCAAAGGTGATATTCTTCCCCAAAGGGATGCCCACTGAGTGAGCTCCATCATCTCCCACGCTGTATGGGGACTGGCATGTGAGGCCCCATGAGAGGTGGGGACAGCAGGGCACGACGGGGCAGGCCAGGGGCTCTTCAGGGACACGGGGATAGCAGGAAGGGGTGCTCAGCCTGGCTGGGAGCCAAGATCCAGCCTCCAGTCAGCTTTCCGTGGGTTTGTGCCCCCTGGAGACATCTTCTGGACCTCCTCAGGGGAAATTTCCATCTTTGAGCTGGAGCCGTGTCTGCAGAAAGAAACGGGCCAGGAGGCAAATTCCTCTCAAAGCGGACCAAGAGGAAAAGTCTTGCAAGGGATAAAGTCAAGTCAGGGTCGTGCAATCAGGTGAAAAAAAAGCTCATGTGTTCAAACCCCCCGAGCAGCTAGAAAAAGACCAAGGCAATGAGCCACCAGGGCTGGGGACTGGCAAGCAAGGTCCCACTGTATGTCCCCAGCATAAAGCCGCCAGCATCCCCTGCCACCATCTCACCCTTGCATCCAGGAAACCTCCCACCCTGGCTTGATGTCAAATAATCACAGCCGTACAGCATATTTCGGCGATGCTGAAAAGTTAGTCTGCAAGTTACTTCAGTTTACTACCTAATTCAAAAGTATATCATTTGAATTAATAAATAAAGCCCTTCAGGGGATCTCATTACACCGCGAAGAGCATTAGCGAAACACAAGTTGTCCATCGGTTTAGCCAGAAGACAAGCTACAAACCATCCGATGGTCCAGGCTGAGCCAAATCAGGAAAGGAGAACAGAAATCTCTTCCAGATTTACCTCCGATGAATGACCATGGCAGTGATTTTTTAAAGAAACAGGCATTAAAACATTCGTGGACAAATTACCAAGTGTCCCCAAAACACTGAATTAAATTCAGAGGTTGCTCACCATCTGACAAACGTCCTGCCAGAAGGCGCCCATTTATTTTTCATTGCTTGCTGCTTGAGAAATTGCTGCACTCACAAAAACTCGGTGGATTAATAAACTGATCCCACTGCTTAACTAATTGCGAAAAGCCAAAAAAGTGATTTGAGTAGTAGTACGATGGTCATTACAAAAATATCCACTGACTCTGGAAAATTGAGGGCACAACATCTTTACCTCGGAGGGCAGGTTTAAGTAGGCCACAAAGTGCCTTGGGTATTTCTTAGAGTCCTCAAGTTTATTCATGTATTATTTCCTCGGATATTCAGTATATTTTTCCAGCAGGCAAGAAACTGAGGCTTCTGTGTACAAGTTTCATCTGCTCAAAATGTGAAAAAATATAGTTCCCCTTAGCACATTCTGCCACAGTAGAAGCAAAGTGTAAAAGAAAAATTCCAAATATGTAGATTTAAAAATAAAAACACAGAACTCTTTCCTCCCTAAAAGGGATTTGAAGGAAAGAAAAAAGAAAAAAAAAAAAAAAAAGCTGGGCTACAGATAAGTCTAGACTTTAATTGTGGGGTTGCCTAAGAAGAATTGTTGGCCTGGGGTCATTTTAATCAGGTTGCATGTCAGCTTGCAAAATCTCCAAATTAGCTTACAGCTCGGGGAGAGAAAGATGTTTCTCTTTCCTGAAGAACGCAAACAGATTGTTGTGACATTTTCTCAGTCATCATGACAGATCAGATCCCTGCTTTGCGCTGCGAGCCGGGAAAGAAGGCAGCCGCTTCTCCAGCTCCTTTGGAGATTTGGGCATCTCCCAATTTGTCAGAGCCGGGGATGGAGTTTATAGAAATCCTCCTGAAAGTGAAGTTTATATGCAAAGACTCTGATAAAAGAGATTGACCTTAATTGGGAAGCAAGTTTCTTTTCACGTTTTTTAACAACCTCCAGGCCTTCCTAGCAGTCTGATGAAAGGGACGTTGTGAAAAGAAACAATCTGTATTTATGCAGCAGGAACTATCATATCCTGAGCTGCGTGCAGAATGACAAGGAACCGACTCATCCTTTTTAAAAAAAGGATTAATTTGCCATTTTCTTCCCGAGTTTGTATAAAAGTAAGGCTGTGGGTGGATTTCAAAACAGGCTGAGTACTTTAGTTAGATTTACGGCAGGCTCTGAGCCTCTCTGAGACCCTGCACATCGCTGTGGAGCAGATGACCTGGGATGGTGTCCCCCCCCAGGGTGTCCCCAGCCTGTGTGTCCAGTTCAGTCCCTTGGCTCTAGCACATTTGGGTGCTTTTTTCTTTTTACTTCCCCATGTTGGGTTTTTCGTCTGCCTTGATAAATGGCTCCAACAGGATCACCGGGGCAGGAGGAAGCGGGGGGAAAGGAGCTGGGGTGGTGACTGGGTTTCATCTTGATGGACTACCAGAGGGAAGTGCAAATTCATGACAACTGGCCGACAGTGGGACTCATCTCACCTACCTGGTGGCCCCCAAAAGGTCTGCATCTGAACTAGCAACCAGCAGTGTTTGGCCCACAGGATGAGGGAAAGATATAGGGGTCTCCAAATGGCGATTCCTCCGACTTCTAGCTGCTGCCTCCTTCTCATAACAAGTTCGGGCACCTTATTTATGGAAAATGAATTTATCTGTCCCTGGTAGTGACCGAGGGCTCAGTATTGCCTGCAGCTGGGAAAGGACACAGGCGGCAGCAGGAGCCCTCCCTTGGTACCCTGGCATGCCACAAACATGGGCACATCCCTGGGCAGAGACAGACCTGGGACCCCTTTGCCAAAACAGGAGAGGATGGGACGTGCAACAGGAGATCCTGCGTTCGCCAGGAAGGACCCATCCTGAGTAGTTGACCTTCAAAATTGGGTGGGACAAGACAGTGTGGGGGGGGATATCTCTGTCGGGACAACCCCTGGCATCAGGAGAAGAGACTCTGTTTCCCCATCTCTCTTTTTTCCTTCTGTGTCTCTGCAAGCCAAGAGAAGTCCCAATTGTACGTCTCTGGGTGGAAGCTGCCAGTTTCTTTCTCCCAGAGGCCTCCACGCTGACAGCAGAAAAACCTTCATCTTCCCTGTTGTGCGAGTTTGAGAAATTTAGGTTTTTTATTATTTTTTTTGCTGCCTGGCTCCCTGCCATCGGCCCCGGTGGGACCCAGGGCAAGGCAGCAGTGCCACGCAACCCAGATGTCAGCAAACCGCTAATCCCAAGGGACAGACCCCCCAGGGTGAGATTCCTGCTGCAACTTCTCCAATTAGACGGCTTACCTCCTGCTTTGCCTCTGCTTCAGCCATTTCGGACCTAACATATTTTATTGTTCAGCCTCCTCGTTAAACGGCTGGGAAGCTCTGGCTGTAAGCAGGCAGAGATTACTCATTCAATAATAGAGTCAGGCACGTTGGATTTACTTCTTTTTGCTAATAAAGCTCCAAAATAAAGCTGTTGACTCTTCTTTCATCAGCGTCAGCCCCACGAGGCTGTCCCACGTCTCGCCCGGTGATTAGAGCAGAGGGCTGGGAAGACGGGGCTGGAGTTCAGCCCTTAATGAGCCGCCTTCTTCAGCGTGTTTCACTCGGGGCTTTTGACCCCTTTGCACCTCGGCCAACTCAGCTGTAACACCAGCTGAAGGGTGGACCTCATGGAAACCAGCCACCATGCCCCACTTGAGTTCGGGTCTCACGGCTGAACACAAAATAAAAATCCACAACGATTTGAACCTGCGGTGACCCAGCTGGAATGCCACGAGGAAGTCAGGGCCTTGCCAGCGCCAGCAGCGTCAGTCTCCGGGGTCCCCTGTCACAATGTCACAGCAAATCTAAGCAGTGCCCCTGCGATTTGTGAAATAAAAAGGTGCTGCAGACACCAGCACAGACAAGGCAACGTGGGGCCAGCTCTGGTACCCAGGTACCTGCAGCACCGAGCAGTGCCGGGAAAACCCGGGTGGCAACGCACCCATCCGGGTGGGGATGTGGTCCCCCATCCGGGGAGACCAGGGTCCCCATTACTCTCTAAATTTCTGAGCTGCAAGACAGCCCACAGCTCATCCCTTCTCCAGGAAGGCTCCTAGTGGAGAAGCCAGCATGAGCCGTGCCAAGGAGAGGAAAGCCCTAGTGCTCTTTCACACCAAGACCAAAACATTTCCAACCTGTCCCACAGCCGGGATGGCTGCAGCTGCTGGCACCTCTGTTAGCACTCGTTGCCCAGTGCAACAGAAGGAGATGAAAGGAGGAGCTTGTGTCTGGTAACAGCTTGTTTGCTGTGTAACATCTTCTGGGTACTATGGGGATGCTGAAGAGAAGTCCTGCCTCAGAGACCTGACCCTGCCCAACGCACGCATGTGTCTACTCACATGAAACACGGTGGTTTCTCTCAAAGTTGAGAACAGTTGAGAGCTTTTTCCCTTTTAAACAGGAGGTTGCAGGTCTGACTCGGAGGTGGCATAGAAGAGCCAGAGCTGCCAAACTGGGACTTCATGGGGGAGGCAGTGAAAAAGGGAGAAGCACCCTTCCTTGGGATTTCAGCGGTGTGGGGTCAGCCTTGCACATGCTGTTTGTCACAGCAAAATGGAAAAAGAATCTGTTTTCAGGCAGAGCAAGAGCACCTGGGATCCAGTCAATCCAGTCCTGGGGCAGGGCCATTCGCTCCCACACCTTCTCTGCACCTCCTCATACAGTCCTTCACCATACAGCCATATGGAGATGAGACTCCTGAACCAGAAAGCTCTTCCTTGGGGATCAACAGGAGTCCCATCTCAACAACATCCCACCTTGCACCATGCAGACATACCAAACCAAGCACAGGCTTGGAAAGAGCTGAGGTTGAGAAGTGTATTATAAAGCCTTCTCCGTACCAGGTACCCACCACTTATAACCCCAGCTGCCCTACAAAGTGCCCTTGTAGGTGCTTGGTGACTTGTAGGTGTGGAGAAGAGGCTGGCATGAGGTGTCTTCTGGAGCTGGGTATTTGCACGGCTTTTCCACCGTACAACGTGCTGGGATCAGTGCGGGTGGCTGGGTGTGAGCCAGACCTTCAGTGTACAACGGAGATCTCTGTTCTGGTGTAAGGATCCTTTCACTGAGGATTTTCCATCCCTTGAGGAAAATATGCTAACAGGCTTTAAATAATTAAACAGATCACATTGCGGGCAAACCCAAGTTGATCTTTAAAATGCATTATCCTCAGAACGCGAGAGAAATGCTCAGCGCTTTACACCTTCCTCCAACCTCTTCACACATTAACTCATTCATCACACGAGGGACCACCCAGCTGCATCTCCACCATGGAGCAAAGGCTATGCCAGTCACCTCCGCCTTTAAAACCAGTATTGCCACAGCTGGGGGCCAGGTTTCTTCAGCGCCAACAAGCACAGGCAGTGGGGGAACAAAGCTCTTTTCATCGGCCAAGCTTGCACAGAGGAAATGTCTCCCACAGAGCCGCTTGCTGGTCTTGGCCTGGAAGGGTGGGCTTCCCTCATGGCAATGAGATGCTCTGGTGCAACTGCAGCCACCCCCTTGCAGGAGGAGGGCATCGTGTGTGGTCACGAGTTTGGCTCTCTGTGGGCAGAGGCAAGGAAATCAGCTACCTTGAACATCTCCTGTGGGCCACCAAGACCACGTATGGTGGAGACCTTCAAAGAGAGGAAGGCAGAGCAGCTGCGAGGCAGTTCTCTCCACTTAGCGTAATACTGCAGAACATTTATCTGGTTCTTTGCAAGCTAACTCTTCTTCTTCCCCAAAACCAGCCTAAAAACTGCTTGAAGACAAGTCCTTACTGTGTCCGTCAGACTGTGCAAGGACAGGTGAGCAGCTTGAGGCAACAACCAGAAAGTCTGTCAATGAGGAGAAAGCCTTGCCAGCGAGGAGCAGAGGAAGGCCAAGCCCATCCTCAGCCTGCCCTGACGTCCCCCTGTCCCAGCAGTGGGGCTGGGCTTTGCCCCTCCCCTGCACTTGCAGGACCCCCTGGAGGACAAAATGGTGGACAGAGGCCGCTGACACCCCCACTCCAATTAGTCTGGTTTCCTGCGGTGGTGTTTTCCGGCTCCTCAGCTCTCGCCCATGCCGTGCATGGCCCAGAGCAGAAAGGCTATAACATGTGGAGCTTAAATTATTTGACAGTTCCCCCTTTTGGGATTAGGGAACGCCATGGAAATGGCTGCTCGTGGCACTGTGGGATGGCACCGTGGTATAACCCCGTTTCTCAGGGCTGTGCTGGGGGTGCTGAGGGCAGCCATGGCTGTGAGCCCTGTGGAATAAATACTAAATTGGCTAAAAAATACAAAAGTACAGCATTGTTCACACATTAAGGAAAAGTATAAAATCAAGAGGCTTCTGAGGTAGAAAATAGCCGCAGCTGGCATGAAGGGCACAACATCTGTGGTTCCCTGATAAGCTACATGAGGTACGGGACGGGATGCAATTATTCCGTGGCTTTACCTTATGATGTATAGCGGATACAGGAATGGGATGATACCATGAAACAGATAAGCTGCCAATTAGCTGCCCGCTAGATGCTCAGAGCCAACATTTTGTCAAATTTTGATGAAATGCTGTCCTTTGTGCGAACTTTGCTCATTATAATGTCATTATAATATCAAAACACACCTCCATCCCGAAGGCTACCCGCCTCCAAGGTGCGACCACTCCTTCTTGAGTCTGCACCCTGAATTTCTCGTAAACTATACCTTTAATTGTGAAGCGAGAGAAATTTACACCAATCATGATAAAAGTATGTATGACTAAAGTCACTCAAACTCCACCTTGAAGATAACAAATAGTATAAAAATAGCCCGAGAGAGGAGGGATACCCAGGGAAGACACCATCGCAAAGAATTACATCACTGACTTCTGGGATCAGTCGACAGGCTGAGCCTCTCTTCCCCCCCATAGGGACGCCTTTGGGTAAGACTTAGATTATACCGAGTGCTTCCTCGGGAAACTTAGAAATTTCTCTAGAGACTCTCTTTTTCTACATTTAAAGCCAGGCTGTATCGTTTATAACTTTGTCGCGCGTTTTGTATATGTAACAATACTTTCATTTGCACGTGCTTTGCAGACAGTGTATTTATCACTGGCAATCCTAAGAACCTGTATATCTGTTGTTTAAATAAACTGCACTTTTTTAAGTAGCTAGTCGTTTCGGTTTCTCACTGAACGCGACCAAAGACTCGAGAGAGGCCGTGCTAGTTCAGGAGCACGACTAGACTGAAGGTGCAGTCCACTATTAGTGTATCCAAATCGTAATAGTTTAATACATATTAAATGCGATTGGACTGATAGTGCTGAATTGGGCATCACTCAGAATTTAAACCTAGCCGCACCTGGCCTCCCACCTCGGTGAGGAGTGTTAGAACGCAAGGGGGTTTATCTTCTGCCAAAACCGCTTGGCCCCTTTTCACGCAACAAGCCCCATGGCAGCCAGCTCTTCCCAGGAGCTCACCATCCCTTCTCCCACTTCACCTGGCCTCCAGGTTCACGGGCTGCCATTCCTCCCTCCATCGCTTGCTATTCCAGGCTGTCCAAGGTGAAAGGCCCTCAGCGTTTTTCATGCTATTTCTCAAGTATTTGCTCCCCTCAGCAGTCAACACTGGACACACATGAGGACCCCGCTGCTCCAGGCTTACCAAATCATGTCCTTGGGAAAGGACATTTGTCCCTATCCAGGCCAAAATGATTATCCTTGTTGTTGCTAGAGCTCGATTTTGTAAGTGAAGCCACGGAGGGAGGACAGGGAGTGCCCAGAAATGATGGTTGCTCTTGGTCTAGCTCTACCCTATCTTTTATTTCTCAGGGAAATATTTATCCAAGAGCTCCAAGGCTCCAGTTGAGCCATGGCACTGTCAGCTGGATTTTCCAGTGAGAACTTACTGGTTTTCTCCACCGTGTCCCACCCTGAGCACAGAGGTCCTCAGAGAGATTGAATCTCTCACAGCCCTCAGTGGGGAACACAGAGGCCTTGGACTACCTTGATGGAAATGTCGTAGTCTCCATAGTCATTTCTGAGGACCAGCAATCTCAAGAAAAGGGATGTGAAGTGACAAAAAAAAATAATCAACACAGTACTAAAATTTAGCAGGAGACATGGTTATTTAGTGGTCCTTTTACTCTCCCAGGTTTAGTTTCTTAAATCCAATGTGAGGGAGGTTTTTTTGGAAGAATCCTTTTTTTTTTAAAGCACAGATCTGAATCCAGGGGGAGAAGTATTATAGATTGGATCAAAAAAGCCTGATGTAAGAGGCTAAAGGAAAGAACAGAGCACGGGTGAATAAGGATTAAACTCGCTGGAATCAACCTGCACAAACATCTTGCAAAGGTAATGAAGGTTAAAAAAAATAAAAAAGTGTTTAAAGTGTTATCAGACGGGTGAGTAAAATAAACATTTCAGGAGACGGTATTTGTGAAAAACTTTCGGCTGCTGCAGGCACCTCCAGGACAATCTCATTGGAAATATTCTCTAAAGTTGGGTCATGAAATTATTAGAAGAATGGTGCATAGATTGAAAAAGAGAAATATAGTTGATTCATGGGTGCCTTCAGATGAGGAAGGAAAAAAAAAAAAACAGGCTTGGCCTTCGCTACAAAGCAAAAAAGAAACTTAGCAGATTTCTCATCAAAGGGTAAAGAAGCCTCTGGGAAAGAAACAGATTGATGCTACCAAGTTGTTTAAGATAATAACTACCTCCAAAGCACAAAGCTGTGGTTGGAGGTTAAGAAAGTAGCCTATGAGCAATTTACACAGAATAGCTACAAAAGAGACCACATCGCTAGAGGTAGGAATGAAAGCACGTGGTGACGGCTAGTTATTTTATTTTATTTCTTTAATTCAAGGAAAACAGAAGGCACAGCCACTAGCTAAATTAGGAAGAATAAGATGAAGACATATGGATAGATGGGATTCAGCCCTGGGGAAAAACAAATCAGCCTTTAGCGCCCTGGGGTGAGGAAGAGCAAACCGTGATGGGCCATATGTCCTCACCCGACCACCGGGGAGAAGAGGAAGGATTCGGGATGAGCGAGGTCCTGCACTGAGCACGTTTTGGACCATCCCTTCAAGCGGGGTCAGTCAGCTGCACTGTGCCGTCCTCCTGGGGATGGACCCCAAACAGGGATGTCCATCTTCTCCGGAGAGTAGCATCAGAGCAAGGGACGTTGCAGGGCTTTCCAGGGAGAATTTCATGGCCTACCAGGAAAAACAATGGTTTTGGGGTTTGAAATTTCATGTGTTGCCAGTCAAAGGAGGGAGGACGGTGTCAGCACACCCTGCGCATGGGGCAGGGAGGGAGAGGAGGAAAAACCAGCATCCCAGGGACACCACAACAGTCCAAGGCCACCGCAGAGACAAGAGCTGTGGAGATGACATACATAGATGGTTTTTCATCCTTTGATCTCACTGCCAGCAAGAATTCTGAGAGTTTCTCAAAATCCTCAGGCTGTCACGGGTCAAATACCAAAGCCAAAATTTTCTTTTTCTGTAGGAATTTTTCCCCAAAGGACCTTGGCTATTTTGAAGAGACATCAAGTAAGTGGGACCTGAATCACCACCAGGCTATGGTGGTGTAAAACCGTGGAAAAGCAGAGCAGTCAGTCGGGTGCCCGGTCTCAGTTCCCCTCACGAATTTCTGTTCAGTCTATTGCGGAGTTCAAACAGCTATTTGGGCCACTTAGAAAATGAAGATAAAACGCATAAGGCACCACAAGAGTCTTTCGGAAAGGCGCACAGCATCACCAAATCCTTCTCATTTTTAATATTTCCACTTCCCCTTTTAAACTTCTTCTTTAAACTGGAAAATAATGAGAAAATGTGCTTCCTTGAGACAAGCTGGTACTATCGGCTAAGCAACCTCACATTCATCGTAGCACTCCAAGTACTCTGGAATGCTTTTCAGCCCGGAGGATAATAGTATTAGACGACCAGAAAGGCTGTCCTGTAAAAAGACTGTTATTATGATTTCCAGTCTCAGAAGTTGGCTTAATCCAGCTGAGCACACACATGTTATTTAGAGAGGAGGCTGAGCTCAGACACTGCTATCATCGTCATCTTTCTTGCAAATGAAGAATTCAGCCGGTGAAAGGCAAGTCACGTTTTTTTTGTGTCCTAAGCCCTGCAAACACTGGCTGTTCCACTCGTCTTTGGGCGAGCGTCTGGAGCTGCTGAATGCTGGGCTGTTTGTTCGGATTTGCATCTGTCTAAAAAAAAAAACAACCCCATTTTTTCTCTCTTGGCCCCTAATCAATCAAACGGCAAAAGATGCGCTCCCTGCACCCTCCAAGGAAAACAGATACATCCCCCCACAAAAGGCAAAGCGTGAACACGGGGGTTAATGAGAGGTGGTAAGCTGCAAATCGTGTAACGGGAACATTTTTTTTCTCTTCTCTCTGCTTGAAATTTCATGCTGCTCTTCCTCTGCCCGTGGAACAAATGAAGAGGCAGCGATGCTCTGAGTTTGGGGAGGAAAAAAAAAAAAAAAGAAAAGAAAATCTGGGATTGTTCCCAGCATAAGAAAAATATGTTTGGAGGATTATTTGGGGGGTTTGCACCTTGGCTTGTGAAGGCAGAGCTGCACAGCGTCTATCCCAGGGTTTGGGCAGAACGGCTCCCTCCCGAAGGACCGCTTCTCCCACCCACATCTCCCCAGGCCAGCAGGACCCGTCTCACGCCCCAGCACACGGAGGACCGGCAGCCGGGCGCCCATCCCTGCGGATCGGCTCGTGGCTGGCACTGCTGCCAAGACGGGGTGAGCCCTCCAACCCCATCCTTCACCTTCCATGGGGTGATACTGCTCTTCACCACACGCTGCCCTCGCGGCACCTGGAGTGAAGATACCTCTGCAAACATCCAGCACAGATGTATTAATTACACCTATTTGTTCTTGCACCCATAGCGTCTCTGCTAACGCTCCCCCTCCACGCCACGTCCCCAGCCACAATTTTGCTGGCCAAAATGGCATAGTGTCCCTCCATCCTTCCGTTGGCATCCCGGGCAAGGAGCCGTCGGGTGCTCAGTTGGGTACCAGGATGGGGGGACAGCTGTTCCCCCACCTCAGTCGCAGGGAAGCAGCTTCAAACAAGCCGAACCCCAGCGAGCAGCAGCTCTTCCCCAGGCAAGCGCTCCCTCCCTGGCACGTTTTCCCACGGGAGAGGAGCACAGGGACCTTAAAATAAATCTGTCTTTTTAAAGCAGCGATGCTAAATGGAGGTTTGAGATCAAAGGCTGGGATTCTCACATTTTGCCAAGATAGACATATCCATTCACGAGATTTTTGGTGTAACAAAATACTTGCTAATGAAGAGGATCATAATCTTATTACTAGCCCCAACCTACAACAGTATGTCATTCCAGAGCGGGCTAGAATATGCCCTAGTTTAGGAAGTTGCACAGTAGGCTTCGTTTTTGATTTAATGAGCTGTGATTGTATTTATTTTCAGCGGCAACTATGCCCGCTAAATTTTTGTTTAAGGTCTGATCGTTAACGACAGCAATCGACAGGAAGGCTGAATTTGGGTTGAAGGGAAGGAAAACGAGGAGAGTGTCTCTGGGATTCGGTCCCCAAACACAGGGATGCAAGGCGATCAGCAGGGACTGAGTTGTCTCCACTTTTGCATTGCCATCCAGCGTGACCTGGACAGGCTGGAGAGCTGGGCAGAGAAGAACCAAATGAGGTTCAACAAAAGCAAGTGTAGGGTCCTGCACCTGGGAAGGAAGAATGCCAAACACCAGTATAGGTTAGGGGCGGACATGCTGGGAAGCAGCTCTGAGGAGAAGGACCTGGGGGTCCTGGTAGACAGTAAATTATCCATGAGCCAGCAGTGTGCCCTTGTCGCCAAGAAGGCCAATGGCATCCTGGGCTGCATAGGGAAGAGTGTGGCCAGTAGGTCGAGGGAGGTCATTCTCGCCCTCTACTCTGCACTGGTGAGGCCACAACTGGAGTACTGTGTCCAGTTTTGGGCTCCCCAGTTCAAGAGGGACAGGGAACTGCTGGAGCGAGTCCAGCGAAGGGCAACTAAGATGATTATGGGACTGGAGCACCTCCCTTATGAGGAAAGGCTGAGAGAGCTGGGACTCTTTAGCCTGGAGAAGAGAAGGTTGAGGGGGGACCTGATTAATGTTTACAAGTATCTAAAGGGTGGGTTTAAGGAGGACGGAGCCAGGCTCTTTTCAATGGTTCCCAGCGACAGGACAAGGGGCAATGGGCACAAGCTAGAACATAAGAAGTTCCGTTCAAACACACGGAAAAACTTCTTTACAGTGAGGGTGACAGAGCACCAGAGGGAGGCTGCCCAGGGGGGTTGTGGAGTCCCCTTCTCTGGAGATTTTCAAGACCCGCCTGGATGCAGCCCTGAGGGATGTGCTTTAGGCAATCCTGCTCTAGCAGGGGAGTTGGACTAGATGATCTCTAGAGGTCCCTTCCAACTCTGAAGATTCCATGATTCCATGATTCTGTTTGATGATGGTTTTTAAGCTACTGCTCCTGTGAGCGAGGTGATTTAGACATGAGAAACAGCAAAGACTTCTGCAGTTATGGAGTGGGGTGCAGAGGAGAGGCAAGTGTGGGAAATCAACTGGAGGGGACAAACCTGCCTCTTGGGGACACGCAGAGCTGGGATGAGCCGCGGTGGGACGGGGGCATTGCCCAGCCTCTGCTGTCAAGATTCCAGAAGTTCTAAGATGGGGGACACACATCAGTAGCGTGCTACAACTGAGCAAGACCTGCCAGACAAGCGAAATGGAGAAGAGAGGGGAAGAGAAATACAAACGGAGACGTATACCATGAAAAAAAACAATTGCTATGGCAGAACTGGTTGGTGTAGGCACTGCTCCAGCATGAGATGGGGCCCCACGTGGCAGGGTCTCCCCAGTAGAGGTTAGGGGCTGGTCTGCTGGAAAGCAGCTCTGCAGAGAAGGACCTGGGAGTCCTGGTGGACAACCAGTTGACCATGAGGCAGCAATGGGCCTTTGTGGCCAAGAAGGCCAATGGTCTCCTGGGGTGCATTAGAAAGAACGTGGCCAGAAGGTCGAGGGAGATCATCCTCCCCCTCTACTCTGCCCTGGTGAGGGGTCATCCTCCCCCTCTACTCTGCCCTGCTGAGGCCACATCTGGAGTACTGTGTCCAGTTCTGGGCCCCCTGGTTCAAGAAGGACAGGGAACTGCTGGAGAGAGTCCAGCGGAGGGCTACAAAGATGATCAAGGGACTGGAGCACCTCACTTTTGAGGAAAGGCTGAGAGACCTGGGTCTGTTTAGCCCGGAGAACAGAAGACTGAGAGGGGACCTCACCAATGCCCGCCCTGCCTCCAGTGCCGTGTCCTGCCTGGGTAACTGGAGCTGGGCCGCTGAGCAAGCAGGGCAAGGCTCAACCCAGACATCTCTCCTCCACGCTCTTTTTGCAGTTGATCTTTTTTTTCTCTGCTTCCAGCCTTATGAAGGACGATCTGCTCCATGTTTGACAATGTCAGCCCCAAAGGGTTCCAGCACTGGTTTATTCTCCAGCGTCGGAGAGTGCACACACCGACACATCCATGTGCATGTACGTCCAGGCAGGACGTCCATGCGGTGCATGACGGAAACAGATATGCGGACAGACACACGGACAGACACACACCGCCAGTTGTAGCTCTTAAAAGCTTCTCACGTACCGTATTAGAACGAGCAAATAGGTGCGGATGAACAACCCTTGCAACCCAAATTCCCTGTGATCCTACTATACTTTAGATGCTCAAAAAAACCCACCCAACTGAGCGTCACGAGTGACAGGAAACGGAACAAATCCCAGGGAAGTGTCTGCTTTAGAGGTCAAGTCGCAGGGTATCCATGACCTTTTTCAATGAAAAGATGAAATTCCCCTGCTCCCCCACGCTTTGCCCCTGCTGATCCCGTGGGTCTCAGCCGGAGGCAGGGCTTTTCGCTTGCGCCAGGCACCCAGCAGCAGCTTGAGAGCTCCAGCGCCTGCGAATTCCCGCGGCAAATGTAAAAAAGCACTTAAAGCCCTCTTTCTGTTTTAAAAAGCTGCTTTTTACGACGGCCGCCTGCCTGCCGGGGCACCTCTCCTCTCCTCAATGGCATGTGGGGTGGGGGGGTATCCCCTACACCCCCCTGACTCGCCCATCTCCAAAGCTGGAGACAAGCCCCGGGGGTGATGGTGGTTGGGGACGGGCTGGGACGGGGGGGTCGAAACCTCGGGGAGCTGCTGGGCGGCTCAAGGGGCTCATTGTGCCCGGGGAGGGGGGAGGGGGGCGGTGCTGACCCCCCCTCCCAGCCGGGGCCGGGGCCGGGGCCGGGGCCGGGGCCGGGGCCGGGGCGGGCCGGGGCGGTGCTGTCCCCCCGTCGGGGCCGGGGCTGGGGCCGGGGCCGGGGCCGGGATCGGGGCGGCGGCGGAGGCCGGGGTAGCTCTCCCTGCCGCGGCAGCCATGGCGGAGGGCTCCGAGAAGGTGCCCATCGCCCGAGCGGGGCCCGACGATGTGGAGCAGTGTCTGCCCCCCGTGAGTGCTGCCCGGCGGCACCGGCGGGGCGGGACGGGACCCAGCGGGTCGGGTCGGGTCGGAATGGGACGGGACGGGACGGGACGGGACCGAGCGGGTCGGGGTCGGAAGGGTTGGGATAGGATGAGATGGCTCAGGACAGGAAGAGATGGGATGGGATGGGATGGGATGGGATGGGATGGGATGGGATGGGTCAAGACGGGCCGGGATGTGTCGGGACGGGACAGGACGGGACCCGGCAGGTCGGGATAGGATGAGATGGGTCAGGACGGGTCGAGACGGGACGGGACAGAGCAGGTCGGATCGGGATGGGATGGGTCGGGATAGGATGTGACGGGTCAGGACGGGGGCGGGATGGGTAGGGACGGGATGGGTCGGGACCGGACCGAGCGGATCGGGATGGGATGGGTCGGGCCGGGATGGAGGAGGTCGGGTCGGATCGCATCGGGACGGGACGGGACGGGTCGGATCAGGGTGGGTTGGGTCGGGCCGGATCAGAACCGAACGGGTCGTGTCGGGTCGCATCGGGACCGAACGGGTCGGGTGGGGTCAGGACCGGGATGCGGAGAACCCGGGGGGTCAGGACGGGACGCCGCCTTCCGCTCGGCCGGGGACCGAAGCGGGGGTCCCAGGGCGGGGGTCCCTGCCGGGCCGGGGGGGGTCCCTGCCCCGCAGCCATCACCGCGCTCTCCCCAGGCGTACGCGGCGGCGCCCCCGGGGCCGGGGCGGCTGCTGAAGGCGGGGGCCGCCGTGCTGATCGCCGGAGCCCTCCTGCTGCTGGCCGGGGCCATCGGCGCCTTCTACTTCTGGAAAGCCACCGAGCGGCAGGTGAGGGCGAGAGAGCCTGGAAGCGCATCCTCGCATGGAGACGGGGTGCGGGGAGGTTTTCAGCTGGTTTCATGGAAGAGGAACAGGCTGGAAACTTTTCTTGAGAGGTCGATAAAGAGGTCTTTAAGCAGATCTTTATTTTCTCCATGCTTAAATCCCCCCCCCCCCCCAAGAAATCCACCCCCCAAAAAACCCTATAATCATTATCTTTACTGGCTGTTTGGATGGAGCCTCGTGGAAGCGCATTTATTAACGAACATGAAACGTAACTTTGAGAGCACAGATGCCACATTGATTTCTGCTCGCAAACCCTCAGCAAGCTCAAACCCCAACAAGTCCCCGGGGATTCACATCCTGGACAAGCTCCAGCTCCCAGGACAAAAAAAGCATTGAAAGGGGAAAATTCCTTTTTCACATCATCTGCATTCTTGGTCCAGATCCTACCTGGACCCTCAAATATGTAATGCTATATTTAACCCATTAATAGGCACCATTATTTCACCCTGGTGGTTCGTATGACTGTGCATACACATAGACTTTTATGGTTAGCAGCTGTGCAGCAATTTTTGAAGTCATGATAAGTTTTCTTATTTACGTTTTTCTGGGGTACGGGGAAAACCCTGTATGCAAAGAACAAATCCGAGAAGCTGCTGATCAGTTTAAGAGCACTAGAATGTGATTAAATAATAGCTTTCCTTTCTGTTTACCTAAGATTTGGTTTAAAACATATTTGAAACATGATGGTGCGTACGTGAATGGAACTTGCTCCCTACGTGCAATTAGTATCTTTGAATTTACTTTGGAAGAAGCTTTGTACCGCCTCCAGCCCCGCGCCAGAACCCATCAAGGAGAGCCTTGTGCGAATCGCAGCAGCCAGAGCAGAGGTTCCCCCTGCGAGATACACCCACGCACAGGGGGATAATTCACATAATCAGAAAGTACAAGTTTTTACACCAAAAAGACAGGACACGTCGCTGACCTCTGGGACGTGCCATAAGAGCCATCTGCTTCTCTTGGCTTTTGAAAAGGGAAGGGGAGCCGAATGGGGAGGGAGGCAGGGAGCAGGTACAGCATATTCAGCTCTGAGCGAGTGTCAGAGTACAGGACAAAGTTTCCCATTTTTCATGGCTCCCGTTGTCTAAATTCTGCTTTGCAAAATGTGTCACATCCATAGCTGTCATTAAGCTTCAAAGCTGATCTCCAGGTGAAGACACGGGGAAAGCTTAGAGTTATTTTTCCAAGCTGCCTTCAAAGTCAGAAAGCTACGCTTGCCGTGCAAATGTTTAGGAAGCAACTGTAGAAATTATATTTAGGGTCATTCATAAAAAAAATAAGGTATTTTTATTGTTACTATTTTTATTTTAAATCTTTACATTCTCCTATAACGGATGAGGGTAACAAAGTCTCACCTCTAGCTCAGCCCCTGGCAGGGGACACCTTGTACACTGGTCCGGTTTTATGGACCATGTTCAACAAGAGTCCTAGACAGCCGAGAATACGGGACTGAATCTGTATAGCTGAGGAACCATAAATCTTTAGCACCTTAAGATTTTCCTGAGCGAAGGTGAGAGAAGAAGAAATTTGTCTCTAGCTGTCAGTGTAAATTTTTCATTAAAATGCTGCAAGGCTTTTTTTAAGACCAAAAGTAAACTGCTTGGGCAGCACTTTTAGCAGAGCTGCACAAGAGAATCGCAAAACCCCTCCAGATTGTGGTTCTCCAGCAAATACAAACCACACTGCAGCTTCCCTCATTGAAAACAGGATAAGAGCAAATTCGCTGACAAGGAAAATAGGAGTCTATACAACTTCACATCCAATTTAAACAAAGTTCACGTCCATTACAAGCTAGGAAGCATGTTCATATTCAAGAGGAACCCGTTTTCCTGCACCTCAGCAGAACATTGCAAGAGATAAATAGGGGTTGGCCTCCTTCAGTGCAGGATGCTCACTCCTGCTCTCCCCTTGGGAATCACGCCAGCATAAGAAGCGACTCCTAAAATATGGCCTTGGAGAAGGTTTTTAAGTCAGAGTGAGCCTGGATGTGGATTCGCCCCACATTGTTTTTGAAGTAAAACTGCAAGTGGTCCCTGGAGGAAGGACCTCAGGAGGTCTCTAGTCCTACCTGCTGCTCAGAGCAGGGACGGCTGTGGGGTCAGAGACGGTTGCTCAGGGCTTTATCCAGTCAGGCCGTGAAGGCTTCCAAGGATGGAGACTGCACAACCTCCCTGGGCAACCTGCTCCACTGCTGGCCTGCCCCAACGATCAAGTGTTGCAGTGGGGTGGCGGTGGTTGCTGGAGGGTTATCAAATGCCTACGGAAATAGAAGTTAGGAGCAGAATAGGATTGTAACAGTCAGATTGACCCATTGCCTGGTGTAGGAAGAAGGCAATAGGCAATTGCTGACACGTGCTACTGCTCTTTTATCGATTCCAGGTGTACAATGTTCACTATACGATGAGCATTAATGGAAAAGTACAAGATGGATCGATGGAAATAGACGCTGGAAACAACTTAGAGACATTCAAAACGGGAAGCGGGAGTGAAGAGGCTGTTGAAGTTCATGATTTTCAGATTGTAAGTACCACCACACTTGCCCTTCATGTAACATGCTCCAGCGCTGGACTCTAAGGATACCCTGCCCTGCCCGGACTTCACTGCCCCAGTGGGTCTCAGGTTCCAGCCCCCAGCTGGCTGGAACCACAACCACTCACACTCTCCCAGCTTACCTTTACAAGGCAGGCCGTTTCCTCCAAAACAAAGTCTAAGTGCCTTTTGGGGACAGGTCGTGCCAGGTCCCACTCCGGGAAGCAGTATGGATTAGGCTGCACCGGGTTTGGCTCCGCGTAACACTTTTCCTTTTCAAGCCACTGAACACAGCTGCAACATGTGCCCTTGGGGTCTTGCTAGAAAAACGTTCCCGGAGGCTGTGACACAGCCCCTGCGTGATTTCATATGATTTGAACCAAAAAAACCACCTCCCCCTCCCCAAAACATCACCATTTTAGGAGCACAGGGTGAACACTGTAAGTCGAGTAGATGCCAGGAGAGATGACTATACAGTGCTGGACTCGGGCAGCATCTCCACAGCTTGGCCTGGGTTCATCCCCAGGGGAGAGGATGGAGGCATTTAGCACAGCTTAAGCATCCGTGCACCAAACGCACAGTGCTGGGCCACTTGGGCTGACAGCAAACACACTGGGGTAGCCCAGGGGGTTGGCTGCGGCAGCTCAGCACAGAGCCTGGGCTAACAGATGCCGAACCTCAGCGGAGCAGTTCACCGAGCTGCACCACCTTTGATCTACCAAAGGCACATCTAGGTGATGTTGCAGAAACCTATTTACAGGGCCCCGATCCTGCGATTGATGTTCTCAGGGGTGAAACGCTCTACTTAGCTTCAGAGTTAAGTCCTCTGTAAGTCCAAGCAACACCTAAAATAGAGGTGGTGCTGTCAGGAAGACTTGCCCAGGGCTTCTGGAGCAGCCAGTTCCCACTTGCTGAATCCAGAACGGTGAGGAAATTCAGCTCCTTGGCTTCTCGGGAGTACAAACAAATCCACTCCAGGAGACCCAGGACCCCGACTTATCCTGACAGCTGCAGTCCAGCCTTCGTGAAACTCTCGTTAACATCACCATAGCAACATTATTAGCAGCTGGATAACAGCACCCACAACGAGGTCTTCTCATTTGCCTTCACCATTCCACATCTGCACAAAAGCACAATTGATGTCCTCCACGTGTGCCTCTAGTAAGCCACCGCCTGTCACAACCCGGTCAGAAATCAGCTCCCAACACCGACCAGGAAAAGGCACCTCCCAGGGATTGTGCAATTACAGCTGGCCGGGGACAGGCTCAGCCAGGGCAAAAGGATGCTGCCAGTTGGGCTTTGCGCCAAAAATGCACATCAAGGAGAAAGAAATGGAAGAGATGCGCTTCCAACGGCCAAGCATTTACATTAGCAGCTCCAGATTGACTGGCACCGCTCCAACAATTGCACGCTGGGCGAAGACTTGGATTTGGCAATATTAGGATGCTCCTAGCACGCTTGGTGCACCACGAAGTCTCATTCCCCTGTGCGCTCATCCCTGCATAGCCATCCCCTCTCTCACCGCTTCACAATCAGTCGTTTTGTTTCGATGGGCGTCTGTCCAACTGTACAGGACTTGCAGGTGCACGGGAGGAGACTCAGGCGCCTCAGTATTGTCCATCTGAAGCCCCACTAGATGCCTACAGTACCTACGATGCCCATACAAGGCAGATGAGAGAGGCTGTGATGACACCCATGCCTCCCTGGCCCGGCAGCTAGAGGCCGGGCAGAAAACCAGCATATCTCAAATGGCACTAGGTATTTATATTTAGGTGGTCGAATGGAGCTTATGCAACCCTATGAGAAACATGCAAACCTTGCCATCTCCAAGAAAGCATCTGAATTCATAACATAAAGGAGAGCTCTTTTACAGGTACCCCAAAACCTACAGCAGAAACATGGAAACTACAGACGAGGTTCCCCTGCCCAAGTGCTGGCATAAGGCTGGCAGATACAACCCCGGACCTACAGGAGACCTGCAGCCCTCTGGAGCTGCTGAGATACCCTTCTCTTGCTTTAAACTAGACATCCATGGTTTAGACAACTGCCTTTCACCCTCCTAGGCCAGATGAAGGAAGTCCCACACACAGATTTCTGCACCAAATTCCCCGTCACGAGCCTCCCCTCGCTGTCACAGCCACTTATGTGTATAAATTGGACCGAGCTGCCCCCATATTTTTGTTCAGTCTGTGTCACAAGGGTACCGCACCGCCAGCTAACACAATTTCGAAGCTGCCTACGTTGGGTGCTAAGTTACGGTTCAAATCGTGTCAACTAATTCCTTAACAGAGCTACTTTGAGTAGCCTACAGCTGGCATGGAGGCACTTATATAAAACACCCCCATCCTTCAGAAATGATGGAGTGAAAACTTCTAGACCCATTTGACCAAAACTGTAAAGCTAAAATGAAGAGGGAAGAGCATTTTATTGCAGCTGGTTTTAAGTAAGATTTAACCTTCAGACTAAAAATTCAGTGGGAATTTCAGCTGAGCTCAAGCACTTTCTTGGGGGCGGTGGGGAGCTGGAGGGCTGCGCACAACCCCCTGCCTTCTGCTTTTCCAGGGCATAACTGGAATCCGTTTTGCTGAAGGAGAAAAGTGTTACATCAAAGCTCAGCCGAAAGCTCACGTCCCCGAAGTTGATGCTATGACTAAAGCGAGCCTCTCATCCGAGCTGGTAAGGGGTAATTTAACTTATTTTTTAAAAACAAATCTTTGTATGGAGAGGGACTTAAAGGGGTATTTGAATACAAACAAAAATGACATATGAAAACCACTGAAGAAGTCACAGAATCACAGAATGGCAGGGGTTGGAAGGGACTTCTGGAGATCATCTAGTCCAACCCCCTGCCAGAGCAGGGTCACCCAGAGCAGGTTGCACAGGAACGTGTCCAGGCGGGTTTTGAATGTCTCCAGAGACGGAGACTCCACCACCTCTCTGGGCAGCCTGTGCCAGTGCTCTGCCACCCTCAAAGTCAAGAAGTTCCTCCTCATGTTTAGGTGGAACTTCCAATGCTTACGTTTGTGCCCATTACCTCTTGTCCTGTCACTGGGCACCACTGAAAAGAGCCTGTCCCCATCCTCCTGACACCCACCCTTTAAGTATTTATAAGCGTTGATAAGATCCCCCCGAGTCTTCTTTTTTCCAGACTAAAAAGACCCAAGTCCCTCAGCTTTTCAAAGTCATAGAACCATAGAATGGCTTGGGTTAGAAGGAACCTGCAAAGCCATCTAGTCCAACCCCCTGCAATGAGCAGTCATCAGTGGAGAGCTGAGGGTTCATTGACTGATTGCAAGGGGTCCCTGAAAGGGAAGAAAAGCAAGATTGGTGACAGAGATGCACTTATTATGCTGCATCCAGGGGCATGGTGGGAGTCTGCAGGCTGGGGAGTGGGGGAAGCCATGGACCAGCGTCTAGCAGATCCATAGGAGACCTCAATGACAAGCGTATCTGCCTGAGATCAGGCTGCACACAAGGCTGGAAGGGAGAGCGTGGAGGAAGCAACTGCTTTAGTCAATGCAAAGAGGGATAGTGGTAGATCCCAGGAGATTTCTATCAACACTCTTGAGCAGAAGCAGGGACTCCATTGCTCAAGTCCTCTGAGATAGTCAATAAGGGGGAACTGTGGAAAACATTATTGCAAAAATTTAGCTAACTCATAAGAAATAAGAGCTAAAAAATTCAAGAATTTGCCTTCTTAAATGGCATCAGGCTTCATTCTAGGACATCGTGTTAACTAAGTTTCATGGAATCTGCATCGCAACCACCACAAAAGCTGCAGTTCTCACCCAGATACTGTCAAAACCTCTCCTTACCTCACATTTGTAAAAATGCCCATGGCTTTAGGTGCGCAATGCCTGAGTTTCCCAGAGCTCAGACCCCCAAACCCATCGCTCAGACAGGAGTGGCTCCGGTGCCTTCAGTACAGCTGAGCCTGGGCACTGGCAGGGGCTCAGCCACCGGCAGGAGATCACAGGAGTTCCACAACCCCTTTCCCTGGGTTTGCTCTGATCCAGAGAAAATAAGAGCAGATACAATTAATTGGCAGAGCGGCGCTGTTAAGGCTGCACCTGCCTGCAATGCTGCCGTGATTACCAAACATCTACTTTAAAATGAATAGAAAAAAGGCGTGCCTAAATCCAGTCAGCAAGGCACCAGCAATGCTAAAAGGCCCCTGAAGTTGGTGAGGTTTTCCCCATGATGGGAAGAGATCTTGCCCAAATCCCAGGCAAGGACCTAGATCTTTCCCGCCTTGCCTTATTTTAAAGGCAGGCTGGGCTTCTTGACTTCATTAGCACTATTGCCTACAGTCAAGGTTTCAATTTTTCATCTTTTCGTAAGAATAAAGTCACAGTCCTGAAGACATTGTCCTAAAATAGTCAAAAAGTTATTTCTAATCTTCCACCTGGCTACAGTATACTTATTTCCTTGTCCTGTTTTCTCTGCATCTTCTCCAAAGATGCATCACCTACACAACCGCTGCAATAAATCGTACGCATGGAGGCCAAACCAAGCCGCCGACTCAGTGCTACCATTGGGATATTAACCTTTCCCTGTTGCTCAACTTTCCAGTTTAGATGCACAACAGGAACGGCCAAGTAGTATTTATTTTTCTAGAGCAAGTCCCCTCTCTGTATTTAGGAGAAAGTACGTAGTCTTACAACATGCATCATAACCAACACTGCCTATAAAAAAATGGTTGATCCAAATAAGCTTTTATAGATACCCAAACTCCGCCTGCTCACAAGTCAGGATCATCTCAAACAGAAACAAAGGATATTTTTATTTCTGAAAATTAGATTCAGATATTTCTGATGCTGATAAAAGCTTAAGTGGGAGAATATAAATAAAGAGCACTTCTCACTAGACAGATTGGATTGAGAACTTAAATGACTTGAGACCTACAAAAGAAATCAATAAACACATTAAAGGAACAGCAACGCGACGGAATAAATTGATCTAGTCAGTTATATAACAAGTTTTGATGACTTTTATGGAAGCAATTTAGAATTTTAACTTTGAAATCATACTGGTTTTCATGATTCACAAGTTGGTTTTCTTTTAATATTTCACTGTTGCTATAAAATACTTACACATTTTATGTAAAGTAATACTTTGAACTAACAACTTTAAAGAATCAATCACTGGCATTTTCCTACATTACTTTGAAGATATGAACCAAAAACCTGCAGGGTACACTTCAAAAAGGCAGGCTCCTTTAACTCGCACTTCAAGCTTTTGGTCAATTGAATTGCTTTCACCAAACGAGACCTTTAATCAGACCGATCACGTTGCCTTAAAACTGGAAGCTGGAGCAGTTCTCAAGCTATAATCCTCTCCAAAGCTTTTGAATGAGATTTTTTTTTATTTTTTTATTTCCCCCCTATTGTAAATACAGTTAACTCTTGAGAGTACATCAAATGAGAACGGGGCATGATAAAAGATTCGGGTCTTGATTTTAGCTGGTGTATTTCATTGCTGCTCTGCTGAAGGTGGTAAATCTTCACAGTTTCTACCACCTGAAAAATCTGGTGCTTTGGGCTGAAAGATCTCCAACGCCTAGTCCTTGCACAGGGGGCAAAAGCCTTCCAAGAGAGAGACGGGTGAAATTTTAGCCCTAGCAAAGCTGACAGTAGTTTTGCCGTTCATTGCAGTGGTGGCAACCGTTACTCGGGCTTTGGCTCGGTACAACCCGTTCACATTCATGAAATACAAGGATGCTCAGTATTAGCTGCAGCAGGTGATTATTCAGTTTGATGCTCAAGAATTAGCAGCAAGCAGGCACCTGACTGTTCACTGAGCTAGCAAAAAATTTATGCTCTTCTATTTGCAGGAAGATGAAATCATGCCTGTGAGATTTGACGAAAACTCCCTTATCTGGGTGGCTGCAGACGAGCCTATCAAGCATAACAGTTTCCTAAGCCCCAAAATTTTAGAGCTTTGCGGGGATCTTCCAATTTTCTGGCTGCGACCAACGTATCCCAAAGGTAACGCTTCTTTTATTTGAAAAGTATGTTATCCCTCCCTTCATCTAAATACCTCCCCCAAATCAGGTTTGCCACCGAGACATGCACATCTGGAACACCAGGATCCTTTCCTCCTTTGCCCAGCCTGTCTTCCCAAGCCCTTGCGGGCTGGTGCCAACACTGCAGGTTTGGAGTTTATCCATGCTTCCTAGATGTTTTCTATATTTGTATTTCCTGAGACAATTTATATAGCCCATGTGGGTGGCTTACCATGAGATGAAACCGTCCCAGAGAGGTCAACCTCCTCCTACAGAAGGACAAGACTTGCACTAGCTTAAACAAGGCTTAAACTAGCCCCCAAAACGTTTAGGCAGCTGACACCAGGATATCAGGTACCTACAGGTATCAGGAACACTATACCTCGACAAGAATTGGGGAATATCAAGCTCCTGATCTGGGACCATAGCCTGTCCCGTTCTCTACCCAGCTTCTCCAGAGGATTTCACTGGAGTAGAGGGACAAGATGCTTTAGGTAGGCAACCGGCAAATGAAGTTTATGAGGTCCTGGCGGCAGTCCCAGGACTGAAGTTCTCCCATCACCCACAGCCAAGCTTAGCAAAAGGTGTTCAGGGGTCACCAGGGAGGCAGCAACTTCTTCAGGTAACTTCCAGGCCTGGGAGGAGAAGAGAAGGCTTGAAAAGATTTAACTCCTCCTTGGCCCAGTTAATACTGGAACGCTCAAAGGGGGGGGGGGGAAGAGGAAAAAAAAGAAAAGAAAAAATCCCACCACATTTTAGAGCACCTGTGGATCCAAACTGCCAATATTTTCCACTTTTCTCATGACCCTGCATATCCCACTGGGCAACAAAGAGCAGTATCAAAGCTGTCCAGAAGCTGTTTCCACTAGTTTCACCAGCTGCCCTTGGGAGCAGGGCACCAGTCTGTCACAAAAGCACTTTAAAAAAAATGAGATGCACATGACCGGTCCTGCTAGTGCTGGCAGCTGCTGCCGAGTTAACATCAGTGACCACAGGGTGGCTCAAAAAAAAAACCCCAAACCCAACCAAATCTCCTCACACCCGTTTTGTCTACAGGGGAGGAAAAAGCGGCAGGGGGGGGAAGGCCATCTCACACCCCTTTGGACTCACACTGTCTGCAGATACAACACAGGGAGGCAAGCAGCTCCCATGGAGATGCTCATCAAGTTTGCCACCACAGTTTTGTCTCTCCCTCTGCCCCCCTCCCCCTTTTTTAAAAATATTTTTTAAAAAAAAAAGAAATAATCACAAAAACCTTAGTGTGTGGATAAATACAAGGACACGCTGAAGATTATCCTCCTGTGATTATTTCTTCAGATAGCCCAAGGAGAGAAATGAAGAGAAACAAACGCCAATCAGAATCAAACTTTGATACAGAAGACTTGGGAGCTGCTACTGAAGAAGTAAACACCAGATCGCCCACCACGCAGCTGACTCGAGAGCTCCATCACCAATCTAACGAGACCAGGCCAATGGGACAAGAAACCGATGAAACGCTTAATCCGGACAACCCATATAATGTAAGTATTTGCACTGTAATCTTCTTTCAGAGCCCAAGACTGTTGTAGACAGGTAAATACTGGTGATGGTGGGTTTTGTTTGTCTGTCTAATCTGCACAGTCTTTGGCTGTTCAGCTTTTCTCCGTAAGTAGAGACTTGTAAAACACCTTCCAAGAAGTTAAAAAAAAGTCTTCCCCCAGTCCTCTTCTCTCTCCCTCAACATAGTTTTCATTAGACTTCAGTCTGAAACAAGGACAAATGCTTGAAGTGCCAAGATTACGGCAATTGGTGCCAAGTGGCTTTTCAGGGTTCCGATCCACATGGAAGCAGCACTAGCAAGGTTCCAACCAGGACAGCAACCATCTGAAAACAAACCAAAGCTGCTCTTGATCAGACAGCTGATCCCCATCATGTACTGACAGTGTAAAGAAAGAGTCCAGTAGGTAGAAACATAGTTTGCCCTCAAACAGAAATTAGTAACAGAAGTGACTACTACAGAGGAAAGCAGTAGTAGCGCCTGGTTGCAAAGAGATTAGGGTTAGGCCAAATAAATGTGTTTTCTCAGCCCCTTCTCTATGAGAGTAAACAGTCCTAAGTCCAGCAAGCAATTCACAGAAGAGAACCCGTTCAGAGGCACCAACAGTGGGTGGAGGATGAGAATCATAAAGTTTATTCTCGCACTTTGAGACGAAGCAGTCCGCAGAAAGAGCACAGGAGCCGCCACGCTGAGCCCCAACACCTTTGTCGCGCCGCAGGAGACCTGACTGTACGGTAGGCACCTTCCAGTCTACTGCACCAGCGCCAGACAATTTACACCCACCATTTGGTGCAGCAGGAGCAAGTCATTTTAATACAACACTGTCACAAGATAAATGCCTCCTGCTTTGGAAGTAAGTCCCAGCTCTGACTTGACATTTATGCAACAGCAGGAGATCATTATACTGTGACAGCGTTCTGCCGAGTTGACATCCCTTAATTAAACTTAAATTAATCACTCCAAATAAAGTGGATCTAAATCGACTCTCTCACGAGGTCAGTAAAACAGCAGCGGCTCTGGAATGTTAACTTCTCACAGCTACTAATGGGACCATGTCCCATGGGGTTCAAGCTGCCCTGTCTCTGGAGGGCAGCGGCAGAACCACTGCCACGGGTCCCTTCTTCCAGCCAGAGGGACCCCGGGCCGAACGGAGAACGTCTCATCAGACACGGTCACCAGACTTCCCTCAGCCTGCAGGGCAGGATTCACCTTCACTAGCAGTTCTTCCATAGATGCCTATATCCAAGCTTTCTTTAGAGGCAGACTCGTTCAATTCAAAAGGACCACTAATTACACTGTAGGCCTTTCCCGTAGGATGAAACGAATCCTCCCTAGAACCATTTCTCTTCACCTGCTATGAGCAGAGTCTGGACAATGAGCACAGGTGTAGAAGGTCACACTGCTGATACCTGAATTCAAGGATGATGGATCCTGCCCAAGGAAAGGACGCCCTCCCTGCTCTCACAGCTAGGGGCCCGAACGACACCGAGCTGTCACTAGTGTCCCGTACAAGCCCAGACAAGAGATGGCACCCCCTTTCTGTGCCTCACCTTTTCGGTGTGCTGCTAAGTTTTCTGAATGAAAAATGCTCAGGTAAAAAGCTAAGCGTTACTCTTCAATTTGTTCTTTGCTGCTGCTTTTCCTGAAATAACACCAATGGGAAAAGAACAAATGAGTTTCAAAAAGCAGAATATCCAGGTTACTTTTTCTCCCAGAAGGGAAGAAAGGAATTTTGAAGGGCAGTAGCAAAAGCCTGCCTTTACATATTTTTTTTTACATATTTTTTTTACATATTTTATGCATGTCTTGCTCCACATAACTCCTTACTGTCAGATACAGAACAGGCAGAACTCTCACTGTCCACAATGCATCTAAGTGTGGCCAAGAGGAAAAAAAAAAGGCAGACTGAAGACAAGGGAGAAATATTCAGAAAACTTCAGCGTACTAGCTTCCTGAATTATTTCCTGGGAATGCTGTATAAAGCATTAAAATACAAAAATTAAAACAAAACATTAAAAACACAGCACACACTTCAGACATTGTCATCTACATAAAAGACCCAGACAACCATCTTGAAATCTTTTCCATCGCTAGTATTTATTGGGAGTTTACTGCTTCTGGATCTTTTGCAAGGACTGTAGAAGAAAAATAATGAAGTAAGAGCTCCCTGTTGTTTCTTTCCATTTTACACGGGTGACTGCACCAATTCCACACTTCCACCAAATACAGCAAGACGAAAGAGAAAAAAAAAATAAAGCAAGATGCACAGGTCAGTTAGTAGGAGTTCTGTTAACTTTGACAGGACCAAGATTTCAGTTTTTATCCGTTGTAGGGTTCTACATTCTGTGAGAATGAGAGCAGCGGGATGACGTTGAGTATTTTCCATTTCAGCAACTGGAAGGTGAAGGGATGGCTTTTGACCCCATGCTGGATCACCTGGGCGTGTGCTGCATCGAATGCAGACGAAGTTACACGCAGTGCCAGCGAATTTGCGAGCCTCTCATGGGCTACTACCCATGGCCTTACAACTACCAAGGCTGCCGTACCGCCTGCCGAATCATCATGCCCTGCAGCTGGTGGGTTGCTCGCATCATGGGTGTCGTGTGAGAAAAAGCATCCGGATCCTTGGCAAAAGAAGCAGGAATGCAACGACGACAAACTGGTAAAAGACTACAACCAAAGCAGCAGTACCAATCCTGGGTTTTAAAAAATAAATAAATAAATAAATAAATCAAAGTGTGCGTTACTGCACCAAAAGCAAAGTCAGATATTCTAACCGTAAATAAAAATTTGCAGTTAACATTCCATTAGCTTTACAAGCGATAAGGGTATACAAGCACTTACTGAATTCAAAAAACTAAGACATCCCCAAAAAAGACAGTATTAAACTTTGCTCACAAACTGGTTTAGCAGTCCAGAAGCTTGCTCATAAATCCAAATTCAGCCTTTCGAAACAAAACCCTCTCTTTCCAAGCTAGATGTGAAAATTTACGTCCAATTAGGCAACTAGCTCAACTTGTACACTTGGGAGTACCTTTCATCCATGTAGCTTACTTAAATAAATCACAAGTTAAGTTGCTCCCCGTTGCTATTCATACCGAGTTGCCAGGTCATTATGAATGGTTATAAACCAATTACAGCATACCTTTCCCACAAAGCTGCTCCAGGGGACACGGGAAAGCGCATATTGTGCTAAATCGGAAACAAATGGCAGGAAAAGGGGCTGCGGAAGGGAATGTGCGTGGCCGCAGAATCAAAACCCTTCGCACATCCCAACATCAAAGAAACCCCTCCATCAAGAATCTTGTATCCATGATACCACTGTAGTGTCTAACAAGTATCTGCTATCCAGCTACTACGGCAAAAGTATTTACATGCAGTTGTAGACCAAAGAGTCTCAAGACCCTTCAGAATCTACAACAGCCACTGTATTTATAAATCCTTGAACTAGACACTTTTGACACAAGATTACAACCCCTCTTTATTCCACATGGATAGCAGCCATTCATGCTAGCTCCTTTAGCTTTGCTGAAGCTAACCTCCATTCCCTGCAAGAGAAACTGCTTACCAGTAAGGAGAAAAAAAAAAAAAAAAGAAAAGAAAAAAGGTTTATAACCTCACCCTTTTTGCTTACTTGCAAAACTCTGCAATTACTGGGATTGATCCTATTACATATTAAATCTCGGAGGAAGGTACTAAGCTGAAACACTCACAAAGATGGAATGACTTAGGATTTCTAGTCTTGAAAAACAAAGACAGAGGTACTGCACTGCCTTCATCCACACTATACGTCTCGAACTCCACCACTGAGTTTATGGAGCCATCTACACAGGCTTTAAACACACAATGGTCCAATTTTTCTTAAGTTCAGTTTCTGGAGCATTCATTTTTGTGACTAAACAGCTCTTGAGGTGTTGCAAGCCCAGTAATGTTATTAACACTGCGTGACACACAGAAAAGAGGAATTAATTTGACATAATCGTGGCTTAAAGAAAATAAAGACAACCTCATGTGGAATGCTAAACTGCATATCTAAAAAGCAAAGTGTTAAATGAGAATAAGATGAGAATAGAATTCAGTATTTTGCTCTATTGTAGTTGTTGTTTTTTTTTTAATATAAGCTTCACCTTCCCCTAATCTGAAGAACAGACTTGCTTTGAAATAATTAAATTAAAAACTTCTTAAAGTGGGATTTCAAGGCCTGTTAAATTTGAGTTTCTGCTTTTCAAAATGAAAATGACCTTGATCATTTTGTTGTTTTAGAAGTACATAATTCATATGCTTAGAAAAGTCAGGTTTCCTTTTGTTTTGTGTTTGTTTTTTTTTTTTACTGCAGATTAAACAAATACATTAAAAAACAGCAACCACCTTCTGTGCTTTTTTCAGTGTAGAAAGTGTAACAGTACCTTTACGTACATGTTCAAGAACTGTTTGGAGAGGAAAACAAGGGGATCGGCAGGTGAAACACTGAAGGCAAAGAGAAGGAAATGTGACTGTATATATGAACTGGACTGTTGCTCTCTTGCATCTAAGGCCATCTTGAGGCAACCCATGACCTGCTTCTCCCTGTGACCCCCCAGTAAAAAAAAAAAAAAAAAAAAAAAGTCTTCAGAAGATGATAAAAAAACCCCAGTCTCGTAGGTGATTTCCATGTCTACGCATTCTTAACAAAATTAACTTTTTTACCAAAAGCTTACATGCTTTGTTTTCTATAGGCACTCACAAAGCACGTAAGAAGTAAAAAAGCATCCTACTCATGGATGCATTAAACTGCCACATGCAGCATGTACATCTTGAGAACTCTTCTGTACGCAGCATGCCAAGAAAGCCCCAGTGATCACACGAGAAGCAGATACACTACTTACATGGTCTGTGACTAGTAAAATTGCCGGAACTACAACATTGCCTAAGTACTTCACAGAGGGCACAATTTACCCATTTCCAAAAGAAATGCAGCAAAATGCCTTCCTCAACTCATGCTTCAAAGTAAGAAAATTTTTGTTTACCTACATATTGCATTCAAAGTAAAAAGTAAAGATCTCTTGCTGCGGCAAGGTTGAAAAATCTTATTTAAGTGCAACATCTAATTTTGAAGGAAACATTCTGAGGCGACACAGGAACAACAATAAAACCAATGATCCAACAGCATGAAAAGACGTAGCAATATTCCCTGCAGTGGTGGCTCAGGCTACAGTTCTAGCTATCCGCAGTGATCCCATTCATTTCTGTACAGCATTTACTACCAATGTTGAAGACAAGTCTTCCACTGCCACCACAAATATAATATCTTGCACACCAAAGAGGTTGTTACAACATGTCCACATTTGGGCGGCTGGGGAGCTGGGGGGGGGGGATGTTCCTGGAATCTGACCCTGTGCTAGTACAAATCAGTTCAAAACCATCCTTTGGCCAAAGTTTAGGCGAGGAGGAAAGAAAGAGGGATGAGCTTGTCACCAACAGTGTTTCCCAGCCACAGGTGGGTGGATGTTAGAGCACCACAATTCTACTATCCCTAATCACCCATGTGGTTGCGTACTAGGAGGATTAGGATGGCAGAGCAGATTAAAGCAGAAAAAGGGGATAAATACAGGCTGGTGGAAAAGAGAAGGAAAACAGCCCACAAAGCCATAGAATTAGAAGGACTGAAATCCAGTGATGGGAAGGCAGGAGGAGTATCTTTTCTGCATCTACAGCCCCTTTTTCCTCCACTTACAAGGAATGAACCTGAGTCTCCTCTCCCTTTTTCCTTTTTGACGTGGGAATCATCCTCCACTTGTATCTACACCAAGAAAGTAAGATGCAGCTGGGGGGCATAGTAGGGAGAGATCTGTCTGCTGCTTTCCATGTAACACTTCACCCCTGCTGCAGCACGAATAAATTCCAAGAAAGTTTCAGCGAAGAACAGATTGATCACTTGTTCCATGCAGTGCAAAAATAAAAAAAAAATATTAAAAAGTGTAGAGAAGCATAAAACTACAGTTGGCAAAGAACAGGCTGTTGATTGGCACATTGGGGTGGACAGAATCTCCGCTCAGAAAGGGCAAAAGTTAGACTACACCAGCAGCAGCACCATCTTCTGCTTCTGAGAGGCTCAACTGATCTTTTACAAACACTGCACGAATACCAGAGATGAGAGGCAGCCTTAAGCTACAACAGACAGGCATTTTCTATGACCCCCAGAACAGTAGCAGAGAGTAATCCCATCTGTGATATTAAATGGGAAAGCTACTATTACCTCTTGCTGTCCTGTTCCCGTATTTGCAACAAGACCATAAATCGGAGCACTGAGGTGAAACTGCCTTGGTCTTCTGTACAGTACTATCTACAGATGACCAGAAGGCTTGGGGAAAAAAACCCTCAAGAGAAGCCTGAACACAATTAAAATATCATCCACTCTATCCTTGCAGGCAGTTCTCTGCCTCCAGCCAACTCATTGCCAGTCCTGCAACAAATTCCACTCATCCTCTCCCGAAGGAAATTCCCTTTGCCACTGGTACCCTTCACAGCCTCTATCCAACCTCCAAGCTCCCTGCTAGTTTTCTCTTGACCTAGGGCTTCTGGAATCATTCTGTGCATGTGTTTTGCCAAGACCAAAACATCTATTGTTCATAAAGCACCTTCACAACAACTTCATAAGGAGATTTTGACTACTGCTTTAATCCAATCCCTTCCCACCAGAAAAAAAACAACCCCCCTCCCCAACCTCCCCCCAGTTCCACCCCCCCATAAGGTAAGAAGGGCTGCTATTATCGGTTCACCTAAATTGTCAGGTGGAACAGATACAGATTATCTGTCAGTGCTCAGAAACATGCTGGAATTATGTTTAGACGCACCAACTTGGCTTACAGGATTGAGATGGACAGGGAGGTCTACCACTTGATTGCTACAAGTTTTAGCCCGAAGCTAAAGCATTACATTTGCATTACATATGCCTCAAGAGTACGTAAGTAGCGATGCATTTTATTTTACTTTTTGCCTTAAGCTAAGTGAATCGAGTCCTAGAGCAGTGAAACAGTACCCACTTAATACAAGAATACCCTGTGCTTATCTGACAAAATATTCCCATGGACTTTCTGTAAGTGAAAGCAGACAGAGGAACCCCTACCGTGTTCCCTTCAGTAAGAAAGAGCAACTTGATTGGCAGAAAACATCCTCAAATTACTTTTTCATTTCTATTTAAGAGATTTTTATCTAGACTTTTCCCATAGCGAGTCTTTGCTAAGCACTGTTAAGTGCTCTGAATGACGTTTATAAAGCAAGGCTGGCCAGGAGACAAGAACCCAATTTTGTGACAAAGTGAAGCACTCAGACATTTGTCTTCCTTCTGCATTAGAAAGGAAGAAATGCCTTTCAGAGCATAAATAAAAAGCAGCAAAGCACTTATCCAGGAGAATCAAGTTCAAGTCCCTGTTCCAAATCCAGTCAACTTCAATGTTAGCATCCCATATGGATGCCAAATGCTCTAGGTATTGAGCAACTAGTTACTCAGAACTCTCTGAAGGGCAAGAAATTTCCCACTGAAGACAACAAACCTTCACTGAAACATGCCACAAGTATACGCTTTGAGAAACTCTTCCAAGAAGCAGACATTGCTCAGTGAGAGTCAAGAGGTAAGGCACACACAAAAACCTTCCTAAATCCAATCCATCCCCCTTCATCGTACTCAAAGCCCAGGATAACATTCAGTTCTGAAGGTCATCAAATCCAAGCTTTGGAAAACATGAGTCTGTTCTGGAGAAAAAAGTGATTCAAAAAGAAATCCAAGGCTTGCACTATAGAATAATCATGACCTAAGTGCATCAAGAAACTGCAGCTATAAGACTGCAGTCATAGTCTACAGCTGCCAAGTATGATGTTCTGAAGTTCACAGATATGGCATACATCCCAAAACAAGCTCTTTTTAAGATTTGTGAGATTTTAAACCCTTGGTATTTATCTACTGCACAGGTACAGTAACAATACTAGGAAAAAAACAACCCACTGCACTTCCTCATTGTCACTCCAAAACTTAGATTCCTAGTCTGCAGGAGGAACAGAATACTTACTTTCTTCCTCCTTAGTTTTCAATCATCTTTTACATACATTTACTACTGTAACAGGTGCAGACTTCACTTGTCCTATTAAAACACCTGTTCTAATAGCCTTTATATTTTACCAAGCTAATCCAATTCTCCCTGCAGTAAAATAACATATCAAATACAAAGAAAACAGAATAACAAACAATCTGGAAAAGCTTACGTAATTAGGAATGCAAGAAAAAGTAGCAAACTTAAAGCAGCATCCAATGGTTAGCAAGGAATGAAGTAGCTCCCAGGGGGCTGCCAATACTTGCAGTTCATGGGGTTTTCTAGAATCATAGAATATTCAGGTACCTCTGAATTCCCAAAAGACAGCAGCACGTGGAATAGGCATGTTTACCACAACTTTGTAAGTTCATATTCCTTTCACAGAACCACAGAATGGTTGAGGTTGGAAGGGACCTCTGGAAGTCATCTTGTCCAACCTCCCTGCTCAAGCAGGGCCACCCAGAGCCAGGTGCCCAGGACCGTGTCCAGACAGCTTTGGAGCATCTACAGGCCCTTGCAGGCTTGTATTCAAGCACAGACGTTATCTCTTATGTTTCTCTGTTCTTTCGCTGTGAATACTGCTATTTAAAATTTGATCATGATGGAAAAGCTGAACTGATAGAAACAAGGATGTATGGGCTCTTTTCTAAAATATAAATGGTTTCCAGTATTCTGAAATAACAGAACTTCAAGCAACTGCTTGCTATCTTTGCTTTCAAGCAACTGCAATAGATCCTTCTTTTTGAATATAGAAGGCAGACAAAGGACCCACTTTTCTGTAGAAATTTCCAGTCACTACTGACTTTCTCCCTTCCATCGCATATGACTGCAG
This sequence comes from Chroicocephalus ridibundus, assembly GCF_963924245.1. NCBI lineage: Eukaryota > Metazoa > Chordata > Aves > Charadriiformes > Laridae > Chroicocephalus > Chroicocephalus ridibundus. The sequence goes on along the minus strand of NC_086284.1, from coordinate 37,145,658 downwards.
TTCAACCTATCACCCAGGTGGAAGGACTCCATAAGTAGAAATTTTATGTCTGCAACAACAGCAATCTCATCCTCTTCACTGAACACAAGTTTTGCTCCCACACACACCAGTTGCTTTTTTTTTTTTAAAGCAGTGTATTCACATCCTTACCTATATGCTTTCAGTGATGCCCCCACTGAAAAATAAGATTACTAAAAATGAAATGAAGCAACTTCCGTATAGAAAAAGTTATATTTACAGTTTTATTTAGCAGAGTTAAAGAGCAAACAATTTTAACACTGTTGTTGAAAAGTGTTTTTACCCAAAGTTGCCAAGATCTAATAAGTTATTGAACAGAAATATCGGGCGTAAGGCAATAATCCTGACCAGCCCATTAGAGATCACACCATCCCCAAAGAGCAGAGCTGATAAAGGCGGTAGAAAATTTAGGCTGTGATTGACTCTATTTCCAAAAATTAGACAGAGATGATGAAAATAGGGTTCCACTCTTGAGTATATCTTTAACATCTGCAGATGAAGGAACTTCTAAAGCACGCAAAATGCAAAGACAATTCCTGTTTCCAAGGGAACATTCAGTGCTTTGAATCCAAGAATGCTATGTCCATACACAGTGGTCAGTACATGACTATGGCAACACATAGATGGTAAAAGATTAAAAATAGGATTAGAATTTTTTCCATTCCATGTCATCAGGAGGATTTACTTCTACCTTCCTTTTACCAACGTCAGACCAGTTGGTGCTCAGAACTGTGCCTCCAGACTCCATCTGCAACATGAGAGAAAACTTGTTTAGTTTGCTAGAGAAATTCTAGCAACATAAAAGCCACATTTCTTATAGCAGATTAACAAATTCTGAAGAAAGGTGAAGAATTTAGCTTCAAGTAGAAGCAGCTTACATAGGAATTCTGTGTATCAATAGAATAAAATCTGACAAAGCTGTCATTCAATAATCTTCAGCCCAACAATACTTGGCCACAATGAGACGTTACTTCACTAACAAGAAGCTTTTAAAAGGTCAGTCAGGTTCTTGCATACATGGGCTACAAATACAAGGAACTAGATATAAACAATTAAAAAGTATTCGATCCCTTCATTCATGGCAACTCTTCAGGCTCTGGATGAGTCAAACCCTGTATTTCCTTTGATAACACTTATTGAAACAAAGAGATCATTGACGAAGCACAAGCTTCAGTGAGGCACAAACTTGGACTTAAAGAGTCACATTCGTTAGTGTACAACATTGTAGCTTTCAGCGAGACTCATTACACCAATAGCTCTGACAAAATCACTGCCATTCATTATAGGCCCAAGGCTTTGGTAGCCAGAGGCTTCCCAGTTCATGCAAAGCTTAGTAAATTGTGTCAGCATGCAGTTACACATTTTTTTCAAAGAAAAAGAGTGAAGACTTACAAACGATTTGTTCATGGCACGTTTCACTTCATCTGTACCATCTGAATAAATCTGCTGGAAGAGTTTATTTAAAGCAGCGTCTCCTTCTAACTTCTCATTCTTCTCCTCCTCTTTGATTTCAACTACCAGTTTGTCCCAGTTCCTCGTATAGTGAGAGGATGATGGATATAAGTGCTGGGTATCTGAAAACAGAAGTGTTACTTAACTAAGCATTTTCTCACGACTTTTAGAGCAGCAGAGAACACATAGATATATATGTATCCGATGAATCAAGAGACAATAATGGAACATGAATCCGAAAATGCAAATGGATTCTTCCTTATTGATATAAGCATTGCAGTAACAAAAATAAAGGAAATTAAGGAATGCTACAGACTATGTTCAGCAGCTGCAAAAGTTTACATTTAAGTAAAGTTACATAATTTAGTTATCCAACAACAAAGTGGTGGATAACAGCAACGCAAATAATTGAAGTCAAAACAAGGCAGAAGATATTGGCTGACAGCAAGAAAACAAACAAAAAAAACCCCAAACCAGCCATCACCCTAGAGACATAGGAAAATTTGAGCTAAATTTCAAAAAATATCTGAAAGCAATAAATGAGGAAGTTCAAATTCTCTCAAAGACAGACTGTTAATCTGTCTTGAAAACCTGCAAAAGTATTACTTTAAGAGCGATGGAATACTGAAGTAAATAATAATTAATTATTTAAGCAACAACAGAGGCATTACAATGCACAGAACTGCAAAACAGTGACCAAAACAGATAGCAAACAGATAAACCCAGAGGAGTTAATGACAAGCATATATCCTTAACAATCCATAGATTAATGGAAGTTATGACTAAATTTAATACTTAAGTTTTAGTAATGCCCTGCAGACTTTTTCCTGTCAATTCTTGGCAGCAAAAACAAGGCTATTAAGCTTTTCATTGTAAATATGAAGCAGTGTTTTTATAAACAATATTTAACACAAAAAAATATTATTAATAACTGCAAGTAACTTAATACAAATAAACCATTTAATACTTAATAGTTCAGAGAACAAACCTGGTGTAAATTGCTTTAACTTAGGAGAATCTCCCTGCCCCTCCAGCTTCTCCCATCTTACAGCCTCCGGCTTCTTCATTTTTATCTCAACCTACAAAACACAAGACAAAGAACGTATTAATCCAGATGGCAAAGAACTCTGCCAAATAGGCTTGAATTAGTTGGATCCTGTCGCAGTAAGAAAATAAATTTGCTTTCAGAAACACAGTCTCTAATATGAAACCTGTATTTTAACAAAATGTACCCACCTTACAAGATGAAGTTACATGACTTCAAGTCACAGGTCAACTAAGCTCTTATGTGGCTGCATAGCTCTTGTATTGGACTTTTACCCTTTTGTTTAGTACCACATACTTCCTTTTGCTTACTATTCACTTGGTTCTTTTTGTAAATTATGGTATCCCAAAAGTAATGATCAGTCCCAACGTCTCTCTACTGCCAGGCACCAAAGTATTATCTTTCAAGCATCCCGTTCTTGCCAGCCAGCTCTAATAATTAAACAGTACTTTTGAAGGACTGCAAAATCCAACTTTATCTAGGTTTACATTTCATCCACCAAAAAAATTCATATTTTATGTGCAGTACATAAACCAGAGAAACATCCTGGGACTATGCAGATCTTCCCACTGGAGAAATTCAGAAGCTGTATTAATTTGGTTCAATGAACACACACTGCTATGGAGAAAACTGTCTAGTATTCATTGACAAAACTGGCAATTAAAAATAGATATGGTTGCAATTATCATAGGAGATCACAAAATTAAGTGAAGTATGTCATGCCCTATTCACAACTACACGTAATCCCATTAGACAACCATATTGAAATGTTTTTTCGTAATTAACCTTATCCTTTGGTTGCAGGGTTACAAAGTTGCAAAACAATGTCTGCAAAACAAGGACTGTCTAATGTCACTCCAAACAACAAATTCACTTAAGAAAATGTCACAAAGTTCACATGACGCTATTAATTAACTGAAATCAGTGCCTGCTAAACTTCAGCAGTTCCTTATTTGTGAGCAGCTCAGCAGAAGTGAGTTCTTAGCTCTACCTAAAGCCACTACAACCTGGGGATCCCTGCAGACCCAAGAACAAAGGCACCACTGTACAAGCCAACCCTAGACATCCTAACAGCAAGCTCCTCGCACAGCATCAAGTTGATCTGAAACTCGAACCTTACTTAATCCATTCTTCAAATCAGTCACTGGTAAGCAACAGACTGAGATACCTTATAAAAATAAAGAAATGAGCTCATTTAAGGTTCAAAGCTTCCACGTTTGCAATCATGATGCATTTTAAGAATCAGAATATTTAATTACGATTGCTTCTTTTTGTATTTTTCCCCCTGGGGAAGCTACCATTTCCCTAGACAACTTTAAATACTTTTTTCCCATCACTAACTTGTAATAACTGAGAAAAACAAATGTTTAAGAAATGAGGCATGGAATGCCCTTCAAGGCAGGGAAGAGTTTCAGTAAGTTTTTAAGTCCAACACCCACATGCATTTGACTTCCCACTCCCCATGTCTGTTGGATTTCCAATGTTTTTAGCAACTTTTTCAGTAACAAATTAAGCATCAGTTTTTAAAATAGTGCAAGTCACAGAACCAAAAATAAACAAACAAAATACCGTATTACTCTAGTTGCTCAAACTATGTCCCTAAAGAAGGCCTGTATTCCAGAGTTTAATATTGCAATCTGTAAGGACGCAGATTCTGTTCAAACTATGCAGAAGCAGCACTCAAACTGTGCCAATGATTAGTCTTCAGTAGAACTAAACAAGTCAGCAAAGGTTCCTTCACTGAACTCTTCTAAAAACACTTTGGAAATTACAACCTGAAAGTTCATTTTTGAACACCTATACTCATAAATCTAATGCTCTGCAATTAGCTTAAGGAAGCTAAAATATTTGTATATCTAAGACAAACACGTAGTTCCACAAGTGCCAGAACTACCAGGGTTGGGTTTTTTTTCCAATGGATTTGGAGCTCATGAGTCAAACATTTAAGTTAATTAGCCACTTACAAAGGCACTGATTTGAGTATTAATTATAACTCATTTCAACCTGAGGAAACTGTATGACCAATTCATTTGTACATTTCAGTTGAGCATACCCCTATATGATCTATTTGAAAAAAAAAAAAAAAAAAAAAAAAAGAGAGAGAGAGAGTAAATGCTTGATACTGAGACTGCTCAACCCTATACATCTTCAATTTCTCTTCTGTTTGTTTCTTCCTTCACTATCTGCTCCTATCTCTCACTTCAGGCTTTCCACCAGTGTCTTTCAGTATTTCAAATACAGACTATTTCATCCACACCAAGAATGACCTCTAATGCAATGTAACGCTTGATGGGAACTCCTAAACATGGACTTTTTTCTTCTCAGAATAAAACCCTCCTCAAAGAACGCTTATAAAGACCTTTGGCTATTCATCAGAGCATTCTGCCCACACACAAAAAGAAGAAAAAAAGGAAGATCTTTACTTCTGCTGCTCCAGTAATCCCCCTCTTTTTTAATCTGCTAGTTCTTACATTTTCGTCTCTGAAACTGTCCCTAAGATGGTACTAGATGACAAACATCCCTAAGGAAAAGGAAATGCTACAAACTAATTCCCAGTGCAAGATGCAGATTTCTTAAATCTAAACCATTTCAACCCTGCCGAGCTAGAAGTATAGACAGCTGAAGAATTGAGACAGAATGTATTTATGACATGATTAAACCTCTACCCCATCTACTCCATCCACTTCAATTGAAGCTACTCATTAGGCAAAGTGGCAGGCAAGAGCAAAACTAGGGAAATCATTAGCTGTATACCATTATACAACCACGTTTTCCAAAAATATAAAGCTATAAAATTCTGCCTGTGAAGGCGCATATTTCTTCAACTTGAGAGCTTTATTTGATCTAAGGAGAAACAAGTTTGCAAGTCCCAATTATGCACACAAATGGCAATAAATGCATTTTAATGAACATTTTAAAGCAGATACTGATAGCTATCACACAGAAAAGTAACATCAGTATGGACATTTGTGTCATATCTAACACACAAGTAATGTTAGCTTTTTCCTCTCCTTTGAAAAAAAATTCAGTACTCAGGCAAGAGAAATACATCAACACTTCGCCAACTACTTTGATTTAACATTTATATTTCATAAAATGTATGCCTGTGTGCCTCCTGCCAACTTCAGAATAAAAGACAGGAAAATTTTATTGCAAATTAAATGCTTTGCATGCCACTTAAGGACAAGCCTAATTCCTCAGCCTCCACTTGTAGCTCATGCCATGCAGCCACCTGACCACCTTGGTAGCCCTCCACTAGGATTGCTCCACGTTAGTGCCTTTCTTGCATTGGGATGCCCCAAACTGGACACAGTACTCCAGATGTATGAAAAGTTCCAACGCAGAAATAATCCACCTTCTGATGTAATTTTTAAACTCCTAGTATTTCGGGCTCAAAGTGAGCAAAGCAAAAAAGAAACGAAACATGGAATTTTGACAGAGTAATTCATGCACTATTTGTTTGAAATACCATCTTGACAGAAACCTACCCTTCTGAGAAGAGGGTCAAATGGGGGACTCATCGTCTACAAGGAACCTGATCCTCAGTGAAAGGATACAGAGAAGTTTGTAGTCACAGAAGTAACTGATTTTTTAAAACCTATCAGAGATTTACACAAGTTTGTTTGCAGCTTAATCCAAGCACTACCTATCAGAAAAGATGCCACAGAGTTGCTCTCAAAAGCTATTCTAAACTATTTGTTAGTATAAGACCACAAAACCCCCTTACTTTAAGAATACTGGCATAAAAAAAGATTTAATCCAGTTTTAAGAAAGAATTTCTCCCCTTAGTTACAGATAAACACAAGGCTAGTTAGCCAACATTAATTTCCTAGGTAGAAGCTTACTGTTAAAAAGTCTAAATCTTCGATGAACTAGATTTCACTTGAACTTACTACGTTTTGGGACAGGCATTGCCAATTTAACTGAGAAACATTTAAAAGGGAAAGAAATTTTACCTTCCTCCCTAGAAGATGATGCTGGTATACACTGATGAGTTACAAGAATTTCTTTTTCTGATTTCTACTTCTTTTATATTTTACAGTCCATGCTAAGGGAAAGTTCACTTACCACTGGCAAATTTGTGTCAAGCTCTGATCAGATGGATGAAGGAAATGAGAACTGGCAAAGATTAAGCAGCAGTTCAGCCATTAATTTTAAGATGCATCAAAAAAATACCCTTTTAAATTGTGATGTTTTGCTATAGCAAAGACACGGGAATTCAGGGTTTCCAGTCAACTACTTGGACATTTACTGAACTACTGACTGCCTTGTCCAAGTTGTAAATTTTAAGTGTTTAGAGTTGTAATTTTGCAATCATCTCATGTATTTTGTAATCTAAATTTAAGGGTAGGACAAAACAGCACTATCTTCTAAAAATGTATGACCTATTCAAACTTACCTCTAAGAGCACATGCACATACAGTTTTGTTATCTCAGTTATTCAAAGACCTTTTATACATTGCTTGAACTAGATGATCTGAAAGGTCCCTTCCAACCTAGGCAATTCTATGGTCTTTGGTCCATAACTTTAATAAAGTATACTAAGATGAAAACAACTCTTATTTGTTTTCACAAATAAGTGAACATTAAGAAATTTATTCTGTAGCAAATATATTGCAACAGAAGGGATTTAGTGGACACCTTTCAGTTTCTTTGCCAGCTATGTACTATGGAGAACTGAGTGGAAAAAGGTCAAAGTTTCCACCTTGCTGATATTACACAGCAACCACTTGTTAAAATTTTGAATTTTACAGAATGAGCTAGCAATACTGATCATTTTGGAATCCTAATACTCTTTCTTAGTGCTTCCACAATGTAAACAATCGCTATTCCAATAGTTCTTCAATCCATCTTCTGTTAAGACAGAGAAAAACCCTTATGCATAGTTTTCCTATATGTATTTATATAATGCATGGGCACTGACTTTTATGCTTGTTTAAAATATAGTTCTGAGTATTTACAAGTTTAAATCTGCCCCACACCAATCTGCATTCATAAGAAGGAAAAAAAAAATCAAACTTATTTTCAGCCAAATAAATATCATGCCTATCATTGGGATGGTTTCTTTATGGTCTAGCCAGGAAATTGCTCCAACTAGCCCTGCCTAAGAGACACAAGAAATTTCAGAAAAGTATCCAACTCATATCTTAAATATCAGTTTATAATTTACAGAAAACACTCAAGAATACATACGGGAGATATGAATCTGCATTAAAGCCTCACAGAGAAAACAAGTACATGAGAGCAGGGAACTCTGCATTGAAGTGTCTGCAAGCAATTTAATGAAAATATCCAAAATGAGAAAGTATCTTTTAAGGATCGGAATGCAACGGTAAGAACCAACTTCAGTTAAAATAAATCTGTTCCTCTGTTTATCTATTTGTGTACATTTGCCTCTGAATAGAGACTCTGACGACAGTCCAAGAGTGTTTGAAACAGTTTCACTCTTTGCCTCTTCCCAGAGTTTGCAAGGCAAAATGTTGGTCTGAGGAAAAGAAACATTCCACTGATGCGCACTACCATATTCTTGGCATGAAGCTGCTGAGAGCGTGCTTCTACTTCAGACATCTCTATTAAGTAACAAATGTCAACTGTAAAAGAGGCTGAGGATTTCTAACGCCTCCCCTGTTTGCAGCACAACTTTACCCCAGAACTGTCCTTGAATTAGAGATCAAAGAAACCACTTTTCCAAATGGCTCTAAATTGCTGCAAGTCATTGCTTGCAAAAAGCCCAAACCACTGAAAACTGAAAACTCACAGTAATTGTCCCCAGACCATTTGTGGATGCAAGAGCAGAGGGGATGAAAAAGAGAAAGCACTATTTCAAGTCTCCTTCCAGTTCATAAGCACACGTGCTAAAAGCACATACTCGTCCTCATGCTCCTCTTCTAGGTCTTACAGAGAAGAAAACCCTGAGCATCACCTAGAACATAACAGAAGACCGAGAGAAGTGCTCACGTTACACAAGTTTCCAACAGAACATGGCAGAATATTCCCCTGGAATCCCCAAAACACTGACTGATAGACTGAATAAAAGAAGGAAAAGAAAGCGAGGCTGATTGTGCACAAAGAACTGTTTCAGAACATTAGAAATCCTTACACTATTTATGCATTTCTACTTTCCTGCTGTATTTTCTGGACAGAGACAGATCAGATAGCTTTGTCTTAAACATATTTAGTCATTCATTTGAAGTTTTTGTGCCTTTTTTACTTTTATGAAGGGGGCACGATGATATTATGCACTCTGAGCTACAAGATAACTGCGCACAGGCAACTTCCTGAGAGCAAACTTGCTCCAGCCTTTACATTTTGGCTCCCTCTTCTGGAAAGAAGTAAAAAAACTAAATTGCATCACTAGAGGCTACCTTCCTCCTGTTAAACAGTTTTCAGTGTGGCACAGTTTTCCCCCCACTTCACCTGACACATGAACAAAACTAGGGATCATAGAATCATAGAATGTGTTGGGTTGGAAGAAGCCTTTAAAGGTCATCTAGTCCAACCCCCCTGCAGTAAGCAGGGACATCTTCAACTACATCAGGTTGCTCAGAGCCTCACCAAGCCTGGCCTTGAATGTTTCCAGGGATGGGGCCTCCACCACTTCTCTGGGCAACCTGTTCCAATGTCTCACCACCCTCATTGCAAAGAGCTTCTTCCTAAGGGATGACCACCAAAATACACAAAATCCTACCTACTGCGTACAAAGTCACGCTACAGACAAAGACCAGATCAGCTTCCATTTGTAAGACACAAATCTCAAATTTATATGGTGCTTTTTGGAGCTGCTGTTACTTTTTGCTTATCAGATTACTACAGTCAGACACCTTTGACGTGAGGAGTATAACCAACAACATCAATTGATCTAGTTGTTCTAATTATGATCTATCAACTGTGCTGTTCATCTACAAGAAAAAAAATGCCATGCATATATAGCAATTCCCTCAAGAGAAGGACTCAATACAGTTGTATTCAGCATTTTCTTACATGAACATTAGGTTGAGGCCTTAGATCATAAGAATTATACGCTGGACAACATGGGGCAATTCTAAGTAACTCATGACTAAATGTGAGCAAGAACCATAATAATAATAAAAAGCTGAATTCGCAACTAGCGTTATCTATTAAATAGCAAATTTTGAATTAGGTAAAAAAAAGTCTCCAAGCATGGCAGTAATACATACAGCCACTATTAAAGGCAGTCTGTATCATCTGTAAAACTGTTGACAACTAGAGTATATACAATACCAGAATGCATAAAGAAAGAAATGAAGATTTTATTTCAAAACTGGACTTCACCTACACATTATGCTGTTCTTGAGTTGGACTCAAGTGTTTTACCTCTTCTAACTCACAGCTTGAAGTCAAAAGTCTGCGGATTATGAACACTAATTTACTCCTGCTCATACAGAAACCATTCAAACACCTCCAAACATCTATTTGTGCTACCTCTGTACCCTTTGCTAGTTCTGTTCTTTTCCAAACAGAGACTTTGTATCTCAGAGCCAGATACAGCATGGACTTACTGAAAGGTATAATTTCTATTTCATTGCTAGTAAAGAACCAATTCTTAAGGTATCAACTGCATTTTTCACCACTGTTAACGTTCCCAGAATCAATCCCAGAGTCTGTAGGTTCTGTCTGCTCGCTCTTTGTAGTTATTTTAGAATTTGTAATTCTGCAAATGTAATTAAGGCTATTTTCTCCTCCCGAATTTGCATCTTTACCTTTATTCTTTTGCATTTCTGAAGTGATGCTGAATTTTCAAGCAGTATTGTGAAATCCCTCTCCAGCTTCTCTTAGTTACCAAAACACACAGGATTGTTCTACTATCTGCCAGTTCTGCTGTTTCATCCTCTATCCATTACGTTTATTAGCTTTATGAAGTTCATGGGAAACCCGAACTATCCACCACATAACCTGACCATATATTTGACTCTGTTTCCCCATATATTTCCTCATATAATTGGAAAAGAAAGACAAGACTCTTCGTTGCCTAGTGAAGACTACACGATGCTAATGGCAATGTGGCTCACACGTTCAAAGGAGCAATACAAAGTAAAGCAGAGTGAAAACATGCCACTATTCTTATCTGAAATTATTAATCCACAGCTGTTCCTATCCCATGAAAATACAATTTCTTTAGGAGTGTATAGTAAAAAATTCATGTAATTGGGAAGATAATGAAATTATGTCTTTCTTTCCAAGTCCTTAGAAAAGGACTTTGTGTAAATGGTACAAAATAATTTTTAAAGCGTTTGAGAAGTTCTAAGTAATAAGATAGTTTACTCAAAGTAATAACTGTGTATTTTCCACACCACTTATAAGAAGAAAGTACATACACAAAACTTTTGAAAAGAAATCTGAATTTCTAGTATTCAAACACTAAGGCCACACTATTCCCTTGAAGTGCTTAATGTTTTTCAAAGTAAAATATTCTTAACTTTTAAAGAAGTCTTTGCAGGCTTTACGGAGACCTGCTTTTAAATGTTTTTCTTCAGCCAGACTCCATCTGCTGGTCAGAACCAGAATTAGCTGGGGCATGATTTAAATTGTATTTCCTTCACTATGCTTTCACAGGTGTCCTTATATTGTTCTTTTCTGCAAGAGGAAGAACATGTTGAAGCACGGCATTCTGCTGTTAGAACACCTCCTGCGTTCTCTCTCATCCCATTTAGTCTCAAAAATATTCTTTCACAACTACATAGGAACAGTAACATTTGGAAACAAATGCAAAACATTTACAATTCAGACACTGCCTGAACAAAACTAAAGCTTTCACACCACTTTATAAACCTCAATCTAAACCAGGCTCCAGACTACTAGAGGTTATTCCAGAAATTAACCCAGGCTAGAGACAGTAGCATAGAAAGACAAAGTCAAGTTCATTTCAACAGTGCAGATGCTTCATGAAAGTAATGGTACACTTCAAGACAAGTGAGAAGTATAACATAAGCTAGATAGGAACATAAAGCAAACAGGACACCTCACGGTTACTCCTCTTGACAAGGCCCATGCCCATTCCACTCAAATTTATACAAATACTAATAGACTAGCAGATTTCCTACATACTTCGAACACTCTGCTCATCTCCCACAGCGTAAACGCTCACGTGACTCAATCACATAAACTGCCCAGCTTCCTTAGAGCCAGGAGTGGAAAAACAAGACCAGCTTTCTACAGCAAACCACTCCTGTCATCTTGAAATCCCTCTTCCCTGAAATGATGCAAGAACTATTATAGGTACCTTTCTGAGAAAGGAACAGGTAAAATGGAACAGGAGAACACAAAGGAATTTCCAAAAGCTCTGCAGAATCAACAATACATTCCTGCTTCAGAGATTCATGTTTGGCTCTATGGACAAAGCATATGTCTGTCTATGCACTGTGCCAACAATATATGCTATGCCAGACCAGTCAGTTTCTTATTTTTCTATACCTGTAATGTAAAAGAAACAAAACTGAGACAAAAGCATTCTCTCTCACACCATGTGATTTTCAAGTGCCTCCTACCACTTGAAGTACTATTTCCAGGAACGGCACAGAACACACCCTCTTGAAAAGCCAAGAACAGTTAACTGCACGGCTAACCTTTACCGGTAAGAAAAGGTCATGAAAGTCTAAAGAATTATTTCAACACTGAAATCCTCAACGTCTGACTTTTATTTATTGGGCACACAAAGACAACAATGCTTCAAAAGGCAATATCAGCTCCTAAAAGTTTAGTAAAAGGGTGTCCATACTTTCCCAATACCTGAATTGTAAGAGTGAAGACCAGTCTTCTTTCTACAGTAACAAGTAAAACCATCCTCAATATAACTGTCATTTGCACTTCAGTAAGCTCCATATTACTATTTCTGATATTTGCACAAGTTTAGAAAGCCTTCCATTGGCTGAAAGGCACCCTGAAGAAGGAAAAAGCAATTCTATATGAAAAATAAGATATTATGACTTGCAGAGAGACAAGACAATACAGCAGAAGCGTTTTCAACATGAGGGACAGTCAAGGAAATAATTTACACTTTAAGAAGCTTACCTTTGTTGAAAGCACTTTAAATGTACTTTGCTCTGGCACTATAGAATGAAGAAGAACAAGCTTTAAGTTGTAGTCTTCACCTGATGGAAGTCTCACTGATGCATTCATCTGTTAACAGTTGAAAACACGTCTCTGGTCATCTTTGAGAGCAGTTTTCCATTTCCAAGTAAAGCATTGTCATTTGGCACCAAGATTAAGTGATTAAATTAATGACCCTTCACTAGGGCACTTAAAGCATCAGGTGTCAGAATTTCAGACGATGCCATTACATTACTGCATTATTGAATAAGGTGTTTCTAAAGTACACTAGAAAATGAACAAGAGATTTCAATTCTTAGCCAGCAAGCACTCAAAAAGCCTATTATCTTGTCAGCTTGATCTGCATTCTTTGGCTGAAGAATTGTATGTCAAATGAAGTCTCAACACATTAATAATGGAACATGAAAACAATTCACAACTTCCGTTCTAATACACGCAAACTACGTGGCAAGTGCTCACACAATTTTAACCATCTAAAGCAGATAGCAACAACCGAGTACTTCTGGTAGTTCATGAAGGAGCAACTTAGTTGAAAGTAAGAACTTAATTCTTCAATGTTCTCAGCTAAATTAAACGTGATCCTCAGTACTGCACATGGTATTACAATAAAGAGATTACTGCACCTCCTTGAAATATATACGTTGCTGCCATTGACAATTTTCGTAATGCCAAAATCAAGAAAAAACCCACCCACCAACATTCACTCTTTTTCTATAGTTGTCCTAAAGCAAGGTATTACTCATTCATACATATTCTTAGAATACCTTGCTTCTGTCTATTCCTACTCCAGATGTATGCATGCTCAAATATTTTAAGTCCAGATCACTTTCTCCTCCACCCCTCCAAACAAACAGGCAGCCAAAACCCAGATGTCTCCTTTGCAGCATGCACACTACACTACCGTTTGTGTGTAAGTCCCATGGACACTGCTGGGACAACAGATCCCAGTTCACTTGATTGGGCGTATACACATCTACAGCACAACCGTACATAGAAAAGCTCAGACAAAGGACCTCTTGTACCATTTTTTTCATGCTATTGCAGCAGATAACATTCACTGGTTTAATTACTGCATCTTAGGGAATCTAGGGACACGTATCAATAACCAACACAAATCACCTCTTTCTCTGAGAACTGCACACTGACATCATCCTTCTGTGCATTCTTGATCATTATAGTCACAATTACTTGAGATTCTGTTTGGTACCAGTCATACCTGAAAAGAAAAAAAAAAAAATAAGAAAGAGGAAGAACTGACTGCAAAGAGATGTACAGAAGAATACCAAAAGCTGGAAAAGTGCATTGTGTAGTTTAACGAGGGAAGACACAGAAAATAAGATTTCTTCCCCTTCCTCTAACAGAGCAGTTGCAGAATTGACAAGATAAGTGGTTGAAGAACAAATAATCATTTTTAATCAAGAAGCATATCAAAATTAGGTCACTTTCTTAACCAATGCATAATATTGTTTGCCTTCGATAAATTAAATGGCACTTTTTAGTTCAGGATCTTAAAAGCATCTCAAAAACATTACCTATACTAGGCACAATGGGCCAGTCTTTGAATTAAGCTCAGCGTGAGAATTAGAAACAGAATCCAAAATGCTTACTCCATTCCCCACTCTCCCAGTAGGCATAATCTCCGGAAAGTAAAATTCAGTCTGAACAGAAGCAATGTCACAGTTTGAAATACATTTCACTTAGACTACCATGTTCTCAAGCTACAGAAAACGAATTATCTTGCTTCTCCGATCCCCAAGCCAAAGAATAGCTACTTGTCAATTATTTTAATTCCCACAGTAAAGCAAAAGTCAACTTACTTGATCTTTGGTGGCAGAGGTTGCTGCTGCATATTCTAGTTGAAGCATATTCCATTGGAAAGAAAGTTACATCAGTGTGAGTGAAAATATACCATGAAGTACTTTCCAAAGACACAAGTTATTTTCACAGTCATTGCTGCCCTTCTCTTGATTTATGCATGAGCATTAACTTAAGAGGTAAAGCTCTTCACTGTTCTTCCAGCCATTTATGCCAGATTAAGAATTAAAGAGTTTCAGTTTACATTAAACATGTCAGTCTATAACTCAGAATATATTGGTAAAACATCTTTATAAATAGCAGTAAGTTCAGCTTTAACTCATTTTCTTCCTGGATAAGAAGTATACCTGAAAGACACACAGTGGCTACGTTGCTAATCTAAAAGTCAGGAAGGAAACCTGAAACAGATCTGAGAACTTAGGTATAACTTTTAAACATAAAAACCTTTTAACCGTAAGATCAGTCTTTACATACACCCACCATATTTCCTGTACACTTTCCTCCTCTATCCTATTCTTAAAATGTAAAAAATGGAAATTACTATGAAAGAGGGAGTAGAACATGCAATGCAAATTCCCATTTTTGTCTAAAAAAAAAAAAAAAAAAAAAAAAGAGGGGGTCTATTTCAACACCACTTCTGAAGATTTCCAATAAAAAAGAAAATTAAAAGCTGAACAAGTTACAGCAGAAAAAATTCCACACAAACCACCTGCAGGCTACTGGAAAACAAAGTTACTTTCCAGCAGTCACAAGCAAGTTAGTATTAAGATGAGCTGGTTAATTTGTAGAATTAAGAAGCAAGAAAGTTAAAGTTTACTTCAATGAGTGCACTGTAATTGCCAGATTTAAATGCCATTCCTAAAAGTTTTCAGGGCTCAAATTTCGCAACCTTGGTCTCAAATTAAAAAAAAAACGCATTTAGAAGAAAACTTAAATCCTTCAGAACTGCATGAAATAGAAAAGATTAAAGTCTGAAAATTTTAAGAAGCCACTGAGGTTTAGAACCATGCTTTAGCTTAACAAAGAAATTGAAACTGTAAAGGTATTCAGGAAAACATCTTACCGCTTCTGTCTGTGATGCTGCAGAAAGAAAGGAAAGTTGCACTTTCAGAAGAGAGATATTGAACGTATATGGCATACATTTATTCTAGCTTTTCTCGGTTACTCTAGACATTCTGCATTTATTTCACTCTCAACAGTAACGAGTTAAAAACATGTCAGTTCTACCTCTAGTATATTGCTTTTATGACAACCTACTTTTTAATCAGACTTCAATCAGCAACTTGAGCAATGAAACAACTGTAATATAGAGCATGTTCTGATTAACAGAAGGAACAGACTTTCCACTACTTTCCCTCGTTTATCAGAAACCTTTTATAATGAAAGCAACATCACAACATACAAAAGTTTTCAAAATCCCTTCCCGTAAGTCTGTACTAGGTTTATCATCCATCCATAGGAATAGCACAAAGTTCTCATCAAATCTGTATCTCCTGCTAGGCCAATGCAATTGGTGAATGAGATAGAAACCTGGCAGAAAAATTCACTTATATGGCCTTAATAATATTGTAAATACTTTGATCTAAACTATAGCTCAGTATTTCCCCTTCTAAACATTTTTTCCTAAAATATGTTTGAAAAGAAACAAACTTTCCCCTTGCTTCTTTATAATGCGTACTGCTAAAAAGACATAAAGATTAATAAAAAGAAGAATATAAAGTTGTAATTAAGAAATTAGAGGTTTTGGGGTTGGGGTTTTTTGGTTTCTTGTTTTTCTTTCTTTCTTTCGACTCCTTTTTCACAAGGAGTCACATGGAAAAGATAAAGGGTAATGGGTACAAGTTACTCCTGGGGAGATTCTGATTGGACACAAGTGGAACATTTTTCACAATGAGAACTATCAGCCATTGAAATAATCTCCCCAGGGAAGTGGTGGGTTCCCCAACATTGGGCACTTTTAGGATTCAGCTGGACAAGGTGCAGGGTCCCCTTGTCTAGACCGTGCTTTTGCCAAGAAAGGTTGGACCAGATAATCCTTTATGTCCCTTCCAACCTGGTATTCTATGATTCCATGTTATTTATTTTTCCTGGAGTATCAGAGAATTAAGATAATGGCTCAAAAAAAGAAAAGACAGGGATGAATATTCAAGATGAAACAGGACAACTGAGTTGAACCAGACAAACACTGCAAAAAGTAATGATGACATTAGAGAAAAACATGTATTCTAACCTCTTTCCTTGAGAGGGCAAAGAAAGTTGTCACCCAAGATAACTCTTTGCAAATAAGACTACGCATACTGATCACTTCCCTAATTTCTCCAAATAAAAATAAACCTGGCAAAAATGTATCATGAAGCAGAAATTTATTCATTCCTATACAACACAGAAGGCTTCTCTTTTATTTGGTTTTTAGTCAAGAGGTTGATGTGAACTTGTATTGTTTCTACTGTGTGCACCACACAGAGGAGGGAAGTCGCAACAGGTGAAGGAAAAAAACCTAAATCAGTTATCGTGTTGTACCTCACTAAAATCCACAGGCAGTTTAAGCTTGGTGGATGACTTCATTGCCAGGGATGTCAGTTTGTAGGAAGGTATGAAAGGAACCTATACTCACACTCACTGACCACCACAGATAAGACGTCAGAGCAGCGACTAGCACCTAAGACACTCTCAGACTATCTGGAATCAGAGTAAAATCCCCAAATTTCCACCTCTCTTGCCAACTTTACGTTCTGCAAGACTTAAAAACTGATTTTGATGCTGGTTTTAGAAAGCAAGTTGATACATGCTTCCACAGTTAAAATTAGCTAGCAGTTGTATATGAAAGCGAGTTAAAATTATTTAAGATTGGACTTCAAATACGTACTCCTCTGTACTAGCTAACTATTACATTAAAAACCCAGTATTTGTGTCCCTTTAAATCTGAGGCATAGAAGCGTTCAGGATATATAGTCTGAGAGAAACAAAAGATAGGAAAAATTTACTTTTTTTTTTTTTTAAACAAAAATTTCTTTTGTTGTAAGTAAGAGATAAGCTGCAAGTCTTTGAAAAAACATGACACAGCTCCAAAGCACAGGGCATATCAAACCCCTTATCAAGTAAGTGTGTTTTTTCTTACCGTTTAGTGTTTCTTCACATCTTTTAATCCAAATACTAAAGGTATCATCTACATCTAGAAGAGATCAAACACAGTAACATTAAAACTCTTCAAGAACTACACATATTGCATAAAGAACAATTTCTCACAACTGCCAATTGGAAGAAATTCATCCCAAACTCGCATCAATTTACTAAAAAACAGTATTATTCCCAATTATCTTCTTGTAACCTGTCATTCCAGTTAAAACTTTAAATATTTTTACACAACTCTACTATTTAACTCTGTTACATTTAATTAACTTCAAATTAATTTGTAGGACACTCGATTTTCTTTGAATTGACCCAAATACGCTATCACTTTCCAGTCTGCTCAACCTCTATATAACTCTTTAGAAAGCAAGAAGTACAGTTTTACATATTTTTCCATTATTCTTAAGATATTTTTTTTTTTCAAACACTCAGTCACATGCTTCCTCTCTAGAGGAATATCGGAAGAGACAGTCTGTTCTTAGGAAAAAGTTGCACAAGTTTTCACAAACACCAAGTATTTTCTCCTGCTGGTTTTACACAAACTTTAGAAACACATCTGAAGTTTCAGGGATGTTAGGAATACGTAGGTGGTCATTCCACTCTATGAATCAAAATCACAGAAAAGTTTGCTAAGACCTTGATATTCTAGGAAGCAAGCTCTCCAGATAGAAATAAAGGTAGTGGTGTAACGATGGAGTGATCACCTTATTTCAACAAAATTCCCAGAAAAATCTCTCACAGTCAGGAAAATAAAAAAGTGGCAATGTTACTGACCAACTACTAAGAATAGCTAAACTTTTTATCTTTTTACAGTAGAGAGAATTCACGCTGAGGGAGTTCACACAGTCAACTACCCAGCAAAGGGCTTGAACAGGTTCAAAAGAAAGAAGAGTTCCCAGCAGACATGCACGTAAGTGTGACTCCACTGCAGTTATGCAAAGTAGTCACAGCAACCCCTTCAAATATAAAACATACATCAACTTTAAGGTGTGCCTTAGGTCTTAAAATTGCTATGCCACTTCTAAGGCCACCTCCCCTTCCCTTTTATTCTGCCATCCCCAACAGTAATCTTAAAAGTTACCTAAATTTTAAGCTACATAACATTTATGTTACGTCTCAGTTCCTGCTAGAAAAAAGTAAAAATTCAAACAATATGGCTGTCTTGACGTTACAATAGAATCAGTCACTGACTGCACTGTCTTTTCTATAATCCTAACAAATCCTGGAAAGAAGATTCCTATTTTCAGATGGAGTTTACCAAAGTTAACTGTCAAAGGGTTCTGTTGGGATATCCAAGGGTTGTCTTCAATTATCTAATGTACACTTAAGGTATTCAAGATGACTGAGGGCAGACTGTTCTCAGAAGTACACTGGGAAAGGAAGTGAGGCAAAGGACCCAACATGCTGCAAAGTAAGTTCTGATTAGAGAAGGTAAATTCTTTACTAAAAAAGTGGTCAAACAGTGGAGCAGGTTGCCTAAAGAGGCTGTAGAATCTTCAGCCTTGGAGATACCTGGAAATCCGCAGTAGAAGGATCTGAGCAAACACACACAAGTTCAAAGTTAATACTACCTTTGGCCAGGGCATGGAATTAGATGAGCTCCAGAGCTTCCCTGCAACCTAATTTAATCTATAATTTTAAAAACTAGGAGTCTTTTTAGGGTATGGATGCTAAGTTTTGCATCTGGGAACAAAGTTTATTAATCAAAAGAGGAATTAAATGAAATTAGTTCAGGAGTCTAAGCAAAAAGAAACTGAGTCAAGTCTCCACTGACCCAGCCTCTGACTTTCAGCAGCAGGTGAGAAATTCTCTTTTCAACTATGTAACACAAATTTTAAGAGAAAGGTCCAGTGTTATCTGCCCCATTTTCCTAGAAGACCCCCCTCACCAGCCACTGCCTCTTTCCCTGCAGCTCAGCACGTTTTATAATTTGAGGCAAAAGAATTTTTTTTGTGTGCTCTATAATTGTATTATTCTCCCAAAGAACTTACCAACAATTTCTACTAACAACTTTCTAGTTCAGAAAACCTAACTGGGTCTTCACTTACCGATCATCTACTAACTCTTGGAATACAAGAAAAGTACGTACTAAGATGTTTCTTTAAAAAATTGGCACATTACACCTTTATTAATTTCATTAGGCAGTGACAGCAAAAAAACCCAAGAAAGTTTGATTATAATTGTCCTAAATCCACATAACATACTGAAAAGTAACATATCACGCTGCTTTTTCAATCTAAGGCACATTAATGAACTCCACAAATCCACATGCGTCTAGTCTCACGGTTAAGTGAAAGAAATCTTGTTTCCTAATGTTATTTTATAAAATAGAAACATTGCACATTTAACAATTCATCACGTCAAGCCATATTTAGATATCACTGTAGGTGGGTAATGGGAAGCTTGCTGTAGTACCCTGGGCCTGTCAGGCCTACCAGTAATGAGCACAAGTAGGAAGCTCATCATTGTTAGCATTCCAGACTAAGATCCTTACATGAGCAAGGAACAGAAAAACATACCGGCGTACTTCCGCCCCCTTGCGTGGCAAAGACACCAGCCTTGCCAGCAAAGAATTCCCCACCACAGCAATTCTCTCTGAGGCAGGAACAGCTAAAGTCTTCCCTCTTTATCACCTGCTTAGCCGTATGTGGCAAATTTTCCCTCTGCGCTTTGTTCGTTTTGCACTAGCTGCATTTAACTGGAAGTTAATTGTTCTTCTAAAATGCTTATGCTCACAATTGTTTTCACCTGGGATCCATCAAACATTCCACAGAAATGCAAAGGCAAATTCTATTACTGACATAAACTTGCCAGCAAATTAGGTAATACACGGAAAAGAATCAATTAAAAATATGTATTTGTAAAAAGGCCTTCAGGAGAGTCCTCATCTCACAGCAGGTCACAGAATTTTGTAACGAGACACGGGAAGCACAGCGGAAACTACCTTCAGATGAGAGAGTAATCAGGAAGGACTGGGAAGCTTCAGAAACACTTCAACTGGGTAAGCAGCAAAACAATGGCAAATTAAATTCAAAAAGGTAGAAGTCAAGCAATTCAACACAGGAAAAGGATGTGCTGTATTTCAGGGATTCTGAGTTAGCTAAGAGGGTCCTGCAGCTCTGTGTGCTGTTGCACCCTACAACATAAGTAGGACGTGAGGTTAAACAGAACCAAAAAAAAAAAAAAAAGTGATACGTTTTTTGTATAACCTGGATTTTAAACAGTCCAACTGACAAACCAGAAAGGTGACAAAATCCATACATGTGAAAAGGCTCAAACTGACAGTGATTGCTTGGGGTGGCGCAAGAATATGAAAAAAAATACAGATTAATCATTAAATTAATTAAGTTCAGGAGCGATGAGTTTGGAGATGTATGAAGAGTTACCTATCAAGTAAGGAAAGCTACAGAAGTCACTGGAAGGAATCACTTCCTTTCACGGGAAAATACTAGAGAACTTGGCTAGACTGCAGACGTGCTTGTCTTTTTAGTGTACAAACTAGTGGAGACTATCTAGTTATCCAAACTAACAAAACTGAAAGAACTTTAGGCAATGTCTTATATTTTAACTCCTATTCCAGAGCAGCCTAAGCTGACAACTAACAGTTGCTGCAATTCCACCACATCCCCCTTCCACCACCATTACCCCAACGCTGCTCTGCAGCTTCACTTCTGTAGGCTTCAGCAGTCAGACCCTTCATTGCTCTATTTCAACACATTAATCCAGGGGGAAAATACTTTAAAAATAGTAGTTTTCTGAAGACTTAAAGCATTGAAAGAAGCAGCTAAACAAGCACAAGAGTGGGAGGGAGCACAATCACTTGGCAGCAAGCATATAAATTAGCTTACACTCCCATGAAACTCCAGTTTTAGATCAGAGAAGCAGATCACTTATTTGGGGGAAGCAAAGTAATTACATTTTTGCTAAACCTTCAGGTCCCAGCCACTGTTACAGATAAGACAGCATACTAGAAACATCTGAGACCATGAAAATGCTTATCAGATTAGCACACTTTGCTCTGTGTAACCTTTCGAGGTACTTTTCTTACTATGTTCTTCTGCTGTTGGGAAGGGATGGAATGGGGTGAGTGATTTAAAATATGGGGAATATGAGAAAAGAAAAGAGAAAGACATCACAACCACCTAGAGGGCAGAGAGGAGGGTGCACAGCAAGCTCACTACCATGGACTTCAGGAGAGCAGACTTTGGCCTCTTCAGGGATCTCCTGAGTAGAGTACCATAGGATAAAGCCCTGGAGGGAAGAGGTGCCCAAGAAAGTTAGTTAATATTTAAAGATAACCTTCAAGCTCAGGAGCAATGCATCCCAACAAAGAAGTCAGGCAAAACCACCAGAAGGCCTGCATGGATTAACAAGGAGCTCCTGGACAATCTCAAACACAAAAAGGAAGCCTACAGAGGGTGGAAGCAAGGACAGGTAGCCTGTTAGGAATACAGAGAAATTGTCTGAGCAGCCAGGGATCAGGTTAGGAAAGCTACAGCCCAGAGAGAATTAAATATGGCCAGGGACGTCAAGGGCAACAAGAAAAGCTTCTACAGGTACGCCAGTGATAAAAGGAAGACTAGGGAAAACATGGGCCCTCTCCGGAAGGAATAAGAGACTTGGTTACCCAGGATATGGAAAAGGCTGAGGTACTCGGCCTTTTTGAGGGTTGTTTTTTTTGCCTCAGTCTTCACCAGCAAGTGCTCTAGTAACACCACCCAAGGCGCAGAAAGCAAAGGCAAGGACTGTGAGAATGAGGAACCCCCCACTGCAGGAAAAGATCATGTTCAAAACCATCTGAGGAACCTGAGGGTGCAGAAATCCATGGGACCTGATGAAATACATCCACAGGTCCAGAGGGAATGGGTGGATGAAGTTGCTAAGCCACTATCCATCATATTTGAGAAGCCATGGCAGTCCAGTGAAGTTCCCACTGACTGGAAAAGGGAAATTTTTAAAAAGGGGAAAAAGGAAAAGGAGGAGCTGGCGAACTACAGGCCACTCAGTCTCACCTCTGTGCCTGGCAAGATCATGGAGCAGATCCTCCTGGAAACTGTGCTAAGGCACATGGAAAATAAGAAGGTGATTGGTGACAGCCAACATGGCTTCACCAAGGGCAAGTCATGCCTGACAAATTTGGTGGCCTTCGACGACAGGGGTACAGCATTGGTGGATAAGGAAAGAGCAACTGACACCATCTACCTGGACTTGTGCAAAGCATTTGACACTGTCCCACACAACATCCTGGTCTCTCAACTGCAGAGACATGGATTTGATGGATAAGGAATTGGCTGGATGGCTGCACTCAAAGACTTGCGGTCAATGCCTCCATGTCCAGGTGGAGACCAGTGATGAGAGAGGTTCCTCTGGGATCGGTACCGGGAACAGTGCTGTTTAACATTTTTTGCTGGCGACATGGACAGAAGGATTGAGTGCATCCTCAGCAAGTTTGTCAACAACACCAAGATGTGTGGTGTGGCTGACATGCTGGAGGGAATGGATGCCATCCAGAGGGACCTGGACAGGCTTGAGAGGTGGGCCTCTGCGAATCTCATGAAGTTCAACAAGGCCAAGTGCAAGGTCCTGCACATGGGTCATGGCAATCCCAGGCACAAATACAGGCTGGGAGGAAAACAGATTGAAAGCAGCCCTCAAGAGAAGGACTTGGAGATGTTGGCTGATGAGAAGCTCAACATGTCCCAGCAGTGCATGCTTGCAGCCCACAAAACCAATCGTATCCTGGTCTGCATCAGGAGAAACATGGCCAGTAGGTTGAGGGAGGTGATTCTGCCCCTCTACTCCACCCTGGTGAGACCCCAGCTGCAGTACTGTTTCCAGCTCTGGGGCCTCAGCACAGGAGAGACATGGACCTGCTGGAATAGGGCCAGAGGAGGGCCACAAAGATAACCAGAGGGCTGGAACACTTCTGCTATGAAGACAGGCTGAGGGAGAAGGCTCCAGGGAGACCTTATTGTGGCCTTTCAGTACCTAAAGTGGGCCTACTGGAAAGACAGGGTGGGACTCTTGATCAGGGAGTGTAGCGATAGGACGAGGGCTCATGGTTTTAAATTGAAAGAGGGGAGATTTAGATTAGATATTAGGAAGAAATTCTTTACTGTGAGGGTGGTGAGGCACTGGAACAGGTTGCCCAGAGAAGCTGTGGCTGCCCCATCCCTGGAAGTGTTCAAGGCCAGGCTGGAAGGGGCTTTGAGCAGCCTGGTCTAGTGGGAGGTGTCCCTGCCCATGGCAGGGGGGTTGGAACTAGATGGTCTTTAAGGTCCCTTCCAACCCAAACCATTCTATGATTCTGTGATCTTGCAATTGTTTTGCAGTATGCATTCCCATAACTTCTACCAAAGCTTTCTGTATTGATCTACTCCCTTCCTGCTTCCAGATGAAAATCAGATTTTTAAAAAAAGCTCTAATTCTCCGCAAACTAAGACATGTGTGAGTCCAGCTGGGAGGCTAACACTTCAAGAAAGAGACAGATAGTAACTACGCTTCTGTAATTAAGTGATACCAAATGTGAGGTAAAAATCCATTTTTGCCAGTTTTAACACCCATCAAAGTACACGTCCTTTCTGAAGGCCAGTCTATCAAATGGTTTAACTACTAAGAAATTCCAGCTGCATGTAAGGAGCCTTTTCCATTCAGAAGCTTTTCTACTTGACATTGCCACCATTTATTTGTGACCTCCAGGAAGCAGGGAAACACCCCCCATTTTATAAAGAAAAAAAATAAATTCATATACCACTTGCTAATAATTTTGATACACATTTTTAGGCAGTTTTACTCTTTAATGCAGTGATTACAAAAACCTCTACAAAAGCCAGACATCTCAAATCAGGCACCTAATTCATTAGCCTTCTAAAGAAAAGAAAGCCTTTATCTTTACTTTCAGCTAACACATTAGAAAAAGGTTTTTTCTCATTAGCAATGAAGTACTGCGCACACAAGAAATTGTAATACTTACTGTCCAACCTCTGTCCCTCTCTGAAAGACTGTAATGCAGATGCATAGTTTTTGGTATGGTATTCACCTAACCTGACATGAATAAAGGAAAACACAAGGAAACAGTAATTACTTTTCGATCTAATCGACATTCTGAAGATCACAACATCCTTAGTTTACACACTATATTGGTTAAAATTACACATGTAAGAATTTAAACCGACAAAGAGGTGTGTATTTGAAAAGGCCAGGATAACGTCAAGGTAAACACCCCAAACTAATTTGCTTCTTACAACCGCAGCTTTATTATGGATGGGTTATAAGCAGTATGGCATTAAATTTATTCATTCATGGTGTTGCAAAAAGCCTGTATAGAGCCATAATCCAAATGCTAATATTGCCCTACAGATTATCACAATATTACCAAAACACAATATATGATACATACCCTTTTCTAAGGAGAGCTACAGCATTACTGGGGTTGAGTTCTAGGGACTTCTTTGCATCTGCAACTGCATCTGTTGGAAGTCAGTTTAAAGGTGAGGAACATAATAACATCTTATAAAAAGCAGCAAACTGCGAGTCTTTTAGTAGTGAAAATTTTGGAAGGTGTACGATGCTAGCTTTCTTAAGTTGCACACAAATCACACTGAATTAAATCCAGCCACAGCTGCTACGGGTGAACCCTTCATTCAGCTACAGAGCTAGCTCTATTTAAGACAAGGCATGACTTAGTGAAATCCTCTACTTAGATCTGAAGTGTGAACCTGTTTGTTTGGTTTTTGCTGTAAAAAAACCAAATAGACCAAATCTTAAGTTATTCAGTTAATCTTTTTCCCAGGCATTATTCAGTTACCACATTCCTACCATGACAGGATTCAGTCTCTACCAAAAACATAAGGATGGAAGATGCTTACAACACAAAACTTAAAATCTGCCTAATAACTCTGCTTAAAAAAAAGGTGCCAAGATAATACTAGGCTAAAATCAAATGGAAAGCTGGGACTGCAGAGAACCCAATTCATTGCAAGTTTTGCAGAAACAAAACAATCAAAAAAACCTGTAAAATTATGCCCTAACTGTAGAATCAGCATATTAAGTTACAAATAACACTTTCTGCTACTACTATATTTGGCTGCAGATTTAAGATATCTTCTGTACAGAACATGTCATAATATACTTGTAAGAGGATTCTCAGTGTTGTCTGAAGATGTTACCAGCATATTTCTGTAGAAGGATATGAGCATAAGCTCGTTGACAATAACATTCGGCATCATCTGGATTCTTCTCCAAAGCTGTTGTCAGTTCCTGTAAAGACACATCGAAAAACATGAAATGGCACCTCAGAAGTCCCCTGTCAATTAAGAGACTTTTCAGAAGAAAATATCCTAAGTGGAATGACCGTTTACCTGTCGCTCAGTTCTCACTCACAAAGCTTAAGCGTTAAATCTTGAAGTACAAGGAACCTGCTAATTGTATCAAATTCAAGGAGCCTGTTTTCAAGGAAACAGGACTTTCAGCTGCCTTAAACATGAAGTCTTAACACACACATGATCCTCCATATTCCAAAGACCTTCCTACAATTCTCAGCATTATTGTACAGAAATCTGCTGGATTTGAGGAAGTACTGCAGGATCAGGACTTTGGAAATCAACATGCAGTGTGTCAAAACACTTGTATGGGGATAACACACTCAAAGCATTGTAACACATGATGAAATACCACATTACACGATATTACTGAGCACAGGAAATCGTTCCGATTTATGCTGAGCACAAAAACAGGAGAACAAAAGACTTATGCAGCACAGGCCTCACAGGAAATATTGTTGCACAATGGAAATAAGCATTAAGTAGTCCCTTGCTAGGGGAATCACTGGGTATACAGATTGAAATAATAATAGTATGCT
The DNA here is from genome assembly GCF_963924245.1 of Chroicocephalus ridibundus. Lineage (NCBI taxonomy): Eukaryota > Metazoa > Chordata > Aves > Charadriiformes > Laridae > Chroicocephalus > Chroicocephalus ridibundus. Next base: position 37,119,271 of record NC_086284.1, on the reverse strand, counting down.
CACTATGAGAAAAGTTTATGACTTTTGCATAACAGAATAAAATCACAATGACTCGATGCACACACCTGGAAAGAGCATCTGCAATTCCCCCCTTATTAATGAGATAAGTTCTTCTCTTCGCTAGAAAACAGTAGGTCTTCCAAAGCCACTAGAGTACATCGCTAAGTACAGTAACTCTGTTTACTAAGTTGACTGGACCCCTACTCAGAATTTAGCAAGCTCGAGGGTGGCTAAGATACAGGCTTCAAACCTGCATGAATATTAGTAGAGTGCAGCTGCCAGAACACTGTCCCACCAAGACAGAGAAAAAGAGCAGAAGGACCTGCCTTAGTTTTAATTCAGATGAGTACCTTGCTCTGTTTCACAGCTGTCACACAAAACACGCCAACTAGGAGTTAAGTGGCAACAACAGCTTTTTTTTAGCAGTAGCATGAGTTTTTATTAGCATAAAATACAAATAGGTACAGCATATGCTTCTAAAGCATTTGGGGTCTCTAAAGAAAGTGGCAAGAAGTAGACAGTTGTAACCAGCAACACTTGATCAAATTATACAGATGCCCTCTTAAGATTTAAAGCCATGTAAAAGCAGTCATTACAGAAATATTCATGGCTATAGGTACTCCACACGGGATGGACATGACGTAACACATATAATAAAATAGGTGCATATTATGATGAGAGGTGAAGTACAGCTTTTGATCCTCAAAACCAAGCACGGTCTGACTCTGATACTGAACATTACGGGCACTTCACAAGCAGAGTCACTTCTGTGACAGGTCACCTCTCACTCCAAACATTAGTTCCTGTGATTTACGCTGATGACAGAAGCCCTGATTAGAACCACCGCACAACATATGAATGGATTCCTCTGCAGAACTAGCTCTCACACCAGGAAAGAAAAGAAAACAAGAAACAAACAAAAACAAAAACCAAAACAAACCCAAACCCAAGCATCCTGAAGAGCATGAAACTCACCTCTTCGTTGGCTTTTTGTCAGTAAGTTGTGACATCTCACTCACACACATGCAAAGTTACTCCTATAATACAGCTATTTGAGAAGACAGCCAAGTAATACTTGACGAGCACCACAAACTCCATATTATGGACATGAGCAACAGTCACTTAGAACAAGCTTAGACCTAGTCTTCAAACTCTCAAGTATGTGCTCTCTACATGTTTTTACTCTAAAGGCCCTTACCATGCAACCAAGTTGCAAACATATTTCTAAATACATTGGGACCTCTCATGTCCCTCCATGCTCATGATAAGGAGTTTGTGTGAATTAAAGGTATTTTCGGTTTTTTGAATCACTAGTGCCTGAATCTAAGAGGGTCAGCACCCTTGTTTCTCATTTGGCAAAACACCAAAACAATGAATGTTTGTTTTAACATACAATTCTGATTGTCTCCAGAATCATCACCACTTGCATTGAAGATTAACTAGAAAACATCCTTATTCCACACAGTAAACTATTTTTTCAATTTAAAATGCCAAAAAAGTCATTAAAAAGTTTACAGCTTTATCATTCAGATGGTATTTAAAGATGGATGATGACCTTTCAGTTGTATCAGATCCAGGTGCAGAAAGCTGAAGCATGCTCTCCAGGACTTAAAGGACTTAAGAGTCCTGACGACACAGAGCAGAAATGCCATGCCACGCTTCAGGCGTGGAAGCATTACACAGCACCATTTATAGGGTATCATGTCCTAGATTAGAAATATTAAGCACGTGAGCTAAAAGACCACACCTAAGGTCGTGCAAACATGGTGTACTACCCGTAGACCCAAGCTTCTAAGTCAGCAAAACGCTACATTGCACTACGGGACTTGGCAGTTCAGAGATTATCAAGCACAATCTGCCTACTCAATTCAGTATTTTTCAAAAAGGCTACACAAGTGACACCAGTATTACTGTATCAGGTATTAAGTATTGCCCACAGAATGTGTTACATATTGTTTTGAAGCACTGAATGTACAGAGAACTGAAATATAAACTAGAAAAGCAAAGCAGCTCTGTAAATACAGAAAAAAACCTAAATGCACATTCTGATAGTATTCTTTAATACTTCGAAAGGCCTTTTGGTGTTGGGGTTTTTTTTGGTTTGTTTGGTGGTGGGATGGTTTCTTCCCCTCCGCAATTGGAAAGACTTGGTTTTTAGATCTTAAACTAGTTTTACTATGCCAAATATATTTGTTTATTCCAAATTGCTTTTTAGATATCGTTTATCTTCTGAAAAACTTTTACAAGCTACATCCTAAACCCCAAAGAACTTTCAGCTTCACCATTTTCCTTATGGAATGATAATTCAGCATCATCTTATGCTTCTGCCACCTACTCTACTGAAGCAGAACTAACCCTTTACATCCTCCCCCCTTCCAAGTACGTTAAATGGAAATGCTTATCCACCCTCCAGTTCTGTCTTCTCATTAACCCTCTGTTTTAAGTAAAAACAACCTTTGAAAGCACGTTAGTAACTGTTAATGGGTAAAATCATAGAACAGGCCAGGCTGGAAGGGACCTCAAAAGACCACCTTGCCCAACTTTTTGGGGGAAAGGCCCAGGTGTGGTTATCTAGCACCCTGTCTAGTTGCGTCCTGAAAATCTCCAGTGATGAGGGCTCTACCACATCCTTAGGGAGGTTGTTCCAGTGAAGGGCTGTTCTCACCGTAAAAAAAAATTATTTCTTACTTCGAGATGAAATGAAATTCAGTTCTGTTCCCCACAAAATATAGAAAGAGGAAAAAATATAGATCTGGGGAGAATAAAAACTAATGAAGATTGAATACATTTCTCCAATAAACTTGGGGCTTTTTTTTAAACTGCAAATAGCAATCGATTTAGTTAACTGAACCACCACCTACACAGAAGAGAAAGTTTAGGGTTGGTTTTTTTTTTTCGTTTTTGCAACGCAGGTAACACAAGTATTTTGACAGAAGGGCGCTAATCCGAACCATTCTATGATTCTATGAACTCCTCAGTAGCCAGACCTCACCCCAAAGGGGCTTCCAAGGGAAAATCTGCCAGACACCCCCTCACCCCACCCCCGCTCGCCTCAGCCCTTCCCCTCGCTCCCACCAGCGGCACCGCACCCCAAAAGACCGGGGCTCCCGCCGGTACCGCCCCCCCCTCGGCTCCCTCCGTCACCCCCCGGCTGGGCAGGCCGACAAACTTCACACAGCCATGGGACAAGGCTCACCACCCCCGAACCCCCGCCGGCCCGGCCCGGCTCGGCTCGGCCCGGCCCACCCCGGCCCTCACCTCCACCGCTGCCGCCGGGTCCCGGTCGACGTCGCCGTCCGAGAACCTGCCGAGGAAACACAGCGGCGTGAGAGGGCGAGGCGGGGGCGGGCGGAAGGAGCGCGGGGTGAGGAAGCAGCGATGGGAGCTCACCGCGGAGGGGACGCCGCTCCCGCCGCCGCCATGGCGCCCGCCCCCCCGGGAAACTTCTGGAGCCGCCGCGGCACCCGCGCGCCGAACCCCAAGGCCGCAGCCGCCGCAAGGCCTGACGGGATGCGGCCCTGCAAGCTCCTCCCGCGCCTCCCCGGGCGAGGCGGGGCTCAGCCGTAGCTACCGAGGCAAGCGCGCCGCCTCGCCGTAGAGTTGGAGGACCGGCCGTGGCAGAGGGGATCCCGGAGCCCTTTCCGCGCGCCTCTTTTGCCCCTTACGGCAGCCCTGAGGGAGATGATGGTGGCGCCTTCACTGACGAAGCTTGCTGCAGGGCTTCCCAAGCAGGGTCCGCGCAGACACGGGGGAAGAGCGGGCGGTTGGCGAAGCCGCGCAGCCGCCATTTGGAGTGCGAGCCTGAGGGGAAGGGCGAGGGGGTGAAGGCTGAGGCCGGCCAGGAGGCGCCGGGCTTGCCTGAAGCTTCGGCGCCGCCTCTCGGCCCAGCCCGGCGGGTGCCGGCGATCGCCGCGCCTCAGCGAGCGCCGCCGGGCCGCTCCCGCCCGGGCGGGCCCGGCGCTGGCAGCTTGAGGCCTCCTTCCGTCCTCCTCCCCGGGCTGCCTTCCGTGAAACGCCTCAGACAGAAAAATGCCTTTTTTTTTTTTTCTCCTCCGCAGCCTCACACGCCTGCAGAAAAGAACGGCGGCCTCATTTTTTCCCTTTCTGAGTCAGCAGCGGCTGGGATTTGAGATGGCGGGTTGTATTCGGCCACTGCCACAGGCACAAAGGCATTGCCCAAACTCCGCTTTTATTATTTATTCCAGCTTCTCCCATCCTTTGTCCTAGTAAGGATAAAAAGTCTTTTTAGAGCACAAGTCTTGTGAGGAGCGGCTGAGGGAGCTGTGGTTGTTTAGCCTGGAGAAAAGGAGGCTGAGGGGAGACCTTCTCGCTCTCTACAACTACCTGAAAGGAGGGTGTAGAGAGGTGGGGGTCGGTCTCTTCTCCCAGGTAACAGGCGACAGGACAAGAGGAAACGGCCTCAAGTTGCACCAGGGGAGGTTTAGATTGGATATTAGGAAACATTTCTACACCGAAAGCATTGTCAAGCATTGGAACAGGCTGCTCAGGGAAATAGTGGAATTGTTGTCTCTGGAGGTATTTAAAAGACGGGTAGACATAGTGCTTGGGGAGATGGTTTAGTGATGTTTTTTGTCCAAGTTAGGTTGATGGTTGGACTAGATGATCTGAAAGGTCCCTTCCAACCTAGGCAATTCTATGATTCTAAGGAGAACTAGAAGTACAGATACACCCGGCTGGCAGACTGGAGTCTAAGGGACATGGGAAGGGAGTGATTTTCATTTACTGTTTGTTACACAACCGAGTCTGCTGTTGGAGACACTGTTACCGTCTGCTGGAGATTTTCTCTGCTTCTCCAAGTGATACAAACTAAGCCGACAAATCATTTTTCCTTTGTAATAGTTGCATCTATGGCAAGAGGTTTTGTTGTCAAAGTTGTAACCTTAAGGAGTGATTTTTTTTATTATTTTTTTCAGGGTTCCAGTAAATTGGCAAAACAACATCCCTGCTTTTCAAAATGTCAGTCAAGCGTTATCACATCAGGTTTCCTAGTATTATGAAATACTTGTACTACAGGAAAAAGTCCCTATTTTAACCTGAATTAAAAAAAGCTATCCTCCCTCTCCAGTGCTTTCCTCAATCTGAAATAGCCCTCAGGATGAGAACTGTATCAGATCAGCATCCTTCATGCTTACCCACATTCCTAGCCATATTGCCAGCCCTCCCCAGCAGCGGGGAGCGCTGCCAGATAAACAAGCCCCGGTCAAGCTGGCAGCTTCGGTGTGGGTATGCCCAGCCTTCCTGAAAATGGGGTGAAACACCTGGGATTTGCAGGTGGAAGCTTGACTGCATGGGAGTCAGAGGGAAGAAACATTGACTTAAGCAGGGTGTTTTCAACTGCCAAGAAACAGGGCGGCTGTGGCAAAGAACTGCTCGTTCCATACAGTTTGTAGAGTTACATGTATTCAACTAGACCAAACTATCTCTGCCTAGTTCTGCTCCCACTAGTTTTTCTAGTACTCATGTGCTTATCTTTAACCTTATGAACCAATCCATAAAACTCCTAACATGAATTCAATCATAGAAAGTCATATTCCCTTTAATTTTACATTCCATGAATCTTACCAGGCATCGTATTTATTTTTAATTCACCTTCTGTTGAGACATTGCAATATGCAAGGTTTTGAAGCCCTAGAAGTTTGGGCCAACGGTTGTGTTATAGGAGCTACAAAGACCTTTGCAACGAATGGCACTCCAGAATGACATTCAAAGCTTTGAATTGTTGTCTGTAACATATTGGGAAGTGACAGAAAAGGAGAAGTTTAAGTCCCATTTCTGAACTTAGCTCAACTTTCACTGGAGCTACAAAAACATACAGTACCGCTATTTCAAAGGATACCCAGGGCATGTTGGGTGTGTTGGAGTCTGTTCAGAAGTGATTTGTGAATTGCTCGTGTCCCACCACAGACCCACACTGATTAATGACACTGTCCCGTTCCTCAGTGTATTTTGGTTATTTATGATGACCATCAAAACACTACAATAATATAAAAAACATTTCAGAGTAAATACAGAAAAATGTTTTTCCACTTGATTTATTTTCATAATAAACCAATTAAAAATACAAAAGACAAGGACCCAAGGTTCAGAGGGCTCCATCATTTAAAAATTTGTCTTTAAATACAAATTCACTCTGTAATATGAATACATATAACATTAGACCTCTAAACATAATGATCTTATTTGCATCTATCAAAAATTTGTTTGGAAACAAATTAGCTGAAAAAACTTCCTTGTGACATTGAATGTACATTATTTACAATCAAAAAAAGAACTCTTAGCAGTATTAAACTCCAAATACCTGCATAAATTTATATTTCATTTCCCTCCCCCCTTACAAAATAATCTGAAGTAGAAAGCAAGATTGTTAAGCTTCATAGTTGCAAAATGGCATGAAACGCTTGCACCTGCAGTGATGCTGTTAGCTTCTGTAATTAAATATATTTGATGTTTTCATATAAAATATAGACATGGCATTGTCCAGTACTGGAATAAATGCGTACTCTCAATAGGAGTGTATATTCCATTTTGCACGCACAAAAAGCTTGTGCTGCAAAAAATGCAAGAAGATACCTGGTTATCAAAGTCTAAAACTGGTGTAAATTCACCAGTATGAAACAAGATACTTGATCATAAAAATTCATACACACGGAATGAAAAGGTCCCACTAAAAGTAACTGTTGCTTCAAAAGTTAAGTGATACACGTACGGATTAAACAGAAAAGGTTATAATAACATTACTGCAAGGTAAATCAGTGACAGACTGAAAAGATACAGTAAGAAGTTTGAAACTTTGGCCAACAACCTCAGGAGAAAGTCTTCATAGCATAAAAAGCATGTTCCTTCATGCCTGTATTTTGAAACATAAGTAATATATACTTTTATTTGTATGATAACATTTAGCAATTAATAGAAAATCAAAATCCATTCTAAAGCATGAATTCTAACAATTAACTGCAGAAATTAAGTAGCTTTGCAACATCTTGCTTCAGAATCAAATCATATATACATAACTGAAAAAGGTCCCATCACATTTATGAAAATAGTCATCCACAGGGTCTTTTTTTTTTTTTCCCTCAAATTTATTAATACGAATTGGGTTCCAATGGCTCATTTTCTTGCTTCACTTGCACGTTAGACGGGAAACCATTCGAACTGGACACTACCATCACAAACGGTTGCTGCTGGAATCTCTGCTCCGACTGCTCGGCATCATCTGATTTGTCACTGTCGTCTTCTTTTGCCGCTCCTTGTCCGCCGACCTGTTTCGTTTCTGGTGCTTTAATGACTGAAGTGATCACCGTGCCCGACGGATGAGCCACCACCTGTGAGCTGCTCGGCGAAAACGTTACCACGGGGGTAGTGGCACTGAAGGATGGAGACGAAGCCATGTTGACTGTTCCATTGCAAATTGTCTGCACGCTGCTGGTGAGCACCTGCTGAACTTGCGCTGGGCTCAGCACAATGGAGGAAGGAGGCGAGACTGGCTTCTGAGACTGCAGCATGACGTTTTCTTTAAGAACCGTCATGGGTTGTGAAGTAGGAATGGCTTGTAAAATGAATTTTTGGGGCGTTGTTGCTGAGGCTGGATCCGTGCTGGCTATCACTGTCGTAAGAGGCACTGTCTGGAGTGTTACAGTATGCAGCTGCTGATTTCCAGGAGAAACAACCACTGGAACTTGAGTTGGAGTCTGTAAAGTCCTATTAAGATTAGAAAAGATTATAGGGTCAGAACACTTCCACGCTGAGTTTTGAAAAATAATTACAGATTTACTATTGAAAAATTGCTTGTCATCATAAACATTTCATTTACCCAACGGTTCCAGAAGAGGTAGCAGTCACCCTCCTAATAAAACAAGAACTGGACCTGACCCCTGATTTCAGCAACACAGTTCCCAAAGTAAAGGTACCCAGCACAAACGCTACTACCATCGCCAAACTGAACAGCCAGCCTTTGAGACGTCCTGTAGTTCATCAGAAAACCTGGAAATCACATCCAAGATCTCCTTTTCAAGCATCAACCAACATCACGAGCATGACGCGCTACATATCTGCCATCAATTTCATGAGGTACCCTAAATAATTCGTAAGTCACGAGCCTAAATAACGCGTAACTCAGGCCTCAATTCTCCTGACATCTGTATATACATTTACCTATATGCAAAAGTATCTGCACTGGAACAGTGAGTCTGGGCAGGACCTTCTCAGACTCCCAGGACACACAGTTCTCTCTCTGCCAGGCTTGTACACACCTTCTGGTAAAGCAACTGAACAGAATTTGCTCCCAGAGCATCAGTTTAACTTAGGAATGATTCCATCAGTTTCAGGCTCACAGACTTGGGTACCACCTTACTTTCTACATACGTACAGCTGAAAGGGCAACATTAGAGAAATAACAGCCATATTGCTGAAGCACACAATTACTACAATGGACAATGGTGAATGAAGAGGTACGGCTGAAACGCATATACTCCAGTCACGCAAATCAAACCAAACCAAACAAACAAAACCCCCAAACCACAACATAGTCCTGGCGAAGCAAATGATTTCCAGGGGCGGGAAAGAGGAAGGAAAGGGTAAGTGCTTCGACACCCTCCCACAGCCTGCTGCAGCCCACCATGCCACGCTGTCTCTGACAATCTTTTTCTTTCCTTCTGTCTGCCCTGCAAAGTTCTCTCCAATCTTCCTGCTTCTCTTCAGTGGCAACGGACACAAGCTGGGACACAGGAAATTCCATCTCAACACGATGAGAAGGAACTTCTTGACTTTGAGGGTGGCAGAGCACTGGAACAGGCTGCCCAAAGAGGTGGTGGAGTCTCCGTCTCTGGAGACATTCCAAACCCGCCTGGACGCGTTCCTGTGCAACCTGCTGTAGGTGACCCTGCTCTGGCAGGGGGCTTGGACTAGATGATCTCCAGAGGTCCCTTCCAACCCCTACCATTCTGTGATTCTGTTTTCTCCTGCCTGCCCACCTCCCCTTTTTCAGTCTTAAGCTCTCCCTTGTGTTTTCTTGAACGTGCTTGACACTGACTGAAAACAAAAATAACTGTCTCCTCCTCCTCCTAGCTTATTTCTGCCCCTGCTGAAATCCCTTTAAATGGAAAGCAATTTTCTGCCAACATTTGTACTTTCAAGTCCTTGCACGCTCTTCCTTCTGAAGCCTGGTCCTCAGCTATGCTGTAAGGGTTGCCTACTATACATCTACCATGGAATGTCCTCCTTTCTATAGTCCTTCTACCCATGTCATACCTATTTTTTACAGCTCTGTGAAATCCTGCTTGCCAGTGTTTAACCACTGACCAGTCAGATCAGACTCAGCATATTCAAAACTTCAACTTAAAACCATGCTCTGGCTATCATAGTTACAAAAAAAAAAGCTTATCAAAGCAAGGCTTATGAAATGCTGAAGCCGTGGGGCAACGTGGATGCAGATGCTGCTGCTGGCAATAGTCCAATTGCACAGGGAGCTGCACTCCCCCTTTCTTAGTGCGGCAGCAGAGACAAGTGAAGGAATATTTGTACAGGATTTCCCAGGTCCCTCTCCGCTCAGTCCTCTGGGAAAGGCCTCTAGTTGAGCTCCACAGATTGCGCCAGCAAGGGCAGCGCTCCAGTAACCCAACTGGTATCGGGCTCAGGGCGCATCAGTCCTCCCCAAGCATCGTCCAGCTGCCAGTCCCTGCTGTAGGCAATCTCTTCCCCACCTCCTGTGTGGCTTGGTAATACAAGGAACAAAATCTGTATCTGTAGCTTTCTCATCCTCACAAGAAAGACAGGTTGCAGTACCCAAGAATGCTGCTATAGCAAAACAAATCCCAGCCCTTGCCCATGAGGCTCCCACGCAAGTCTCATCACAGAGGCCATAATAACCAGGACACAAAATTTGATGCAACGACACCAGAGTCAATCTTGAGCTCCAGTTTCACACAACTGGAGACAGCTCATGGAAATGGGGGCTGGATGGAGGTGAAGCACCAGCCAGAGCTTGGTGCTGCACAGCAAATACCAGCAACCAAACTTAAAGTGCAAGGCTCAGAATGACAGCACCAAAGCTCACACCAAGTCTGCTGAGGGTTATCAGTGCTAACTTCCCCGCCCCCCCCCCCCCCCCCCCCCCCACTCCCCGCTATCAATTCCCCCCTGGCACCTTGATAGGAAAATCACAAGTGTCTGTGTCAGAAGTAGTAACAGGATGAGGGCATCCACTAGCTTTAAAAAAAAAAAAAAACAAAAAAACACAACCAACAAAACTACCTACAGTTAAACAAGCTTGCAGTAAAATCGCAATGTCATATAGATACAGTTCAACCCAGGAAAGTCTACAGAAAACAGCAATGCAAGTGGAACAGCTAAGAAGGAAAGACAACTGACACTTGCCATCAGAAAAGCATTAAAAATATCAGAGTAGATACCAAGCCAGCTCTTAACCCATGAAGAAATTTACTTGAGCCTGAAGGATTAAGACCAACTCAACTGTAGCAGTTTTGAAAGCAGCAGCTGAAGCGGCTAGCCTGTGCTGGTATGGCATCCAAGTATTTCTTTGAAGATACTTTCTTGCTCTTTAGCCATTTTGTTTTAAAACAAAACAGTAAAAATAAAAGCTTCTAGCCGCTAAATGGCTGTAAAGGACAACCTCAAGAAGTGTGAACTGGATCTAATCAGTGCAGAAGGTATTCTGCAAAGCAGTATGAGCAACAGCTCTGAGAGGACCGAACCAGAGTCTCAGCAGACTGTAATTAGTATTTGCATATTGATATTACACCAATTTATTTCTTGTGAAAGCAAGTCCCATACCTGTAAATCATACTGTGACTAGCAGTTTACTCCAGATGCTCTATCTTCTCCATCAGTCGATACATACATATGATACGCATACATAAACATGTATACACACATATATGTATACACACTCACCGAGTGTGAACTTGCTCCAGAGAAAGCATGCAGCAGATGTCTGTACAAGCACAGGATTAAGTAGCACACAGCACCATAAATACAAATTGTTATTTATGCTAATGGTGGCCAAGCAAGACATTTGCCTTAATTGGTAAGACTACAGACAACTGAGTCTGTTTACACACTAAAAATTTACCTGCTCAAACTATTTGCTTTGAACATCATTAAAAACAATACAGGTTTGGTTAATTGTTTTGCCTGTTTAAAAAAAAACAAAGCAAAACCACATTGCTTCAGGTGATCTGCTAACACTGGGCTACATTATTTTAGGTGCTTTAAACTGTGTATTTTGCTATGCGTCTGATGCTTCACCATCAATTTGTTCACACCCTTCTTACTCTAAGGTACAAATCTATTGGGTGAATAAAAGTTCCTGCAGAGGTTCCAAAAAGAACAAGAACATTGAGCAACAGTGATGAAAAGGAAACGCTGCCATAAAACATTCTGGTTACAACTGAGAAAAGAATGACAAAAATTCTGAAGTCATTTTAGCTTGGCAGAAAATGATCATCTATGTCGTGGTCCACTTGGTATTACTCTTAACAGCCTGGAATTGTGCAATATCGTATTAGCTCATCAAGAGGTAACTAGTGATAAAGCAAACAATAAGTGACAGGCAGGAAAAACAGCTTTATTCATGGTAATTTATGTTAAATTTATTAAATGGAGAAAGAGAGAAGATACAAAAAAAACCCCAACCCACTGAAGCTATAAGGCAAGGTAAAACAAGTATTTCACAGCACAATAAGAAAATAAAACAGGGCAATATTAAGAAATACATAAAGAGAGAGGTAACAGAGGAGAATTCCCTCTCCAACATACACATTGTTCAACCTACAGCTATAAGGTAAAGGATGGCCTTGAGATAAACGGGCGTATTTCCAGGGACTTTCCCCATTTGTTCAACTAACTGGTTGCAAACAACTCATTTAGTCAAGCCAGGAAGAGCGAGGGAGGTGAAGGGGTGGGATGTGCCTGTTAGAACCACTTCAGATGCCTGAGTTGAGAGGCAATCTCTTTTGAGGGACTATGGGAAGCATCAGGAGCTCTACTGTCACTGCAAACTGCTCCACAGCTGCACTCGTGTACATCATCCTCACAGTCGCCAACAATCTTGTTGATACTGCACCCCAGCGTATCACTGTCATGGCCACTGGCCCTTTTACAGCACAAGCCACACAGACATGAGCTGCTAAGCAGTCTATGGGGAGATGCCCACATGAGGTAGAAATGCACTTGATGCCTTCATGCCCAGTCTGAACACCGTCTCCTCCAAAGGTAAGGCAGAACTTGCCTGTTCTTGTCTAGCTCTTTGCCTAGACAAGATAATCTCTTACAGAGGTTAAGATAATCTCTAAAGGAAAGAGACAGAGGACTTAACTCTCAAGTCTACTGTCCTTTTTACTGACCCAACACAGTCTTACAGTCTTCTTTCCAGAATTTTTCAAAACTGCACACTCGCCTGAATTAAAAATCAGAAACTTTGCTACTAACAGAGACATGCAGAAAGCCCACCTCTTTCAACAGTGGCAAAGACACGTAAAGAGAACTCCTGTGGATAGTTTGTCATTGCGCAGAAACAAAACTGACATTTCTAGAAGACTCTGAAGTCCCTTCTGCCGTAAGCAACCTTCTTCCTACCTACCACAGAAATTAAATCAGAAATAGGCTGAAGAAAAGGTCTTCTCAGCTGCAGGAAAATCCAATCAAAACATCTGGTTACAACCAAAGTCTTCGCTCTGATAGAAGTTGTCCCTATTGTAAATGTGTTCAGACAAACACACCCTGCTGTAAGCTAAATGAGAGCTTCTTGTAGAAGCCCACTGAGACCACATCAGCCTATTTCTGACCAACACCTCCCTCAGGAAGGGCATTTTCCTCACTGTCCTCATACCTCAGATGCAGTCACGCCTTCACTTGAGAGATGACAGAGATCAAAGCATGTGCACTGATGCTGGCTGATGAAAGTAAGGCCTTCCAAACATTAGCCAGGAGTTGTTTCCGATTATCTAGAAATCTTCAGCTGGCATCGTATTCCTTTGCTCATGTTCCCCATCAAGTCCCAGGGAGCCCTCGTGAGCTCTTTACTGGGACTTACACCTATGACTGTTTTTATTCAGCATACCATAATGGAGCAGGGTCAAGTTGGAGGCCTGTAACCAGTGGTGTCCCCCAGGGGTCAATACCTGGGCCAGTATTGTTTAATGTATTCATCAATGACCTGGACGAGGGGACAGAGTGTATCCTCAGCAAATTCACTGATAATACCAAACTGGGTGGGGTGGCTGACACCCCAGAGGGCCACACTGCCATCCAGTGTGACCTGGACAGGCTGGAGAGCTGGGCAGAGAAGAACCAAATGAGGTTCAACAAGGACAAGTGTAGGGTCCTGCACCTGGGGAGGAAGAATGTCAGGCACCAATATAGGTTAGGGGGGGACCTGCTGGAAAGCAGATCTGAAGAAAAGGATCTGGGGGTCTTGGTAGACAGTAAATTATCCATGAGCTAACAATGTGCCCTTGTCGCCAAGAAGGCCAACAGAATTCTGGGCTGCACAGGGAAGAGTGTGGCCAGAAGGTCAAGGGAGGTCATTCTCCCCCTCTACTCTGCACTGGTGAGGCCACAACTGGAATACTGTGTCCAGTTCTGGGCTCCCCAGTTCAAGAGGGACAGGGAACTACTGGAGAGAGTCCAGTGTAAGGCAACAAAGATGACTGAGGGACTGGAGCATCTCCCTTATGAGGAAAGGCTGAGAGAGCTGGGACTCTTTAGCCTGGAGAAGAGGAGGCTGAGGGGAGACCTTATTATGGCACACAAGTATCTAAAGGGTGGGTTTAAGGAAGATGGAGCCAGACTCTTTTCAGTGGTTCCCAGTGACAGGATGAGGGGTAACGGGCACAAGCTGGAACATAGGAAGTTCTGATCAAATATGAGAAAAAACTTCTTTACGGTGAGGGTGACAGAGCGCTGGAACAGGCTGCCCAGGGAGGTTGTGGAGTCCCCTTCTCTGGAGACTGTCAAGACCCGCCTGGATGCAGCCCTGAGGGATGTGCTCTAGGCAGTCTTGCTTTAGCAGGGGAGCTGGACTAGGTGATCTCTAGAGGTCCCTTCCAACTCTGAAGATTCTGTGATACCTATAGCAATGGCAGAGGAGTGATGGGCCACAACATTAGTTGATATCATGCAGATCTGACACTCATTCTTACTCAGGGAAAAAAGACTGAAAGCAGATGGTCAATGCAAAATCTCAGTAGGACGGTCCCAGACTGCCTCCCTGTGTCTCTGTGGTTATGCAAGCTTGAGTAAAACCAATATAGAGAGGGTGTAAAAGTATGATTACAGAACATAACAGCGACATTCACTGCATAACTTACACAAGCTAACGTCTATACATGGCACAAGATGAAGACACTTCATTTGAAATAGCAGCTGTAATCACATTTTCAGAGTTGATAAACTCAGGCTAGCCAAATCTGTCTGTTTTTCAGCATCAGCGTAGCTGCAGTCAGACCACCAATACATCACAGCCTGGTCACAGCCTGGACACCGAAACAGATTATGGAACAATAGCAGAAAGTGTATATGTTTGCTTGGGGTAGACATGACTTTCAAAGGTAATTCCCTCTGCTTATTGGGACAATCCCTTGTGTTAGCATATTGTTGGCTTTATCATTGTTCTCACACAGAATGCTCATGCCCAGAAAAAACATGATTCACTTTCAGCTACTTCCTTCTCCTCTTCAACAAGGATCTTGCCACTGTGGTCCACGCTTGTGTCACCTTCAGGATGCATTATTGCAACATTTTCTACCCCAAAAGCTGCAAAAAGGTCAAGCTGAAAGCTGTGGCTGATTCATCATGTAGCAGTTCTCTGGTTCAGAAGGGAACACGCAGAGCATATCCCACTGGTCCCCTGTGGACCCCAGCTACAGAACAGAGTCACGATACTGGTCTTCTAACATTCTCTGTCCATGCTATAAAAACAACAACTTGAAAATACAGAAAAGTAAAAATAAACTGAATTTTGATAGAAATATCGTGTTTGAAACCTTAAGTCCACTAAAGCATTACACAGGATCTGTCAGTAGTCAGCTAATTGCAAGTTTCTTGGTATACAGAGCTGCCAGCTAGAAGACTCGGCTATGTCCCGTACAGTCAAGAAGAAACAGAGACATGAAATTTTAAATTACTCACAATATGGTCTTCTCTGAACCATTAGTAACATGAGAACCTCTTTTGACTCCATCCAGAAGACACTCCACCTTGAATCACTACTACTCTAGATTAAAGGTAAATGAAAAGGCATGTCTCTACCTGCAGCCCTAATCATTTAAGGGAGCAATTTAATTGCCCCAATGCAGGCACCTTAGAGCCCTGTATGATGTCCTAGATTCTCCACAACAAGGTAAGTCCCTAACCTTACATGAAATGTACACTTTCTAGAGCAACAGAAGGGATGCCCTTTATGCTCAGAATGACTCGAGGAGCATGGAGCTGAATCCAAGGCCTCCTTCAGTGCCTCTGAATTCCAAGCTAAAACACAATTACTCCAATAAACCAGGTATTCTGGTTAACCTGTATCAGTTATTCTAGTTTAAACAGAACAATTTTACAAGCACTAAAATCAAACACTTATTTTTTTTTTTCTTCCTTAAAAAAGCTGGCTCGTCGGAAAAAGTGAGAAATAAATCATCTCATCCAGAGAGGCATTTTTATTTTTGTCCTATCACTGGAAACACGTGGTGCCAAATTCAGCTCCCAGTTACACGACTGGAGACTGCAGTCACTGTCCTTGCATCCACCGAGCCAGAGTGATTAGATCTGCAGAACAGCAGTGAGTTTGCAATTCCAAATATTCCCACTGGTGATACTAGATGTCTTCCCTGGTCCACCAAACCCAGTTTACGTGACCTGACCCCACTCCTGCCCCGTTTCCCAGCTTGGGTTAGCACCACATCACCGCCTTTTCGTTTAACCACTAGCGACGAAGAAGAGCCATATTCCCCTGACCACTTCTTGTCTCCTGCATACAGCAGCACCAGAACTTGTATAAAAAGCCCCTTAGAAGCCATCCAGAAAGACAAGACCTTTCCACTTTGGAGTACGACACTACCCTCCCCTCAAAAGTGCACAAAAACTCTACAAGAGCTTTGTGCAGCTATAAATGAAGCCACTGCCTGTCTCCTGCAAAGAGCCAACCCCTGATTTTCACTGTCCCTTTCTTTGAGAAACACAAAAAGGCCTTGTGGAATGGCTGCCGCACACACTCCCAGCAATGCTCTAGGAGTAGGCTTTACCAGGCAATGCCACCTAGCGCAGGGGAGGATGGTGACACGAGCCCTTCATCACATTACACAGAATCACAGAATGGTAGGGTTGGAAGGGACCTCTGGAGATCATCCAGTCCAACCCCCCTGCCAGAGCAGGGTCACCTACAGCAGGTTGCACAGGAACGCGTCCAGGTGGGTTTTGAATGTCTCCAGAGGCGGAGACTCCACCACCTCTTTGGGCAGCCTGTTCCAGTGCTCTGCCACCCTCAGGGTAAAGAAGTTCCTCCTCATGTTTAGGTGGAACTTCCTAGGTTCAAGTTTGTGCCCATTACCTCTTGTCCTGTCACTGGGCACCACTGAAATATGATTCTTTTCCAAATTTCTTAGCAGAGAAGATGCATGTTCAGACTTCTGCTATGAAGGATATGGTTAAGTGTCAAGAAGGCAGTTGTTTTGACCTCAAAAATCCTCAATGTTTTCTCTATAGCATGTGGTTAATCACATAATTTTTTTTCTTCTCACAACACAACAGAAGCAAATCGCTGCAGAGAGAAGAACACTTATTTCCGTGAAGAAGACGGGAGAACATTTATATTAACGAAACTTTAGAAGCTACATTGCGTCAAGATAAATTAGATGGGTCCAAGATGTTCATGCTTAAAGGCAGAGCCCAACCACTAACCAATATGCATCAGAAAAACTTCTGAGGATCATTCCCAAACCCTGGTTGCCCTGACTCCAAAATGACTTTGACTATCTACATGCTCCAACCTCTGAAGACAAACTGGCAAGCAATGTTGCTATTTGTCCTCATGCTTCCTTGTAAAACGGCTATAAAGTGACTCCAGCCACAATCCCGCAGAGAGTGTGCATACATCAGAAGGTTTGTCAGCTCTTACTCTATAATGGCAATTGTACGTGCTGTACGTTTTCAAATCATGTAGACCACTTATTTCATCCCTTATGGAAACCCCACTGCAGCAATTCAGACTGTGTACACAAACACGTTCAGCTGCTACAGATTTATGGCTGCTTGAACAAGCAAACCCAAAATCCAGTTCCTTTGTTTTAGCCTTATTATAAAACAAGACCTAAAACATATGCTCAAAAAAATATTCCATGTGTCCTTCTACCTCACAGAACTATTTTAAGTCTGCATTTTGAAACTGAGCCGAAAAGTATCTGTCATAAACTGTATTTTGAGAGTCACTGCCCGTTCCATACTGCACAGGACTCATCACCACCTTGGTCTGCAGACTGGCACATAAAATCTGGGTTGTGTTTTTTATTTTCACTCTAACTGCTCAGACACCTCAGTACATTCTTTCTTAATTAGCAGTGCCTCTATACCATTCAGTAATTACATACTATACTGAAAAGATCCGATGGGTCTTTCCCCCCCCCCCCCCACTTCATCTGAGACACTTTGTCATCCTGGCTAAGAGAAGTGCAATTGAAGACTTCGTGTAATAATGTTTTAAGTTCCAAACACGGGATTAGAACCGATGCAATACAGAACTCTATGGCTTTAAGGCTTTTACTTCCTTGGAACTTACACATCTATCATCTCTACTACTTTTTTCCCCTTAGCTTATTGCCCAAAGTCTGATTGTGAAATGCCATAATGCAATAATTGGATGTCATAATGTCACTGAGAAACTTCCCAAATGTTCGCCTGGACTTCTTGCCTGCCTGCCTTATTAGGTCTTACAGATACTTCTGTTTATTACCATTTTTTATACCATCTATACTATAGTTATTGGTTTTGATATATAATCTAGTGTAGGTCTAAGACTAGAGCTATTTAACTCTGCAAATTGCAGATCTTTCCCCCTATTAATGTTTAATAGCATTATTCTACTGAGTTAAATGATACTGTATAGCTCCAATTATGTCTGTACTTGTTTCCTTTCACTATATTGCCCCAGTCAATTTCTACACGTAATTAAATCCTTCATCAACTCTGAAATCATAGCATTGCACTGTACAGAGTAGCTTCATGCCTAAGCTTTAAAAACTGACAAGACATCACCTTGATGCAGACTCCTATTAATTTTCTAAATTCATTCCAAAACCAGTTCTTTTCCTCGGGGGGGTGGGGGGTGTCAAATTCTTCATAATTATCTTTCAGTAAACTTCCGATCAAATATAATCCTTCCCTCCCCTATCTGCATCTTGAACTAATTCTAGTTGGTTAGAACAATAAACAAAGCTCAACTGCATTTCAAATAATGCATTTCAAAATTAAAAGACAAATGAAAACAGATATTGTCTACTTAAAAATGGTAACTCTTTCCATTTTATTTTACAGTGCCTACCAGTAACTATGAAAAATATTTTTGCTTTCATGGTCCCATGTATTTATTCCCTTGCAGCCTTTACTAACCAATGAATTTCTCTTTTCCGTGTGAATTTTTCATGTTGCAGTGTGAATGAAAACATTTCATAATCTTTAAGGGAAACTTTAAAAAAAGCAGGATTCAAACTAGGAAGACTAGGGATAATTTTAAAGTTCGGGGGTTTTGTACCCCAAGTAAAGAAAAGATAATATAACTTTTTTTCTTGATTGAAGCTGCATTCTGGGTTTGTCATTTCCTGTATATAAATCTTCAGCTTCCTCAACTACTCAGTTATCTCCTAAAGCGTTTCTTATTGATTCTATTGTATCAGTCACCAGAGGCTGATCTAAACAGTTTCAGTCGTTCTTTCAGTTCTTCTGAAAAATCTCTTACTGCTGTTCTGGACTTTCCTTTTATGTAAGTGGAGTTTTAATAACCAACTAGCTTTTACAGCATCCCCCTCGTAGCAGAGATGAGAGGGCAAAACTTATTCTTTGGAAACAAAGAAATTATTTGGTCTCATTACTTTCTGACAAAATTGTGTGGTCAACCCCAGATAGTCAGCACCATTCCAAATCTATTGGTGGCTCTGGATGTAATTTTCAAAGGAAAGAATAGAAGGAGGGAGTAGGAAATAACATTATTGCCATTTTGCAGCACAAAGCTATACCCATTATAATGGTGATGTTAACAGAACAAATCTCAAAAAAATGCGATGCTCATAATTCATTAAGAATGTGCAGCTTCTGAATTATATCCTGAAATAGCTTTAAGGTCCTGAATCACAATATACAACTCTGACGTTCCTGTGAGGAACCTAGATTACAAGAACGTAAATTTGGTTTTGGTCTTTTGTAGTCTGTGGAGATGAACAAGCTCCATCAGGGGACGCCCTCAGGCTACGGTAAAACCAGGCTTAAATAATTGTTTTTAAAGCTTCTTCAATTAGGGTGCTGCTGCTAACGAGTAAGTGCAAAAGAGTCATGATGCTTAAACCCTGTGTAGCATTAGCCAGTTGACTGACAAATTAAGCATGGAAGCATGACAATCTCCCAAAATAGTCTGCAGATACCCAGCTCCCACGAGATTATTCTGTTAATTGTTTTCTGAAATCAAAAGAACATGCTCTTGTAACTGCAGCAAAATGCTAGCATAACACCGAGCTTTCCCTTGTTGTAACTGGGGACAATACAAAAGATGAAAGAGATGACAAAAAATTCTTAGGAAGAAAAATTAAGAAGCAAGAAGGAAAAATCTTTTTGAAGGGGTCATACAGACACACCATGTATAATTCAAAAGTGAAGACACCAAACAGTCAGTGAAAAAGCAGAGCCATGAAATTACTGCCTCTGCTGTGGTTCAGAACTGACGATACCAATTTGAAATGGAAGTTAGGTATTTTTCCTCTCTAAAGGACTTGCATCAGGCCTAATACCAGAGGAAAAATGCGCTTCCCTCCACCAAAGGCAGAGCATTTATGAGCGTACACGTCGCAGTATGCTGTAGTACCTCCCAATTCCTAGGATCAGGCACAAAGACAACGTTTCGCTTCAACCAAGCTGGGAGACGAGCGTTTTTTGGAAGCACAACAAAGAATCTAGTCTATCTGGCCATCATCCAGGGCATTTATTATTATTCACACGTTTATTTTCCGTACATTTTCTTACCTTATATTCTGAACTGAGGGATTTAACGTTTCATCCGAAACATTACTGGCTACAGCAGCATGTCCTTCTGTGAGGGACTGCAATGGCTGCATTACGTGAACTGTCCGAAAAAGCTGAGTGGGATGTACTGGCTGCGGAGATTGCATTGTCCTCAAAACTTCTGAAGTCAAGCCAGGTGTCTGCTGCTGTACAACCTCTACGTGCTCCTTCAGCTTAGCAGGCTTTGAGTTTCCTGTTTTTAGCACTGTGGTCGATCCTCCCTTTGTTCCCGCGTTTGCAGACGCTCTAGATCTGCTTGACTGGTTTCTATTGGCCACAGGAGTTGAGAGCAGAGTTGAATCTGAGGGTTCAGTGCTAGGGCTCGCATCTTCATCATCTATGTAGACGAGATCTTTTGGCATTTCTTTAAATTGATATACTAGGCGCTGACCTTCTACTTTAGCCAGTATTCCTCTTTGGTAATAGTATCTGTTTAAAGTGTACACACATCAAGTTACAAAGTGTTTTTTGACCAAAAAAACCAAACAAAAACAAACACAAAAAAGGCACCAAACCCCCCAGAAAATAAGACCAGCAGTAACAAGTAAACGACATTTTAAGTGCCTAGGTTCTTCATTATAAAGGAGCAGCCAGTTTAGTAGCGTATTTTTATCACAAACAACTTTCTTTTACTGGTATTTCTTGTCACCTTTTAATTTCAACTTCAGATAACTCTGAGGAGAAGAGAAGAACTCCGTGACTTGGCAGCTCTGCTATCAACTCATACTCTTTAAAAGTTGCATGAAACTTGTAATCCTCCTCTTGACTCATACAGTTCTTTCAGTTACCTGAATTTATGGTAACGAGTAAGCAAAGGCAGACATTTTAGCTACAACAAAGCAAAGGGAATAGGACAGGAGAGCGCTACTACTGCTACATTTACGAATTATATGGCACTTTGAAATGACACGCACTGAAGTGAGAGGTGAAGGGAAATAAAAAGAAATGCACAGCTGCTCAGTTGGACAATTATCAATCAGCAGGTAAGACCGAAACGTTGTGGATGTCTGCTTATTATGTAGTCTTTTATGTATGAGAAAAATCCCAGCCTGGTAGGCAGAGGCACGTGATAAGATGCTTTAAAAATGTCTGTACACGCAAGTTCAGAGAAGAGCCACCAGACCTTAATTCTAAAACTATATTTTTCACTGGAAATGGGATCATTTGCAACAAGTAGAAATGAT
The DNA here is from genome assembly GCF_963924245.1 of Chroicocephalus ridibundus. Taxonomy (NCBI): domain Eukaryota; kingdom Metazoa; phylum Chordata; class Aves; order Charadriiformes; family Laridae; genus Chroicocephalus; species Chroicocephalus ridibundus. The sequence goes on along the minus strand of NC_086284.1, from coordinate 37,097,801 downwards.
TTCATTAATACCCCTGAATTTAGCATTTTTTTGGAGAAAAGAGATTCAAATTTTATGTAAAAGGCTTGCCCCACTTGGAATCTTCAGTCTCTTACATCATCTGGCTGACTGTGAAGATGCAGTTTTTGCAGCAGTACTGAAAATGTCTGAGCTGAGACTGAAGGTGACTGATTTGGGGTTGAGGTTAGTAAGGGTTTCTCTTACTTAGCTAATTTATTTTGCTGAAATAACTTAATTTCCCGAATGGATAGAGTATTAACTCTTTTCTGTTGTCACACGAATTAGATGAGGCAGTTAATGCATGCAAACACTAAGGCAACAATACCAGTCTATTATTAAAAATGCACATACCTGAGAGCTCTACCCATTGTTTCGTAATTCATGTCAGGTTTGTTTTTGTGTTTTCCCCATAACCTGGACACAGCCTTGGAATCTACCAGTTTGAAAATGCCCTTCTCTCTTTGAGTCCATTTGATATATTTAGGACACGTAGCTTTGTCCTGGAGCAGTGCTAGTAAGAACTCCCAGAGATAAATTGTATTTCCTAAAATAAAAGTATTTCAGGACACAGAAAAAGAAAAAAAAAACAAACATTAGTTGACCACATTTTATTAACGATGTAAATAATCTAAAAATTAAGAAGCTGGTTTTGTTACAAATACACTGTAATAGATCATCAAGACTAGGAAATAGTGATGGAAGGGCACGGGAAGGGACTCTTAGTTAGTATAATCTGGGTGCCCAAACACCCTTGCCACTGTCTGTAACCCACGGAATCAGGTACCAGTCAACCTACGGTCACCCCGATCCAACCACAAACGTCAGACAGCGTTAGTCACCTATGGGACGCTTCCCTCCAGCCTAATCCAGTTACAGAAGCCGTCACTATTGCTTTGCCTCGAATAGGAACATGTTCAGGTCCGTTCTCTGAAAATGCCGGAAATAAAGCCCTTGCTTAAACACTTTGCTGAACTGAGATGAGTGTTATAATCCTAAAAGGCTAAACAAAATCCTTTTAACAATTAGATTTATATGGGGCAATCAGTGGCATATGCTGAGGTAGGCAAACCTTCAAGAGTAAAATTCAGAAAAAGATATTTTTTTTTAAATCCAGTGAGCGCTTGCACTTGCTGGTAAACAACATTCAAATTTAATTTTACAAACAAAAAACTTACATACAAGCAATTTACAAACACTTGTATACGGAAATCCATCACACCTGCTTGGTGTTTACCACATATAAAGAAACAGTACTAAAATCATAGATTGTGAATACTTATAACTGCTCCAAAATTTGCATATTCTTTTTTCAAAAAGCACTAATTAAACCCTTTTTCCTGCTTTTTATAAGGTTTTTTTTGGTGCCTGATGTTCTTTTGGACACTTGAAGCTGCACGTAAGCTTCTTAGTGATACGTTGTTAGTCTGAGAAAGGAAGAAAAAACTTTTTGTACGAAAGTATCACCTCCCACAAACAGCCCTGCAAAAACACAGCAAGGACAGCGTGTGCAGATTTCTTAAGTTTCACAAAAAATGATGCCCAGTGCATCAGAAGGCAACAGGATCTCTTTTGTTAGTTTCAGTTTAACCCGGAGGTTTTTTTCAACTTTAATAACCACCAGTCTGAACTTTTTTCGACAAGAGGAGGTGACTTACAAACTAAAACTCCCGTACAACTGCATTACAATCTACATTCTGCAAATATTCAGCAAAGTCACTAGCTCTGGCAGTACAAAACGTTAGCAGTTCCTTCAGCAGGTGGAAACTTGAAAAGGGAGCATCCCTAGAGAAAAAACACTGCCTTTGCAACAGGTCTCCCAACTTATTTAAAAACGGCCAGCCTGTTCACCTTCAGATACCCCGAAGGCAAAGGTTAAGACTGCTTAGGCAAGACACCATGTCAGCCAGGAGTAAGAGCATTCCCAGCCACTTAACATCTAATCCCGGGTGCTTTTGTCGTAGTCTAGACTAAAAATGCTCAGCTGCATCCAGGCAGTCTGAAAATTTGTCACTGCTTAGCTACTGAAAATCACTGCGAAGAGGACTGTCTGCGAAAACCATGTCTGCTTTACTCACAGGCAGAATTTTTAACCTCCTCCGAGTCACAGCATAAGAAGAAATATGTAGAAAACTGAGTTTTCTCCATGCATCACATCAAATAATTATATGGAGGGCTTGCTATTTTAGCATACATGTTCCCCTTAGGGGAACACTGTGGATACTGAGAGACAGGCAACTCTCATGATTTTCTAGCTGCTTCCCTGCCATGGCCAGTTATATTAATATCCCTTTTACTTCAATTCTATGTTCCTCAAAATGCAAAACATGTGCTTCTGTTGTAGCTTTTTTCATAACAGGCAGCAGCTTCGGGCAACAAGTTCCTTTTTAATTCCTTCTGAATTAGCAATTTTGTAACAATGGACAAATGTGAAACACAGCGTATCCTTGCTATCAGAAGGAAACTCTTCCACCCTTCAATTCTGTGGCTAGCTGCTTTAGTATTTTTTGTTATTTCCTTTGAGCACTACCTGTAGGTTCCTCTAATACTTTTCTTTAATTTTTACTTAAAAATCATGTTTTAATTTTTAAAAAAGAGGCAACAACGCATACTCAAAATTGCTGGTATTAACCTGTTAAATATTTATTGTTTGCCAACAGTTTGGTTTTTTTTCCTCTGTTATTGCAGAAAATCCCTCTTCAGAAGAAAAAAAACCAAAACATAACATCCTCATTTGACAGTGTAGTGATTTTTCTGATTTCAAGAAAGCCTGACATTCTTATGCCACCACCTTCCAGGTTTGGCTGGACTTCTGTTGTGGCAAGGACTCCACGCAGGCAAGCACATCAGTCCCTAGGCATGTGTGCAGGCGCTCGTGATGACACCGGGGGGGCTCATTTCCAGCTCCCACCCAGCCCAGCAGAACCCAGTGAGGGCTGGGGCATCAGGCTGCCATCCAAACACCAGCCCGAGCACTGGTGTGGGCACCGGACCCAGCAGCAAAGCAACCCAGTTGTTGACAAAACCGACAAGCACTACTAAACAGTTCAGTCTGGAGGAAATGATTTATTGTATCAGTTATGTGGTATTTATTTTCTTTCTTCCTTTTCATCACAGGAGGAATGAAAGAAGTATCGAAAATGCAAGTTTTCTGCCCAAGTCTTCAAGCTGTGTTATAACTTTCCTCAAAATTCACGGCTTGGTACTTCCTGCTGCCAACTGGCAGCCTTGATTAGCCCCTCATGCAGAATTAGACACACACAGATGGAAAAAGTTTTCAAAGATCATCTGTCAAAATAACCACAGCCCAAGAAACACTAATACAATGCAAAGCACTCCCCAAGACTTCACTCAAAACGCAGCAGCTTCTGCAGGGGGTTGAAAAGTTTCCAAGAACCCTTGCAACTAAAGTGAAAAATACGTTATTCTCCCTAGGAACCGGGTATTTTACCAAGAAATCTCATGCGCTATTTTTTTCCTTGCCTTAAGATGAGATGTTAACCACCCCTGAGCAATAAGACCTAGTTTTACATCGCATGAGAACCAGTGAAGCTTTTCTTTTTACAGGTCACTCAGAAACAACGTCCTTTTAAAAATTTTAGTGACAACTCTTTGACTTACCCTTTCCATCTTTGTTTTTCTTTTTCACAGATATGTTTGGAGTTGTAGTAGGGGACTCAGGACGAGATGGTTTCGGCTTCTTCCCTGAAATAAACCACCAGTAAGTCAACTGCAGCTTAAAAAAAAAAGGAAATAAAAAAGAGCAAAGACCTAAAAAGGGAAGAGATTTGTTTCCCAATTCAGAGAGGATTCAATTTCTGCTAAGTTAGGAGATCAGTTCTATGCTGAACTTTTTCAATTTCTACAGCAGGATTAGACCCCCCATGCTCTTAGTGTACTTCCAGTAAGGATTATGCTCACTTTTCTGAAGTCCATGTACCTTGGAAATTTCTATGTCTTTTTAGGTACTCTTAAGAGCACTTAAAACATACGAGATGAGAAGAATAAGCTATTAACTGTGGGCACGAGTTTAAACAGGAAAAGCCAGATAAAATACAGAGCACTATCTTGTTCACTCACCACCAAAATGGAATTTGGGGATAAAACAATATTGTCCGCTTGTTTAATAGACTGGAAGTCTTCACTGACAGCAGCAAACTACGCTGCCATGCGAAGAAAACATTTTTCAATCCTACTGTCTTCTACACCTTTCTCAACAGTGGCTACAGGTAAAGGAGAGTCACTTGTTTGTTTGTTAAGACCAGCAGAACCAGTAATGGGCTCCGAAAAACCACCAGTTTTTAGTCATAAGCATGGTGGCTCTATCTGGTGAGGAAGACTGAAAGGAAGAAGTTAGTTACAACCGATGACAAGAATGAAGAGCATTCATTTGAAAATGTTGAGAAATCAACTACCTAAACGTAAGCGGAGTAAAAAATATAAGTCGTGCTAAAGTATTTTTCAACATAAAACCTTGAAACTATTCCGTTACTAGTTCTCATTCCCTGCAATAGCAGCTTTTACAGGTAATGTAATTAATCAGAAACCCTCAGAACTTAAACATTTCTCTTATCAGGTTTTGCAGTGACCCCTTAGTACATTGACAATACCTAAATTATTCACATACTGCCTTTGCTCTTTTGTGAGGCAGAACAGACCACGCAGACACAGGACTCAGAGAAACATATTTCTAGTCCAAGTAGCATATTGTCATAATTAAAGATCTAAAGAAAAATATTTTTCTTTTTCTCTATTTATTGCATTTCCAAAGAGTTTATGTCCTAAGGAGGCAAGACCAATAGACCTGTGCAATCCCATACACTATGATGTTCCACTTTTGGTTTTGTTTTTAGGGGTTGTTTTAGAAAGGAAATGGCTCTGCTGCAGAGTAAAAGTGAGGGTTTTTTCACTAGCTCTGAAAAAAAATGCTCTGTGCCAGCCAGCGCTGTCTGCTTTATTCTAGACTTCCAGGTATCTATAAAGAAGTCATAAGAAACACTGGCTTGAGCACTCACCTTTTGATATGAGCAGTCTTGCTAAGCCCACCTTTGGACCTTTTTCTTTCTCTTTCTTTTTTTGTCAGGGCATGGGGGAGGAGGGATAGCTAGTTGAGAGAGCTACAGTGAGGAAACTCTAGTAATTTTCTTGCTTCCATTCAGACAGGATTCATGACTGAGGATGGGACACAAAGTTCAGCCATCGTCTTGGCCAGTAACATCTTCCTTGATTTGAAAGAAGATGGGAGGGAGGAAATCCTACAATATTGTCTTTTTCATGTATCATCATACAAAAAGATAAAGAACTACTGGAGTATATTTTTAGCAGCTTTGTTCCACTCACCATTATTGGTTGCAGAAATGTCTGTTTTCCCTAAAATGTCTCAATGAAGTCAGTCATAGGTGAGTTTCTACTGCACAAGTCATCCCTCAGGGTAATTTTGATAAGTGCTTTGCTCCCCTTAGAGTTTTGCCATGGCAAGACTCTGTTGGGTGCTCACCCCCTCTTGTAGAAACGTGAATGTATACCAATAAGGAGCAGGGAGTGTTATTTTGATGTCATTAATTACCTTGTGTCCAAATGAGATCAAGCCTTAAAATAAAGTGAAGTGGATAAGGGTTCAAGTAGGTCATGACTGAACTTCTGCTGGTCAACTTCAAGAAACGTGAGTACCAATCACATATAATTTGTGCATTTCTGAGTAGGGATAGCCTAGACTACTAAATATGAATACTACTGCTACAGCAACTCGAGGCTCTCTTACTTTATCCTAGACTACTTCAGGACATCCTATTCGAACAAGTCTCTACCTGAAATCCGTCCAAAATTAGAAATCAGTGAAGAATGTGAAACTCATTTACGGAAAGGTATTGATGTTACTGCTCTATATCTGTGCTAGAGATACTTAAGATGATGGTTTCAGACTACACTGTGAGCTATAATCTCCAGGCGCTCACTGATACCATCAAAAGCACAGTTATCAGAGACACACAAGATACGTTTCCTTTGTTTAAAAGAAGGTATTTTCTGAAAGCACATTAAGCATTAGCACGCTTCCTCCGTTGGTTCAATAGAGCATGAATTTGTTACCTTTCAGAGTGCACCACTAAACTCCTTTTTAGGAGAGAATTTTACAAAGAGGAAGGATGAAGTATGTGCCAGAGCTAGGCCTTATGTGGGGCTACCATAATTTTGTATAGCTAACCAAATTTATAATTGGTATTTCCACTTTCCTATTTCCATGGTTGCAAAAACACTTAAGGTTAGAAATTCATGCTACAAATTAACGTGATATTTAGACAGTGAGATGCTCATCCTGATTAAAAAATTTATACCACACCAGAAAGAGTTCAATACATTTTCTTGCACTGTTTTCAGTAGTTTTTATTTAAAATAATGTGTGTATAACTTATGTGACCACCTACTGCCACACACCTCCCATAGCAAAAACAGGGCTGAAGGTATTAGCATAGGAAATTTCCAAGTTTCTTTCTCTGACATCCCTTTGTTTTTCCTGTCTTTCTGATCTGTAGTTTGGCAGCTCAGTGCTCAGACATTCATAAGTACAAACATCACGCTGAACATAGGTTTGGAGTTGAGCAGATGGGTGGATGCAGCTCTCCTGCTGCAGCAATAAGGCCCACAAGGAAAGGAAGTGAAATCACTCCATCACTTCTGGAGAACATTTTCTTGGAGGAGCTCTACATGGCAGTGCCATTCTGGCTCAGTTAGCTGCCAAAGCTCTGCACAATGCAACCCTGTAAGTGTAGCTGATGGGTTATATATGCTAGAAGCCTCTAAAATCGTAAGTGGTATGGATAGGGCAAAATGGTCCTTTGCTGTGCCATAAAACTGACCAAAGGAAGGGAAACAGATCGCACTTAAAAAAAAAAAAAAAAACAACAAAAAAAACCAAACCCAAAAGAACCCCACCCACACACTGCACATCATCCTAAAGTGCACTACAAATTAATAACATTTTGCAGCAACTGTTGTACACCAATGCCTTGCAAATCCCTGGAGATTTTGAAGTAACACTTCAACAGCACTCAGACCATACCATCTACCTCATGAAGTCTCAAATTCATTGAAAGTGAGTAGTTAATGAAACACTAAGCTGATGCATCTTTTCTCGTATTTTTTCTATCTGATGTAACTGTCAAAAACAAGCACACGCATTTGCTGTGAAACAACTGGTTTTCTAACCTACGTCTAGGGAGGAGGAAGGAGTGGGAGTAAGCAGAAACACAACACTGAAGAAGGTATGAAAGCATCAAGCCAAAGAGGTTAAATGTCTGCCAGACAGCGGCTCCTTGTTTTGACCCAGATAGCAGCCAACATTAAAAAGAAGAAGAAAAGAAAAGAACAAAACCAAAAAAACAGTTTAAAATCCTCTTACGGTTGGTTATCTTACAGTAGTGCAGATCGCACGGTAGTTTCCCCAGCAGCACTCTCGGGGCAGCTGCTGGTAAAGCTCTCCTCCACAGCGGTTTCAGTTCAGCTTTCTTAGGGGAATCGGAGACTTCCTGACCCACACCCGTCCCTACCAGACCTTGTGACACACACGGGGCTCAGGAGGCTTCCCCAAGACCTCCACAGGCTGATATGCTCTGACAGATAACAAGTCCCAACATTTGGAAGCAGCAGCAAAAGTAGCAGTAAAAATGCACTCTCTCATTCAGCAGGAGCATGGCAGGGTAGCAGGAGACCTGTTCTGCAAGGCTTCTATTTCACAGGGGAACCTGTCAAAGTCATAGTGCTCTGACTCAGCCCTATGATTAGTTCCAGAAATACAGCGCTCTCGGTTTATTTTTCTTTTTTTTTTTTAAATTTGTTGCAATGGCACCTTACATCTGCCTGCACTGCATGACTCCCTTCCACTGTAGACATCAGCTTCAGGACCTCTGGTAGGGTCCACGCTGAGCAGCGTGAGAAAACAGGAGCAGAAAGTCTGGCTAACACCACCTCATTACTCTTTGGCACAGCACCGACTCCAACGGAACATTCCTCGGTGAACACTGTGTAAGTGTTATCTACTGAAAATGGGACTTACACTTATGATAGCACACAGGTACTTAAAAAAGTAAAATTAAACCATTTATATTTAAGAAAAGCTAAAAACCCTCCTGATTCTCATCCCATACTCTGAACAGATCAAGTATCTTTAGTCGAAGCTAAGTAAGAGCCAATTAAAGTGCTTCAGGATTCACAGTAACAAAAGCTCTATAACTTGTATAACTTTACCTAGGAACAAGCAGAGATTCGTGTTTCCTTTGGGATAAGCCATCATTGCTACCTCTTCAACATCATTAGTATCTGAGCACCAGTGTCTGTGCTCACACTACCCAGTAAGAAAACGCTTTCTCTGCATTTCTAGCTGAGCCCACTCAGTTGTTTTGATCTGACACCCAGAATGGTTCCAGACACCCACAGGGGAGGTGAGCACCCCACCCACTGCTCTCCTACTGCACGCCACTGATCTCCAGTAGCATCTTACCTTTTTTCTTCTTTGGCTGTTCAAATTCAGGAGTCTCTGGTGATTCAGCGTAAGGGTCTGGGGCTTGGTGAACTTCCACCACCTCAGGGATCCCATCAAGGGTGACGGACACATGTGTAATAGGAGGCACCATATCATCCTCTTCACTTGCACCAAACATAGTTGCTTATGGGAAAGAGACGATAGTAATATTTTCACACAGCCACAAGGACTTCTAAAAGGCTATTTATTTTTTTACAGCAAAAATTTAAACATAGAATAAAATAAAACTATGCCACTCAAGACCTTCATGGGAGAGAAGACTAGTTCATAATGGAATACACGTGCCGATAAGATTTTACACAAGCAGAAGCACTATTAAAATAGAACAATTTAATGATGTAACCCACTCCCCCAAAAAGCACGATTATTTGGTGATCACACATTTTTATTGATGTTTAAGGCAATCTGCAGATATAAGTGTATATTCTTTTATCGTGGTAACATAAACAGATTAATCCTCTATCAGACAAACAAACCACTGCAATATAAACCACCCGACTTCACTCACACCATCCCTCTGTAACTTCTGATTCCTTCCTTACCTGTTCAACTCTGGCATAGCAATGAAATCCTTCACTGCATGCAACATTGCACTTCTGATACCCAAACTATGTATGTAAAGGCTACCTGGAAGCAAAATAATCTTACCAATTCCATGCAACCATGCTGTACTGAATCCCTCCTTCTTTCACAAATAAACAAGGCAAATACAGATTGGATTTGCTTTCACAAAAAACTTACTTATTCTTTTTTCATCCAACATAGGACCAGGGGAGTCCATATTGAGAAGTGCTTCAGCAGCCTCGATTGTTTCCATTGTTTCATCCCCATTATGACAAGATGCTTCGACTAAAAGCAAGAGAGTAAAATTAATTCTTAACAAGCTACAAACTAGACTTAAAACTTGACATGATATTTATTCCTATTTCATTTGCAGAAAAAAATTAAGTGGTAAACACGGTCTTCCACTAGATCATTAGTAACAGGTTAGCTGGGGGGAAAGTGCACACTGCAATCATTTCATTTATTTATTGTATGTACTAAAAGTCCCACAAAAACAACACAAACCCTGTATTTCTCCCTCATTGTTCTAACTCCTCTCTTTGCTGATCAAGCATATGCAGCAAAACACAACACCCATGAACTCTAAGAAATATCACTATCTTCTGATGGTGTTCCAAAGGAAGTGGATTCTGTAATTAAGAGATGCTCACCAAAAATATCTTGTCATTTAGCCTGGACAACAGACAAGAAAATATCCCTCAACTTCCATTAGAGAGCATGTGATCTGAACCCTAAACCATTCAAATCCATGGGGATTACAGGTAGGGCTAACAGTGCAGGCTGCAGGAACACATTGGAAAGCAAACGTCAAACATGAAAAAGCAATACAGAGGGCTGGTAAACTTTTAAAAACGTTTTGTCTACTAGACAATATGTCATCAGTCTCAGGAGGGTGGTGATCAGACAAATCCAAAGTTCTTGAGCATTAATTTATAATTAAGGTCATCTGAGGCTATAAAACAAAAAAATCTAGTAAAATATCATTTTGCAAAATAACAGCTGTCCAAGAAGATAATATTGGTTTGACTGGAGGAGTACCTTACCAGAGGATTTTTTTCAATATAATTGTAGCATGACAAATAAGTTAGATATTAGTTCCAGTACCTGGTACCATAAACCTTTAGAACTGTTTAACACATTATTTTAGAAATTACTCTTTGTTGTATGGAAATGCTCGGGCCAGGCTTCCTTATCCTTCGACACAAATTTGAAACTCTGTTGGGGAATTCACTTGCATCTATCAGAGCGGTCCAAAGGGCTGCATTAGTATTCCCCTCCCTAGGATACCGATGAACCTCAGTTACTTTCTCAGTCCGGTAATGAGTCAGCTTCTCGCCCTCTCTCCCTGTTTAGCTTTGAGGAATTTTGGGTGGGGCAGTCACATACACACACACACAAAAAGGAGACAGACTGACGGACAGAGCAGGCACAAATGCACCATAAAACACAATGCAATGACCTTGGAACATTTCTTCTTCGGGTAAAAGCAAGAGGTTTATGCCAGAATTTCTATACTTTAAAAAATAATAATAAAAAAATCACTATAACAACAAAGCACCCAGCTCACTAGCACTAAACAATCCCACAATTAAAAAAACAACCAACCAACCAACCAAAAAACAAACCAGTTTCACCCTAAATATTTAAAGCTTCAGTAATCGTATCATTAGGAGAGGGCAAAGATGAATGGAGATGTTCACGCATCAGCCTTACCTCCTTCACCCAGCTGTGATTTACAGGCAGCACACCGTGTTTTGCTCAGTTCTCTAGTGAGCTCAGGAGAAGCCTCCTTACCTTCTGGATTTTTTTCTTGACCTTAGTCCTACCATGCCCCAAGAGTCAGAGGCTTAGGCTAAGACAAAGTAGATGAGCATTGGATACCCCCGACCTGTACAGCCACTCACCCTGTTGTCTACAGGACCCCCTTCACCCTGCATCTTACGCAGACATTCAGGCCGTTAAGGATCCTCACCTTCTGGCTGATATCTCCCAACAGGATTAAGAAATGAGAAACACAAAGTTTGGGAGGATAGCATGAAAAAAAAGGGGAGGTAGTGAGTATGGACCAAGGTCCTGGCTTGGGAAGCCATAGAGTGAGTCAGGGCAGCAAACCGCTGACACTTCTGTCATGCAGCTTGCAGGCTCAGGAGCTCAGCCACAGAATATCTCAACGCCCAGAGCCGAACAGCATCCCCAGGGAATGCCTGGCCAGCTGAGGAGAAGACAGAACCAAGCGTAGCCCATGAGTCTGCAGGCACGCTCACACTCGGCCTGGCAGTGCTGATCTGATTGCTTCTGGTTCTAAGTTTTATCTGGATGGGAACTTCCAATACCATCTACCAGCATAACAACGACTACAGTAAGGATGTCACCCTAAATAGAGGCACAGAGCACCGCCAAAGCAGCTGCCATCACTTCTGACATTGTCTGAATGGATGGGAAGGTAACCCTCCACCATCCAGCTCAGCCGAAGCCATTGAGCGGGGCTGGTTTATGCTGCAGCAGTAGCCCCTGGTTCTCAGTGCTACGGGCGGGGAGGAGGAAGCAGCCGTTGTTTGCTCTTTTGTCAGCGAGAGCTGTACAAAGAGCAAACCCTCCCACTTGCTTCAGGAGCTGAGGTGACAGAGCAGGGTCTGCGAATTCTTCACTCTGAATAATGGCAAGCGAGGCAGAGGTTGCCAGCTTTACAATGCTGTTACACTGTGTGGCTAAAAATCGACCATCCATATCCAAGACTAATAAAAGGAACCTATAATAGTCATATAAACAATGTAAACATAGAAATTAATACAATCTGATGATCACAAAAAACCACAAAGAGTGCCAGCTATCTGTCTATCCACAAACACAGAATGGCAAAAATATTTTTTAACCACATTAATGCCCTTGCTAACACCCTTCAAGCCTCTTCTTAGATGATGACTTCACAAGGTGGTTTGAGCCAAATTGATATTTCCCTGTTGCTGAATAAACAAGGGCCGTGGTTCTTCCTCCCATCTCTGCCCCTGGTTCATGATCCAAATTCCTGTCACTTAACACAAGCCAGGCTTCGCGCTTTTTTGATCATGCAGCGAGACAGTTTCGTTTTATAAAATGGCTCAAAATGAGTTTTTTGGGTTTTGCTGGGTCAGCAAGTTGAATTACAAAAACTCAAGAGCTAACACAACCAAGATGTGGGGTACTGTACAGAGGAGATGGAGAACCACATCTCTGTCCCACTAGCAGCAAGATGCTAATATGCATCACTGAACTTGAGACAGCGCTTGGAGACAACCAACTCAACTACCAAAGACAAGTCGGTGTCTGTTATTTTAGTTCTGATGTTGCAGAGAGCTATTCCAATCACTAACAGTTATGATACATTCACAAATTTAAGAAGAACTGGGATGAAATACTTAATTTGTTACACTTTGGCAAAGCCAGAGCTGAAAGAAGGGGGGGGGGAAGTAATTTCTGAGAAGCACCAGATTTGAAATGTTATCTTAAATAGTTAGAAATGTTAAAAAAAGAGAGGAAAAAAAGCGGGGGGGGGGGGGGGAAGGAGGGAAGGAAAAAAGGGAAAAGGAAAAAAGAGGGGGAGAAGAAAAAGGAAAAAAAGGTAGGGAGAAAAAAGGAAAAAGGGGGAGGAGGGGAGAGAAAAATAGAAGGGGGGGAAGGGAAAACCACACCCAAAAGTAACTTCATTTTTTTCCCAGGGTACTCTACAAGTTCTTGTTTATCTGAGCAAGCCACAAATGTAAGCCTCTCTATCTGCACGCCAATTACAGCCTAGTTACTGCGAATCCAAGTTCGCTATGAATCAGCACTTCCCGTTTACGCAAGGCTTGCCCAAACACACCTTTCTGCTCTTCTCACCTGGTGGAGAAAGAAACTGTGCCTCATGCTGGAAGCTCCCCACCTCAGTCCAAAGTCCTGCTTTCCCTACTCCTGCCTAGAGTTTTTTGAAAGCTTTATACCGCTTTTGGAGGTCCCGTCCTGTTCCCGTTGCTCCCTCGGTGGCTGGCAGCTACAGAGAGTGGACAATGCGAGTCCTTGTCCAGGCCACGACAAAGAGCTGTGCTAGTCACAGCTGGGTTTAAATTCACTGCTCGTTTTACTATAGACAAAAAAGAGGGACCACAGAGCCTCAAAATAACGTCGGAAGAAATCTAAAGTTGCTAGAAGCAGAAAGAGATCCATTAAACACGGACAGAGCCCCCTTTTGCAGACTAGCTAAACGTAAGTGAAGAGTTAAATGTAAGCGATTGCTTTTTAGTACCAGCTCTGAGCTGATTGTTAACTGACATTGGAAAACCAAGTTTAAGAACAGAGGTATTTCAGGAGACCTACACATCACCCTTCATTTTCTCTTTTAAATAAGGCTTTACAATTTGTAAAGAAAATTATCTCATTGGAGAGCCATACCAAAAAACCTCTCACTAGTTTTAACCAGATGGTATGTGCAGCAGTGAATAATTTCTTTGCAAAGTAACTGAAACCGTATACATTTTTTTTTTTTTTTTTTTTTTTTTTTTTTTTTTTTTACACAATTGGCATCTTACCAACTCAAAATCCTCACGGATTAACACTATGAAGTTCAGTTTCCACCTAACTACTCCTTTGGATTTCTCTGAAGCATCATAAATGGTCACCGATAATGATGGGTTTCTGCAGGACTCAGTACCCAACACCTTTTTGCCTTCGTTCTCCTACCTGACCAGCTTGGCTTGTGCCACGAAAGCTAGAGCTTCACCAAACGGACAAGCCAAATGTTAGCCAACTTTGAAGTGCTTTAAAATAACTTGTGAACTGGTTATTAAGTACCACTATCAATCTATGAAAATGCACACTTCCATGCTCCCTATTCAGACCAGGGCACAGGGCATCTAAGCTCCATTTTTCTGTCCCTCCTCACTTATCCCCCAAAACTGTCTCAAGTGCAGATGCTTCCCTGATCCCATGAAGACAACTCCAGAAGAGGTGAACCACAAAATGGCAGAGTTTGACTTATTGTTATTTTTCTAAATTAAACTGTCCAGAAACAGCAAAGTTAAAAAAAAAAACAAATTACTAACTAATTAAAAAAAAGTTTTCAGGAAGTTACATAATCCAATTAGTTCCTCCTTCCTATGCACCTTATAACCATAGTCAGTCACATTAAAAAGGTACATAAAGTGTAGCAAATTGTACCACCTGACAAGTTGGCCTAGAATTTATTCTGCACAAAACATTACACCCTGTATTTTTCAGAGAACAAACCCGCCACAATTCAATATTCCCTTTAGAGATAAAGCTTAATTCAAGGCCAAATGCTCCAATTTATTTTGTTAATCACCCTTTACTACATGATGGTTAATCATTTAAAATCCTATAACATTGGCAACAAACTGACCATGTAAATTGCCACTGCAGCTTTACCAGGGAAAAGTGCTTTTAAAGAGGAAGGTGATAAGGCAGGTCTGCCTATTCATTATAAAAAAAACTGCTGCGTGAGCATTCACATAACTAAAAAGCTGGGTTTTAGCCATCTTTCAGCAGGGTTTCATGTGAAACAGATGCTGTTCTCAGTTTTCTGCATGGTACAACTTCTATTTCAGGTAAGTAATCACCAGCGTGGGATAGCTGTGGTTTTGAAGGGCTGAAGCTACATCCTATAGATGGAGAAACCTACCAGCATCTGTCGTTCTGCAGATAGATCCCTAAAAACTAATTGCTTCAGTTTCAGGAGAGCTACTGCTAATTTCTGTTAGCTTAGGAGAAAAGACAAGCTTAACATATGACAGAGTCATTGAAGAGTACTGAAAAACTGGTAACTTAAAAAAAACCCAACCATATCATGCATGTTAAGCAGCCATTTCTCAGTAACGTTTTGCACAAATGATGGCGGTTTCAGTTTCATTTTGCAGTGAACTTCAGTCTTACGAATATTTTAATGTGGAATTAGTATAGTCTTTATTATAAAATCTGATTCTCTCTCAAAGGCATGACATGGAAGTGATTGAAAAGACTGGTACAAACTTCAAAGAGCAAAACAACCCATTTCGCTGTTAAGACCAAACATGCCCCGTGAAAAAAAAAATAAAAATCAAGAAGGGAACTTCAAAGAAGGGAAGGGGGAGAAAAAAAAAGCAGCTGAATAAATAGAGCAGGTGGGAAATTTCAGTTATGATCAGCCCCATTTCAGAGGCAGCCTACAGGCAAGCCGTGCTTGAACCAGGTCTCTTCCACAGCAGCCTTGCAGTTCAAGCGAGCAGGGAGGTGACACGGTGGGGGGATACTCCTTCCCCAGTGTCCTCTCCTCACCTCCTGTGGGGTGCCTTTGCACCCCTAGGCGCCCGAATTCTGCCCCACCTGAGTCAGGCTGCCAGAAACTAGGGGCTGAGCTGCCACCACTGCCCGCCTTGCATCCTGAGCAGGAGCTTTCGGCAGTGGTGCTGGTCCCTGCCCGGCCTGGGCTCATCAACTTTCCTTTCCAAGGAAACCCACAGCATGCACAGTAGCTAGCGGGATGGAGAGTGTGAAACAGATAACTAGTTAACACCTCCTTCACAACAATAACCTCTGCAAAGTGGTGGCTCTGGTTTTCTAAGGACTTTGCCTTTACAGAAAACCAGACTGCTTGAACTACAATGGATGATGGGAACAATACCCGTACTTGTCTGCCTCCAAAGTATCCCAGAAACCCTTGGACACCATCGGTTACAAGGATTACATATTTTCAGTCTCTGGCAGCAATTTGCAAACCCTTCTCATGTGACCAGCAACAACAACAACAAAAAAATGTTAATAAGAGCATTCACAAGAGTGGAGTTTCACCATTACTCATATGCAAGTAAAAATTCACACACAACATATTACAGTGAATATGGATTCATAAAAACGATCTGCTATGAAAAATTTGCACAGCCGCATTAAGCAGTGCTTAAGTAACACGCGGAGGAAATGCCAGTTGCAGTGTGAATAATTAATATGAATAGCAAGTGAATAGTTGGCAAGGGGTCTCAACTTGAAATAATGTTTAAGTATGAAAAACCTTCTTGAATAATCAGCTAACTTATTTGTACGGTCACAGTCTGTTCACAGATAATTCACTACTGAAAAAAAAAGCCATTTTTATAATAAACCATTATAAAATGGTTTATTATAAAATAATATAAAAGATAAAGAATAGATAAAAAAGATCTTATAAAAGATAAAACCATTTACTGAGAACAGCTCACATCAATTCACTCTGTGAACTGTTCCTCATGTTAAGTTTTGTTGAGTTTTTGGTTTGCTTTTGGTGGTAAACGATTGTATCAGAGTACGCCTTTGGAAATAACGTCAAAAGCATGACTGAAACCAGTACGCTGTCTCCAGCCCTGGACACAGTCCAGGTGTGGAGCCTAATGGCTGAAAGAAGATGCAGAAACAGATCCTCTCTATGTGAGGTATCTACTCCACCTTTCAGACTTGTTCTGCACAAATGTTTCATTTGCATTCATTCAGTGAGGGGTTATTTTTTAAAAAACTGTGACATATCTTTCTTTGAGCTTTCCTCTTGAGAACTGTTTTCTCTTTGGGGCTCCCTTTTCTAACAGAACTTACACAGAACATCTGAATTTTAGGTGTTAATTATTATTAGCAATCCAAAATGAATACTATGCTGAGTACACTTACACCAGTATGTCATGCTAACATGCATATTTTATGGCTAATTGTATATCCTTGGGAAGCTAAAAGCAGTACATCTACACAAGCTGCATATTCCTGCTTTTTGGCATGTATGCTTACTTAGGTATGTACCAACCATTAAATAAGAGCAAACAAATCTTATGAAGAGCAAAGAAAGATCTTGTTAGTACTCTGAGCAGGACTCCGTCTTAATCTCTGTTGATGGATGAAACTCTTCAGCATTATCAGCTGCGCAGCTGGGACTGCAAACCACCAGCTAACAGTACTAACGCAATTTTCTCCATCTTGTACAGAATTAACAGTATTCAATACTACTACGATTTTGTTTCCTGTTTTTTGTCATTAAGCTTTTTTTCCACCATTAGCCACAGCCACCTTGGTGCAAAAGCATGTCACAGAAATGTTTTTATTGCCAACCTGTGAGGGTGATATCATCATCTTCTATGATTTGCTCTTCTGCGACGTCCAGAGAGCTCTCAGTGATCATGTCACTAGGTTCATCCACGCAGGTTAAGCCAGAGTAGTTATGCAGGAGGTCTGCGCTAGGAACATGTTCCACGATGACAGCAGGGAAAATAGACGGATCACCAAGCTGGGGGGTGGGGGGGTGGAAAAAAGAAAATTAAAATAACAGTAGTTAGTCTACAGCGAATCTAACCCTTTACTTCAACGGACCTATACTACATCACTTGAATATTAGACAGTCAGAAGGGAGTACCAAAGAACGAGATGATTTTTAACACATAAAACCAAAGTAGCAGCAGTGTCCCACTGAGTATCACTGTAGTATCTAATATATTGACTTTACCCCAGTAGGTAACACCAAACTCCCACAACGCTATTTTGCGGCATAAAAGCTGACAATACAGAGAAGTGGCACGGCAGAGTGAATGCTAAACTTTGCTGGCAATAGTACTGGGCAAGCAACTTGTTGCAAGCACCTTAACCATTCGTTCTTCCCATCAAGCTGGGGGTGGAGGAGTCCTGTGGCTGTCAGGATGGGACAAAGCTCTCCCAGGCACCAGGTTTCCCCATGAGACACTAGTTGAAGATCACTATTTTAGGGGACGCTTGCTACAGGAGCAAGGGGTGTAACAGAGAGTGCTTGATACACGTGTTGTATTACTTTCCCTCTCTAATTCTTATGGCTTTAGTCACTTGGCGTTACTTCCCCCCTGCTTTCTTCCTTAGCCTGCTTTCAGACATCGTCTTTCTGTCTCGATAGCTATTTTGCATCAGATACAGAAGAGGCAGCTGGGAAAAGAGAAATCAAGCTGACCAGTCGTAATAATAAGATGCACATTCTCTGAAAAAGCAACCATTCAACAGAAAGAGATTTTCAGAAAATACCATTTACTACAGATACAGTATTTTCCAAAGCGAGTCTTTTAAAATGTCATTTGCGGGAAGAAAGTCATAGCTGATGATAGCAGAGCCAGCTCAAAGAAAGCCCAGTGTAATTCTAAGGCTCTTTCACTATAAAAATAAACAGCATTCTGAATGCAGAAAGCTTAAAAACAAGAAAACAAACCAAAAAATTGCTAAGGCATGTTTTTGAGAAAACCAGCATATGTACATTTGGTCTCACCCTCCAGAGAAGAGTGCAGACATGCACAGATCAAGCAGGTTTTTTATTTTAACCACACAAGAAAAAAAACAACCCAGTCATACAATTATGAACGTGCTTAGGGATTGCGTATGTCTCAATATCTCACCACCATGCACACCGCCACCAACGGAAAATGGTATCAGAGCTACTGGCTCAACACATAGACACGGCTATGGGAGTAAGCCTCTCCTAGGGAAGAGTCAGTCGCTTCAGGACTGAAAGTAGAAAGTGCAATTAGAAGTTTTAAAAAGCAGTAATTACCACTTTAAATTGCTCTGTGTTTTGTAAAACATGTCTCAGCAGCAACTGTGGTAAAGGGCAATCAGGAAAAAAGGGGAGAATCAAGAAACAAAATTAGGATTTCTATGAGCTTCTATCATGGACAGTCTGCTAAACAATAAACCTCAACAAAACTGAAAACAACAAACCTCCTACCTACTCTACCAAACATAAGCTTCCAAATAGAATAACACGGCTGGAGATCAATAAAAAAATAACAAAGGGCAGACCAGTTAATGCCCCCTTGTGCATCCACGTTGCCAGATGATGGGCGTATATCCAGTCAAGCCATGGGACAGCTTCTACCCCACACCTTTGCGGCCACCTCTATCCAAGGTTGCATCTTGCTGGAGCTGAGAAACCAGGAATCAATGGTGGCCAAGAGGCCCTCTCTTTTCCTCAGAAAGAACCGTGTTCACATTACGCATCCTGTTTTGTTTACTGACCCCAACATCCCTGATCCCATTTGCTTCCAGGCAAGAATAAAAAAATAGATTTGATTAAATAAAAGCCATATCAATAAAAAAAGGTAAGGACTGTAAAGAGAGAAGAAAAATAAAATACTGTATGCATTAAAAAAAGGTTTTGTTTTCAACAATATATTCCATAAACTAGAAGGAAGATGGCCCATTACAGACTCATTACTGAGATACAACTCATGCTGTAAAAATAGTTTAAATACCTCAATTTCAGTAATACGCCACAGTCTATAACTTTTGGGATATAAGTTACATATTTTGTGCACCCATATATGTAACAACATTTAAAAAACAATTAAAAAAGGATGACATACAACACTCCACTCAGGCTCCTGTCACCTGCAAGCAAGAAGAGTACATACTTTGCAAGTACCTGTTCAGTATTCTACTGAGCAGGTAAAAACTATGGATTCTGGGTATGGAAGATGCAAGCAAGAAGACTTCAGTCCTCTCATCCTTAGTTCATAGACACTAAGGGTGAAGTTCATCTCATCAAACTTCAGACAGCTGTGGTGCAGGCACTCGGATTTGAGCTGGGAACCTCAGGTTTCCTTGAGAGCCAACGGAGAAACATAGGTATTTCCAGGGCACAATTTCCCTGACCAGTTTCAGGCTCCTGTGCTACGATAGGATGAACCATGCCCTAAAAATGCCTATTCCTCTCCGTTGACTATAAAAGGGAGGAGGCGTTGGGGTGTCTATTTCTAATGTAGGTGTCCATCTCCTACATGCTCATCAGCAAATGGCCAGCTGCCTCCCCACCGTGTCTTCGAAGTGAGGTGCTCCTTCCTCCCTGCTTCTGCCGTGGCACCAGCTCGATAGCTGCAGCATCTTCAGCAACATATGGAGTTGCCTGCGCCTCACCTTAGCTCCTTCTGGATTAAAAAAAATAAATTACTCTGGCTCAGCACCCTCCTTCTCTAATGACTGACACTCATGTCACTGACTTGGCCTCCAAGAGGCAAAACCAACTCCAGTGCCGCTGTTATTCTTCAGTGGGGACAAGTCATAAAAAACCGTTTCAGAATAATAAATGACACACAGATAAAACCAACCGCTTGTCACACGTTTTTCAGCTCAGTTTCTCAAAGCCCTGTTTATATTACACCCTACTCGTCACTCTGCTCGGAAACCTAATTACAAAAGCCCGATCATCCACATGTTACTGAAACACGCTTCACCGCTGACCGAAATGTTTCCCGTGGTACTGAGTATTGCTGCTGCCACCCATTTCAGCAGCAGTTGGCTTGGTCCGTATGACCAGATGTGACCTGCTCTGCAAGGTTAAACTGTATTTTGACCATGTCTAGAAACAACCATCATACACATACTCCAACACGGTCCCTTTGTCTGTCTACAGGCAGAGAAACCCCCACGGCAGGGGTGTACCTGGTCACTTGAACTCAGCGCCAGACCATCCGAGGAGCTTCCAAAATACAAGAGATGACCAGAAAAGCACTCACTCATGGTAAGACACTTTCAGTGTGGTTCTCTTTAAATTAATAACAGTTTTGAGCTGGGAGAATCAGAGTAAATATCACTCCTTGCGGTCTTTTATTTTAAGAAGATTTTTACACCTGCTTCCAACTTGTATCTTATGGAGGTACAAAGTATGGATTTTCTTTCCTGCCACACTTGTGAAAAGGAAAGGCCGGAACAAATATATGATATGCTTTCAGAAAGAAAAGCAGTCATGTAACTGCAAACAAATCTGATTTGAAACACATTTTTGCAGAAACCGTCACCACGTTTTTGCAATTGGTTTTGATTTCCTTAACAAGCATTTTATTCAGTTTTAAAAGCTACTACTAATCTACGCTGATGTTTATATGACCGTTGAGAGGTAAAATCCTCTCTCAGTGCTTCTGTAAGTCCTTGATTTCATTGAAAGCACCTGGATCCCAGTCGAGAGCCAAGCTAAAACTTCCTGTAGCTCTGTTGTTGCAAGACACAGAAATAACTTTGTCCACATTTAGAACTGCAGAATAGCCCAGGTTTACCACCACTCCCTTTGATGATAGTGTGTAATCAGAATTACACACAGGGAAAAAAACATTAAATACAGGAATTGAAGGTAGTGATTCAATTAAGACAAATTAAATTACTTATAGCAAGATCACAAAATAATTTATTTCTAACGCAAAGGTGGTTCTGCACGCACTAACGAAAAGTGCAAAGTACCCCAAAATTTAAAAAACAGTCCCAAATTAAAGTGTCAGCAATGATTTTCAAGAAATCAATACATAAAACCATAGAAAAACAATTTGTGCATTTTTTCTTTTGCCTACTTCTGCTGCTTCATCTTTCTTATGCAAAATACAGTTAAAATATGACATGCTAGCAGTACCAAAGCTTTGGCTTGTCTTCAATGCATCTCCCACATCTGCTGGACACATAAAGGAGTTGAGCTACTGCTGAAACCTTCCCGAGTCTTAGACACCAAATTCCTCACTGTAGTTTATCTACAAACCAGTCCTGTAGACTGACCTTTAACAATTTGGAGGAGTGCAAAGCTTCAGACAGATGCTGAAGTCCATGGAAGCTCCCTTGAGCAGGTCCCTGAAAGCACTGGTCATGCTCCATGACCCCCTGAAAACTGAACCCTGTCCTCCTGCGGGGGCCAAAGGCAGCGATCTTCCTTCCTGCTCTCAAATTCTTCTTGAGTGTTTGACATAATGACAAGGTGTTTCTTTTTTTTTCCTCTGAGAGTTTTCTCATCAGCTGTCACCAACCGACAGAAGATCAAAACACCACCCTGGTTGTGGAAATGGAAAGTAAGGAAGGGGATTTCTTCTGCTTTGGAGGCATTGGCTTCTCATACTACAAGTCCTCTAAGGAAGAAAACTTGTCCTTGGAATAGGTGACTAACTTCTAACTGGTGTGGAACAGATTTTGTGCAAGTGGTGGGTGGGAAGAAAGGCACGCAATACACAGGAGCAGGGAAAAGCTACACAGAAAAAAAAAAAAAAGAGAAAGAAACCTCAGTGAAAAAAAACGGCCTTTTAACAGAGCAACAGAATTCAGACTTGCGATACACTTGACCATTTATTTTTTTAAAATAAAACTAAATGAAACTAGGCAAAGTGACCTTGGTGAGTAGAAAATAGGCTTTAGTTTTATCTTGCTGAAGTTCCTGTGCCAACAGCAGAGGCAGCCTCTTGACTTTAAAGGCATTCCCATGGCCAGCATCTGAGAAATTACTAAGTTTCACGGAGGAATGCTGGAAGCAGATAAATGCCACTTGCTTTCCTGAAGAGATAACCTCATTATGGATCTCACAATCATTTCCTGAAAGTCTTCATGAAACTGCAAGTGGATAAGGGGGGGACTTTCAGCAGGAGCTGGAAATAGCCAAAAGAACGTAGACCTTGGTGTTGACCAGGTGACTCTGTTTCCTGATGTTTCCCATGGCAATGTGGAAGAGCAAGCCAAGGCACGAGAAGCTGGTGCAGAATTCATGGCCCAACCTAAGGGTTTGGACCTCTCTTCCTCAGAGGAAGGGAAGAGAAAAACATCCCTTGGAGATACAGAAGGTGTCTTCAGGCACAGGTTATTACACATGTCACAGCCACTTGTTTTGCTGGCACAGAGCCATCACGCTGGGGACCCTGCTAGTAATTTAATGGTTGCAATGATTCAGCATGTCCCTGGCACCATTTAAAACTTCCTAGTATGGATCCAGCCTCTGTGGCTGCTTTTATTCATCTTTTTAAATCAAGAATGTCCCGGTCAAGTGTCACATTAAGAGTAAGTTAACAAAGGGCTAAATGAAAAGACATTGAGAGAAGCTGCAGACATAAAGAAAAGCAGTTTTAGGCAGCGGCACTGACTCAGCCAAAGCCTGTAGCTCCTGCCCAGTTTTACACGTGCAGTCTCTCTCTCAAAAAAAAGGGAAGAAAAGAAATTAAAAAAAAAAAAAGCAAACGGTCTATTTAACCAGGACCTCTGACATGTAGCCGCAGCCAGTCAGGTTATCAGTAGCATTGGTGCAAGCCACTTGTTCCCTTCTCAAAATTACAAGTGTATTTTCACCCCATTTCTTCCTCGCCATATATGCACAATGCGATAAACGAACCCCCGCAAGAAAAAAAAATTTAAAAAGAATCATTATTTTCTAAACTGAAAAGGATAGAGCTGATAAGAGAGAGACTCTCCCTTTCACACGAGACCACATGATTGAGTCCCTCCCACTGGCATCTGCCACTGGCTGAATGCTTACATTTGCAAATGGACTGTTCATAATTTATTGTTGTTTAACCAAGACTTTTTAAAAAAATTTAAAAAAATAGCCATGAATTATGACTTCCCTGAAACACCGAGTGTAGCTGCCATCTAGACCCCGAACCTCTCCCCACAGCTGTTCCACGTCCTGACAGCTCTTGGCACACCAAGGCTCTGGCAAAGCTTTGACAAGAAAAAAATTACCAAAATTCTTTCAATGACAGCTATTGTGGGCATCACAAAAAGAGTTATCCAAAAGACCAGTTAACTGACACCCTTGTATCACCTTCTGTATTCTGATGAAGCTCAAAAAATGCTTTTGACGAACACCAGAGCAGTTCCAGAGCTAAATTTTTTGCAAAGCATACAAATCATGTTATCTATCCTTGAATGCAATTTACCTGTCCAGGAATTAAAAACTTCAGGAGTAGCAATAGCTCCTATGTTGTAAGAAGATCAACGAGGGATACACATAATCAATCGTTTTAGGTTAATGTTGAAGCATAAATCCTTGCCTGAGCTAAATCTTGCTACAGCTTCCCAGATTTTTCCCTATGCAGGATTCCTTTTCTACAACTGAGTATTTAAGATCCATCTTTGGTGCAGCCAGCTAGCTGGCTACCTGTACCTTTGATATCTGAACTAAGGTAACCCAGTGATTTAAGAGGAACTTGCATCCAACTGTTTGCAGTGGTGGACCTTCTGCTATGCACTCTCTCTGGCCTTTCTCATCTTTGATTTCATCATTTCGGGTATGCTACAGGACGCCTGCTTTCTTCAGGCTTCATCTGGAGTAGGATTTATTTGGGTTATGAGATAAATGCTAAAGTTGAGTTTGTTCTGGGGCTGGTGAAAGTTCTGTTTAGGGAAGTTTTACTGCCCTGTTGAGTGCTCTTTAATATTTTAAAAGTTTTTCAGGTGAGCATCTGAAGTTGCAAGAGGCAGAACACACAGCTAAACTGAACAAAACCACGTTTGCTTATATTACCCTTTCCAGAAACCACACTGAAGTTAGCCCTCCCCATCTCAACTCTCCCCTCTCCCATTGCCTTGTAAAGTAAAACCAGCAATGAACAACAAACAGAGGTAATAAATAAGGCTCGTTTTCCACTGTGTTTGTGCAATTCCCATATCTAAATCCCCAGGCTACCACAAGCTCTGGAAAAATACAGGGAAGGAAGTTACATTACTAGTTCCACCCAAAACTGAGTTAGCACTTTAGACAGACAACGCTCAGTTCATTGAAATGATCGCATGATTCTGACAGCAGAAACAGGCCACTGACCCAGCCAGACATTAGGCCATACAGAAACCCCAGAGACAAGATTATAAAGCCAGAAGTATTTTTGAGAGAGAGGAGAATAAATGCTTTTCACATTCACAAAAAGAGGAACAGTTTGTTGTGGCACTTCGCAGCCTTTTAAGAACTGTCTCTCCACAGTACCCAGACACCTAATTTCTTGTTAACAAATGCAAAATCCTACTATTAACCACCACCTACAGAGGATCTGCCTGATTTTTGTAATAGGAATCCTTCACTGAAGCCTCAGGACTCACGGGATGTGGTTTAGATAATCAACACCTAACTGAGAGCCTCCTCGGTTAGAGAGACATATTTTCCCTGCAGTGTGAAAGAAATCAATTTAAAATTACTTTGAAGCTTATTTCTGAATAGCCAACATACAGTAACACAGTTTAGAAATCAACCTGTAAAAAGCAGTGAGCAGGTACCTACTGCTCTTTCTAGTCACCTGTAGTGTTACCATTACTTTTATGCAGAATTTCATCCTAGCATGCTAGGAAAGTTAAAACTACTGTCAAATAGCACAATTTGGAGAATTTTGCATCACAAATAGATGGATTCTACTGGTACAAATCAGCAACACAGGAAAAACATTTTCGGAGGAGGATGTCTCTGCAATACTGCAGAAGTTATAACATTTCAACCAATTTCTGTTTTGCCCATGGAAGTTACAGGAAGCAACAGGAAGATTTTGAAACAGCACAAAGATCTGCTGCAACAACAATGACCTCGATATTAGCTTTTTTGTGTTTTACACCCCATTTTTTCCTCATGTTTTCATAACATTCCTAGCACCAACTGGGACGAACATGGCTTCTTACACTATCCCATACCTGCTGCTCATCCTCCATGACGTTGCTGGCAAATTCAAACACAAGCTCATTCTGCTGTACAACTGCTGCCATAATAACGCATTCCCAGGTCTCAGCTCCACATACAAAGAAAGATGTTCTCGAATGCAGAAGAACGGAGAGAGTCACCGAGGTCCAGCTGGGCAGAAAGGCAGGATCACAGGATGAATCAAGTATCGTTGTCGGTACTTCTTAGATCATCGGTATTCCCAGGTTCTTGTCTTCTTGAAGGGAAACAAACCAAGGGAAATCTTGTCCTGAGCTGTTCTTCCTGCCTTGATAGCCTTTATCGCTGTGGAGGGAAAAAATAAAAAAGTTATAATTAATAAACGATCGCTTTAGCTATGTGAAATAGTAGCAGTCACAATAAAGCTTGCTCCAAACTACAACTGTTCTAAGTCTGGCGAAGTCAGACACCTTTGTATCTTCAGAGGTATCACTTTTACTGATTAATACATGCAAATTTTCATTCCCTTAAAATTAAACTGTTTCAGGAAGTAAAATATCAGTTTCAAAGCGTTTAATATTAAAAGCATGGGACTAAGAAAAAGTTAGGAAAGGTAACAAAAAGAAAATCCATCTTTTCATTTGACTCATATACACAGTTTTCACATCCATTAGCAACTCTCATCTTTAAGGTATGTTCAAAGCAACGATACAAAACCCAGACGGACCTACTCAGCTGTAAGGTATCTCGAGTATATCACCTTTCTTCTTCATACACAGTGCAAATTTAGCAAAGTTACTATTTTAAAAGTAAAATGCTCTCGATCTTGATTCCCACAGTGTCAACCAGATGAAACCAGCACATAAATTCTTTGTACAATCCAGAGAGCCCCCCGAGTTCCTACACGAAGCAGATCTTCAGCTTCTTGTTAAAAATGCACTGTAAACGTATCCTTATCTCTACCACAGGCTCGCAAGCAGCCGGAAGGAAACAGCACTGACCACGTCATGGCAAATTAGAACAGGCAAAAAAAAACTGCACAGTACAATAGCAAAGAAAAAAAAAATATCCCAAACTATGGAATGTAAACAGCTTCACTGGAGGGATGCGTGCCTGCAGCTCCCACATTTTCATTTACTCATCAGTGCCAACGGTAAACATGAGGTTACAAAGAGATGTGCTGTATCACTCCTGGGGAAAAAGGTGAGCACAAAACGTAATGTTTTTATACAACTAAGGTGACCAATACATTAAGAAAAAAAATAATCTAGCATTTCAACATAACAACAGAAGCAGGTGTCTAAAATTAGGAACCTAAGGGAGTTTAAATTAATATGTTTTTAAGGAAGCAAAATGTGTGCTGCCTAG
This sequence comes from Chroicocephalus ridibundus, assembly GCF_963924245.1. Taxonomy (NCBI): domain Eukaryota; kingdom Metazoa; phylum Chordata; class Aves; order Charadriiformes; family Laridae; genus Chroicocephalus; species Chroicocephalus ridibundus. The sequence continues at coordinate 37,070,994 of NC_086284.1, read as the reverse complement.
CATTTTGATCAAAATTATTTAAACTGCCTTAGACTAAGGGCTGCTGTGAGAGAAGAATAAGGGGCAGAGGTCTACCACATACCCATCCAGACTGAGACCCCCAGGAAAGGCTCTGGGTGACTTCAGTGGCATTGGTGAGGATTAATATCTGCCTTTGTACAGGAGGTTTAGCTTTGCCTTGTTTTTGCAGTAGGCTGAAACTAAAAAAAAAAAATAAAAAAAATAAAAAAAATGAAGGGCATCTTGCTCTCCTCAATGCCAAGCAATTTAATTAGGGAGGATCATGTCACAGGCTCATACTCCCTCACTCTAGGAAATGTAACAGCTGTTTTTCCCATATAGATTGTGGTATTCCAAAATTCCTAAGTAGTGATGGCAGAGCATTCAAGCATTTAAGTCACTAGATCCTACCCTTCTAAGAAATCAGGAAACCCAAGATTATGCAAACAGGAGAACCTCCCCAACTTCCAAAGCATGCTTTAATTAGCTGTTAAAGGGTTCATAAGAGTAGCCACAACCCTAACGAGAGAATATTTGCACTAATGAGAGCTACATGCATGAACAGAAAAGGATGTGCTTTGGGAACCGTGACTGTTCAACCTCAGCCCTTGCCATTTTGCAGGATGCCTTAAATACTTACAAGGCTTTCTCTGTACTTCAGCAAGACTACGGCAGTGAAAACATTACATGCAACCATATAATGCTGGGTAACTTCCCTAATTTAATTAGTTGGCCTCGCCTTTGAGAAGATAAGAATGCTATTAAAAAGTTACACACACTCCAGCAGTGGGACTAACACCAACTTGTCCCATCCCAGACTCTTGCCAGCTTTGTATGCCAGCCTCAAAATAAAGTATGTTATCTATAAAATACATAGTTTAATCCTACAGTGGTTGAAATTGGTCAGTATGGGTCAATAGGGACATACCAGCTCTTTCAGAAGAGAGGACAGATATGGACATTTATTTAAGTACAACTTCTATTTTGGTTACTGCCTAGAAACAAGTTATAACTCTCCAACAAGATGAAATAATAATACCTGAAGTCACTCCCTCTAATCAGTGAAGAGTAACTCCAAAAGATCACCGGGCAAATACAAGAACCTCCTCAGCTTCCACATGGAGACTTATTTTAAAACGGGGGTTAACCTAATTGTCCAGGGAGAATGAGAGCCGGAATACAGCAAGGGCTTATAATCATCTCCATTACACTAATTGAAGCCACGTGTATGAACAAACAGTACAAGTTCTTAAGGTCCAGTAACTTTCTAAGGTCAGTAACAATTAACAGCGTCAATGTAAAATTAGGATAAATGAAGCGCCGGAGACATGGGCTACCTAGGAAGCTCATGTGATACAAGGAAAAACGGAGCTATAGCCACCGTGACAGATTTTAGAAGTTCCCTGCATGCACTGGGAACTGGCATATTCTTCCATTAATGCCAGATCATTCTCTGTAAAATAAGGATATTTTACAGTACGTACTACAATACGAAGATGCACACTAAATGTGTAAGATCCAAAAGCTTTGGCAGCGCACTTACTAAAAGCCATCGAGGTCTTTTTTTAGTTTTTATTTTTTAAAAAAACAACAAAACGCTCAATGCAAAACTAATCATCGTGATTTAACATCATTTAAGAGAAGACAGCAGTGTAATGCATTTGATCCTGAAGGGATCCACATGAACACTACTTACAATAGTCACACTTATTTTACTGTTTTGAAGTTCCTAATCATCCAATACTGTTGCGGGAACAGCTATTCAAAAGCCGTTTTATAAATTTTGCACCATGGTGATGCAAGAATATATAGCAGACTGTTCCTTCTCCCTACACCCCCTCCCCAAAACCACAAAGAAATCTATAAATAAAGTAGAATGATACCTTTTCACAAGAAAAGAGCCATCTAACCACAACATTGCCACCAAAGTCAAAGACAAGTGAGTGAATAGGCTTTAGTGGGCTTTTATATCTAAGCTTATAAAGGTTAGGCACTCAAACTATTCTTATTTATGGGAAATTTTTCATTACTTCTTTAGTGGTAGGCACTAATAGCAAATGATCTATCGGGCAATAATCGCATGGCAAAATAATGCAAAAGTACTTTCCCTTAACCCATATCACTTTCTCTGGCATACAGAAAACAAGCACAGCTTTTCACAGAAGCCAGCACAATTCTAAACCAGCTACATTTTCCTGCACATCTATTTTTATAAACTGTGCTTTCATTATTCCAAGTATCACAGGATCCTGCTGTCTATAGGCTAACACAAACATAACTGTTGTTTTTGATATATAATGCCACTTATCTCTCTGCCTGGTTATATGTACATCTGTGAGTAGAAAATTAATTATTTGCAAACAGCACAAAATGTGTACATTGTATTCACATGCACAATAAGCTTGACTACATACAAATAGTCCTAGGAGAAAAGGAACCCAGTATATATTACCATAAAATTTACATCAAATTTTCAGAACTACAGAATAAGTAAGGTTTTGCTTTCATATTTACTAATTGTTGTACAGACCTGTTATAAAAAGCTATATTAAGACACAGCAATATATATAAACATCTTAGTTTTGCTTAATCCTTGAAACTGAACATACAAATAAATTACTTCAATCCCTCTTGGAAATTCCCCTCCTCTAGTGATTTCAACATCTAGAAACAAGTCCTCAACCAGTCTGTCAAAAATCACATTCAGCCAGTTTAACCCTTAGTACACTGCCGCTCTGGTTTCCCAGAAGATACATTGCAGGACTCCTTCCAGCTAGAAATCACAACATTTTTCCCCACCACTCTTCACCATATATACCCTGCACTTGAACCTTAGCCCTATTTAGCCAGTTCAACAAAGCTCATAAGAAATACTTCAAGAACTAGCGTTTTTGGTCCCAACGGTGAAGTTGCAATACTGCAACTAGGCTCCAACTTGGAAGCAACAAATCCACAATTATACGAAATAACACAGTGGCACCATGCTGGAGCAGGTAGCAGGCACCAAAGTGCTAGGCACAAACATAAAATTTGCTGAAGGAGCTCAGCTGTAAGCTAGGAAGACCCAAGTCTTGGCACTGAGAGCACCCCAGCTAAGCAGAAAGACACCTCCAGCCAGCTCCCGGATCCAGTCCCATTTAGGGTTATTACAGATGACTGTAATCATCCCGCGCTGCCTTTTTTTGGTGAAATTAGTAAGATCATTCATACATTTAAAATTAAGAACCAGCTTAGCTGCTTTAAGATTCAAACGCAGATCTGAATCCCGAGTCACTGCTGAAACAGCTCAACTCATTAAGCACAGGGACAAATGACTTGGGACTGAAGTTTCACAATGATTTTCTACGACAGTCTGCAGCATGAGCTCTAGCCTAGAAGTATGGAAGTTGTGACTTAACAGAAACGCAAAGCTGAGCCCCTTTCTCAACACCATCTTGGATGTGGGAGGAAGATGGGAGTGAACGAGAGGAAAGGGAAGAATAAAGACATCACCTGGAAATTTTGGACTGAAGGACTGAAAACCATCCCAGGTGAAGTCAGACAAACACACGGATGGTAACTGCACCGTCTCACTCAAGTTTCTAATTCCTTTCTACCAGTGGAGGTTAAGGACAGATCAAGCCAGAGGCAGTCCACGCTCTGCAGAGTCACATCTTTTTAAGATAGAGTCTGGTTTTCTTAAAAAGGGGGGAAAAGCTGAATGATATTGCAGTTCTCGTAATGCAGAAATCCCAAACCCATGATGATCTTCTTTACATATGGTCCACACTGAACATAGATGCTAACAACATAGTCTACTGTGGCATTCTTCACAGATCGATTATTCCTATTCAGCAATATTAAGAAATTGCACAGAACAGGAGCTTTGAACCATGTCCTTAGACCCAGGGCACCTGTAGTTGTCAGAATGACAAGCAAGAAGAACGAGTTAATCCATGTTACTTGGCACAAAAAGTTTCTGAAGGCTCAGTATCTCAACTGCTCATACAAATTAAAGGAGATAGGAAAACAACATGGTAAGGGGCTATCACCGAGTAAGGAAAGAAACCACATAAGGAACAGCCTGAAATCTTCTGAAAGCATCCACACTGCCTAGGGGAAACTGCAAAAAGCAGCTACATAATAAAAGTCAACAGAGTGACCTTTGCAGAGCTTTCGTTAAGGACAAAGAAATCTTCGGTATCAATAAATCCCTGTTTTGCAGCCAGGCTGGAAACTAGCCTATGTCACCACGGGCTCTCAGTACACATCCAGCAAGAGGACAGAGAGTAAGAGGCTTCATCTGTTAAATACAAACAAGCATAAAAGAAAAAAGAATAGGCACACAATTCAGTCAATACAAAAGAAGTGAAGTGAACCCCCCTTCCCTAAATCTCACATAAAAAGCACACACTTACTCCAAAGAGAGCAGAAAGCACAAACGCAAGCAACAAGCTCTTCTTTGCTGTCACCAAAAAAATCACATTTTCAACGAGTATCTTTTTTTTTTTTTGCAACTACTTTTTTTTTTGGCAACTACTTCTTTTAGCCTGAATATTTAATATGAGGCAAGATTCCTTTCTAGACTATTAACGGTAACAACTCCAGCACTGTTTACACACTCCCCCACCCCTGAAAACCTTCCTTTTCCTATCTCCCATGTTCCTTCATACTTTTTAAGTCCCTTTTATTTAGCACATTTATATAACACAGCTGTTGTACACAAACCCAGCAACCTGGTGAAGCGCTGCGGGGAAATCTGAAGAAAATTACAGTGTGGTTCATGCTTTTTTTTCCTCTGTATCCTCTCCCGCCAGCATGCTCGATGTATAGAGATAGCCCCAAATCAGTGTAAGTGTGTAGACGTAGAGCACTGTAAATAATTGATTTATGCTGCAGCGACAAAAGATGAGACTATCACCAAAAGGCCAATCCTAAACAGCAAGCTAAAAGATATTGAGGCAAGGAGGGCCCTCCCCAACTCAACTACTGAAGCTCTTGAGCTCTGAACACAGTATTTGAATATCCGCTACGATAAAGAGCAAGCCTCCCTAATCCGATCAGGAAGAGAAAGGCCATGCTGGGTTTTAGTCACCTCTCTGCAAAGTGTTTGCTCTTTCAAAGTAGAGCCAACTCAACAGGAAAAGTTATCTGTAACTTGTCCTAAAGCAAGGGAGCCAGGGCATTCCAGGGGGAAGCAAGGGTCCAAATCCTCTCCCCTACTTCTTCATTCACCTGAGAAGAAAATAACTGAATTTTGCATTTCTATAGGTTGGGTGCATGGTATACGAAAAAGAGGTTAGGGAGATGGGACATCACAACATCATCTCTTCCTGCCTCCCCAAATCATGTCAGAGATTGGAACTACTTCGCTGCCTGCCCCCTCCCCGTATCAAAACTGTTTAGTGGATTCAAACACCATTTTGCAGCTGCCCAAATTGCACTTTCTGGCACATCAGACACACAAAAGAGAAGATGAGGGTAAATTTTCAGAAGTGGTTATGTGAGCTGACAGTCTTGGCCATCCATAGGGCTTTGAAATTTTTCAGATTGAATTTGGGTTACTAAAGCCTCAGCTCACAGATAAGCTGCATTACTTCAACTACAGTTAGATAAAAGCCACATAATATTGCTTTAATGCATAGCACCTACTCAAGATGCCTGGGTGGATGCACGCATACACCTATCAGTTGCAGTCACATAAAAACACTTTACCCCTATTTCTGTATGTGTATGTGTACACCCAACATAAGAAGGACATGGACGTGTTACAGTGAGTCCAGAGGAGGGCCACGAAGATGATCCGAGGGCTGGAGCACCTCTCTCATGAAGACAGGCTGAGAGAGTTGGCGTTGTTCAGCCTGGAGAAGAGAAGGCTCTGGGGAGACCTCATAGCGCCCTTCCAGTACCTGAAGGGGGCCTACAGGAAAGATGGGAAGGGATTTTTAACAAGGGCATGTAGTGACAGGACAAGGGGTAATGTTTTTAAACTAAAAGAGTGTAGATTTAGATTAGACATTAGGAAGAAATTCTTTACTGTGAGGGTAGTGAGACACTGGAACAGGTTGCCCACAGACGCTGTGGATGTCCCATCCATGGAGGTGTTCAAGGCCAGGCTGGTGGAAGGCATCCCTGCCCATGGCAGGGGCGTTGGAACTAGATGATCTTTAAGGTCCCATCCAACTCTAACCATTCTATGACTCTATGAAATGTATGCTCTTCTAATGCTTTGACTTTTTACTTTTGGTGTAGCTGTTTTGGCTACCAAAGAAGCAAAACTCCCACAACCTCCCACATCCCTATATAACAGGGCGATATGCAGAAGTGCTCCTTCTCTGCTTTCAGTTCAGTCACCTCCACCCATTGCTGCTCACCACCACCTTGGTTCCACTGGGAGAATATTTAGCTTGATCTTCCCCTCATCTGCTGAAGGCCAAACAAAGTAGATTAACTGGACACCACCTCCCCCCTCCCCCCCCGCAAAAGGACAGTGTCCCCCCAGGCAGTGCACAGGGAGTTCACACAGTCAGCCAAGCCTGCAAGAACTCAGCAGTAGGCCTACCAGCCTGGGGAAGAGAGTAGCACTAACATCTCCGTCTTGCAAAGATAACATCTGTATGTAGTTACGGTCAAAAAGGGGAGAAAAGTATGTGCAAGTCAGGCCTTCACCACCTGAAAAACATTGGCCACAAGCACACCAAGCTTCCTGGTGACCGACAGCATGACTGCCAGTCTTTCTAAGAACTCCGTGATGGTCTGTCTAGAGTCCTCTTATCCTAACAACCATCAGGTTTTGTTATGAAGAACGTTTACGAAAGCGTGGCCTTATTTAGCAATATAATATAGATCCAAGGACCAGCTTAAAACAGCAGCATTCACAGCAAAGACCTGCTTCTCTTCTTGCTACTGCATAATGGTACACGTGCGTGCTTATCTCCAGTAAACACAGAGGCTGGGGAGTGCGGTTTGCTGGTCCAAAACTCTTGGGAATCACTAACATGGTCTGTCCTTTAATTCTGCCTTTGTAGTTAATTCATCACTATTGGTAAAGAGGAGGAACAAATCAGGTGCTCATATTTCCTAGTTGATAAAATGAGAACAAGGAGACGTTCAATTAAGTCGAGAAGCAACTAGTTTTGAAAGGACAAAAGGCAAGCAATTAAAAATGCATCAGCCTAGACGTACTTGCTCAAACTCCTTGCTACAGACATGACAGAAGTCAAAAGCTTAGAAAAATTATAAAATGTTTTAAAAACAGCTCGATGTAATTAGAACAAATCAGCTTCATTACATAAGGTTTTCGTTTTAAACAGAATGGAAAAGACCTGTCATAACACAAGGCAAACCTCCAGCAATGCAGATTGCAACCACACATTTCTACGGGCAGGATTTTGCTGCCTTTTTTTTTTCTTTGTACTTGCTCACTTCTGGACTCACTTATTCCCCACCAGAAAAAAAATACATTAAACACTCCAAAACCAGAATAGATGGACTACAAGTTTAATATGACACTGCAAGTGTCCACATAGTCTAGCTCATCAAGAGGTAAGTGATACTGAGTATGGAGAGAAAGGAAAACAAAAGATCTCTCATTACTTCCTCTCCTAAAACACACTGTATATGCTGTTTTATCCAATACTAAATTGGATTGGTTTATGTGTTATCGTAAGATAAACAAATTACCAGCATTAATAAATAACATTAGTATCAAAGATGTCTTACTATTTTTTATATTTCAGAAAAATCTCAAAAAGCTGGTTAAAAAAAAAGATACCGAGAAAACTGTAAATTGATAAAATCCCCAACCTGTTTCAGAAATTTCTGCAAACAAAATGAATTATTCCAGTGACACAGAATAAATGCTTTAAAAGGCACCCTCAGGCGGTTTCTGGCCTTTAATAGCACCTTTTAAGGAGCATTCAGACCACGATCCTATAAGCAACTATAACAAGAGAGCGGCAGATAAATCAAATCTCACTGATTTCAAAGGGAAAGGGTCTCAACATAGAGACAGCCGAAGGGCTGAGCTCCAAGACAGCTACAACAGGATACAAGGAAACTTGTAAAGGAGGGTGGAGGGGGAAAGAACTGCTTGACCCCCAGAGGTTTTGCTCTTTTGATTAACACATACACACAGGAGAATGAAGAGGTGGCAGCAGGAGGAAGAAAGATCAGGGGAAACTAAATGTAATTGCTTTGGCTAGGTGCCAAATTTCACAAATTACCAGTTGCCAGTCTGTACCCAGTACTGATATAAAACTGTCAACCGTTCTCTAAAAATTACTTTGCCCACAAATTAGTAATGCAGTCATTATTTTTAAATCACCTGCAGGTAAGTTAAGTTTACCAAAGAAAAATACACTGGCCAAAAGACATAGACTTTTTTTTTTTTTGAAGCTGGAATATAAATGCACATAAAAAATATACATTAAAGGGGGAAACTGAAAAAAGGCCAGCGGAGATCAGGTTCAAGTCAAAAGTTTCTTATTCCAGGCGACCTTTTCCAGCCAAGCGTTGGTAATTCTAGATCAGGGAGTTAAACTCCCACAGGATTTTTCAGCATTCTGCAGAAGATGCTACAAGACCAAGCTCAGTAAAAATCCCTGTTACAATTTCTGCAACACGGATTTTTAGCATTCTGTGGCTTTCCTTTTGCAATTAATTAATTTAAACTTTTCCAACTGGACTGTCAAGCACAAAGAACAAAACATTTAGACAAGTTCAAAATTACTCTCTGTTGTAGCCATAAAAATACTGTGTGATTTGCATTTCTAGGAGTATCCGAGCAGTTTCAGAAGTCTGAACTTGATTTAATTGATGTGCACCAACTAGAAAGGGGCACAAACTAATCGACGCAGAACTTGCTGAAGCTGCCCCTTTCCCAAACACACACAGGCACAGACTTCAAGCTTCAGTTTACTCCTATCGACGATGTGTATGTTCAAGGCTACATTCAGCAACTCTGCTCGGTTGAGAAATGTAAAATGTCTTACCTTTGCAGTGTCTTTAAAGAACCTGTATGAATACAGAGCAGATTAGGCAATGTTTCTGTTGTTTGCCTCTCATTCGCTGTCAGCTGTCAGCAATATGAACAGTCAAAACCCTTTGGAGCAGGCTGGTATTAGTCAGCTAGACTTGAATTTCCAGTTCTTTTACATTGCTCTCTATTTTCCTTCATTAAGTTAGGCTGTCCTACCCTGGCATCAGATTACACGGAGCCAACATTTATAGCACCTTGCAAAACAGTCAAACATATCACATACCTAAGTCTGCCTATACCTGTTGCCCTCAATGTTTAACCCTTGCTACCAATGGGAAAAACTTTTATTCTAGCATGTATCACCTAAAAAACATTTGTAGCAGAGGAGTCATTTTTCCTTCTTACCTGACAGCTAGAGGACGGCGTGAGATTTCGTTTTAGGAACTGGAGGACACAGGCTGGCTACACCAAGAACAGCAGCTCTGAGATGCCCTCAAGAACAAACCCAGAGAACCAGCAGCAGAGAGACTTCTCCTACCTCCAATGAAAACCATGGCCAGGAAGCACTTGCTGCTTATTTTAGCAGGTCTCAGAAACCCCTAACAGCTTGTTCTGGGTTCAAGATCATTTAATTACACTAATTTCTCACCTCCCTTCAGACCCTGCTGCTACAGCAGGAGGCAGGCAGGTGTATTTTCAGTACATGACCAGCACAGCATGAGATGATGGCTTTTCCAGCCCATGGCCCTCCCAGCACCACCAGCTTCCCTCTGCCCGGCCAGGACACGGTGCTGCCCTGGGCTTGGCTCTTCCACCTTTCCCCTGATGGCCTTTAGCCTGCCTTCTCTTTCTGGAGCATGTGCTGCTAATCCTGTTTCCACAGTCTAGGGTCTGCAGTCTAGACAGCGGCGAGTTAAACCCCGCAGTGCTGGAAAAAAAGTAGCAGCGATTTATCTCTTTATGCAAGATGCATGGCCATCCCTATGAACATCAGCTGTGACGGTGACGCTTCAGAGGACTACATAAGGTATTTTATGTGTTCTTGTATGACAGGTGCCTTAGCTTTCCTACACCCACATAGAATGGTTAGAGTTGGAAGGGACCTTAAAGATCATCTAGTTCCAACCCCCCTGCCGTGGGCAGGGACACCTCCCACTAGACTAGGTTGCTAGTTATGAATGGGTTACTCCATGTGAAAGGAAGTCATAAAAAGCACACAATCAACTTGTTAGTGAATGTTCATGAGCTGGTTCAAAACAAGACACTGGCAGGTGGCAACCACTGGGGACAACATGCCACATTCTTTCCTCCTCTCCAGCTGCCAGCGTTGAGAAGATCCCCATAACACAAGGAAATCCACAATACACTTCAAAATCAGCAAATCAATGTGTTTCCCTGTGATTCCATCTCGGCCTTACTCTGCTGCTTTGAACAGGGGTGCTACATTGCACGCCTCAATCCGTCAGTGTGCAACTCTACACCTCACCAGGATCCCACCTCCACAGCACACACTTCAGCAGTCTCCTAAGTTCATACACCTTGGAATTAAACAGCGTTTTAACAAATAAATATGTATACTCTTACAACTCACAGAGGACTACTCAGGCAGCATCCTTCTTGGGACAGGTGGTCCATTTTGCTAAAGCTGAGAATACAAGATAATACCCCATTACACTCACACAAGCGAGCTAACTTGGAGAGCGTAGATGAAACAACCAAGAAGAGTTTTAATCGCATGCTGCTTTAACCTAAACCTTTATTTAAATAACTTTTCAACCCTTCAGACAAGAGTCACAGGCCCAATCAAAGCAAAGCAAAAAAATAAAATCATAAAATGAGAGCTTGTGTCAAGAAACAGTACAGCCAGTATCACAAAGCACTGCAACTATAAGCTGCTTTCTTAAAACAGCGTTAAACAAGCATTTCGGTCTTTCAGAGTTTCTAGCTCCAGATTTAGAAGAGCACTTAGGTTTATATTTAAGTTAGCATTGTGGTTAACAATGACGCGCGGGTAAAATATAGATAGAAACATCGGATTTTCAGTCTTTCTTATTAATAAAGCTTATCAGTTAAAACACATTTTTGCAAACTGTGCCTGAAGCTTTTTAATCTAATTGTCACAAAGATCCTCGTTGAGCTTTTCCCACCAGCTTTACCTCAAATATAAGAAATGAAAGTACTCAGTCACGCATTTCCAATGGTTATACCACAGGAATTCATCAGTGAGGTTTTTCGCACCAGGCAAGAGGTGACCTGTTTTCTCCAGTCTGTGATCAGACAGAGCACGGCACCCACAGGGTGCCCCAACACACACCTTCCTTAGAAATCCCCAAGGGTCCACTTTGTCTCCTGCTCAACCACGACCGTTGAGGTTACTTCTTCTTATAAGTTCTTTCTGAAATAGTTTGATGGGTGTACTAAGATGAGTACTACTGTGAATTTTTTATGTTTAAGAGCTTGGAGAGTCTAATACTATTACTAACACAGCCAGGGAGTTATTTATGAGGTTGGGACAGGAGAGACACTTCTCAGTCAGCAAATCTTTCAGAAAAATTAAGACAAATCTTGTACTTCGTCAAAATCACAAAGCTAATGTTTGCACTAAGCTTTCATACAGATTCCAAAAAAAACCTCAAAAGGCAACAAAAAAGCCCAACCCAAGAGTGAGTGACACCACCTCCTAACATTTCACAAGCACAAACACTTGATTCCAAAAAGCCTGTAGAAACAGGAATGCAAGGTCATACAAGAGGAGGTGCAAAGTACCAAACCACCAAACCGTACCTACCATCAGGCAGACTGATAAGGAACAGTTGCACACAGGGAAGTCAAGAGATGTCAGTCAGACTCCAGGAGCACCCTCCCACTAACCTCCAGGACTGACGAGTCTTTTTTTTCCACACTATTTGTCTTTTCTAACGTAACTGGGTCTTTTTAGCCTGAGTGCATTCAACTTTATTTTTGGCTTAATCAGGTTCTTTAGCTCAGAGCGTTCATGTAAGAAGAATTCATGTAGGCCATCATAGTCTTGTTCTCCTAAATGGGACACCAAAACAAACTCCACACCTTCAAAACAGTGTCCCAAATCAAGGCGTGGGGTTTGTTACTCCTTTCTGAGCTGAACTCTTCCACCCGATTTCTAGTTTATCATATTTTACAGATCACTGTAGCTGCAACTCATGTAACTTCTACAGGCCTAACCAAAAAAAAAAAAAAAAAAAAATGAAAACTGTAGAATGAGGGAGCTTAGCTTTTAAACTCACAGGCAGAAGGGCTAAGGATAGAAGGCTGTAACCGTACGTTTTCCCTCAGCAGAACGAGTCACAGCTCTGAAGTGGTACGTGCTCACTGCATGGGTAATTCATACCAGCGTTCCTGGTCACAGCTCACCACAGAGAAAGGCAAGAAGCAACAAAATACTCCAGATATGCTCAAGTAAACACGATTAGTAAGCTCTCCGGCAGCATGCAGGAAAGGGAGCAAAGTAAGCCGCCAACCAGTTTGCTCTGAACTCAAGGAATACTCTCAAAACATTATTTAAAACTGAACTTGAGCTGGAAACAACTTTAGGAAAGCACCAACACACACATGCAAAGACAAGGAGGGAGGGATGTGGCCTTGGTTAGAAAAGGTGAGCATTACATAGCCAGAGAGACTTGAAAAAACAAAACAAAGCAAAAATAAACCCCACCGAACCCTATGCTCTCACTGTAACATGTTTGGTACACAAACCACCTTGTTTCTAGACAGCTAGCTACTTAATGGGCGTGGAGCGCACAGCATGAAGAGCTCTACATGCAAGTTATCCCAATAATCTCGTCTAATGTAGACACACTGAATATACTTCCACTGTATACGGAAAAAGGTACAGAATTGTCTTTGTCTCTCACCCTTCTGGAGACGACAACTTCATCCATACAGAGACCGCAGGTTTGGGTTTTTTCTTCCCCAACCTTTGTCATCATCTTTTCTTCTTTCTCCTATTAGCATCTTCAGTGTTAACTCACTTGATATACTTAAAGAATATTGTTTTGAGAGGCAAATGCTTCTACGTTTCTCTTGTTTACCTCTTGGATACCTTTGTCTCATTTCAGCCAGCTTTTCAAAAGGTAATCATCTATGTCCAGATTCCAGGTGTTTGCCAAGTCAGACATTCACTGAACAGTTGTGCTGTTTTCACAGAATGGTTGGGGTTGGAGGGAACCGTTAAAGATCATCTAGTCCACTCCCCCTGCCATGAGCAGGGGCATTTTCAACTAGATCAGGTTGCTCAGAGCCCCATACAACCTGACCTTGAATGTTTCCAGGGATGGGGCCTCTACCACCTCTCTGGTCAACCTGTTCCTGTGTTACAACACCCTTATTGTAAAATATTTATTCCTTCTATCTAGTCTAAATCTACCCTCTTTTAGTTTAAAGGCCGTTGTAAGGTCTCCCCAGAGCCTTCTCTTCTCCAGGCTGAACAACGCCAACTCTCTCAGCCTGTCCTCATAGGAGGGGTGCTCCAGCCCTCTAAGGATTTTTGTGGCCCTCCTCTGGACTCGCTGTAACAGGTCCATGTCATTCGTATGTTGGGGGCCCCAGAGCTGAACGCAGTACTCCAGCTGGGGTCTCACCAGAATGGAGCAGAGGTGTAGAATCACCTCCCTCGACCTGCTGGCCACGCTTCTTTTGATGCAGCCCAGGATACAGTTGGCTTTTTGGGCTGCAAGCGCTCATTGCTGACCCATGTTGAGCTTCTCATCAACCAGTACCCCCAAGTCCAAAGACCCGGAATATTGTGGTGCCTTTCCATTTTCAGCCTGCATAGCAAGAGTGGTCGTCTCCTGACCTGACAAGCTGCCTTTTTTAAAATGATGCCCTTCACCTACTTATTCAGTACGACCCTTCCCCAAAAGCTGCTGCTGGGTTAAATCAATGAAATGCTGAAGTCTGCCTAAATTGGAGAAGGAGCATTAACAGTATGAAGAGTACAGGCATTTCTGCTCTACTGAACATCTACCCAGGACGCACCACGTGACAGATCTGATTCACTTAACTGTCTGCAGAAAAAAAAAAAAACCTTAAGTAAAGAACCAAACAGAGAATACCACGTCTAAAATCATGCCTTAAACCTCTGCAAGGTGAGAGACTGCTTACACAGTTACAGTGGAGAAGAACATTCACTCAAGCCATAATTAAAAGTTAGATAATACTTTTTAAGCTGCCAATTTTAATGCATTCTAAAATGCAATGTATTCATTCATATTATTCTGAAAATGTGTGTACTTCATGATGCTTAGCGTAATTACAATATTAAATACATTAACTTGCAGCTATGTAGGATAAGACAGAAGCTAATACTCCCATGCCATCTGTACATTTTTATTCTTACAGATCAGTGTAGCTTAAATTTTATGTCCTAAAGTATTTGCATAGGGTGGGATTAAGAAGGGAGACTATTTGTCTGGGGAATTTCAAACTAGTGAACTTGGCTATTAAGGGAATATAAATTATCTCCTGGCTTGTTGCTAGATGAACAATTCCCACCGTGGGGTTTCAAACAATGAAACGCAAGTTAAAGACCAACAAGATTAATACAGAAAAGCAAAACGATTTCTCTGAAGAGTGATGTGGAAAAGGAGCAGGGTCTGCAAAGGTCCCTCCAGGGAAGGCAATGTCTGGACAGGCCAGTATTTCTCATTTCGTAATGTCTGGGGAAATGTTCGCACTGAAGCCAAAGTCACTCTCATATGAGCACACACCTGCCCCTGGGAGACACGGGAATTCACTGCTAATGAACTAGACACAGAATTTATGAGTGCTACATTAAAAGACCGACAAAATCAGGGTATTCTGGAAAGTTTCAGAGCCCCCACAAAGCAGGTGTAGAGAAATTCAAGCCTCACCTCTTCCTCATTTCATCATTCAAGTTCCTGTGTCTTTTGCAGAACTAAATCCGGCATCAGAGGTGGCTGCTGTGCACGTCTCTGTGCCATCCAGCCGTAGCCCCTACTGCAGGGCTCCGCGAGCCAGCCCGACTCCCCAGCTGCAGGGGGAAGCAAGGTAGCAGGGCTGGAGGGGGGGGAACCAAATCACCTGGGGAAAACACAAAATTGCCCGGTCACCTTGGGCTGAGTTGCGTGCCCAACTTGGTCTCACCCCGCAACAGAAATCAGCACAACCTTGCCAAAGTCACCGTCTCACAAGCCTGGAGACCTCTTTCTACCTCCCCTTGTCTCTGCAGAACAAATAATACAGATATTACGGCACCCGGGCCTCATAAAGATTTTGATATGCAGCTTGTCAGCTCAGGAGATGACCGCTTTTGCTATGCAGGCTTCAAAGGCAAAGGCAACACCATATCCCATGTCCCTATTCACAGAGGCAAACACGCACATGCAAATGTGCGCCCACACACACACACACATGCACTTGCCCACCATCTCAGGCGCTGTCTGAACAGGGCCATTGCGCAAGTCCACCCATGCCTCCCAAAAGAGAAATCCCGATGGTGTCATACACAGAAGGGTTGAGCAGACATGCACCCACACAGCTTCTGCCATCCGGAAACAATTTTCTCCTATGACAGCTTTTCCGCCTTTGACCCACAAAGTAGGATTCTTCCTGACAATCAAGTCCTCTAAATTCAGATTAATTCTAAGAAACTCAAACACCTCGGTAAGAAAGGACTTTGGTTGCTCTAGCTTTTCCCTACAACCAATGGGAGGAAAGGCAGGCTGCACCTCCTGGAGATGAAAGGCCCTTCCTTGAGTCATTTATCTGAGTTGCCTAGATTATTAGGAGTTGATCCAGGCCTCAAGTCATAGAATCACAGAACGGTTTGGGTTGGAAGGGACCTTCAAAGAGCATCCAGTCCAACCCCCCTGCAGGGACAGGGACATGGGCAGGGACATCTTTCACTAGACCAGGTTGCTTAAAGCCCCATCCAGCCTGGCCTTGTGGGGCAGCCACAACTTCCCCGGGCAAACTGTGCTAGTGTCTCACCACCCTCACAGTAAACAATTTCTGCCTTATGTCCAATCTAAATCTAAATCTACCATCTTTCGGTTTAAAACTGTGGTCCCTTTTCCTGTCACTACAGGCCTCGGTAAAATGTCTTTCTCGATCTTTATTACAAGCCCTATCTATCTATATATATATTGGAAGGCTGCAATCAGGTCTCCCCAGAGCCTTCTCTTCTCCAGACTGAACAACCCCAACTCTCTCAGCCTGTCTTCACAAGAGAGGTGTTCCAGCCCTCTGACCATCTTCATTTAGCTCTGTGGGAAAACAAGCACGCAGTGTGGTTGAAGCAAGCATTCCAGCCTTTCTCGCAGCACAACAGCCTCATCATGCAAGAAGCTCCTCAGCGGCTCAGCAGACATCTGCTCTTTTATGAAAATGTGCAAATTATCACAGAAACCAGAGATTAAAAAAAACATTCTATCTACCATTTCTACCCTACCCTTTCCTCACCCAGCATGACATTCAACCTGTACACAGTCAGGACAAAAAAAAAAAAAAAAAGAAAGAAAACAAACAAACAAACAAAAAAAACAAGGAAAAGCTGAGGTTAAAGCGAAAGATTAACTAGTACCATAAACAAGGCAATGCAGGAAGAGGTTGCTTTACAGACTTTCTAATCCATCCCTTCATTTATCCTCCAGCCTCCTTTCTTTTTCTTCTTTTCTGTTGCCTATCATTTCATCTACTTCTGTGAAGTCTCAGTGGTTTGCTGTGATCACAGATATAATAAATGAGTATCAGAACTGTGGGTGGGTAGGGAAAACGAAACAATATTACGCTTTTCTCCAAGATGCCATAGACTTCAAGCAGAGTTTTGTGGAGGTTTTGCTATGTGTTCCCTCCAGAGGATTGTGCCCCATTTGTACCTTTCCTCTTTCAAACAAGACAGTACTAAGAAAAACGATGCTCAAAACTGAAAGGAAAAAAGGTTAGCAGAAGCATCCTGTTGCTGTGAAGGGCTTCCAGCTCAGCTATGCTAGAAATGCGAGAGCTGGTGCCTTTCACAGAGGGAAAATGCAGAGTTTTGCCCTTGTGGTGCTGGCTGTGGCCCTGCAGAAACCCAGCGGGACCAGAAGCTGCTCCCTCGGGGTCAAGGCATCGCCAAGAGATAGGAGTGGTGCCTGCCTCTGTGAGAGCAGCTCTTCTGCCAAGCGCGCAAATTCTCCCCACCTCTCATGCAGGGTGTGATGCACGGTGCTCCATAACCCATGAGAAGTCAGGAGAACAAACAAAAAAAAAAAAACCCAAACCCCTTACCCATCCAATCTCACTGCCCCTACAACCTTTCTACTCTTCCCCACCCAGAGGATGTGCCCCTCAGGCTGAGAGCCTCTATTATAAAGAGCACGTAGTACAAAAACATCTTATCACGCGGCAAAGACATCTCCACTCAATGCTGGCTAGTCAACAAATAAACAGTGTAAGGGGAAAAAAACCCCAGTATTTTGGGAGTTATGCTGTCACATGAGGACGAAAAGAGCATAAAAACAGGCAAAAAGGCTGAAATGAATCCACACAGTTTCAGTTCTAACATAATTTTGATGCGCAGAGTACTTGGTTCTCTAAAATCTGATGCTGGGGAAGATATTATTAGAGTTCTAGCTCCAATAAATGAAGTATGTTGTAATAATATGTGTATCTTCAGAAATCATGAGACCTACTTAAAAAACATTACATCTTTTAGAGTAGAAGGCTTTGCGTGCTTTTTCTGTGCATTTGTAACAAGTTGTTTAGCTGAAAGCCGGAGCTGCCTCAGAAACACACAGATCCACAAGAGGATTAAAATGAAAAAATTAATAATAATTAAAAAAAAAAAAAAAAAAATCACTCCAAAGATCACAGAATCTTACAATAAAACTCACCGGGTCAAGTAACATGGCAGCATCTGCCCAGAAAGATGTAAATGAAATTGCTTGACTTCATGCTTAATCTGTCTGTTTCTCATATGCATTTAAAAACTCCTACACTGGCAGCAGTGGAAACAGAAACACTGGACCTCAGCTCTCACTGCATTAGGATAACTCCCATGGTTACTCTTTTACGGTCCATGCTCCAAGAGTTCAAGTACTGCTTTCTGTGGCACTAATTAAAATTCTGATCTTTACTCTCAGATATCTAAATGAGGGTCTCGGACGGATAACAAAGTCAAAAGCGTATGGGCACGAGTACGCTCTTGAGAAGACAGTTTGTTACACAATGGCTGCCTGGGGCAGACGGAGGAGTCGTCATCTCTGGGTGCATCTGCTCCCCTGCTCGTGGTTTAACTGACAGGAAGCACAGACAAAGATACTGGGACCCAGCGATGAGTGTTTCCTGCCAGCACAGCCACGTGTGTCGTGTCCGTCCCCCCCCCGCCCCGCACACTTGTCACTGAGCACGCCTGTCCTCCTGCACGGGCCACGGCCTCCCACGAGGGGGAGAAAACCCATGACACCTTTAAAAAAGAAAAAAAAACCCAGCAAAAAAATTTAAATAAGTTAAGCCCACGCACAGAAAGCCAGACAGCTGGATGGATGAAAACTGATCAGGTCAAGCGTGTTGAAATGGGGCCCCAGAAAGCCACCAAAACAGGGTATAAAAAGCTGGTGGCACGTTCTCATCTGGCAAGCCATCTCTGGAGGTTTTAGAGTCTGGCCTTCCTCAAACAGACTTATACACCACCAAGGAACCAAGCTACCTGACTTAACAGATGAGGAAGCAAACAAGCAGAAACCTTCAAAAATGAACCGCAACCAGCATCAGAAACCACACTGCCAAATAAGGCACCAGCAAGCCTACTTAGTGGGACCACCCCGTCCTACAGAAGGGGACAAGTTAGATGACCTATGGGGCTTTTCTAACACTAATACCTAGAGTAACACCTGTTAGTCTACCACAAAATTGAAGTGCTGAGGAAGCACTGAGTACCAACAGGATAAGCACAAGAATGAATAAAGCTTAAGTAAGCAAAGAATCAACGGCTAGATACAGAAAAATTTCAGTGAAAAGCAGAAACTCCTACTGTTACTCCTACTGTAATTTCTACAGTATCTATATGCAAAGCTATACTCAGCCCCTCTCTAAGTAGTCTTCTGCTCAGTCTTAGATCACCCCATAATGTCACCCGTCAGAAAACACCCTCTCCTACACCTCCAGGTAGGATGAGAAATTATTAAGATGGCCTCATATCCTTCCTCCACCAACAGCCAACTGGTGGTATAAAACTGAGGAAAACCGATTTTGAGTTATATCTGCAGGGTTGCCAACTAAAGCAACAGAAGACATGTTACTTGTGCAATTAAGTTGGGAAATATATCAACTGGTAGATATCTAGTACGTTTAATACTAGCATCTATTGCTATAGTCTACGAACATTTTCTGCATAAACTTTAAAGCAGTAAAAAAGTCTTTACTGGATTTCATGGAGTTTCTGCCACAGTTCACCCTTTATGGAACCAAGGGTCTCCATCCTAACACACTCTCCATCCTAAGGTGCTCTCCGTCCCTGTACCAGAACAGCTGGGAATAAAAATGCCTTTACATGGTGACTGGCGCTGTCAGTAGAACAGCCATCTCAAAGTCAGGGGTCTGCAATTTCCTGAAAATGACCAGCCTTCAAATTCTCCTCATTTTTAGCTAGAAACCTGTTCTGTAACCAGGTTCCTCTGACAGAGCATGCTTTGTCCCCAGCTTTCACGTGCTTCCATCTGAGCTCTGTGACCATCTGGGTTACCCCGGAGAACCGCAGCTGTCCAGTGCTTCAAAAGACAAGACTACATCCCTCCACGTCACTGGGCACTTGACCCCTTCAGGCCTTGAAAGTCAGAACAAATGCCCTAAACCAGGACCCATCAGACACTAACACAAAGCCAGTGGTTGAACTTTTAGCAGAAGTTCGCTTCTGCAGCATTTCTGAGGTCCACTTAAGACACAAGTCCCACCCTCAACAAATACTCAAGTAACCCCAAGAAGCCAACAAAATTAAAAAAAATACAAAGTTATGGTTGCTCGAAAGCCTTTCTGAACAAAAAAGCCTCGCAGCATGATCTGAACCTTACAAAATTTTGCTGGATTGGCAAAAGGACTTAGAAGAGAACCGAAAAAAAAAAAAAAAAGTATTTTCCATCTCAGATTCCAACAATACTATGTAGCCAACAGCATTTTGTAGATTTGCTTCTTAGTTTGTAAGTCACGTTGGTCATATCTTGCAACATGTACTGGCAGGATTCAATGTTTTCCTAAGAAAACTGGGGTGGCAGATGCTGACACTGATCCAGAAACGGTTTATTCTCAAGCTGGATATTCTTTTTAACCCTGAAAGTTCATCTGTGTCCCGCTAATGAACTACAGATTCTATTACAGCAAATATTTCAAAATTCTTGTATGTATTTATTTTCATGGTGTATTACTATTGTACTAGCTCTAAGCATAACACTGAAAAAGTTATATTTACAAGCATAATAATTTCTATTATACTGATTATAAACTATTAAATTAGACAAAAAATTAATGTAACACAAGCATGGGGCTAGAATAAGGGTGGGGGTGTTCTTTTGTAAATGA
The DNA here is from genome assembly GCF_963924245.1 of Chroicocephalus ridibundus. Taxonomy (NCBI): domain Eukaryota; kingdom Metazoa; phylum Chordata; class Aves; order Charadriiformes; family Laridae; genus Chroicocephalus; species Chroicocephalus ridibundus. The sequence goes on along the minus strand of NC_086284.1, from coordinate 37,050,485 downwards.
TTTTGCGGCACCTTAAGATCACCTAAGTTTTCAAAGCTCTGTATATTTTAAGGAAAAATGGAAAGGTAAGTGTTGCGGTATTTATACTTACAAAAGCAAACCAAAAATCAGGATGCCTCAGTTCTTGCAAAATTGAAAACGTGAATACGGCGGCTGCTGCGTGGCATCAGCAACGCACCCGCATGCTCCCAACTGCCTGCCCCCTGCGCGTCTTCCTCCAACGTGGTTTTACAGCTACCAGGGGAGGAGTGGTCTCCACAAAACTGCTTTTCCTGCAGAACAGCTATGAGTCAACTTGTCTCATGTCTCTGCAACCAGCAGCCGAACGGCCTTGCTACCCAGGGTGTTTTTTGAGGAGGTAGGAAGGATCACACCTCGCCCAAGCGCTGTAGAGAGAGAGGAGCAAAAGCGAAACCGAGCTCATCGGCACCCACTGACCAGGCTCCCCACACAGCAAGAAAGAAAATGCCTTCCCGGATTTCTATTTGCTATAACCAGCTGCAACAGAGGGGAACATGATTTTTAATCCTACCATGTCCCTTTAATAAACACCCCAAAGAAGACATTTTCCAGATAACCAAGGAATTTTTTACAGTGTTGACTTACCAAGCAGAGCACAATAACCAGCTATTCTGTTTGCACTACAAGGCAGTACAGTGCAATGAGTTAATAATTTATCACGGCATTGCTCTTGGCAACTGACCATAATCAACTTCTAAAATTCTTCCTCATTCTTACATTTTTAGCCTTAGCAAGAATATGGCATCCTTAGAGCTTCAGCTCTATCTGAACATTTTCTAGCTGAGGTAGGAGGTTTAATCTTCCCAAACACCTGCTTTCCTCCTGTATTGTTTAAGGCTCAGAGCAAAGGTCATCATTTCATTTCAATAACCTGATTTAGCAGGCAGGAATAACTAGAATATTTTTAACAAAGCAAAAAGTTAACACTATTCTTTTGAAAGCCTCGGCGGTGCAGTTCTCATCCCTGTGCTTCCTTCCCCCTCCTCTCACAGAAGGAAAAAGAACAAAAAAGCCCAAGCTTCTCCCTCAACGTGAAGCTTTTATTTGCAAATGTTCCCCAACCAACAAGCAATGAGCTTTTCGTCCCATTTTACATTATCAAGTCTTACGCCTCTATATAATTTTGAGCAAAACCTAATTTATTAGTTAACACGCTCTTCCTCTCAATCAGAAGGATCCAGCTGTGGTGTTCAGACAACTCACTTGGAAAACAAGTTTTCAAAAGAGTTTAGATGTGACATATAGAAGAGCGTTAACTGTCCTAATTACCATTTTGTGGAAGCTTTGGCCATGGACAACAGTCCTCGTCCAAGGACAACCATGCTACTTCATCCTCCCCCTTATTTCTCAACCACAGCTCTTACAAACTCCCCAGCTCCACCACTCCGAAATCAATCCTTAACCTGGTTCGGTCAACCAGCCCAGCAACTTCTCATGGTGTGGACACCTGACTTGCCAACTTGGCTCATCTTGGCTGAACCAGATAAGAGGTTGCTCACACAAACAGTTTGGACTGCAGATGGGAGGGGAGGGCAATAAAAAAACAGGAAAAAACCTATGCTGTCAGTTTGGAAAAAAGAGGGTGGCACGCCTCAAGCAGCACGGAGGCAGCTGGATGAGTCCTCCTGCCATGGAAACATCTAGGAACGATCATGCCCACCTCTAACTGTTTCACTAAGGGTACGCTTTAAATTAAATTAGGCTGGTGCAAGTTTGTACACTCACAAAAATGTACATCTAGAGTTTAAATTGCAACTTTACCTCAACTAGTTCAGCTTACTGTTGAGTCAAGAACCTGAAGGCAAGCTAAGGGCCTGGGCAGATGCTATATGAGCTAAATGAGCCATTTAAGGATTTATAACCCATCGCCTCCAGGACAGTTCATTACCTGAGTAAAACTTGCTTGATCCAAGCCTCCCTTCGGTGCTTCAGGGCCTATCCAGGTAAACCCTTGCTGTGTGTGTTTTAACGGGGTAGTTATGCACGCAGCCTTTGCTGATGAGTGAAAACGAGCAGCTGGGGTGGGCTGAAGCACCTTCAGTCTGCACATAAGCTGGGTAAGCACATGGTGCGTGGAGTTACTGGAGACAGCATTGAGGCACGAGCATCATTCTCTCTTCTAGTCAGTAAATACCAGGCTTCTTCATGACAGACAGCATAGCAGGTTCATCCAAGGCAGCCTCTGTCAGAAAGCAAGCTGCTTCCTCCACAGTCGTCTTTTTTACCAATTTCACCCCATCTAGATATCCTCATGTAAGGCAGCAAAAATGAACCCACAAAACTTCCCACTGATTTTTTTTTTCTTTTCTTATTCCTGAACGCTGCATCCATGCAGCACGTATGGATCAGTGGTTCTGGGTCTCTTCTCTCAGGGCAGCGACTATTCTATCCAGCTAGCTATTTGTAACTAATAACTGCTACCATCTCTCCCCTCAAATGCACACATTTTAAAACACAGTATATCAATAAAACATCATCACAGCTCTTTTGTTTACAAAGCCTGGTAGTACAAATTAACGAATTCTTCCTAACTCCACCTCAATGCAGGGCACCAGTAAGAGAAGCTTTAAAAATTAGGAACGTCAGAATCTAGATACAAACCATACCCTTTCTAACTACATGGCTTCAAAAGTATTAAACCTTTTCTGCGAATATCCCTATTATTTTTAAACAAAATATTTGCAAGACCAAGCCCTTATCTTGTAGTTTGGCAAAAGTTTTCTGACATTTCTTACTGTTGAGAATTATTTCTAGTCCATTACCACTGAAACAACATTTAATACAGCTCATTCGAAGGACTGTATTAAAAGACAACTAGTTTGTTGGGTTTTTTTATAAAAACAAACGGTAGGATGTTGTATAATTAGACATATATCTTTCAGAAGTGTACACTTAGTAAAGCAGCCATCCAGCGGTAACCTCCTCCTCGGTTTTCTTCTCAGGAAATCCCTCCAGATCCCATTCTTAAATGGTCAAAATTAATAGCTTTCTATATTAAGGCCCCACCAGACAAATGAAAATTGTATTTCACTTAGTTGCTTCAAAAGCGGCTAATTTCACTGTTGATTTTAGCTAGTACTAAAAGAAAAACAATTTTTAAATTAGAAAAGGGCCAGTATTTTTAAAAATGCCACAAGCCAACCCTAGCAAACTTGAGACTGTTTCTCAACACAGAAAGTTTCATTTTCATTCATATGTCTAAACCACCTTTGTAAAGAAAAAAAGCCCCCGAACAAACACTTCCTCACTACAGTTCCTTCTTTTCTCTTTTTGAAATAAACAAAAGTTCGTTGTTTTTTTGAAAAAAAAAAAAAAAAAAAAAAAAAAAAAAAAACAACCCCCAAAAAACAACAGGATGGCAGCCTCTCAGTAGCACACCACCAAGGGCATCTTGAGGCCCCTGCTGGACTCATAGAGCTCTCGGCAAGCTGGTTCAGAGGCACCAGGGGCTGGCAAAGTAAATTCTTGCAATTTATGCAGGTTTCAGACCCTTTGCACTCCGGGGCAACGCAAGCTTCGTAATTATTTTTTGATAGCTAACACCCTCATTGGCATGCTTAATTTACAGGCACCGTGACAAAGCCTGAATAGCTACAGAGAGTAAATAATTTACAGAGACTCTGGAGGGGGGGGGGGGGGGAAACAGTACAAAACAGCAAACATACCAAGAGATCGGGAGTCGAAAATGTAACTCCCACCTCCAAGGACAATGTCAGGACAAATTTTGCCTTCAACAGACAACACGCAAGCCCTGGTGCCTTCAAGATCCAGTTTTCATGAAAGCTCTTCCTAAGAGGGTCATCTTCTGGTCAGAAAGACAGCTTCCACTAAAAACAAACCATGCCATCATATCCTTGGGAAACTATTCTTGTTAGCTACAAAATTATCTAGTGCAGAACATGTAGCATGCACAAAGAGGAGAAAACTAACAGTATCTTTGTGAACTTGCTTTTAACTTGAAATTGAGTCTGCTTGGAAGAGCAAGTTAAAGATTAATTTTCTGACAGTGGTCAGCCCTGGGTATCACAAGTTGTAACCGTAGTTTCACAATCAGGTTTTGCTGCTTCTTTCCCTCGCTGCAATATAAAACTGAACAAACACCGAGATAGCCAGGAACTGGAGAACAGCATTAGTGACCTGCTGCAAAGCTCATAAAAGCAAGGTAGCTTTCTCCTAACCGGTCAGCTTTATTAACTCTGTCGAAAGATTCTATGAACAACACTAGTAACTCTGGAGGAACATACAGCATGACAAAACAGCATATGCAGCCACAATAGACATTAACATGTTTTTTTCTGTCAACAGCAGACAACAATTTGAATCAACCAAGCACACCGCTCCGTTACAATTCTGAAACCCAGTCTCATGTGGGATGACATTTATACTGAGAACACTGAAGAAGTTAAACCACTACCACGCAAGAAGGTAAATGAGGCAAATGCGGAAGGAGCTTGCAAATGGAGTGATGAGACCATTAGTAGGCTAACGGTAACCATTCAAGAAGCACAAAACATACCCCTCAAAAATCAAAAATATATTTGGTATATTCACACAGAAATGCTGACGATGAGTTAAATATAGGGTGTTCTAGAAATAGACTAAAATGTCTAATTATGGAAGTGGACAGTGACATTCAATCCATCTAAAAACAAGCCTTTCCCACAGTTTCCAACCTATGTATTTAGTATTCCTATTCCTAGCACATTATCTTAACCATAATATTTTTCCCCCCCAAACAGAAAGAAATAATTTTTATGTGCAAGTATAGGAACTGGAGGCTCTTCCCAGGCTAACAAAACGGCTATCATTTTCACATTTAAACCTGAACCTAGTACAAAGTCATACCTGACCCAAGATGACTGATCTCTTTAAGGACAAATAAATGACCTGAGCTCTAGCCATCCGATTCATCACTAAAGATAGCTGGTAGGTAGTTAAGGCCTAAAGCACATCAAAGTAAGAATGCATAAACTTCAGTCCCTATCTAATGGGATCCTTTTAGCACAAAGGCTGACGCGGTGGGAAGCTTTGCCGCAGGACAGACCCATACTGAAGAATAAATCGTTTTTACCTCTACACAGATTAGCTCCTTCAGGTCAGGAGAGTTGAGAATGTCTAGAGTCTTTCACATGGCTGCTGCAGACTTTTGATAAGCAAAAGACTTCAAATTTCAGTATGTATAGTCTCTGTCAACTACTTTATCTGTGAAGGAACATTTAAGTAAGATTTATGAAAGCAACATTTAAGTAAGATTTAAGGAAGCAAATAATCTTTAAAGCACATCAGTGGCGTTAAAAGGATAAGCACAGTAAATCACTGCCGTACGGTAGCAAAGCTTCAGTGCTTACGGAACGGATCATAACCAAGGCTGGAAACGTGAACTCCACCTCCTGCCACTCCTGTGCTGAATCACTCCGGCGGGGGAAAGTCCTTGCTGCTCCTCACACACCCAACAAAACTCCAGCGAGTTACCAAAACTGTCAGTGAAAACAACAAAATCTGCCAGCAAAAGCTGAGAAACTTTTGCTAACGCTTGCAAGAAGTGAAAGCTGTTTTGGAGATCAAAGCGTCTCCTCTGATACAGAGGGAAATCCCACGTTTTTCTTAAAAAGTCTTTTTTATCAGCTCACCGAACGCAGCCCTACTGTAGTCCCCTCCCTTGAATACAGCTGTGCTGAAGAGAGAGAAAAGGTTACTCTTCTACACCTCATATATTTATTTTTTTTATATATACACAGAAGTGTCCCAATAGTAATGCACACCACTGAAGTATGAGTTTGCAGCAATACTGAAACATCAGGCTATACCAGGCCAACAACATTCTTCAAATCTGGACATTCACTTCTTTTATTTTCTCATTTGAGTGCCAAGATCACGGACTTGGCAATTCTAATATTCAACATCAACAGATGAAAAAAAGCGCACATTAGAAAACAGGCACTTCTGTAAAAGCATGGGTCTGGAAATAATGTTCAAGCTAACTGGCATCTAATGATACCACTCCCATGGTTCATCTCTCAACAAGCACTCAATCCAAATTGAAAGATCCCTGCCTTAGGGTGGGGGGAAAAAAGACAAGTTGGGTTTTGGGGTTTTTTTGAGACAAACACAGGTTTCAGCTATAAAAATCAACAAAAACTAATGCCATTTCTCTGTCCCTTCTAATCCACCTCTCTGCCTTCTAGAAGATCTGTACAAGCTATCATCTGCAAGGCTTGGAGGACTTTCAAATCATGTTTTCCTAGCTCCACCACTGCATCCCAGATGATTCTGTAGCCCTGGCGCAGTCCTTTCGTAGCAGCAAGAGAGCCCAAACATGGCAGCTTTGCCTTCAAAGAGGAACTGCTCCTCCACGAAGCCCTGCTCGAGAGAAAGCAGCAGCGACTTACCCTTTAGCACACAAAAAGCGTCCTGCCCAAGATAAGCAGCTACAGCTTGGGAGCCGACTGAGGATAACTCAAGTTTTTAAGGTTGGATGTCTTGGCAGGGTCCGGCAGAAAGAAGGGGAGGAAAGAGGCAAGGAAAGGGAGGTCTCTGCTCTGCCAGTTGCAAGCATGGCAGACAGTTGTTGCCTCAGCCCTAAGATCTGAAAATAAAACTCAAGATGAAAAAAAGGAAGATGCAAATACCTTAAAGAATTTTTCAGTAAAAAAACCTTTTATCACTAACTCAAAACAATTTTTTTTCCAACTGGTTCCTCTGTAGTTCTATTATTTTCTCAGTGGATTTTTTAACATGAAACAAGGCACCAAATAAATCTCCCAAACCCTTGCAAAAACTGTTGCTTTTCGAAAGAAAAAAGGCAAAACATACAATCAAAAGATGGTAAAAACCACACCATACTGTAAGATGTAGAAGGAAGATACAGGTGAACACTGGAAAGGCTGAAGACAAGAGACAGCCTCACCCAAAACACAACCATTTACTTAATGGTTGCCTCCCTCTACCTCTCCCCTGTACCGACCACAGTATTAAGCAAGACTCCATTACTCCATTATACTTCACAGATAGAGGCTCCATACGCTAAATGAAACTGGAAAGTTTCATTTATGTGCAACAGTTTGAGCTCACTGTCACTTCATTCTCAGTAAGAAGATAATCAACTTTATTTCTCAACTGAAAGACTGAAATATAGGGTTGAAAGTTATGTGCCCATACAAAAATTCTAGAGGTATTAGCGTGCATTTCTGTTCAACTATAAACAAGGTCGAAACACTCATTCTTTTCTAAAATATTGTGCTGTTGTACATAATTAGGAGAATCAAGGCGGTTTTAATCCACTGAAAGTTTAAAAAGCAATTTGACACACCGCAATTACCTCCAGGATTTTCTTCTCCCATTACAACCACCACTAAGCCCATTTTATAATTGGTCTGTCCCTCTGCCATGAACACCATCCCCATTACTATTGTTCCCTAATCATTTTCAGGAAAAGGTGAGTACCTGCCCATTTTTTCCACACGAAACAACTTAACCCCCTCTATTTTAAAACGACACCGTGGCGGCTGGCGCCGATGGAGTTTGTTTCGGCCGAAAGAGAACCGCAGTTTTAAGGTGGCGGGCGCAGAGAAGTGATCCATCTTTGAAACGACAAACCTGCCATTTTACAAGCCCTCTCAGGACCACAGCGGGCGAAGGGCGGCGGCGAGAGAGCCAAGGTGCTCAAAGGCACTGCTGATTACTAATACTTTGCCCGAATCGCTTTGGCCCAGGCTCTGCTACACGCTAACTGGGTCCCAGGTAAAGGCAGATTGGGAATAAATAAAATTAGTTTACCGTACGGCAGCGGCTGAGGGGGTCAGACCAGCAGCCTGCCCGACACCCCCACGGCCTTCGAAGGCGACAAAATTATAAAAGATACAGCCAAATTACCGATCAGGTCATGAAGCGTGTTGTTCAGAGCAGCACAGTGGCGTCTGCGGTGCCCTTCGCCCGCAGCCACACGCTCAGCTACCGGCACCTCCCGGCGCTGCTGCCCCGAAACCCAGCTCAATTTATTTTTTTTTTTCCGCTTTTCCCCGAGGACGCTGCACTTTACCAGAAGTTCCCTTTTTAACACACCCCCCCCGCCAGTCCTCCCCAGACGGCTGAGGAGAGCTGCTCCAGAAGCGGGCCCCGCACGTCGGAGGCCACCAGCGCCGGGAAAGCCGCGTCCCCCCCCGCCCCGGCCGCCCTTCCCTCCCTCCCCGGGGAGCACGTACCGCCTCGCCGCGGGGCCTCCACCGCCCCGGCCGCCCCGCAGCTTCGTGCAGCTAAAATGGCTCCTTGTCGAGGGGGGGAAGTGGTGCCCGGGCCCCGGCCGGTGAGTCACCGCGGGGCCGGGCGGGCTCGACGCGGCTCGGCTCCACACGACACGACACGCCCCGGGCGGCGGCCAAGCGCTCCGCCGGGCCCGGCCCGCAGGTGGCGGCGGCCCCGCTCCGCTCGCCGGGCTGTGCTGCCGACAGGGTGCCTTGTGGGGAACCGGGGACGATGCGGGGGGCCGGCCGGCTTCGCGCCCCGCTTCGCCTCCCCTCGTGTGAGGAGCCTGAGCAGGCGTGGCTCCATGTCCCGGCTCGCACCAGCCCTGGGCTCATGGCGGCGGCTCCCCTCTCCGTCCCTGAGGGGGCCCAGGGCCAAGCGCCCACACCTAGGAGTGCTAAGGTTAACATCCCACCTGCTCCTCTTCACGAGTAACAAATAAATAAACACACACGTTTCTGTGGAACATCTGGCCCAAATCACTGTGGGAAATTCAGTTAATGCACAGGGTTCAACGAAGTACTGACACGCACCTGATTCCAGAGCCAGGGTTTTCAGGCATCTGCAATAAATCACCTATATCCTCCTTATGCTCTTCAAACGAACTTCTGTGAGGAGTAAACACGATGCTGGAAGCTGCCCAGCCCATGGGCTGACAGCAAGGAAAGGGCTTGGGATGGGCTCTAGGAACTTACAGGGCACTCCCAAAGGCCCCACAGAAATTCACATGGCATGGAGAGCCATGCATCAAAAGAACCGTGGCCAGCAATTCAAGAGAGGTGATTCTGCCCCTCTACTCTGCTCTGGTGAGACCCCACCTGGAGCACTGTGTCCAGCTCTGGAGCCCTCATCACAAGAAGGACATGGACCTGTTGGAGCTGGTCCAGAGGAGGGCCACGAAGATGATCCAAGGGCTGGAGCACCTCTGCTGTGAAGACAGGCTGCGAGAGCCGGGGTTGTTCAGCCTGGAGAAGAGAAGGCTCCGGGGGGACTTTATAGCGCCCTTCCAGTACCTGAAGGGGGCCTACAGGAAAGCTGGGGAGGGGCTGTTTGCAAGGGCATGTAGCGATAGGACGAGGGGCAATGGTTTTAAACTAGAGCAGGGTAGATTTAGATTAGACATTAGGAAGAAGTTCTTTACAATGAGGGTGGTAAGACACTGGCACATGTTGCCCAGAGAGGTGGTGGAGGCCCCATCCCTGGAGACATTCAAAGCCAGGCTTGATGAGGCTCTGAGCAACCTGATCTAGTTAAAGATGTCCCTGCTTACTGCAGGTTTGGGACTAGATGACCTTTAAAGGTCCCTTCCAACCCAACACATTCTATGATTCTATTCTATGATTCTATGACAGAATTGCACCCACCTTTTACTGTGAAGGGTAAGCGCAGCCTCTGTTGGCAGGCTGGCATGGGCATTCGTTTTCCACCAGTTTCCAGAAGGACGGAGCCCACCACAGCACGCTGGCCCTGAGGGACAGCACGGCACAAAGACCCAAGCCCATGCGGACAAGGAGAGGGGCAAAGAGATGAGAGGCTCCTTGGGGAGGAAAGAAAGCAGCAGAGGCGAGCTTGCAACAAGCAGGGAAGGTGTGAGTGAAAACCTGAAGCTACATCTAGCAAACACACTGAAATAATTACAAATATGATTATGTTAAATCAGGTTGAAATTAATAAACTATTACTCCCCCCCCGCCCCGTAATAATTAAACAGTAGTCCCACAAGTGGTTCATTGTTTTACGGACATTAATATCTCCAACTACTGTTCATGTTAAATAACTGAAAAGAAAATTCTGGGTTTACTTCCAAGTAATTCAGTTCCTATGTCCTATATTCAGTCCTATACCTGCCTGGCACTCAAAAGCAAAACTGGCTCACAGTTTATTGTCTAAAGAGCAGTTATCCAGGTACAATTTTATTAGATAGATGTATTTTATCATGTTATTTTGTAGCCTGCTTTAGCAGGAGATCTGAAAAGAGAAGGAGCAGGATATTTTTTATGACTTACTGAGCAAAGGTATCAAGTCACTACTAAAGTAGCTTCACTAGAGCTCTTTATTAAAATATGTCTTCATTTGTATTTCTCGGTTGAAAAAAGACCATGTGGAAGAAACACCACAATCACAGAATCTTCATGGCTGGAAAGGACCCTTAAGATCATCGAGTCCAAACAAACAACCTACAATCTCTGCCACTAGAGCATGCCCTGAAGTGCCACATCTAGACGTTTCTTAAATACCTCTAGGGATGGTGACTCAACCACCTCCCTGGGTAGGCTGTTCCAGCGCCTGACCACTCTTTCACTAAAGTAATTCCTCCTAATATCTAATCTAAACCTCCCCAGCCACAACTTCAGACCATTTCCTCTGGTCCTGTCATTATTCACCTGGGAGAAGAGGCCAACACCCACCTCTCTCCAACCTCCTTTCAGGTAGCTGTAGAGGGCAATGAGGTCTCCCCTCAGCCTCCTCTTCTCCAAGCTAAACATGCCCAGCTCCCTCAGCCTCTCCTCATATGACCTGGTCTCCAGACCCCTCACCAGCCTGGTAGCTCTCCTCTGGACACGCTCCAGCACTTCAATGTCCCTCTTGTACAGCAGGGGCCAGAACTGAACACAGCACTCGAGGTGAGGCCTCACCAGTGCCGAGTACAGAGGCACCATCACTTCCCTGCTCCTGCTGGCCACGCTATTCCTGATACAATGTTATGTTAGTCTCCATATATTTTCCACCTCTCACAACAGATGTATTTTCCCTCTCTCCAACAACTCTAATCCAATGTTACATCTAAAAGTATTTGTTTTGTGTGCTGCAAAGCCCTTTGGGGCTTTCCCTGCGGAAATCTTGGGGCATTGAGAGGAGAAATCTGACCCAGAGGCACAGCGGTTACAAGCAAACTGTAACATTGGCACAGGGAGAGTGCCATTTTAATTAGTAAAGAAAGTCTAATAGTTGTCTTTTCCAGGGGGAAAAAAACAACAGTCTTATCCAGGCAATCAACTAAATTGAAAAACCATTTCGTAGTGATATATGAGCACAAGCTATGCAAACATTTCGCCATTTCTAAGCTAAATCTGGAAGCAGTATTTTTTTTTAAAGCGTATGTAAAATGTAAACATACTTAGCGAGAGAGAATGCAGGTAGATGTTCATCCCCGGAACTGCATCAGGTTTCTTGCTAATTGTAATTTGGGCTTAAAGAAGTGACCTTGCCCATTGCTGGGATGAGTATCTCTACGAAACTTAGATCATCGTTTGCCCAAAAGACATAGCTAGACACTGACCAACAGCATGACTTAAGCCAATTTAAACAGCTTTATCCCTCTGCTCCGTCCCGACTGCATATTCCTCACACCAAGCTACTCCCCCCACTGTTTCCCAGCGCAAATATTTGTGCAGCCGCACAGGGCGGCAGAGGGTGGATACCCACCAGCGGAAAAGTTAAGGCTGCACAAAGAAATAAATAACGCATAATACAATTTTCACGTTGCCGTTAGCCCCAGCTCCCAGAGAGATGCATGCCAAACGACACCCCGAGGGGAGCAGTGCAGCTGAGTAGGCCACACACTGGCTGGGGCGGCAGAGACCTGGATGCAGCTCCCACTTCTGCTGGTCTCATGCGTGACGCCAAGGAAGCCGCTTCTCTTTTCACACCCTGGTTTGGTAATCGCTGTCCCCCCTTCTCTACTGGCTTTGAAAGCTAACAGTCTACAAGAGTGGGATGGGATGGGATGGGATGGGATGGGATGGGATGGGATGGGATGGGATGGGATGGGATGGGATGGTTCCCCAGGAGGGGACCACAGCAGCCTGCCTGCACAAGGGATGGCATGAGGCTCTGAAGCCACATGAGGACAGACCAGAGAGATGCGCTCTGGAGGTATGCTGTCCCACCTGAAAGACAGATACATTTTAGTCTCATAAAAATGGGCTGAAAGGGAAGGTTGTGACTGTGTAGAGCTTTTGGGTTTGGGTTGGGGAAGAAAAAATATTATTTTGACAAAGGAAAGGGAGCAGACACTTCAGATTTAAAAGCTCCCTGTTTTTTATTTTCCTGCTATCTTACACACAAGGTATATATCAGAAGCCTATGCTTCACCACATGAGAAGCCTAGCAAGCTCCCATTTACGTGGGACCCTGTGCTGCCATTCCTAAAGAAGCTCGAGATGCCGTAACTCCTCTCCACTATTCCAAGAGAAGATCCCACCACCCTGCTTCTCAGCTCAGACTCATACCGTCAACTCACATAGGCTCGGGGCCTCATCAAACTCTGGCTCAAGACTGGATAAAAACCTGATTTAAAGAACTTCTGTTTCGTATTTGTTTTTGTAGGATCCCAGCATCTCAAGCCTTCACCCAAGCCTTTGAGTTAGCACCCGGACTCCTGCACCTTCCTTTCTTCTTGTATACAACATCAAGAAACAGTAGTACAATGCTACAATGTTTTAATGTAATACAGATCTATCATGGTGTTACTGTCCTGGTACTTTGAATTTGTGGACTGGCACCTCCCGCTGTGGTAGGTGCCACATAAAACACAGAATGAAACTATTATGGTTTTCTAACACTGCCAGATGCATAATGACCTAAATATTTACGCATGGAGAAATTCCATCAGGAGATAAGGTTACTTGCTCCTATCCCCACAGGAAGCCTCTGCTGCAGGACATTAGGTATAGAACAGTTCTCATCACTGTGTTATTTAACAACTTAATCACAAATTCAGACCGTATACTTCTGATAATTTTAAGATGATTGTTTGCCGTCTACAAACCTCTTGCATTTTCAGAGATTTCAGTAAAAAAGCATCTCAAAGCAGAAACGTGGAACCCAGGGTTTCAGGTACCTGGAGTGCATCCCAGGCAGCTCACAGTTCTTAATTTGCAATTTAAAAGTATGGTTCAGTGATGTCTCAAATTCAGCACAATGATTTTGAGAGAAAACAGGCTATTTTTTTGCTGTGCTGATCTTCTGAACTTTAGTTGAATTGTAGGAAAGGAAAGGTGGTAGTAAACAGAGTGGGTATGAACAGGCCACTATTCTTTTCAGAAGCTGGGAGGGAAGGAATCCCAGGAGTCCTGTGATTAATTGGAATCCTTCACATAGTAAATGTCGTCTTCTTTCAAAACACAGAAGAGAGTCTTTTGCAAGCCTGCGGTCAGGAAACTCCCAAGCCTCCAGAAATTATGCCTTGGCAGCAGAAGGGGCAAGAGAGGTGTTTGAAATGAAATGGACTCACAACTGAGCACCAGGCAGCTTTAACCTCATCCATTTTACGCTTCCAAGTTTGCCTCCAGTGGTTCCTAGTGAAGGCAGATTTGGCAAGGTGGCTGCCTTTGCCAGCAGCACAGCAACATTCCACACAGCTACAAACCCCTGACCTTGTACAGCCTTGCACAAACGCTTCTTGGATCACCTCTAAGGTATTCCTAGGTCACATCCCAGAGATGACAAGCCTCTAGGAAAATCGACTTATATAGTCACTTTTCCTCGCTCTTTTAAGTTCCTTCCTTCCTCCTTTTGTTATGGGTTTGCCACTGCTGAGAAGTATGCTTCTCAGTATTTCTGAGAATGGTTTAAAAGGTGGTTATATCCTCCTTTCTACTGACAAGCAGGCTTTGGAGGGAAAGATTGCAAAAATCCAGGTAGGAAATACAGTTCCGACACCCGATAACCACTGATCCACTTCTCAGCCAGAAGCTGCATGATCCAGCTTCTCTCTGACACTTCTCTACCAACCCCGACCACACTTTTCTCTCCCCATTCTCTCCTTGCATCCCCTCCTCTACTCCATGCGGTACCTGTTAAACCTTCCACTGATCCCATTAAACACCTTAATGCGGCAGAAAGCTGACTGGGGTGGGTGGGGAGCCACTGGCTGCTCTTCAGTCAGCTCAAAAAGGATATGATGAGCACGGCCAGCAAAGGACATAGGACCTCCCTCTGTGGGTGGTAATGCACTTCTAGACTGGCCCAGCACTAAGGTAAATTTTCACTCTAAGACTCACATGATTGTACAATAGCTGAAAAAAAAAAAAGAAAAAAAAGCTCAAGGCATGTTACCTGGGGAATGCTGCAAGCAGAAAGAAGGGACAAACATGCCACTTAACCCATGGATCTTAGACCTGAGCTAACTCTGTTCCACCCTCCCTCTGCACACTACTTGCCCACTTGTGTTGGACGGTGCACTGAAAGTCATTTAACATCCCATAAACACGCCTGCCTGTAGGTGCCACAGAAGCCACACTAGTAAATCCACAACTCTGTCGCACAAAGAAATCAAAACAAGGGCAGGACAAATTTATAGCTGACACTACTTCTCTCAGCAGGCTTTAGACCCCCCCCCTAAAAATCACAAAACAGAAAGAATTAAACCACTATCTGCAAACATTTGTAAATCACATGCAACGTTACCTGTTCTTCTTAGGTGACAGAGAGGAGAAATCCTTGTGCCTCACCTAATGTTATCACCAACCACATTCAGACAGGCAGTTACGGCTCCTGCATCCTGAAACCCAACTCACTTACAAATTGCTGCTTCCCAGTCCTTCATTCGGGATCATGGAACTCTTCCAACAAGGCCAACATCCCTTACATCTTTAAATATCACCTCTAGACCCTGTTCCAGCACGGGCCCTAAAACAAATCAGGCAACTACTGGAAAGACTGGGAAGTAAACAGGCAGATAAATGTATTTTATACCATCAAATGGGTAACTCTATCTGGATTTTTTATCGTTTTTCATCTAGAAGAGCTTACTGCTTGAGAAGACAGAAACAGTTTCTGAAACAAGGCAGAAGACAGTGTAGTTCTACTTAATGCCCAAGTATAGCTATGCACTGTAACGGTAATGCTATTTTATGGACAGAGCACCTCACTACCATGTATTTGCAACAAAGCAAGCCAAAATGACCTCATTTTTGTATGGTAGTAATTACTGGATATCCAAAGAACCAGCAAGGACATAGCAACACAATGTTTTTATCCCAAATTCTCATGTAATATGTATACCAGCCCTGAAAATTCTTTAAAAATATACCATAATATCATACAAGGCTATGCAATCCTGACTGCAGTCAGATTACAGTAAGATCCACAGCTCTCCAAAGGAAATTATCACCTGGGTGTACAGCTGGTTTGAAAGACAAGCGTTAGGTCGCCTATGTATTTCTATAGATTTGCACTCCAAACAAAGCTTTTAGGCAAATATGGATTTCCCCACTCTTGTGCAAGACACAAAGGCGTAGGGATACTAGGCATGAAGTGAAACTAATAAACAGTGTTAAAATTTAAAAAAAAAAACCCATACGCATGAAAGAAAAGGCCAGATTTTCCAAGAATAAGAAACAATCTTCCCAGAAAGAAAGTCAATGTTGATTTTTGAAGTAGATCAGCGCTGGACATCATCCCACAAAGTAAGCTTCAGATCCCCCACCATTGTACTCCCTCAGAGCTGTGTTGCTTTAATGGGATGGTTATATTTGCTCTGGAGTCCTTGCAAGGATAATTTTTAAGAATATAAGCTCAGTCTAAAACTATTAGAGATGTTACTATGCCAGTAACAGTAAACTTAGCCTTTGCTCTTTTCCTTTCTAACAAAAAAAATAGAAAAACTCCAGAACTATTTGTAAACATGCTGTTCTGTGGTTTTTGTTTGTTTTTAATGTCAGAATTTTGTCATCCCTGATACAAGGCAGAAAAAAAAAAATCGGGCAAATGAATGAATAAAAATATATACCAAGTGAAACTATGTTGCAAATGCACACAGAAGAAACATGAAAGCAAGGGCTGGGTGGGTTTTAGATAGTCAAACAGTGGTTTCTTAACTGGGATGCTTGTAGTCCTCTGAGGAATCCTCATTAAAAAGCTATAACTGTATTTTTCCTCTGCTATTCTGTGAGTCACTCATTACATTTTTGGATGTTGCAACACATTCATGCATAATAAACACATACTGGGAAGAAGAAGAAAAAAAAAACAAAACAAAACCCAGCGTTCGCACTGGATTTTTTTTTTATGTCTATATTTATCAGGATAAAAATCAAATCAAGAATGAAGCTGAGATTTGTAAAAGTTTCTATGCAAGGAATGCTATTAATCATAGACGAAGTATTTGGTATACTAGGGAGAAGCGTACAGATATGCCCAGAAGTTACAGCACGGCAATGTTAGTATTACTATTATTGTTTGGCCTTTATACAGAGCGAGAGGATCAGGGGAGGGATCATAATGTTCCCCATCAAACCCTCTCCTAAGGGAGAACAGCCAGGCGCCGCCCTTAGCTAGACAATTCTGGACCCAAAGCTGTACTTTTGCAGCTGCTTTTTTTTTTTTTTTCTTTTTTTTTTCCCCAGAGGCTAGGGAGTTAGGTTGCAGAGACTGAGCAGCCCCAGAAAGTCAGCCATGGTACAGGAAATTATTGCTGACATCTTGAAGAAATACCAGGGAATTATTTATTCACGTTGGTGTTTTAGACAACAACAAAGAGCGTCTCACATATGCTCATGTCAGGGTGGTGGCTGCAAGGTTTTCCACTGCTCCAGTCAGATCAAAAAACCGTTTGCTTCTCTTCCAGTTTTTGCGGTCCTTTCGATCCCGCCACCCCAGGCAGGCCACATTGGCTACCTCGCACACTTGTGCCGACTCCCTGTACGGATGCAGGCCAAATTTATGGAATTAAAGGAAATCCAGATAAACATCGGGTTTGGTTTTTTTTAGAAAAATGTTGAGCTAGAGTTCCACAAATATTTTACATGCTTGTGAGAGTGCAATGGGGTATTTCTGCACTGCTCAGGATGTGAACACAAAGGAAAGGAAAGTGTGTTTATTACTGCTCTTCCAGCTGCTCCAATTAAAGGAAAAAGATAAAAGTGCTAATTTGGAGAGGCAAGATTAAAAAAAATTAAGTTGTGCAAAAATTAAGCTCATGTGAGTGAACGCATTTTCCATCGCAACGCATTCAGATAGGGAATGGGCTATTAAAGAACAGTTAGCTAGAAACACGACCCGATTACTTGTTTGTTCAGGAGATAATCAATCCTTTTAGTAGCAGGCTTACCTATCCAAACACATGCTACGCTAACCAGTTGGTGAATACATAAATCACGGAGAAGAGAGAAAAGAAATAAAGACTGCGGGACACACAAAGGAGGGGCGTCTGGGAGCTTGGTGCCGCTGGAAGGCCAACATTTTGATTTCTCAGCTACATTTCAAGGTGCACAAACAGCAGCCTCCCATCTCCAAGCTGATCTCCGGACGGGTGAGCAATCCTACCAGAAAATCCTGTAGGATTATAATCTTGTGGATCGCTCCAAGAAACCAATAGTCACCTCTACTATTGTCACTCGCCTATAAAAATGAGGTACAGCAGTCAGACATATCCTAGAAGATACCACAAGCAGAGAGGCTCGGTTCCAGTGAGAATTGCTGCTACTGCGGTGTGTTTTCCAAGAGCCTCACAGGAATCACCTTTCTTGACTCTGTGGCCTAGGGAGTCCTGAAAACAAAACCGGGAACCAGAGGCTAAGAGAATGAGAGGACGTCATGGCAGGCATGGTTTCACAGATGTGATTTTTCTCCTGCTTTCCACTAACAGAGGTCATTTATTTAGTGGAGGGACCTCAATATTCTCCTCAAGTAACCTGTCATAAAGACTTTGTATTCTCAATACTCCATTCAAAGTACTATGTATATATTTCTGCTTATTGTTCTAGTCTAATATTGTCAATTTAGCATTTTCAGTATATACATTTAACCTTATAACCCATTTTGTCCTGCATTTACTGAGGGTCCATCAGCTTTAAAGATGTCTGTGCTCTGGAAAACATCCCACTAGCCAGAGTGGAATGATTTCAAATCCCTCACTCCCTCTACCACCAAGGGACAGAGACCTAAATTTGAGGGTAGAGCGCCCACGTTCTAGGACCGTAGCCTAAATTCAGAGTGTTTCATCCACTGCTTCACTGTTACCAATTTTATTTCTTGAACTTCTACTTTTTAATGCTCTCCCTTTTTAGTGAGACACATTAGAAATGTCTTCCAGCTTTGCATATCAGACAAAAAAAACCAAAACACTATTTGTAACTGTGGTCACAGAAATTTGCCTTTATTTCAACCACTACGTAAGAGTAACATCAAACTAATTTAATTTTAATATTCCGAATAAGAATGATTAAAACAGCTTTTCTTAGGACAGATCTCACTCGGGAAGGAGAAAGAGTAAAGAAAATTACTTTATTATTATTTTTTTTTCATTAATTGCCCACATCCTCAGGCCTGTTGGTTTTATGATACGAGCCCTTGCTGCTTTGCACGAACTCAGAGCAGCTTTCTCCCTCCTACTCTGTTCCGGGAGAAAACTAATTCCCCTAGTGTAAACAAGCATCCTTTCATTCCTTCATTGCTAATCCTTAATTGCATGCAGCAGGCTGCTGCTTCACCAGAAGATCCCAAATAACCTATCCAAAGGTTTTGGATTCAGGTGATTCTAACAGAGTTAGGTACATTATTTCTACTTACTTTCTGAAAATATACGAATTTCCCTCCATCCTATTTGATTAAATTACATTATCCAGTGAGCATTTTCAAAGCTACGTGGGTATATCATATGTGCACTATTCCGGCAGAAGTCAGATCTGGAGGTGCAGGAATTACACAACAAAATCATACAGCACGTTGGAAAATTCATTTGTACCATTGAGCGCCAACTCGCAACACCAGGCAGCAAACAGGAAAGATACCACCTGTATCACCAGGAGATGCACATTTGCATTTTTGAGGTGAAATGGCAGCTGGATTCCGTGTAGGGAGAGAAACAGGGAGGAGGGAGCACCACACTTTGGATACAAATCCATGGGCAACTTGGCTCTTTGCTTATAATGTCCAGGGAACAATTCACGTTTATAGGCAGAAAAGAGCAGTCTAAAGATCTGCAGGCCAAAGTTAATACAGCAAAGACCTTTTAATCCAAACAGACAAAACAAAAGAATGTGGAAAACAGCATATAATCATTGAGCAGTTGTGCTGGTTCAAGGATTGTTTTCTTCTACACTTCTGTATTCCCCAAAATGGGGGGCGGATGGGGGTGGGGGGGTAATGTAAGGTATAAATAGGCCTTCTCCTTCCTAATTCTACTTAACTATAGAAAATTAGACCCGGGCTCTTGCCCCTTTGCCCATCAGCCTTTCACCTTGCAGAACATCATTACTGGCGTAACCACACAGGTCTTAAAAAAGGAGAATGACATTTACTAACACAAGGTCATTCCCCTTACCTCCATATCCAAAATGGTCAAAAAATGCTGCAAAGTCAGTTCTCCTAAAGGGATTTGGATGCCAGTGCTTCTGGATGAGAAAGTTCGTGTTAGGTGAGGTTTAATCCATGACAGGAGAGAAGAGGATAAAAGGGTCCCACTCATGACTTCATTTGATGTTGTATTCAAAATATCCCCAAAGTCAAGTTACTAAATTCCTATATATTTATAGGAAAGGTCAAAATACACAATGAAAGAGCAAAACCCTCAAGATAATTTAAACATGCTATTACAAAGCAAACAGAGAAATAGGCAGAACATAGTTAAGGTAGATGCAAATACACCACTATAAATTGGTTAACATTTTGACTCCCAAGGCTTGCCCAAAATCATGCTATTTATAGAGAGTATACTTATATACATGGTGTATATATACATACACTACATGGCTGTATATACAATATAATATATGGCTATACATACACTATACAGCTTCTGGTGTGCTGGGAAGCCATATTCAGAAAAACATTGCAAAGGAATTATGAGGAAATCTGAGTGACATCTCCCCAGTTATCTGAAACACCACAGTTGGATACTTTTTGAGTCTGTATTCTACCCCCTATACATTTTGGCACACTCAGGTTTGGTTTTGTTACGAAGCCCTTCTCTGACACGCCATCCAACATCACAGAATGGTTTGGGTCAGAAGGGACCTTCAAGGATCATCTAGTCCACCCTTTCCGCCATGGGCAGGGACACCTTGCACTACATCATGTTGCTCAAAGCCTTGTCCAACCTGACTTTGAACACTTGTTCACCCACACCATCTCTCTGACTCTGAGCAGAGCAGAAATACAGTGTGCTTGCACAAGCCTCAAAAAGATGTATCCTCATCATCCATTTATTTTCATTTTCATTCAATGTCAAAGGTATAAAGACTGGAAATCCTCTGAAAAAAACCAGAAACATTGCTGGTGAGATAAAATGGAGCTGGTGGCAGGCTACTCATTGATATATTCTTTTTCCCCCACGTCCCTGATGGGGCCTTGTTGCTTCAGTTTCCCCATCACTCTCCCCTTGGGTCTGATCGCTGGCACCAATCCCAAGCTAAAACCAGCACCTGACTCCCCACAGAGTTGCTCAGGGCTTTCTGTACCTTCATCCCTGAGTGTAAAGCACAGCAAAGTAAGCCCAAATTGTCTAAAGGGAATGGGGAGAGGTTGAGCTCTTGGTCACACCCAATGGGGAAAGCTCTGGCACTTCACTGACGGCTACCACTCACTTAGAAAATCTGATCATTAATTAGGTGAAAAAACTGCCTGTCCACGCTTCATGCTCTTAATCTCCTCAAAACTACATCACACTAACACAATGTTTGGGAGAGGAGGAGAGAAATCTAAGCTGTAACTACAGATGATTGTTCTTCACATTGTCCACACATGAAGTTGGGTGAGAGGAATTTAAATTTCTCACCATGGGTAATGAATTCAACTCAACATTCTTGCGTACACACTGATCTAGCTCCCAGTTATTCTACAGCAGTTTAAATTATCTCTATTTTATCAGCAGGATTATTCAGAGTTTCTTCCGCATCTCATTTCCCTGACAGTTAAACGGAGACAACTACTTCGGATTTATCTTCTTCTATTTCCTTCCTTTTCTAATTTGTTTTACCTGATTTTCTTACATCCCCAGCTCTGTTCCCTATTCCTCAAGCATATGGACGAACTCTCAAGATACATTTTGGAATAAAGATGGAAGAGTTTTATTGCAGTGGCTCCACAAAGCAAAAGCATAGAGATGTCTGTTTTCAAGCCACCCAAGCTGTGACCTTCTTCCAGACAGAATCCAGATACAGGAGTCATCTCCTCACCTGCATATCTGGCAGATAAAACAAGTAATCTCAAGAAAGAGATTTTCCTCAGAATGTTGAAAAAACAAACACCTTTAGGATTTTTATTTCTGCTTGTCTTCAGTTTACTAAAAAATTGGAGAACGTGATTTAGAAATCTGACTAGATAAGAAAGAGGGAGCACACATACAAAAAAGTGCCAGCGACAGCGTTCATAAAGCCACCTTCTCACATCAGTCCTCCAATTTCTTTAACACAGTATCCAAGTTCAGTGGTTTTCCTAATACTTCCCATTTATAATAGCTTCCTCTGCTAAAATGTAGTCATTCTGCAAAAGTGAGTGTGGTCCTATACAAAAGAACCAGAATTATGCATTTTCTCCCTTAAACTGCACCTGTATGAATACTTGTGCCTATTGAAACACCTGTAATTAGACTACTGCTCAGTCTGATAATAACATATACAGAATGGATACCTAAATCTGAACATGTACATAACTGATCCTTCTCCACCTAAAAAAAAAAAAAAAAAAAAGGAAAGAAAAAGCATTTTTTGAATGGTTGTCCACCATACGTCTTAAACCAAAAGCTCCAATGAACTATGTAGTCTCTAACTACATTTAATGGCATTGCATGTCCTGACATCAATCCAAAACAAGAAAAGGGAGGATTAAAGAACTCAGAAAAGTAAGCAATGTTCTTGACAGGTATTGAAGCAAAGACGTAAGACCTGGTGCTTAGTCTGAGTCTTAAAGTATGTGAAGAAGTATGCAATATTTATCACTAATTCTCCACAATAAAGCCAATTCCCTGTATAACTACCTTTTTTCTTCAGGGAAACATGAAATGAGTGATTTTCTTTCACAAACGTGTACAGATTTGGGAAAAGACAAAAACCCCACACCTAGCGAAGTGAAGACAATGAGGGGGGGTTGTACAGTAACAGCCTTGCCTATGACTTGACCTTCCAGCTGCTCATCACACAGAGATGCTAAAACAGAGACTATGAACCCCCATTTCTGATGCAGCTTTTATTTCAGAGGGACAGAACACAACACCTACAAAAGTTAATGGATTGGTTTTCTCACAGAAAAAATACAGAGACCTCTTAAGCAAACAACATCCTGAAAAAGTGCTTCGACCGCTCAGCTGTCTGACCTCTGTTTTAGACTGACCCAGAAACTGTGTCCAGGGGCAAAGCAAGCAGCTAGATCACACTTTACATAATATATTTGCAATAATTCACCTTGAATGAGATACATAATGATGCAATCACCCCCTTCCCCTCCTGAAAGAGTATAAAAATTATAAAAATATACCAGTAAATTTGATCACATGGAAATGAAAACTATTTAACATCAATAGATGCATCCTGGGAAATTTTCACAAATGGTCATTTGCCAAGAATATGAAAGTATATTTCTGGCTCTCACCATCTTGGCTGCAATATGTTTATGGTCAGAAACCAATTCATTCATTCATTAAAATTTTACACCTGTAACAGCTGAAAGGTTTTACTATGCTGTAACACTAACATTTGAAAAGTGAATTTGAAAAAGCTTTAGTAAAGTTTTTAGAAGCCCTAAAGACTAAACCTGTTAACATATAAAATTTGTTCAACTAGGAAAACCTAAAAAAAAAAAACAGCCCTAAAGGTTTGTTTTGGATGGCTCAAGATGAAGGTCTCACTTGAAAAGGCAACCAGTGAAATGCTGCACAGCAGCCAGATACCCAAATACATAAGAAAAAAGCTCAGCGCTACTTCAGTGCAGGTAGGCAGGTGGTGGGGCACCTATTCTCCACACACAATTACATGTGGGTGTAATTCCCCTCTCCCAGAAGGAAACATAAGAGTAAAATGCCAGCACAAGGCTGGAGAAAGGTTTACAGTTCAATAGACTGCAGACACATCTCATTACCACTGTCTCCACTAACACACCACTGATTTCCGCAACCCACCCCCCAGCAGCTTCTCGGTACACTTACCAGAACCTGCCTCAGCTCCCCAGTCCACTTAAACTGAAATAAATCTACTGTTTACACCATGTAGTTACGCAAAATCATTTGGGCAGAAACAGAAGGGTTCCCGTGTTCAGCCAGCAGGTCGGGGTGTGGCAGTAAATGCCGGCAGAAGATGAGCAACAAGCTGCTGGGGGGGTGACCGATGGAGAAGAGAGGTAGCCATCACAGCCACGGCAGTCATGGGCATGGAGACCCAGCCACCCTATACTTCTTAAACATGCCACCGACACTTTTTCAGCACGAAAAAGCTGGCACCTTTGCCTGCATGGCTGCCCCTCAGGCCCATCATCTTACTTAGATGTCTGCCTGCAGTTGGGATCCATATCAATTAAATGTCAGCCATTTCATTTGAAGGTGCTGTCTGGCGTGTGCGAGGTGGGGATGTGAAGGGAGAGCAAAAAAAAGCTCTGGGCAAGAGCTGCCCAAAGGTGTTCGGAGAAATTACTGCTAAGAATATTCAAGCTTGGCAGTGGCTTCATTTCTGTTGGGTTCATCCGCACCCCAGGAAGTAGCACAGGATGGAAGAGGCCCAGGGTCCAGGCCGAGAAGGTGTTGGGGCTCTCTTGTCTCCCACTGTCATTTTCACTCAGTACAAATGGCTGCATGAAGACCAGGAGCAGTCTTCCTTAGGCTCGAGGGGAAATGAATTTTGATGCATGAATGAATTCAGTTATCTGTACCGAGTTACTCAGTTTGCACATTGATGATGTTTAAATCAGTTGATCTCCCCCAAAATACTGAAGTTCCTGAAACTCTTTTCCCAGAGATTTATTGTTGCTTGGGTAACACATTATTATCATGACATGTTGGATCAGTCTGTGCTCCTACAGCAGTATATGAACGCTAAGTACTGTCACCATCCGTTTGCTGACTAGTCTTGCTGTCCTTTTACCCACAATACCACTTCCCCTGTCATTTATCTGAAATGTTAAAAAAATAGCAAATCCTATGCCACAGGGTAGCACAACATCCTCACCTCTTTAGTTGTTTAAACTGGTGACAAAGCGGGCTCTTTCAGTTTCCCACAAAACAAACCAGCCTGCTGTCATTCTCTTGATCAACACTGGAAAACCTTGCAATTTCTCATTAACTTCCCCT
Organism: Chroicocephalus ridibundus; assembly: GCF_963924245.1. Lineage (NCBI taxonomy): Eukaryota > Metazoa > Chordata > Aves > Charadriiformes > Laridae > Chroicocephalus > Chroicocephalus ridibundus. The sequence goes on along the minus strand of NC_086284.1, from coordinate 37,026,004 downwards.
CCTAACAAAATTAAAAAGCAGAGAACAGATACTACGATGCCGTTCAACCCCTCTTGCCCAAAAGAGGTCTCTGAAGGTCTGCAGCAAGTTGCAGATCCAACAACTTTCCCACCAGCGGTTCCACTTCTCAACCACCAGCTCGTGTCCCCAAAAGCATCCGATACAGGCTTAACTCGCGAAATGACACAGCAGCAGCACCTCTCCGAGCAGCAGCAGATGTCGAAACAGAAGCTGCAGCAGCAGATAACACGTGAGCAACCTTCTGCCAGGGCTCGGAGCAGGCTTGGTTTCCTACCCGAATACATGACACGTAAACAAGTCGCAGAACATGGTCAAGCAAGCTGAAACACCTCATTAAATTTCCTCGATGCCTGTATGACCAGGTACTCCAGACACTGTAACTGCTTAACATCACTATGGTATAAAAAGAAGGAAAGAGACAGGAATATCACGCTGCCTAGAGTACGTGGATGAATCTGACATAGTAGGTTTTAACAAGAGAAAAGGTATTTCTGTATACACACATAAATAAAAGAAGGAAATTAAACGAATTGTGGGGGGCAGGCAAAATTAGATCTTCACTGGCCGCAGATGTGCTGGACGAGGGACTGCGTGGGAAGTTTGCAGACACATGGCAGATACAGCATAATACATTCAGTAAAAACACCTAACTTGACTATCTCGATTACAGTTACATTTGTCACCAGTGAGGAGAAAAAAAAAACAAACCTGGCAGAGAACTTGGTCCTACTGCTATTTCTAGCCTTTGTTAATTCGGTTGTTGGGGTGCATAATTATCCTACGCACCCAAAATTTATGCTGTTAGGCGTACAAACAGGCAGTTAAATAGCTCAGATATTTAATAGTATTATGTTCAAATTTGATATACCCCCCAAGATGGACATAGGTCACTTAACAATTCTGTAAATTTTAATCTCAGCCTAAAACACTGTTTGACTTCACAACCGGCAAAGGGATAAAACTCACTAAATATTACAAACACAATCAGATGTCATGAGGTGGAAAACTACAACCCGTGACTGCACTTTCAAAACAGACACCACACGGCGATTCTCGTTATCATCTCCATATTGACTCAAGTTTTACCCAACTACTGGAACATTAAAAGAGGATTCAAAATTTACTGTCGATTCTCCGATTTTGACATTTTACAAGAAGAAATTTATTAAATAACCTGACTTAAATTATTAAAAACTGAAAACATCCAACCTGATTTGTACTTTATTAGTGAGTTGGATCCTGTATCTCTTGAAAATCAATAGAGCATTACCATTAACTCCAATGAGCGTAGCAACAGACATACAGGCCAAAGCCTAGAAGGCTGTACTCTCATTATTTTCTTTGAGAAAATAATGCACGCCTCAATAAGGCAGCTGAGGAAAGTGTTTTTAGAAATCATGTTTGAGAGGAGTACTTTAGCACTTAAGTATTTTCAAGTAAGCAGAAATGCTTAGATGCATGTTTTGGAGAAGTCTAGAGATACTGATTTACAAGAACTTAGGCTCCTCAAGTTTCAGTTCTTCTCAGCAGGAAAATTTCCGGTAATGTCATCCTGTACAGAAAATGCAATTCGTTACCTTAAAACATTCATGGGATATTTTAAAGCATGAACGAAAAAGCCCAAATCAAGACCACTGTGTGCAATACTGAATATCAGATCCTGGCACGCTTTTGTGTACCAGGTACCCTAGAGTAGGTACAAGAAAATAAATTTCCTACAAAAAGAAATACTTCACACTCCACTTCAAGTGAATTTATTCTAGTTCAGATGCCAGGGGAAAAAATGTGTCTGTTAAATTAAAAAGAATGAACTATGGAATGATAAAACATCATCTCATAACTATCTAGGCTGAAGTGCAATTCCCAAGCCAAATTAAACCTTCAGCTTTATTGTGAAGCTGCCTGAAAAGTAACTCTGCAGGTGATGCTTCAACTTGATTCAAGCAGTCAGTCTCATGTTTTCAGGTTACAAAATTATTCTACTGCCGTAACTTCTGTTGTTTTAGCGTCTGCCAGGGGTGCTATGCTGCCAAGCCATACGCACACATGGCTCCCATCCCCGGTGCCTGCTTGCAGCAGGAGATCCGGTGGCAGGAGAGCCATGCCTGAAGGACAGAGAGGTGGTTATGGGGAGAGCAGACTTGCAGGTACCACAAGCCCTCGGCAACTGACTTCTGAACGGTGAGCGACATCCTTGCCTACCTAACGGCAGGGGAAATTTCTTCATCCCTGAATATAGCTGTCAGCATCCTGAGAAAAGAAAGATGGTATGCCAACCTGGAAACATGATGGGACTCTGTACTGACAGAAAGAAGTCAGTGAGGAAGGTGAGTACCCAATATCCTGCCTCCAGCTGCAACCAGATGTTGATGCTCTGGAGGCAAGTGAATAGTATACAATCATTAATCATAATCCCAGAAAGCAAATCAAGGACCAAGAAAAAATGGTCTTCCTGACCCAAGAGAAAACCAGCCAAGTTCTGAGGCATGACTTTTATTATAATCTTGTCCAAGGCAGCAATATGTGCTACAATACACGGAACGCACTACAAATAATCCTGTTTTCTCAATCCGGGGTAGAACGCGGGTGAACAGAGCACTGTCCTTCCCTCTTCTACATGCACTGGAAATGTCCTCCACTGAACCAAGCCAAAGCACATCTTTGGTAAGGAAACCTCATCTCACCTTAAACACTCCCAGCAGCAGCAAATCCATTACAATGCTTTATTTCCCACATTGCTACTTATAACTTCAAGGTACGACACACCTAACCAGCTCCTGGACGCTTTATGTCTCAGTAGGATCAAGTAAGTATCATGTATTTTCCTAAAACATATGAATGATATATATACAGGCATCATTTCCCCTCCCTGTCTCTTCTGCGCTGAATAAACTCCGTACACCCTTTATTGTGAAGCTTTGTTTCCAAACCCTAGATCGCTTTCATCACTGCACTCTTACTAATATTTCACATCCTTCCTCACGTGCGAGCAGCAAAACCAGACACAGAATTCCCATGATCTTACTAATGCCACGTACTTTCCTATTTCTGTGCAATATTTATATTGCTGTACAGCCAAAGACCACACTTCAGTCACAGCATTACAATGAAAACTCCTGGTGAGATGATTCTCCACGCAAATTCTTAAGCTTTCTTTCAAATTACCAGTTCGAAGACAGTCTCCTATCCTGCTGGTGCAACTGTATTCCTGGTTCCTTTGTATCTGGCTGCATGAAAAATGCCTTCTGCTGGATGCAAACCATTTTTAAAAAGTGATGTTTTTTTAAAGTATGCCATACTAGTATCTCATTCCGCACGCGCACCAAACTGCATGTGATCTGTTGGTAACAATGAGATATTATCACAAAAACTGCAAATATAACGATATTAAACAGCCTTACACCGAGATCCAGCCCCCGGGGAACCCCGCAAGAAACAGCTGCACTCCCCTAGAAGAAAGGCACGCCTAAGTGCCTCGCTAAACGAAGAAAGATTTATGAAGCAACTTTGCCAATGTTTGTGGTATTTATTCCACAGTGACTCCATGGCACAATTGTTTTAAACTCACACTTCGCTGCAGAGTTAGTAGATATATCGGGGACACAATATAGGGTGAGTCTGCTACAACAGAAGAGTTGATGAATAGCTTAGGAATTTGGGAGATGTGGTTTTTTACAATTCAGAACACTGGGAAGCAATTTGCTCTCGCTCTACTGTAAATTGGTCTTTAACAATTGTTAAGTCATTCTGAAAGACTCAGAACGAGTAAGCCCTGGCTTGTCACTTATTTCAGAGGCTCCATGTTAAAGTTTTCAATTTTTCAGCCAGGAAAACAATAATGAATAATGTGCATAAAGAAAAGCATTCATACAATTAACCGAAAACTTTTAGGTTCCATTGTCTATTAAAAAAAAAATCAGAAACAACTGGGTGCCAATTCGTCAACTGGGTAATCTATTAATTAATAATAGAATTCAGCAGCATATTTCCATATTCATAAACATACACACATTATTGATGAAGCTTGTAGCACTGCCTATTAGGCAATTGCAGAACACTTCCAATGCAAGATGCTGCTTCCAGCTGCTTGTAACTTGGCCAGACATTGACTGTTTGGGTTGAAATTTTCCAAGTTGAATGTCTGCCTCGGGCTAAATTTTCTTCCATGTGTTGTAGAGGTTGCCTCTGAGGGAGGGGTGCAGAAGGAGGTAGACTGCAATTAGAAGAACTCGGCCAAAATACTTCAGCTGTTTTCAGAACAAGACCAGGGAAAATGCTGTCTTCCAACGTTAACAGAAATCTTTGACAAACTTGGAAGGCTACAGCGCCCTTCCAGCTCTTGGTGACAGATTTGAAATCTGACATGAGGGCTGGAGCCGCTGTATCGGAGGTGTCCCTCTTGCTGCGCCCCAGGAAAAATCCACCTGCATTTGGTCACTTTATGCATTCTCAGTTGGTAATTGCTAGGCCATATTCACATTCTTCTCAACTCCTCACGCTGATGAGACAACATAGGTCATCTCCACAGCAATAAGCAACTCAAATAACCACGCTCCAAGCCAGAAAACGGCAGCAGGCTCCAGGCTTTCCATGTAGGGGCTGGTGGTGGTTGTGATGGCACCAGGTACTCAGGACACGAACATGAGTCCTGCTTCTCCTTGTCCTTTCCCTGCCCCATCCTATCAGTCTTTGCAGCAACACAGACCACAGCCATGACCTACCACCAGCGGTTATCCTCAACAGAGAGCTCCAAAAGCAGAGTGCCAGGTGTTACATTAGGAATCCAGCTGATGAAGGATGGTGACACAAGTACACTACCCTAGGCTGCCTATCTGCTTTTTGGCTCTTTTCCTGAGGGAAAGAAAACCGAGGGAATTACACACAAAAAGCAGTATTAAAAATGTGATTAACGCGGCAGAATTCAGGAATTATCAGAACCAAGTGGCGTACAGTAATTAAAAGCATCTCCTAGTGCTTATATGCATAGAGGTCAATCTCTAATTGCAACTGACCTGGTCACATTTTTTTCCCCATAGAATCTTTGCTACAATTAACACACAAATTCCTCTTTTTGCCCTTGTTCTCTAGAGCATGACTACACACTTTCGAAGCACAGAGGGAATTATTTATTTTCTCCCAGGTTCTTTTTATGGTTCTCATCACTACAGTAATCTATAGGATAAAGGATACTGTTATCCACATTTTTTTTTAAAGATGGGAAGCTAAGACATGAAAAGATCAGAGCAAAAAGCTGCAGGACACTGAGCAGGCAATTCTGACACTCAAGACCTGTATTTCTAACATGCTTAGACCTACAAAACATCTTCTGTACATCAAGAGTGAACAGCTGTTGACTTTTGTTCCAGATGGCCAAGGTCAGCATAACTACACAGCAGATCCCAGGGACTCAGGCCAGGCACCCAGACAAACCGCGTGCGAAAACCTTTATGTTTATGTGGAAATCCCGCAGGAAAGGCAGGGGCTGCAAGATCCAATTCTCCAGCCGTCTCAGGCATGAAACCACCTCTCCCTCATTCGCGTCACCTCTTCTGACTGCTGCACCTTGGTGGATGCACCGCTGGTTCATCACCCAAGCTGGACGGGAAGGATGGTGGCGGATCACGTCACATCATCGCACACAGGTCCAGCGCAGCCAGATGATCCCAGCATTTTTACAACTCCTCAGCACTTTGCTTTGCAAATTTACCTACAGGGTAGGGCTGGGAGGTAGTAAATGTATAGAATAGAGTATATAGAGCTCAGCTACATCCACTGGGTGGCAGACATGTTTCGTGGGATCCAGATACGTGTACATACAGAGGTATACAAACGAAACCTCTTAAATACTCCGCTTGTTCCCTGTCTCAGAAGCAGCAATTGAACAGACGCGGTAAAAAAAATAAAAAAAATCAATCCCACAGAGTGAAGTTAACATATTCTGCCTTCATTTTAACACCGGCTTCTCATCTGCAGCGCTGAGGTGTCTAAGCTGTCCTGGCACTCGGTCGGAGCTGTGCATACACGCGGTGCCCCACGTCACTTCTGTAGGTGGGTGCCCTAATGCGAGGCAGCAGGACCATGCAAGAGTCTTCAGGGTCTCTGACGCACTAATTAACGTGTAAAAAGCCATGCCTGCAGAGGCCAAGCCTTTAAACTCTTCCCTAATTTAACAAACTTTGTGGGGGGAAATTCTTTTTTTTTTTTTTTTTGGACTAACAGCTGTAAATGTGTCCATGTGCGTAAGCGGCTAAGTTTTAAAGTTCAGAGAAACATAAAAAGCCAATATTTTCCATGGATTTCCACTTAACATCTAAGCAGAGTAATTTCAAAATTTGCTTAAAAAGATGTTTTTGGAGAAGAGACCGCCAACCAAGTTTCAACCCAACGCATATTTTTATGACCAAGTTGTAAACTCCATAAAAACTACACTTATAATGGAAATGCTGACAAACGCATAACTACTGCAGCTAGCTATGACAGCCCGACCACAAGTCCTCCTTCAGGAAAAAGCAACGTTTACTCCCCCCCCCCCCCCGCTTTCTTAAGGCTGCTCGATCACAAGCCGGGGCAGAGGCTGGGTGGTACGTACGGGTACCTCTGCCTTAACCTTCCATTACGAATTTAAGCAGCTCTTATTCCGCTTTATCTCCCACATGTTGAATGAGCCACCCCCTCTGGTTTTGCCATAAACAACCAGAGGGCCTCTTAAATCCATGACTCACTCCGCTGGCTTCTCCTCCAACCCTTGTGCGCGACTAGAGCAAAAAAGTTGCCAGCCGTAGCCGGTGAATTAAGCTTTTTTTTTTTATTTTTTTTTTTTCGCGGCACCGTCGGGAAATGACCCACACAGCGCTAAGGGTGAATACAAACCCGGTATGACTTTTATTGAGGGGGTGGGTGAGGAGGACCGGCAGCTGAGAGGGCTCCTCTACCCCCGGCCACCCTAAGGCACGGGAGGGACGAACACCACCACCACCACCCCCCCGCCCCGGGGGCGGCAACGCGGAGGCCCATCGGGGGCCAACGTGTCGCCCGTGTGCGACCGTGTCCCCGTCCCGCCACCGGGGCGCCGCCGTCCCTCAGCTCCGGCCGCCGCCCCCCCGCCTCCCCGCCTCAACCGCCGCCGCCTCAGGGGCGCCCGCACGCGCCGCGGCCTCCCCGCGCAGGGGCGCGCGCCCGCCAACCGTCCGCGCCTCGCGCCCCCCCGCCCAGCCCCGGGCAGCGCGGAGCCGCCGCTGCCTGGCCTCTCCCCGCCGTCCGTGAGGCGGCGGCGGCAGGGCGAGGAGGAGTAGGCGGCGGCAGGCAGCACCCCCCCCGCCCTCCTTCCCCCCCGGCGGCACACGCGCTGCCCGAACTCTTCAGAAAGTTGGCAGCGGCGTCCGGCGCGAGACGGGGCGCCGGCTGGCCCCGCACCGCCGTCCCCCACCCCGCCCGCACGGGGCCCGCCGCCGCCCCCCCAGCCCTCTTCGCGCACCCACCCCACCACCCCCCGCACCTCCCGTCTCCCACAGCCGAGGTGGGGCAGGGGCAGTCCGGCCCGGGGTAGTTTGCCGGCGGCGGGGATCGAACCCGCGGCTCCAGCAGGCTCCGGAAGGGGGAGAGCCTCCCCGTTCCCCCCGAGCCCGGGGTTGGCCGCAACCTGCGGCGGGCGGACACTCACCGAGCGGCGGCGGCGGCTCCCTCGCCGAGCGGCTCCCCGCAGAGCGCTCGCTTCTCCCGGGGGCGGGGGAGGAGGAGCGGGCGAAGGGCGGAGGGAGGGAGGGAGAGCGCGGATTGAGCCCTGCCGGCTGCCGTCGCCGCGCTCCCTGCCCCCGCCCCGGCCCGCCCCAGCGGCGCGGCGAGCGGCAGGGACCGGCGAGGCGAGGCGGTGGTGTGCTGCGCTGCGCTGCCGGGGAAGCGGCGATGTGAGTGTCCAGGGGCCGGGAGGGAGCGCGGGTAGGGCCGGCCGTGTGAAGCTCTCCCACAACCCCCGGCACCTGCGCGCCGGGGCGGGCAGGGCCGGCAAGGCGGAGTGGGGGCGGGCGCGCCGGGCCCCCGGTGCCCGCAGGCTCTGGGGAGGCCTTGGGCAGCCGGTCAGAGGCTGTGCCCCCGCTGGGGCCGGCGACCCCCGCCTTGCTGTCCGAGTTATTTCCCTCTCGCTCCGGTGCCTCTGCTCCCGTCTGTCCTGCTTTTCTCCCCGCACCCTCCCAGTTGTTTGTTTCTGCTGCCCCTTCGGCCCCTTATCGCTCCCGGGCAGCTTCGCCTCCCGCCCGCGGGGACGCCGCCACCCGAGCGGTGCGGGGGAAGGCGGCTGGGTGTCCCCGACCACCCACACACCGCCGGCTTCCTCGGAGCCTCCGGGCCTGGGGGAAGCGTGTGGGGGAAAAGCCGCTGTGCCTCGGTTTTGCTGACCATCGCGACTTCCTTTACGTCTTTAACGAGAAAATTTGTGTTAATACCTGACCACATTTGGGGTGGGCGTGGTGTAAAAATCCAAGCTTTGGTCTTTATGAAGTGAGAATGTCATACGAATGGCATTTTTTCGTTTCTGCTACTTTTCTGGATATCCTAACTTCCCTGCTGAAAAAAAAAAAAAGAAAAAGAAAAAGTAAGAAATCTGAACCTGACCAAAAATATCTTTAGAGATCTTTTTTGTGGGGAAGTATTTGATGGTTAGGTTGTGTCAGCCTGTCTTGCAGGCTGGTACTACATACAGCAGTGTTCTTAATTTTAGTTATTGCTAAAATTATACCTGAACAATTTCTTGACCCAGTTTATGTTGCTGGGTTTTTCCTCTCCTAATTCTTATCATATTCTTCCTGACATAGCCCATATCCTCCTTCTGCATCTACAGTAGCAGACCTCTGCTCTCAGTAGATATCCCTGACTTCAGATACTGAACTTTTGAAGGCTGACTCAGGCAGTTCGCTTTAGGTTCCCTGTATGAGGAAGAAATACGCATCTATGGAGTTCAATTTGCTTCTCAGATGCCTACTTAGGATGGAAAGAGTGGCGTTCGGGAGATGACAGTCTCCCATCTATTGACATGGAGAACTTAGATGACTTGATATCTCACTTGTTAGACAACTGAAGTTAGGAGAGATGAGCTCCGTTGGAGCTCCATACATGCAGAAGGCTCCCTGCCCTGATACTCTTGTGCATTCTTGTATATTGTTAAAAATATTTGTAGCATTACCTTTCAAGTTATATAATTTACGATTTAGAAAAGAGATCTGGCAAAGCAGATCCATGCAAATGATCTTCAGCACCAATATAGGTCAGACTGAGCAGCTTCTGCAGACTCTGTTCTCCACTCAGATTGTCTTGCGGGATATGATGATTTGTATGCTGATCAGAGGGGGCTAATACAGTAATAAAAAAAAACAGCTGCTTGGGTTGTAAATGAGAATTTACAGAAGGATTGCAAAAAATATAATCAACTTGAAGGCCAGAAGAACTAAACCCCTCACAGGACTGCTCTGTTCCATGTGGATGAAACTGCCATCCAGTACTACTCTGTAGGAGCCTGCATATAGACCTATATTCTGTGATATATGCGAAGGCCGACACGCTAAGGTTAGGTAGAAGGACAGCCCCATATACTCAGTGTGCCAGGGATGCTATTTTCTTGTGTCCTTATTTTTAAATACCATTTTTTAAAAAATAAAAATTAAGGGTATGTATGTATCTGAGAAGTGTTTTGAGGGTAGGATTAGTGCACTATGAATTAATGGAGTTGCTGTGAATTATTTGGGAGCGTGGGCTGTTAGGGCCATGGCACCAGGACCTACTTCATGGGACAAGAAAACCTTTTCTTTTTTGGCCTTCATCCCTGCCGATTCTAGCATTGCATTCTTAAGTCTTACTAATACTGGGATGTTTGAATTAGAATTAGCTGTTCTTGAATGGTTTCCTATGTGGAGGAGGATCTATTGTGAAATATATGTGATTTTTTTCTTTCATTCTTTCTACTTGTTTCCATTACAAAACAACTATTTTTATTTAGAAGTACACAGTATTCCCAAATAGAATTTATTAGTATTTCTGAATACTGTCCTGTTGAATGGCTGTTATAGAACAGCCATAGTAGCTAATCTGAATTCATTTCCTTCTGTAGTCAGGAACTTGAATCCGTGTATTTATTACATCAGATGCCTGTATTCAAAAAGATGATGCACGCACAGGCTGTTCAGTGTTCAAACCTGCAGAAAGCTGGAAGATACTAACTTTGTTCAAAGTCTTCAGAGGCTGTAGATATTAAAAACAAGGAAGACTGCTGAGCATGCGGATGATGTTTTTCCCCCCCCTAAAGGCTTATAATTTGGACAGATATATCCCTGATACAAACCCCCCTTCATCCCTGCCAAATTTCAAGTCTGGTGTTTTAGAACAGAGCTATTCAAAGCAAATGCTTCCAGATTTTGTTTACATAGCCAAATTTTTTTTTTTTCTTGTGTTCAGAACCACCTGAAACAGTTGTTTCGGATTTTTTCCACCTTTTTTTTTTTCCCCACCTTTTAATTTCAGCCAGTATATGGTAGGAACAAAAACCTACAGCCCAGTCTCAAAGTAAAGTTTGGCAACACTGTCCAAGCTGAAGATAGTTCTTTTATGAGGGTTTCTTAAGCTTCCCTATATAAAGAAGCCTGACTGCACCACCTGTTAAAACATTAATAATACTGTAAGTTGTGAGGAGAAGCAGCTCGCAGGCTGATGGTTTGGGGCCCTGGACCCTGGTACTGCTGGAGTTACTCTGCGGGTTACTTTCTGAATGTTGTCGACACAACCTGTCCCCTTGGCGTGCTCCCAAATGCATGGTTCGCATGCAGTGGGAGTGCATAACCCCCTCATTGCAGTTGTAGGTTGCAATGTTTGAGTTTTGGAGTTTTCTCTCTGAATTTAAATGTTTTCATACCTTTTGAGATGGCAAGTGTGGCAGGTGCTGTTAATGCGGAGTTGCGATTTGTTCTTCCCCATCTCCTTGTTCCCTCTGAAGTGTTATATGAATTTCAGAAATCTGAAAATGGTTTCAAGATTGACACTACTTGCACTTTCCAGCTCTTTGCACCAAAGAGTTTGTCATTTCGTTAAAGTTTCAAGAAAACAGTTTGATGTTTGCTCCCCCTTTTTCCCTCCTTCCCATTTAGTCCTTGGAACTGTTGCACATTCTGCCCCTGGGTGGTTTAACGAGTAGAAGATGAAAGAAAATCATTGTGTGTTTTTCTTATTGGAAAAAATCTTATAATTAATAAATCTTCTTACTATTAAAATCACAATTTCTTCAAGAGACATGCATTTCTTGCAAGTTAGTACAAGATTTCCAGCTCTGGCTGAAAGATTACAGCAGTTTGTCGAGAAGTTGCCCGGTACCCATCTGTATCCGTGCTGCTGTGTTCTCTGTGTGCCAGGTAGCAGGTTGCCAAGCTGACTTGCTCGGCCAGCTCTGGAAAATCGGGCTCCAAGCGGACTTGGAGGTAGAGCTTCTCAGTAAAAGTTGCCCACCTCTCAGGGTCGGTGTCACCACGCTCCCGTTGGGATAGCTGCGCCTGGGTGAATGTGTACAGAGCTGAAGTCTCAACCCTGCAAACCTGGACAAGCCAGACTTGATGCACTCTGGACTGTCTCTTCGTTTTAGTGCCAGGAAGAACGATTGTTGCGGTGGTGATGGCTAGCTGGTCGGCTTTGTGGTCCTTAGCAGGTTGGCCCAGCTGTAAAGGTGAAAACAAGAATCTTAACTTTACTGATATAAGTGCAGGCAGAAGAGAAGGAGTCTTAAAAGCTGTACTGTTTTTACTGGAATGACTTTTAAAAATAACTGCGTTTCCCTTGATTTGATTCAAGTGTAAAGGACTTCTGTACCACTTTAATGGCATCTCCTCTCAGGCGTGTATTTGGCAGATTAATAAAATAATCACATACTTAAACATTGTCTTTGATCTGGATTAACTTTAAGGCTTGTGACTGGAGCCTGTGAAGCACTTGTAGCACCTCACCGAAGTTGGGTCTCGCTTCAGTTGCCACTCCTTTCCAAACACTCCTCTTTGCTTTGCTCTCATTGCAGGGCCATTGGTGCTTTGCAGGCTCCGTCACTGTTATAATGGCAGATGTTATTCGCTGGATGTTTCAGCTGAGCTTGCTCTTTTATTGAGTGTTATGAACTCAAGTGGAAAATCTTTAAGAGAATTACTCGACATATAACACTCCTCATGCTCATAAGTCATGGAATTGGGACCATAATTTACACAATTAACTTCATTAATCATGAAGTGCAGGATTTAAGGTTCCCAGGATACCAAGTCTTCTGCACAGAGTATCATTTACGCTTATATGTAACAACAGAGAGCCAGCTCCAATCTTTATCAAAACCAAAGAAGAGATGAAGACAAAAGGCTTCCGTCATCAAGACCTGGATTTGTGTTTGAGCCCCAGGTGTGCCCTCAGGTTCTCCAGCTACACGATTACTCTCTGTGTAGCTGCAGAGGTTTGCAACAGATGTGGCGTCCAGTAGCGCTTAGGAAAGAAATCGGTGGAAAATATAGCTGTGAAAATACAGCTCGTCACACTCTCAGGTCTTGACTTTTGGTGGGTGCAGCTGTACAGTCTTAATTTTGGCACTTACGCTTGATTCTGTTGAAGAGAAAGAGCCAGCCCCGTTAGGTTAAACTTGGAAACACGCAGATGTTCTTGCATCTCCGAAGCACACAGTGAGGCTCTTTGACAATTTATTTGTTTTCTGTCAGAATTGGTCCGTGGCCTTAGGAAGGTTAACCCAGCTTTTAGCTGCAAATTTATCTTAGATGACGTCGAAGGATTTAGAGACAATTTAGGAGCTATAGCTCAATAGGAAAAAGGGCCTCGAGGTATTTCTGAGCTCTGAATTTCTCCCTCCCACTCAGCTGGTTTTCCAGCCAGAGTGTTCGATTTCCCAGGCTTTGGCCCTAGGACATTCTGATATATAAATCTCGAAAGCCTTTTAATTAAATGTGTGACTAAATAATCACCCAGTTTTAAAGTACACCATTTAGGGATGAGCAGATTTCTGTTTAAAGGGGGGGGAAGCCCAGCTGCTTCTTTCTAGCTTCCCAGAAAATTGCTTGAAAAGCTGTGCGTTGCTAACGCAGTATTGCTTACAGGTTGATACATTTTTGCAGAGGATATCCTTCGTACTTAAACTTCTCAATAATCATAGCCTCGTAGAAATTGTGTTTTTTCATTAAGCATGGTAGGAGAGTGTATTTTGATATCTACTTAAATTTTAAAGAGTTGAATTGATCAGCTGTTTCTGTTATGAAAGATCCGTTCGCAGGTATCCTAAGGTGCTGTTCGAGGGTGCTGTTGCTGTGCATGGAAGAATTTTTGTGTTTATTGAATGAAAATGTCAGGAAGTATTTTCCTTGAACTCTGTACATTGATCTTCAGATGGAAGGCAAAGATACATTTTTTGGACTGATCTTTTTTAATGTTCTCAGGGTAATCTTGAATTGGTTTTGGTTTCGCCCCTCCGTCTTTTTCATTTTAACTTAAAAACGTAGAAGTCTGTTGCTGGAAGGTGTTCTGTTGAACCAAAGCATTGCATCTGTTGCTGCAAGTCAATGACAAACGGAATTATTTCTGCACAAGCCTCATCTGGCAATAGAAAGCAGTTTTTGATGAAGAAACAGCCATTGGAGCGGTTGTTTGTTTTATTGTTAAATGCTTTCATGTAGTAAGTTTTGAGCTCTGAAGAATTTCCCCCAAGTTTCCTCACACATGTGCAGCTTATCTAAATTGCATGGTTCAGAAATATTCACATTTTTACACTGAAACATCCAAACAATTTAGTGCTGTGTCTGTGACCCCACGGGTCAGAATCTGTTCTAGGATTCCCCGCAGTAGCTCACGTTGTCCAGAACTGCATCTTTGTGTTCCTAAGCGCACTCTGTACAGTATCCCAAGAAGACTTTAACATTAAATCTAAAGTTTTACACTTAGAACCGTTTGTTGTATGCATTTTTATGGAAAATAGTGCAAGTTGTACTTTTCTGACAGTTCTGTGTTTAATTAGGGTATCTAGAGATGCTTGTTTATCTCTGGCTTGCTTTGTCTTGTATTTCTGGTTCTTACAGCATCGCCTCCATTGTAAAAAAATTGCAGTCTTCAGGGGTCAGATGAGCACAATCTCAATACCGAGCTGTGCTTTATGGGGACCGTAGTCAACAGTAGTCAATATAGCTACTCATGCTTGCTCCCCATAATTTGTTTTTTTTTTTAAAAAGAAAAACTTTTAGCACTCAATCACCCAAAGAAGACTAAATTTAGTTTCCGAAGCTATACATATATATATATATATATGTATACAAAAACCTGTGGCTGGGATTATTGTTTCAGATTATACATCTTATTTTTTTTTTCTCTCCCCAGGGCCGATTACTGGAAATCTCAGCCAAAAAAATTCTGCGATTACTGCAAGTGCTGGATAGCAGACAACAGACCTGTACGATGGTCTACCGTACAATGTCAATGATTCTGAAATACTAGGAATTTGAATTACAGGCTTTTAACATCACTTTTGATACTATTCTCTTGATGCATGAAATGTGTGGTTTTAAAATGCCGTTGTAATACTTGTGATATTTAAAGTATATTATGTTGAGAGCCAGATGCTGCATAAAAGGTGGTCTGTGCTGTTCTACTTGGCAGTACAGATAAGAACTGAAATATCTGACCCTGCTTTTTCTTCAGCTTCTGTAACTTAACATTTGATCTGTCTTGAAACTTTGTCCATGCCTGTTCCTAGCCTTTGTATGCAAGTAGAAAGCAAAACCTGGCATATGTGCTGTTTATATCTGGTAGGCCTGGTGCAGCCAGCACTCTAAGCGTTAAAAGCAGGTTTCTTTCATTTCACACAGCCCACAGAAACGTTCCTGGGTTACAGAAAGGTGTTTCTGACTTGCAGATGCCATTTGCACACTGCTAGACCCATTGGTTTCTCACTTAGAAATAAATTTTGCCTTCCTGACTCGATGCCGAGGGTACTTCTGGAGCTGAGCTTCATCTGGCTTGCAATTAGATACCTGCAGTTCAGAATGACACGTGTGAGCTAATTGGTTTAAGTTTCTTCTTGCAGTCAGTGAAGAGAAATGCACGTTAAAGGGGCGGGGGATTTGGCTAACTTATATCTCATTTAACTGTCTTTAAATGAGATGAATCGTCCCCTGGATGTGCATCCTCTGCAATTCAGTTTGTGCAAAGAAAATCCAGGGTTACTAGGTCAGGCTTATGCACCTGATATTTGGGCACCTAAATGAGCTCAGATACTTTTTGTAAGAACCACATGAGGACTTCCACTGTTGTACCTGTGGAGCCTCTGAACTGCTTCCAGCTCCTGCTGGCTTCAGTCTTTCTGGCAGCTTTTTGGCTTGCAGACTGTTCCGTTGTCCTTAGTCACCCAACTCTCCCACCTTACCTTTTCCTCTCTCAGATTTGCGGACCTGCAGACTAGTTTGAGTTCATGGGATATTTGTGGAGCATAGCATAATCAAATTAAGGACCGTAGCTAATATTTGGAACTCTAAATAAGCCATACTGTTTTTAAAAATTTGCATGAAAACAGAGAGGTAAAAAAAAATGACAAGCGATGATACTTGGAAGGATGGCATGGAGAGGGAGCTCAGATTACCTGTTACTTGTCTCTAATCTGTGTTCTGAACAGTATTATTTGAAAAAAATTAAATCTGATAGACCATGAAATTTTATTATACCATTTTGGAGTGTTACTGATTTTTCATAATTTCTATGTTGAGTGTTTCTCAGTGTTCCTGAATTCCTATAGCCATTTTATAGCTGTAGTGTTTGCTGTAAGTGTTTTCAGAACAGATTACATTTAGGCTTGTTCAGCTAAATTTAGTCTAACTAAATTTTAACTGTGTAAATTAACTGCATTAAAATTGTGTAATACATATTATTTTTCTTGGGTTTTTTCTCGCTTTTAAGAGCATTGATTTTCATGAAAGAGGGAAGAATCATAAAGAAAATGTGGCAAAGAGAATTAGTGAGGTAACTCAAATATCTTATTTGCACGAACACTTTTTTTTAATCTTTCTTATTATCAGACTTGTTTTATTTATTCTCTTGGGGTTGTTTTGTCTTGTTTTGTTTTAGATTAAAAAGAAAAGCTTGGAAAAAGCAAAAGAAGAAGAAAACATGTCAAAAGAATTTGCAGCAATGGAGGAGGCTGCAATGAAAGCATATCAAGAGGACATGAAAAGGCTTGGAATTAAGCCAGGTAGTTCATATAGCTGCCAAAGGATTAAAGACAGAATTGAAAGAATATTCAGTAGGAATGTTTTTTCTTAAATTAGGTTTTAGGAACATGAGAACAGGCCTTCAGGACTGTGTTTGCTCATAAAAAAATAAAATCAAAAGCAAAACAACAAGGAGTCTGCAAATTGCCAGTAGTAGAAGTTGCAGTACAGAATGTTTTTAGCTACGAAGTCCTCTGGTCCGTGGAACAATATGATTTGGAGTAAAAAAATTAAACAATGTGATAACAAAAAATAGGCTGTAGCTGGTGCTTTGAATCAGCAGTGCAGCTTCCCTTAGGTAATGTTATGTTAGATTTTTGCCAATTGGAGACAAAAGTTCCTATTGAATAGGAGAGGTTGGGTTCCCGCTGGGGTTAAACAGTGGAGATGAGAATCTCCTACTCAGCTTGCAGTTCAGCAAGTGCCTTTGTTTTGTCCATGTGAAGACATATTATCCTTTAAAATAGTTTGTAGTTTCAAGCTCCTGTAGGATTTATCTTTTTCGTAACTCTCTTAGTTTCTTTTTTGTTGTTGTTCAGTTAAAGATCATTGGTCCTTATGGTTTTTCTCTTTAGGTTACTCATCTTTTGGTATTTGGACTTTCTTATGACACTATAGTATTGCTACAATGCAAGATTCTTTAAATATAGTCTTTTAAACTTACCTGCTATGAGTGTAATACTAGTGAGTGAAAGTACTCATAAAACAACATTTCCTATTTGCTGTTGCTCAAAAGTGACTAATATTTAAGCTCAGATTATTACTCTTTTTTAAAAAGAGAATATTATTTTCTTTAAGATGAGGTAGGTCCCAGTTCGACACAGAGTAAACCACAGAGTAACACAGTGGAAACTCCAGGAAAGAAAGAAAAGAAAGAGAAGAAGGAAAAAAAGGAAAAGAAAGAAAAGAAAAAAAAGACACCTCAGGACCCCTCAATGCCACCAAAAACTGAAACGAAGGAGTGGGTGCAAGGATTTTCTCCCGAAGGCTATACGTATTACTACAACACAAAAACAGGAGGTAAAAAATAGTGAGAAGCAAATGCAGATACAGTTACTGGATATAAATGAGAAAAGACTGCCTGCATTTCTTTACTCTTCTGCTCTCTCAGTAGTAAGCTGATTATTAAAAGGTGAACAATTAGGTGGAGTTTTGATATTCAGCATTCAAGGCTTAGGCATCTAGAACTTCAGACTGGTTTTGCTGTTTGTTAATAATGTAAGAATGCAGTAATTCCAGTTTCTGGAGATGTTTAGCCTTTCACAGGTTAAGTATACAAAAGATAGCTGTGTTAAAGAAGCTTCCTTATCAGGAATGTGAAATAAATGAGAGTAAGTAAATGAGAGCTGTTAGGGATTGCTGTCTGATTGTTTCTTTCCACATTGACAGGATTTATCTGACTGACTTCTGTTGAGGAGCTATGTGTTATGATCTACTTTAGAGTGTAAAAGCAACCTTCTTTTAATTAGACTTAATGAGACTGTTACAAACTGTTTCTTATAAATTTAAGAATTGCCATTAGTATTTGCCGTAGTCTCTCCTCATGCAAGATAACTTCCAAAAGGTAAAAATCTCGCGTGTTTCGTTTCCCCTGGTGTATGCTACCATTTCAAAAACAAACACCTTTTTTGTATGAAGATTCCAGTATCTGTGTATCAGCCATAGTTTAATAGTCTGGGAGGTGGTTAATCCTCATAAAGCCAACTGTAATAATTATGATACTTTGGTTTATTGTTCATACCGTGGTTTGATCAAGGCAGATTTATATTCCAGTGAGGTGTATCTGTATTACTTGTTTGTATGTGTGCACACATAAGTGTCATACCTTTTACATCTGTTTTTTTCTAAATATTATTAAACAGGATTGAATGATGGGTGAAATATGGTTTTGCTTTTTTAGAATCACAGTGGGAGAAACCTAAAGGATTCCAAGGCAACTCTCAAAACTCACAAACGGTAATCAAATACTGTTATTCAAACTTTTCTTTGTCCTTGTAAGCACTTATCAGAAATAAGAGAAGCAATTTGCAAGTCTTCTGATTGCAGAAGATAAATTGTTTGCTCTTAGTAAACTTAGAAAAACATAATTTGAATATATGGAATGTTTTATGATGTACTTGATGAAAGCACAAATTTTGCTATACAAATGTTTTTTGGCTAATTTGTTTATCAAGGGAAGAGAAGTCATAGTGGTGGTTGTGTTTTTACAGAATATGTTTTTTGGATGCTTCAACCCATAAATTCTGTTCAACCTTTCGTGAATGAAATCTAATTAAAAAAATTAAAACTTACACATTTGAAGTAGTTAAGACTCTTTTATCTTAGGAAACATTGAGATTGCATTGACAGAGAGTGAAAAAAAAAAGAGTGCCTATTTTTTGTGTTTGCTTTAGGATATGGCTATGTGATAATTTGTCTTTTTCATGGAACCTATGTGCAAGCAATATTTTGAGAATATTACTTTTAGAATATCACTTTCTTTTTCTTATTTAAGGCACTGGAAAACTTGCCAAATAGCCCAGAGAGAGAAATATTTCTTATTACTATTAGTGGGCTTTGCCCTGATGCTTACCACTCAAGGATTTTTGTGCTTCACAACATCAAAAGTTTTTTTTTGTGCTTCACAACACTCCTGTAAAGTGATGTTACGTTTCTCCATTTTTGAGATAGGTATCATAGGTATAGTATGATTTAAAGTCAGTGTTGTTTGCTAATGTTGGTTTTATGTTAGAGATCAGAAAAGCCTGGCTTTTTCAGAGCGCTAGGCCAATATTGTTGTATCTGAGAAGTGGCTTATGCTTGGTACTGGGTTACTTACAGTTAGAGGAGAAAATGGTTATAATCGTGTATATTTTTAGGCAATTGAATCAATTCACAAAATGTACGTGAAGTTTTGTCAGTATTCCCTCTCTTGATAAGGCAGTGTTTTATCTCAAAAATGCAGGCTTTTTCCACCAGCGTTCATTCCCAAGAGACCGCACACTTCGTGTCAGAGCTGCCCATCACATGCTATTCTGGCTTTCTGATTCCTTTATCCTGCGGTTTTGCACAGCTTGTTAACAGCACTTCAACTTTATCTTTTCAGTCAAGGCCTAGCTTTGCAATATTTATAAGCCAGTCTTACTGTAGCCTTCCCCTGGAAGAGGTGGTCCTGTGACTAATCTTGTACGTTCCTTGGTGCATATTTGCCCTGACAGTAAACTTGTTTAGGGAGCGAAGACATCAGAGTTTAGGTTAGCACTTTGTAGGCTTAATGTCCTTGCAATCAGCTCTCGGGGTGATCAGAGAAGTGCCGGTGCAGGGAGAGCAGATGGAGGAGAGAAGGAGCTGCCTTCTTGGCAACAATTTGAAGTTAACTCATCTCAGCTATATCATAAACACACACCTTCAGCCTCGGGTATCTCTCCAGTGCCACATGGCTGTATTTTGCCATTCCTCCCTCACCCTCCTTGGTGACTTTGTGGTGTCTTGAGTTATTTTCGCTATTGCTAAAAACAAGCATTTGATTGCTCCCTTATTTAGTCTGAGCTAAAGATACTGGGAACATTCCAGATCTCTAACAAGGACTCACACTGCCCAGAAATCAAAGGGCATGCTTGCAGTATGTAGTGCAAGTGAGATTCACAGGCCTTCCATGTTTTGCAGCATGTTAGCCTGCTGCTTAGACTTTGTGGTGAGAGAGCAGAGTAATGAAAAGGCATGTTGAAGACTTGAAGACTACCTACAGCTTCAGTTAGATTGACATCATGCATTAAGCATTTGCATAGGAGGATACTCGGTGTGCCTAAAGTCAAATATCTGCTGAAAACCTCTAAGAACCAGGTCTAAAATGTTCAGGATCTAACTCTTAACAAAAAGGATAAGTTGTACTTAAGACTAGTCTTTTGTCCTCTTTCAACTTAGATAAAATAATTTTTCCTCTTGCTTCTTTTGTTGAAACTAGTACACTGAAACTTTTGAGAGCCAAATCTCGAGGAAACTTGCTCACTGACGGCTTTCTTGCTTTTTTGCCTGCTCTGAACCTGTTATTATTCTGATATTATTAATCTGTTTCATATATAGCTTTCTACAGAGCAGGTATGAGAACGTTAAGTCCTGATTGGTTTGTGTTTTTTTAAAAAAACGCAAAGTTTTAATAGAGTATTAAGCAAATGCATAGGAACGTGTGTGCAGAAGCCTATTTGGGGGGGGGGGGGAGGTGTTTATGTGTACCCACAGAGAAATTCATTAATGCAAAAATCATGTGTGATGAAGCGGCATAGAAGTTCTGCCCAGTACAGGGGAATGGGCAGTATTAGTATTTAAGGAGCAGTGAAGTAGTGCATGTGTAAGTGTTTATGTGTCAGTGTTAATGGAAATCAGGTTCTTAAGGAAGATGTTAAGCCACGTGTAATGACTGACTATCTAGCTGTGTCTGATTCTGCAAAACATCTTTATTTTAATTACACATCCACAGAGCAGAGACATAACAGCAACTTCTGCCGCATTTCATATTAATTAGTAGGGAAAAACAGTGCTTTGCTGAAATTGGTGCTTTACTAAATAAGTAAATTCACGGCATGCATTCCTGCAAAGTCTGCTTCTCCGGTATTTTTGGTGAAGATCTATTTTGGAATAAATTTTAGATGTTTTGGTTTTGTTTGCTTATGTTTAATTTGTGATAGTATTTATCGTACTGTTTTTCTATAGCCCTCATAAAACCCTGAGTCTTCCAGAGAAATTTTTTCTTGGTCTCTACTTAAGACAATAACAAAACCAGGAAATGTTAACTTCAGGTGTGAATACTTTGGAAAATAAAAAACATGGCCTTTTATGGCTTTTATCATAATATGAACTGTATGGCAACCTTTACTATACTGCTTCATACTAATTATCTACGGTTTGAAAAAACTGTCTATGTGCATTTGCAATACATTCAGTTAATTCAATCTCACTTGAGTCAAAGGGAATACTTTCTAACAACTTCAGGGGTTCAAGCTTAAAAACAGTAAAATTATCATTAACAAAAAATACTCAAGGTTTGAATAGTCTTGTAAGCGATGCTTTGGCTGATCCTTAAAACTCTCTTGTTTAACGAGTGCCTGTATCGTTTTCTCAGGGAGCAGAGTGGGTAGAAGGTGTCACTGAAGATGGTCATACCTATTACTATAACACACAAACAGGAGGTAAGGAGAGCTTGTTTTCCAGTTAATCTCTATTTCAGAAGAGAGGGTTCTCAGAGCAGCATTTTATTTTGCAAATAACTGCATTTTAAGGCCATTACTAAGTTTTCTATTTCTTAAGCTGTTGCCTTGGTTGAAATATACTAGTTGTTAAGTCAAGGCTGGCTTTATAGTTGTATCATCAGTGTGTATGCATTTGTGCTTCATAGGTTTTATTTGACATTCCACTTACAACTCTAAAATATGGGTTCTTTTCTACATAAATATCGAAATTATTGTTTGAAAAACAGAAAGAAGCAGGATGTTTGGGGGTTTTTTTGACAGAAGAATATCTTGAACTTTTCTTCCTGCTGACGTAGCGTTGATAAGAGAGTCCAGAATCTTACCTCCTACTTCTTTTCCCCATTTTTTTCCCTACAAGGGGAACTTTGTGGTGACTCCCCCACAACAAGCATCTGTTTTCTGAATCTGTTTGAATCGTTTTAAGGTCAATGATTCCTCTCTGGAGAGCACATGATTTTATGCTGGCTATGAGTTTTCCTTCTGCTGTTGGGTATGAAGTGGCATTCCTGACGATGCCAGGAATAGCAAAAAAAAAACCAAACCCAAAGCCTTTCAGTTTTTCAGCATGCCACTCCCCTGCTCAAATGATTTGTGATTTATTTTTTTTGTGAAAGGGAAATGACGTGATGGTTATTTTTAAACAGTACCTTCCAAGTTCAGATACATTTTTTGCCTTTGGTTGTATTTTTTAAAGTTCTTCATGGACACATGACACTCGTGAAGAATGTTTTTGTAATCATTGTATTTGGTTAAATTTTGACTTGTGAGATTTTAAAGCAATGCCTGACTTTTATAGAGCTGTAAGTATCTTGGAAATGCTTGAAAATTACTCGTCAGTTCTGTTAACGCTAAACCCATCCTCTGAAGACAAGACAAAGTGTTAACCGAGGGGACTGATGGCAGTGTCTCATCTCAGGTGTATAACTTAAGAAGCCAGTATCTCTAGGCTTAGCTCCTGCTACGAGTCATGCTTTGGGAGGCTGCGCCTTACTCCGCTGGCTGTATGTGACACCCAGGAAGGTGAATTTTTCCAGTTACTGGTCTAAAGCTACGTGGCGGCAGTACCATTTTTTGTTCATTCAGAGCCACTTATTGCCAGTTTCTTACACCTTTACTTCTTCAAGATGAATCTAGAGGCATACCTGTTAAATGTTGTTTTCAGGTAGGGATTTCTCTGGAAATAGATAAAATAATTGGAAAAATAGTAGTTTTATCACATTTGAAAGCTTAAATAAAATTGTAGTTTGAAAGTTGGTGTACTTTTGCCTTATTGTTACCAAAAGCAGTTTTAAGACCATTGAGTCAACTTTTATTTAAATGTTTCCTCTCAATATATTTACTGGAATATTACGTTCTCATTGAAAATGAGATTATACCCCGTAGATACTTTAATGTCTTTTCAGAATAATGGTTGTATTTCCTTGTTTACTTGACGGCTCTTTAATTAGAGACCTAATGCTCCCAAGCCAAGTAGTACAGGGAAGGGGGTTATCTGCCCAGGGAGCTGAGGCTCACAGTTAACATTCTTTACCTTATCCTTTCTTTGTAATCAATGGACAACTCAAATCAAATAGGCACCTCTAGAGGCCAATTTGTCTGTCCTGTGATAGGATGGGACCACAGTTCACCATGCATGATATTTTTCTTAAGCACTAATTACAACACGCTTTATCAACAGTGAACTCAGCTGTCATGACAGTATCTCTGCTGGGAAGTGAAATGTTGTCTTTCTGATTATATTTATGAAAACAAACATACCAAACAAAGGCAAAAGCCTTGTGCTAAATTATTTGCTGTATTTTTGCATAAGGCAGCGCTGCTTCTGAAAGGTAATGTTGTCAAAGCAATAACAGATCAGAGTTAGAAACATAAATAACGTGGTTATTCAAATATCTTGGACAGTATCTACATGGGAGAAACCGGCTGGTTTCGTTTCATCTTCAAATGAGAAAAGTCAACGTGACAAGCATTCTGAAGAGCTTGCAGAAACAGATTCCAAAGGGTCTGATTCCGACTCAGAAGACAGTGAAAATGAAGCACAGGGTTCAGAAAGAAATTTCAAGGTACGTTCTCTCTTCAGATTTATTTTACATACAGTATTAATTTTCTAGCTTAAAATGATTTCTCTCTTGTGACAGGCTTTACTCATTGTAATGAGGTTAAACCGTATGACTGAAAGTAGAAGTTTGCACTTGTTCGAATAGCAAAATGAATCTTTATTCAATTATTTGGCCCATGGGTGTCACCATTCCAGAGTAGAAAGCATGATCTTTCCTTCAGCCCACCAGAAGTAGATTGAATTCTGCCAGAAATGTGATGTTCTCTGAGAAAGGACTGTCATCTCTCTGAAGTAATCCACAAAATGATTTGGATTTCAGTGTGAGCATATGACTTCTAACCTTCATTGGTACATGTGACTGCCAAGAAATCTTCAGGGAATGCCTTTGACTGAAAATTACATGGTTAAGTTTCTTTATTAATTGAGGAAAACATTGGCAGCACACAATACAAAACCTGTATCAATTAAATATTTTTGTCTTCAAATTTAAAACTTAAGGGTGTGATTATGGCTCTGGTTGGGTCAGATGGTTTTTCTGAAACTGGTATTTCAGAACAGGCAGAGACAGTTTAAATATAAAATGTATTCATAGACAGGTGTTAATTCTACAGTACATATTTTTATATCACTGTGCATCATTATAAACTACTAGGTACTAGCTGGAAAGTGTGTGTATCTGCATGCACAGAAAGCTGTATGTGAATTTTTGCCTTTTTTTTTTTTTAAACATGATAAGCTTTGTTTTGAAGTAAGTCTGTATTGGCTACTCCTTGCTAACTTCAGCCTTCATAGATGGGATTTTCCAACTTTAACTTATTGTAACATTTAAGACTTTTTTTCAACTCTGTATGTGACGAAAGCTCAAGGAGAAAAATTTAAAGATTTTATTACAATATGAATTTATTGTTTCAAGTTACTCTTGATTGAAAAGTATGAATAGTAGGTAATAGTAAATAAAAGATGTAAAATAAAGCTGCATTGTGTTTTTATTTAGGCGTTTTTGCTTAAGGTGGGTTTTTTCCTCTTTAGAGGAAAGGAGATAATGGTGAAGAATCAGAGGAAGGGAAAAAGTCTTCCAAAGCTAAAAAGTTAAGTCCTTATGGGAAATGGCGAGAAGTTAAACCAGAAGAAACAGCTGGTAAAGAGGAGAGTACATTGGCTTCCCAAGAATCCTCCAGTGATGCACCTAACAAGACCAACCCTTACGGAAAATGGAAAGCAATTAAGCAAGAAGGAGAAGAAGAAGAAGAAGAACCATGGTGAGGATCTTTTTACTGTAGTTATTTTCATAATATTTGCTTCCGGAATACTTGCTTTCAGAGCTGAAGCTTTTTTGTCTGAATTCTGGCAGAATTAGCACAGCA
This sequence comes from Chroicocephalus ridibundus, assembly GCF_963924245.1. Lineage (NCBI taxonomy): Eukaryota > Metazoa > Chordata > Aves > Charadriiformes > Laridae > Chroicocephalus > Chroicocephalus ridibundus. The sequence continues at coordinate 37,001,073 of NC_086284.1, read as the reverse complement.
GTGATTGGAAATGTAGCCCAAATACAATTCTTTCTGCAGTGATTATTTTAAGTAATAGCTCTCCATGGCAGACAGTGGTGGTGTTTTGGTTTTAACGTAGAAGTTCACCATGAGTACAAAGTAAATTAAAGTGATTTAAAGGATGATTGTAATCCATCGTTCTTCTCAGAGGCTGAGTATCAACTTTACATGCAGTTACTCTAAGCTTATGTTCCTTAACATCATCTCCTTCAACAGTCTCGTTCAGCTGCCTCTTGTTTTTTCAACTGCTTCCAGCCTTGGAACGGCACGGGCAGCTTTCTCAGGGCCTCTAGCTTCCAGGCTAAGTTCTGTTTCTTTCTGATGAGTAATTAGCTGGGCTAACTTTGCCTGGAATTCAAGATCTGTCTTGATCTTCGAGGGCCAGCAGCAACCTGATCTTGATCGTACTGGGTTAGCATTGTTTTGAATCCCTTCCCTGTGGGATCAATAGTTGCTGACATAATGAGTATGCTTTTTGGACTCCGAGCAATTTCTACCTAAGCCCGGTATGTTTGGCTGAGTTACTTCCACAAGCAGTGAATTATTTCTCACTTTGTGGTCTTGTACTAACTCTAAACTGTTCACTTGAAGGACACAGCCTAAAAGACACTTCAATTTTTTTGTCTTACTTTCACCCAGTATTGCAGTAAAAGATTTCTGATGGCCCTGTTTCTTGTTCTCTCATTTCCCTCATTTTAAAACAAAGTTAAGCAAGACCAAACCAAAATCCACTACGACCTTTTCTGCTGTCACTCTGGGTGAGTCCTGGAGCCTCTTACAATGTGGTGGGAGACACTTTCTGTAATGATTTAAATAAGGAGACGAAAGACAAAACATGTGTAATCTGTTTATGCCAATTTTAATTTTGGAAGCTCTGTCCCATGCCCAACCGATGTACTGCAGATGTTTTCATGACATGCATCTGATCAGAAGGGGTTTTTTTTTGTTTTGTTTTACTGCATAATGCCTGAGATGGCTCCTTTTCTTTGAGCTGAGATGGCTCTGGCTGTCTTTTATGGCCAGTTTCTTGTTATGGGGCCTCTAGGGGTCTCGAAAAATTAGGTTTGGGAGAATGAAATCAATCTTTTCCCTCACACTGACCCCATTCTCCAGCATTATTGTTCTAAATTATTCAGCAGAAACAGTTTTGACACTGTTTGAACTAAATTACACTTCCGTGGAGATGATAATGTCACTTGATCAGTTCCCCTAACGCCTCCTGTATTGGACCAGCTAATCGCTCCTTGACTTCAGAGCTGATAAATTCTTTCAGATTTTGGGGAAGCACTGTCCAATAAAAAGTGCTTTCACCTACTGACCTACATTCTAGGGATGCTGCAACAGTCACATTTTTTTGACTTGCAGTCATTCTCATGGCTCGGTTTTGGGTGCTTGAGCTGATCCGTGTTTTCCTTGAAGCACAGGACCTGAAACTAGGTATAGGACACGAGCTATCAGGCTAGCACTCGGTAGTACTGAAAGATTTATTGCATGGATTGGCCAGGAATACAATGTGTATCTCTTTGCAATAGTGTTATGCTGGTGTGATTCCCGATGGACTTGTGATTTAGATCATTTTCTGTGAACTGTTCAGTTGTTCTCCATCGTATGTTTGTGCCACAGGTTATTCTTGTAGAACACAGTGTTTTGCTGTTGACCTCTTAAAACTGACTGGTCATTTTTAGATGGTCTGATTTGTTCAGATCAATATTAGCCGTGATCCTGTCCTCCAGAGCTGCTTTTCCCACCTTGGGGTCATTGGCTGATTTTGTAAGCCTGTTCTCTGCTCTGACACGCAGACCTTCAAGGTTGGACACCTGCAGAAAACCACTTAATATCATTTTGGCAATGAACTATTGCTAATTACTCACCAACTACTGTCTTTCAACATTCTTAGATTTACACACTGAAGTCCTGTTGTCTTTTACAGGACTATTTATGTGATGAGTGCTTGGGCCATGGTATAAGCTCTGCAGCGAATGAGGTCTTAGTTTTTCACTTTTCGTAACCAGCCCACACAGAAGAAACAAAGAACATGTTTTTTTTCTTGATCCCTGTCATGATGATGATCTTGGCTAGAAAACTGCATCTAGCTCAAAGCTGCTTTGACAATTAAATACGGACGTTTGACAATTAAATATGGGGTGCTGCGTCCAGCTCTGGAGCCCTCAGCACAGGATAGACACGGACCTGTTGGAGCAGGTCCAGAGGAGGGCCATGAAAATGGTCAGAGGGCTGGAGCACCCCTCCCATGAGGACAGGCTGAGAGAGTTGGGGTTGTTCAGCCTGGAGAGGAGAAGGGAGACCTTATTGCAGCCTTTCAGTACTTAAAGGGGGCTCATAAGAAAGATGGGGATAAACTTTTTAGCAGGGCCTGTTGTGACAGGACAAGAAGTAATTATTTTGAACTAAAAGAGGGTAGATTTATACTAGGTATAAGGAAGAAATTTTTTACAGTGAAGGTGGTGAAACACTGGCACATGTTGCCCGGAGAGGTGGTGGAGGCCCCATCCCTGGAGACATTCAAGGCCAGGCTTGATGAGGCTCTGAGCAACCTGATCTAGTTGAAGATGTCCCTGCTTATTGCAGGGGGGTTGGACTAGATGACCTTTAAAGGTCCCTTCCAGCCCAAACTATTCTGTGATTCTGTGTTACCATCTGCAGTACACCATGTTGTTTTCTCCATGTAGATCAACCCTTTTATGTTTTCCTCTCTGCTCCCAGTGAAAAAGTGGACCTGGAGCTTCCCAGTACGGAGAGTGACAATCTACCACCACCAGTGCTAGATGTTCCAGAAGATGCGACAGTGATATTTAAAGAGAAGACAGTCACCTCCCTTGGAGATATGACAGAAGGGGTGCCAACATTTAAAAAGAGGAAATTTGAAAATGGAAAATCTAGAAACTTAAGACAAAGACTAAGTGATCAGTAATACTTAACAAATCATTTTAGATTCTGTTTAAGCTAGAGTGAATCAAAAGTTTAATATTTTAAACAGGCTTTTATAAAGAAAATGTTGGATAGAAATTAAGGATTTATAGGTATTAAAACATGTGTGAGTTGTAATATTTTTTTATTTCATTTTGATGTGATTGATTTTGGAATGGAAGTTTGTGTTTTATTACTTATGCAATATTGTAAATACGTTTACTTTTTATTTTAACCATGCCATCTAAGTTCAATTTGCTCTATGTATGCTGTTTTAAAATCATTGTGTAAGGTTTTTTACTCCTTTTCTGAGTATGGGAGAAAGTAGAAATCCTTAATCTGGCAAAAATGATGCAGACCTTTTATTTTTACAGAGGAAATGGATCGATGGAAGGTACTAGAGAGTAAAATCATCCCCCAAGATTGTTTATGTGGAGTAGTTTCCCAATTAATTGAGTAAAAATGTTGTGCTTACTAACCTTTGGCTAATCGCTCGCAAAAGAGTACGTTCTGAGAGTGCCAACATTTTCAAGCGTAGACCATTTGAAAGCTGTTTTTAGAGGAATTAGTTGCATCAGTGCCACTCATTTCAGACAACTTTCTGAAAGAAATTCTTTGTGTCCATGCATGATAAATGTCTTAAACCTCTGCAGAAGATTTAAACCTGATGAATTTTAACTTTTAATAACAGCACTGGAGCCATCCTTGTTGGAGTAGGTATTTCTGTGGTGTCTTCCTGTTGTGTTTTGCTCTATTGTTGTCTCTGCTTGAATTTTTCTTTCTTCTTTGTGTCAAGTTTTCTTTTTTTGGTCTTGTTTTCTTTTTGTCTCTTTCCCTGTAAAAAACCAATTCCCTGGTATTTCCAGGAAAAAAAATATTCCAAAGACCTGGCCCCGCTACAGCATGCAGCACCCTTTTTGAGGCTGATGGGTTTTGTCTGTTGATAAGAGGAGTGCGCTGAATAGTTGCGGTGTTCGCTAAGCTGGGAGGGGCTAAGTGTATTGAAGCTTCGTTTTTCTCAGTACCATAGGAGAGGAAGACAAGAGATGGATAAGTAGAGCTGATGGCTGTACTCTCCAAGATGGCTTGGACATTTTCTTAAGGATTGGACATTTGATTTCTTCACTCGGTGGGATTGGTCTGCGTTTAGCATCATCAAGATTCGTTGTCTGCATAAGAACACAGCTACGCCCATTGCTTCTCTTGGTATCAAACAGGGGACCATAAAGGTTCACATCATGAATCCATTAAAAAATATGTCTCTGTTTCTAAAGCTGACAGTGTTTCGTTCGGAGAGTCTCAGTCAAAAACAGAGGGTGCAACTTAGACAGTTGTCAGAGTCCAGCTACAGCAAAATAGAGTTGGTAACTGCTGAGCTTGAACTTAATTGAGAAAATGACTGTTCATCTGTCAGGTCGGCGTAGAAAGGAGTGCAAGACAGGGAATCTGGCTTATCCTGTGTTACAAAGGCAGCTGAATCCTTTTTTCTCATCTGCAACATTTTCTCTGTGTACAGAATTAAGTATTGTATTTAATCCCGTGTGTTTCTTTGGCTTCATCAGGGTTGTTGTATTTCTTCCAATGTTTGTTTTGAGAAATGTGAAAGCTTCCTGTAATATCTTCCCCTGGATTGTCATTTAGGGATGCAGGATGCGTGCCGGATGCTCTCATAGTCATAGATGCAGGAACGTACAGCGTATACCCCACGTGAGAAACCTCCCATGCAAGGCTACAACAGAAATGTCCTTTCTACTGAGGAGAGGTTGCCAGGTTTCTTAAAAAGCAGGTTTTTTAGGTTTTGCTCTTACTCGAACTTTATTCCAGCAGCTAAGAGCTTGCTCTGCCTTGGAGCCTTCGTGTGTTTGCCACCAGTTTGCACTCATTTCCTCCCAACTAAGACGAGTATTGCCCTTCAGCTAAGTAGCTTTTCTTCCTCTTGAATCCATCACGTCTTTTCTGAATCACATAAAGCGTCCTTGTGTGACAGGACCTTCAGCGCTCCACCAGCGCTTCTCTTCATCCATTCCAGCCTGAGTTTGCCTAGGCTTTGTGTTCAAGGAAGATTAAGGCCACACGTGATGTCACTAATGCTTCCTTATCGTATTGGAAATAACTTTTGATATGTCCCTAAACCACATTTGCCTTTCACATGACTGCATCGTGCTGTCTGCCGTGGGTGCCCTGTGATTTACCAGTACAACTACCCCTTTCTGCTCCTTTGCCATGGCCAACTGCTGAGTTAGCAGCTGATCACGCTTTCCTTTCAAGCACAATTGTATTTTTTCTTACAAATTTGTTTTGTACTGCTTCTGTTACTCCAAGCCTAAAGTATGTATCCATTTCTGTATGATCTCTGTACAATGATTGTATTGTTCGCTAGTACAGTTTTAGACAGTAGTATAGGTGTTTCGCAGGCTCCGCTTTTAATATCCTCTGAGGAGCACATCTTTCCGTAAAAATGTTTCGTCACATTGAAGTGGTCATAGGCAGTGATTTAAGATACCCTAAATTGCTCGAGCTGATGTTTAAAACCATCTGGAAACAGGAGCGTTCAAAACTTGTTTCCTTAAGGAGCTGCTGTTAGTTGTAACATGAACCAAAGGTCTTTGTCAAGTACTGCGTTTAACAGACCAAAACAAGTATTTACGTTAGGAAAAAAGATTAAATGTTTTCTTTGTTCACTGCTAGTAAAGTTGGTTTAAATCCCCTGCGCTTGCTTTTGCTGATGTGACCTCTAAAGCCTGCATTTTACAAAGAAATACAGCGCTTCACTCCCCACTACCTCTGAAGGGCAGTTTGAGGAGAGACCAGTTTATACTTTGTCCTTAAGTGTAAATTGTAACAAGGGCCAGTTGAATCCAGTTTGATCTATCCAAAGCCACTGTTTAATTTTGCACCATGCTGTCATTCGATTTCCTTATTGTCTATCTAAACCAAATATTTTCTCTTCTGTACAAAAATACTACTGTCTTGTGTTGAGATTTAAGGCAGACGCTGCTTTTCCAGGACATCTGTTCTGCACAGACCTCTCTCCCTTCTGCGCTATCTCCCTGCAAAAATCTTCTGCCTTTGGAATTTGCCGTAGGAATCCTCTAGGTATTACCACAGTTAGGCTCCTCATCTGCTCATCCTTCCTTGGGCCGGAGGACAAGGACAAAGGAATGTTCCTTTTACTGTTTCAGAAGAACAGTGTTTTCGGAAGAAGAGTGCTTTTGTTTTCTGACTAACCCATTTTCTGTCACGCGGCGTGTTTGTCTCTGCTTGCCTGCTTTTATTGCAAGCTCCTTGAGTGAGGGCTACATCCTTGGCTTTATAGGTGGCCGTAGACATTATTAGCAATATGAGAAGGGTAGTTGGAGAGAGAGGGGGAATCATTGCCATTTCTCTTGGTGATTTCTGATTTCTTTTGTGTGATTTTGAGCAAGTCAATTCACTGCTCTGTATTTTTCTTTCCTCGTCTCATCTTTCACTTGTCTGACCTGTTTAGAAAGAGCTTCGTGGTACAGGTGTGCATGTTTTTACAGTAGGGTCTGCCTGAAGTTGGTGATGCTTTTAGAAGTAAACATATTGCACATACTAAAAAAGAAAATTATTTTGTTGGGCATTTGTTATGCCAGGAGCTGTGCAGCGACTTGCTCAGCTTGACTCAGGTTACAGAAAAATCCTTGTTCCTATTTAGGCTCACACAAATTTTAACCCTTCACCTGGGAATTTGTAGATTTAAATCCAGACTTACCCAACAGGGTGAAGTTTGGTTTTTGTTTGACGCTTGTAGGCAAAATCTGTGCTGCAGCATCATCTAATCCAAATATTCAGATTTAGAAGGTGGGGAGGCCTGGTCATGACATGCATAAAAACATTTCTCCTTCCCCCTCCCTCCCCAAAAAAGATTATTTCAGTGCATATTTTGGCATCTCAGAAAGGGAGTAAAAAACCGTTTCACGCTGCTTGGTTTCCTTGATTTGCTTTTTGAGTTGTGCCTCCCCTTTTTCGTACTTTTCTTATTACTGGTGTCTTCCTCAAACCGTCTTCCTCCAGCATTCCTATATATGCAAATCTATGTGTCACCGCTGTGCCGCGTTTCTGGTGTCCACCTTCACCTTCCCCCCCTGCTCTCCCGAGATCTTCAGAAGGCCTCACCTTGGCTTACGTCGGCCACCGTGTCTCCAGATCCCAGCTTACGCCGAGCGCTTCTGCTGCCTGTTCGCGTCATGCCCTGAAGAAGCACAAGCTCACCTATTTTCAAACAACACGCGAGCTATTTCAAGACCGGCTACATGCGCTCTTTTGATTTTCTTGATAATTTGTTTTCCTGAGATGATAGATTTCATTCCATTCCTCATACGGGGTTTTGCAGCCCTTAAATCCTTCTGCTTGTTGGTGCAAAAGCTGTCTGTGTACCTTCTGCTCTCTGCTGCGGCAGCCCTGGGGTTCTGTTTTGTCAGACACATCTCTGCAGTCTCTCTTGTATCTACCTCTTAAGTCCTCGTACCTTCTACCTGCTAAATTATTTAGCCTAGAAATCATGTTAACCGTTTGTGTGATTAACAGATCTACCTTTTGTGCAACGTTTCGGGATATCGCTTGAGTGAAAGTTTCTGTACAAAGCAAAACACGTTGCAAATAATAAGCTGGAAAAGGCAAAATTTGCCCAAGAGGATTCCCAGAGAATGTTGGCAAACACGGGTTTGATTTCACTTATAAAAGCAGATATAGCCCATGCTAAAAACCAGCAGTGTTCCACAGAGCAGGGGCTGAAGACAGTGGGTTTTAATGGCTTGCTTAACTGAAGACGCAGTGAAGAACAGTGGGGTGACTGAAAAGCGCTTGTTTTAGTTTATAAGTATTGTCCGCAAAGTTACAACAGCTGGTTGCTCTTTAGCAGCTTCCCAGTTGCAATTACAAAACATTGCAAGCTCTTGAAGTGGAGTTTGTATGAAAATACCGAATAAAGCTTTCATTTGAACAATCTCTATTACTGTTGTTCATCTGTTCGAGGGTTTTGGGACAACCTGAGAGATTTATGGGTGCATGTTCTGTTACAAATGGGGCCCAGGGTAAATAATAACCAAAATAGGTATGTAAATACGGAAATGCTTCTTAAAAGAAACACTTTTATTTTGTGGTCACCAACGTAGTGTCTGGGTGCCTCCCAGCAGCGCATTAAGCAGTTACCGGAAATCGGTTTATTCTGTGCATCAATTATGAGTAACAAATGACCTGGGTTACAATTGTTAATCTTAAAATTCCTAGCAGAGTTCAGGTAAGGTTTGTTGTCGTTCCTATTTAGTAAAATTCAGAATGTAGCTGAATATATAAACTTGCTGATGGTAACAGATTGTGATTCAGTAGTCTTCAAAGATACGCCCTTTTAAAAGGTGGGGAACGCGTGTAAATTATTTCATGACATTTTTCTTTTACTGAAAAAAATGTTTCTGTCAGCGTGATTTTTTTGGCAACTTTTTTCACAGCAAGTGAAAAAACTATTCAGCTAGAAAAACCTAAGTAAGTTATGATCCGGGCAAACAGCTCTGTTTGTTAGAGTAGGAAATATGTTTCGTTGCTAACAGCGTTTGGTTATTTCTTCCTTTTAGCTGAATGAGAACAAGCAGCTTGCTACTTAAAGTGAATAAATTAATGATTCTACGATTTGTAGTTACAGGATTTCCGAGACATTCCCTTGTATGTTCTGCTGGTGATTAAATGGAGGTAATGGAGGTAAGGCACCAGGGCCCTTCTTCGTACGCAGAGGGGAAGCAGAGGGCTACTTCCAGGCTCGGCTTTTGTCTGGCTTCCTTTTTGGCTGGGTGGGATGCCGCCGCTCCAGACCTCAGGAGAAAAATGAAAGAGATCCAGGAACTACGTTTCGTGTCAATCACCAGGAACTTAGGAGAGATGAAGCTGGTGCCTGGCACCAGCTGCAACATCACACCCATGCGCAAGGTCCCGGTTATGCACACGGATGACCGTGAGGGGAAGCCAGGCGGAGGAGGTGGTATTTTGTTCCCGTGGTTGTAGCACTATTTGACAATGGAATACGAAGCTGCAGGAGAAGGCTGGTCCTACCAGGTGAACCTGCTCTTGCTCTGCTCTCCCATGACCCCTCGTGCTGTCCTGAGGGGCTTTGCTGCCTTCCAAGGAAACACTTTCCTTTCCATTTTCCTCCCTGTGCTTAGTTATCATAATTTTTCCTGCTAATGGTTTCACTGCTGAAAGTCAGGGTTGCTTTTCAAGCCCAAGTTCAGAGTATTCCATCCTGAAAACGCCCCAGCGATGCTACCATCATTCTACGTCACACCCCTCCCATGAGGAGAAGCACCATCACACAGGCAAACCCCATCACAGTCTCTCAGCTCCTACTTCCTACAAAGAGACTGGGATGGAAGAACTTAGAATTAAGTTTCAAAAAATAGTTTGGAAGTTAGGAGAAAGCATTGCTTCAAATAATGCTTCGTCGACGAGGAGAAGCAAATATATCCGGTTTTAGTAAAAGAGAGCGCTGCAGGCAATGACCTCCCATAGAAGTGGGTCTGCTCTCTATCAAAGTCTCTGTCGTAGCTGAGCAGAGCAGTGTTTTGCTGTCATACACAGATATGAGCTATTGCAGCATAAGCTTAATATGACAAAGATCCTTCAGAATGCACCGGACCAGGCTGGGAGAAGGGATTGAGCTGCTAAATTTCAATCCCTACATTGGGGGCACCCAAAATGTAGCAGTAGAGGGGAGCTGCCTCCTGCTTTCCCCTTTCTCATCACCCTGCACAAAAACCATCAACAACAAAGCAGCACTACAGAAAATTAATTATCTTTGTTGCAAATATCCCTAAGGCCCAGCAGTCAAAACACGAGCGTCTTTCTTCCCATAACACGTGAGGCTCATTTTTTAAAAGCACTGCAAGTTTTTCACAGTAAAGAACTTCATGGGCATTAACCGAGCTTAGAAGGACAACCTCATCATTTAAAAGGCCTACTTTGCACGAAGTTTCCAAGATTGTCAGGATACATAATTAATAAAATCAATTGGCTTGCATCATGAAAGCGAGCATAGTAACTGGATAAGCAGGTTAACTGGATACTCTAATATTGCAGCTGATCATATTAATTATTGCCAGCCTGTCAGCACCCTGTAAGTATAAGCTGAGTTGTGTATCTTCCTGGAGGTCTTTTTTTTTTTTTCTGAACTGCTTTCTGCAAGTAGTCAAAGTTCAAGTGTGCAAATGACTCTAAGTCACGTGGTAAGAAGTTTCCTGACTGACTTAGAGTACTATAAATTAAAAAAAAAAAAAAACACAACCACAAAAAGAACCAACAACAACTCACAAACAAACAAAAAACAAAAGCTTTCGTAATTAAAGTGTTGGAAGCAAGTCAAAAATTGTCAGACAAAGCTTGCTCATAAGAATGTCCAAACACACAAAAGAACTGAAAAAAAAATCCAGAATTGAGAACCTGAGTATAGTTTTCCTGCTTTCTTCCTGCTACAAATTGTCTTTCTTAATATAGCTGAATAAAATTAAAACTGTTGTTTGTTATATATACAGTAGTAAAACCTATGCCATTTAGAAGAACTCAGTTTTGAAATAATTCTTTTTCCTAAAATAGGTGACATTTTCTCAGTCCTGTATCATTCGTGATTACAAAATAAACATGTAAATATAAATCAACCACGAGGCGTCATTTAAATCGTTAACAACGAATTGATTCTTCACACACAAAAGACGGTGCAGAGCAGCTCTATAGCATAATCTGGGAAGAGCGGGATAAGAAGAGCACGCCGTGATCCAGCAAGTCAACCCCGGTGGGCAGAGCCCTTGCGTGTTTTTGTGGAACGTGAAAATATGCGAGTATTGCCAAATTGCTGCGTACGACTCCTGACTGCCTACAGCATCCCGCGCAACATGCGCTTGGGTGAAAACATGAACACAAGTCCTACTAAAGCCGAGCGCGATCTACAGATACTTGGGCCCTGTACTCGGTCGGCACTGGTGAGGCACCACCTGGAGTACTGTGTCCAGTTTTGGGCCCCTCACTACAGCAAAGACACTGGCGTTCTGGAGCAGGTCCAGAGAAGGGCAACAAAGCTGGTGAAGGGTCTAGAGCACAAGCCTTATGAGGAGCAGCTGAGGGAGCTGGGGCTGTTCAGCCTGGAGAAAAGGAGGCTGAGGGGAGACCTTCTCGCTCTTTACAACTACCTGAAGGGAGGGCGTAGCAAGGTGGAGGTCGGTCTCTTCTCCCAGGCAACAGGACCAGAGGAAATGGCCTCAAGTTGCACCAGGGGAGGTTTAGACTGGATATTATGAAAAATTTCTACACTGAAAGGGTTATCAAACACTGGAAGAGGCTGCCCAGGGAAGTGGTGGAATTGTCATCCTGGAGGTATTTAAAAGACGGGTTAGGTGTGGTGCTTAGGGACACGGTTTAGTGGTGGTTTTGTCAGTATTAGCTTGGACTGGATGATCTTAAAGGTCCCTTCCAACCTAGACAATTCTATGATTCTATATCTGGATCGCCCTCAGAGACAGGCACACGTTCCCAAAGACATCAAGGCAGAAACTGAATTCCAGAGCTCCCGATTTGCTAAAATGCAGCTACACTGTGAACTTGTTTTCTCTGCCAAGAAGCAGGGAGCTGCCTGTTATCACTGCTAAACTCCTTCCAGAATCTCATCAATTTAATTTGAAACTAAAACACGCACTTTCACGCTCCATGGCAGCATGTGGTCCAGACCCACTCTAAGCTGACCCAAGAATGGCTGGAAGAAAGCTTGACAGGCTTCTCTGTTAAGATTCTGGCTCCTTGCCTGACACCACTCCCTTTGCTTTTGCGTGTTCACTCTAAAAAATAAAGCATCATAATGCAGAGTTATCTTTACGGGACTAAATTTAGGAAGCTCACCCAATCAATGGATAAAAATACGTATTATTCATGAGGCCATATTCTAGACTATACTGGGGGAGCTTAGGTTCTGTCACCTGCAGGGGAACATCTCCCACCCCCAAAACAAAACGTGCACTATACGTTGTATTTATTCTGCTCCATGACCACGATTCTGTATCTTTACAGCTGAATATGGTCAAGAGAAGGAATAGCTTAGCAAAGCCACGCTGTCAAGACAGAAGGTACGTGCACACAGTACTCCAAGGTTGTTCTTTTCTGCTAGGGCTGCTGTAATAAATTCAACCCATTTGCACCAAAATATATATATATAAAAAAGAGTAGTATCACACAGTGAAAAAGAGAGGCATGGATTTTAATCCATTTATCATCTAACAAATGCATTCGTTTTATTTTGCTACTGAACACAACATTTCTGCTTTAACTCTACCTAAGGTCTTCAGCAGCCTCCTCCTTCTAAAGCCTGCAGATTTTCTAGATATTCGGTGACAGCCTCTATCTCTGCAAACTCCAGTAGTCTGTTGATCAGCTTATCCAGTGCTTCTTTCCCGCTTAGAATTTCCTACGGAAAAAAAAAAAATAACAGACAAAAGCATGACTGACTGCATACATCAGTATTATTCTGCAACGCTGACGACTCAAATGAGGAGCTCCTGGAATGCACTTTGCCTGGAGTCTTATCTTAGCGCATCCACCTGCTGGTGCCCGCGGCTCCCTGTGTGACACCGACACAGTGAGATGTGCAGCCCCCAGGACTTCTGCTGCCTGCCTGTGAAAAGCACGGTGCCTCTGGCAGCAACAGGAGGAGCGATCAGTGCCCTCCTGCCATGCTTTCATGGAACGCAAGGGTTTACATGAAAATCTCCCAGCAAGAACAATCCAGGACTGAAGAACCTAATTCAAATACTGTTGTTCGTGCCAAGAACTAGTTCGCTTTCCAAGCAAAGCTTAACTAGTTTTTCTTCGGCAGTTGACCGTTTCAGTTTCACTCAAGAAAAGTAACAAGTTCCCAACACTGAAAAGCTTGACTAACAAAAGTTATTTTTATATAGTGATGGAAATTCTTCCCATTCTCCTCCACCGTTGTATTTGTGTAGCTATTCCCCACTCCATGAAATATTCCACATGCCCTGTGTTCTCTGTAGTTACCCAGGACAGCTGTGGGTACAGTTCAAAAAGTGTTGCTTCTTATGCAACAGCACTTTCAGTAAACTGGATACCTAAGCCAAAATATTGAAGGGTCACCCTAAATTTTGTCCTCAAATTAAAAACATTTTCATAAATTTAATACAGAAAAATGCATTACTAGGTACTTTTTTCCCTGTAAAAGAACCCAATAAATAAGATTCAAGCCTTAAATAAAGATTTACTCAGAAATAAGACATCAGGCAATCTTAAAATGAAAGCATTTGGTTTCAGGCTTTTTTAACTGTGGCTTGTGAGGCAAACATAGAGAAAAGTTTTTCTCTTTCTTCACTCCGTTGTTAGAAGGAGGAGGAAAGATTGGCTTGAGGCAAAAAATAAAAAAAGTCCTTTGCATCAGGTTTTTCTTTTGGATGTACTAAGCTTCAAGAACCTCAAATAACACTTGCCCAGTTTGGCCAAGGGACTCTCAGAGTTCACTGAGGACTACATGCGGGATCATTTTTCACTTATATAGTAGGAGAAAAATAGGCAGAGAAGTAGAACAGCGAGTTACATCCTGTGCCAGTCACCTTTAGCACTACCCTACAACAAGGCAGGAAAGGAAGTTTAAATTTTCTAAATCTACGATGTTCTGTCAGAGCACAACTAGAACTTTGATTTCCTCATATATATTAAATCATTTTCACAAGGTTTAACTTTTCTTCATATGGTATACATAAGCGTCGTAAGTTTTAAAACTCTCATAAGAAACCGTTACCTTGATATTGCGTGCATCATACGAGATCCTGTGGTCAGTGACTCTGTCCTGGGTGAAGTTATAAGTACGAATTCTCTCTGACTGGGCTCTTGTTCCCAACTGTAGCGAAACAGCAAAAAACAAATTCTACTACATTTTGGTTAAAAAAAAAAAATAAAAAAATCAACTACTACTCTAAAACAGAATAAACTTTAATAGATCAGCCTGTTTCACCTACAAACCTAGTGGTCACTGACAGCTTTTGTAAAATATCATGGCATTACTAAACTGTATTGTTTGATATTTTGCATCATAGACCAAGATTTTACATCCTCCAGTATACTTTTATTCCAGCTCTGTAGCTGGAAGAACTACATAACTCTCAAAAGCCATGCAAGGCAAGAGATATGTCTATACATGTCCTTAGTTCAAAAATTTAAGTGTGTTTTTCTTTTTTGGAGGGTTGTAGCTCCCACAAAAGCTAAGGAGAGTAGGCACCAGTAACAACAGAAGCAGCACAGTCAACGTTGTGGCAAAGCAGTTCCACTAACGTTTGGCTGCCAGAAATTAGCACTGAAGAGGATTAAATTGAGACTACGAAGAGTAGTCCTCTAGTGGTAAAGTGCAAGACTGCAAGCAATTCTAAAAGTTTTAAAGCAGAAATCCAAATGTAGCGTTGTTGTGGGGTTAAACGCTTTATTAAAGTGGAGAATTAAATGCTAAAAATTGCTTAGACAAACAGGTGTCTACTTCAATGGGCTTTTTTGAAAATTTCACCTGTACTCACATGTATATTGCAAAACAGGGAATTTATCGAATATATTCTGAAAGAAAAGGTAATTTACTTTTGCCTGGGTTTCTGTAGTATTCATATAAACGTACTACATCTAAGTACTTTATGCAGCTTTGAAGATTCTCAAGATAATAACAAAAGACAAACGGCTCACTGCTTACAATGGCTGAGTTAATAATCTGCAGGAACAATACATTTAAATGCAACCTGAAATTAGTGATTAAATAGCTAAGAAGGAAATTCTGGAGTACTGAATAATTCTGTAATTCTAAAGTATTTTTATTCCTGTTGATCACTGTTGAAGTTTGCACCACAGATGGGAAAATACTCGAAGAATGGGAAAAGAGAAAGAAAAGCACACTTTGCAGCATAACTTGAGGTAACTCCCTCAGGGAAGTTGCTTCTTCCATAATATGTTACCTAAACCCATAGCAAATAAACTGTTACCCAACTGCGAAGTGGCAGGATTGTTTATATTCTTGTTTCTTTCAAAAGCTCTGTATGATCTTATCGAATACTTTGTTTTAGAAACAGGTTAAAATACAACTCTGAGAACTTCTGATCCTAGTTTTCATGGAGAGTAACTCTTTAACTGCTGCTCTAACTGTGTAACTCTGGCCTTAGTCGGGGGGATTCAATACATGATGATGAGCGCTGCCTTTTGGATAACTCCAGCTACAGTCTTTTGACTCTTTTCTTTCCAGCTACAGGTGATGTTTCTTCTTCATTGTCTGCAAAGTCTACCCTAGCATTGAACTGGGATAAGTAAAAAACGGATTTACCATTTCAAAGCAGACTTATCATCTTAATATACTGGACTCCCCTCTGCAAGCACACCTGGTCAGACACACACACTCATTTGCTCTGTCACTGTCACTCAAAAAGACCAGAAATAAATCTACAACAGAGCACCCTCTCCAAATTTCAGCAATCACGTGTTCTCACCTGCAGTTTTCTGGCACTCTGCTCTTGACTTAGTTGTTTTTCAATGACCTGCTGGTACAGCTTAGCTCTCAGTGTCCGCAGAGCTATTTCCTTGTTCAAAAGCTGTGATCGCTCCTGCTGGCACTCAACCGCTAGTCCTTTACAGAGGGATTCAAGAGAGCTCAGATCAAAAGCCCATTATAGCAAAGAACAAACAAGCTAAATTAATTCTAACACATTAGGCAAATGAAGCCTTCTAGAGTGCTGGTTTGTAGGGCCTTTCAGCCGTAGGATAAAAAGTCATTTTAACACGCTGGCCAGAAACATCAGTATGTTTTTAAATTCTTCTCAGCTGCATCAGCGGCTTTGTTCAGTGCTACAGAAAAGTCAGGGATATTTTAAAATTTCATGAAGCAAATGAGTTTCTGACATTCCCTCCAGAAAATGGATTCACTCCAATTAGCTATCACATGTTAAAAATGTAATTTGCACGGTCTACAGAAGCATGTTTAAAACAGTGTCACACAAGTTTTTAAAGTCTTAGCCTAGACAAGCTCTTAGAGACCAGAAAACTCAATATTCTAGCAGAGCAAGGTGTCTAAACAATACTGGAGAGTCTTGAACTTAATTATGAATAATGAAATAAAGTAAAATAAAGGTCTTTAAAAAAATAGTATTTATTTTTACTTCTCATTTGATTTCTGAAATAAAAAGGCATATAGGAAACAGCTGTTTTCAGGTCACTACCGGAATTTCAGAGAGTCATAGAATGGTTCGGGTTGGAAGGGACCTTATAGATCACCTAGTTCCAACCCCCCTGCCATGGGCAGGGACACCTCTGACTACACCAGTCGGCTCAAAGCCCCATCCAGCCTGGCCTTGAACACTTCCAGGGATGGGGCATCCACAGCCTCCCTGGGCAATATGGACAGACAGCAGAATTTCAATAAAAAAAAAATCCTGAGAAAGACAGAGTGGTCCAGTATATAAACTACCTTCCCATTCACGTACATTTTCCTTCCTATTCAACATATGATAGCATTATCTAGTACTGAGTGAAAATCTTCAACTCTTCTTTTTTCTCAGCCACGTAACTACACAGGTTGCAGCCAGGCAAAGTGCACCCTGGATTGCCAATGGCCATTATTTCTGAAGGTACAGAGCACACAGCACGAATTATTTACATCTTCCATCCCATCCCTGTCACCCTCCATTTGTTCTTTCATCCTTCAAAGACAGTCTATTCATTAAATACTCCCTCTGAAGATAAAACTGGCATAATAGCAACATGCTGACCACTGCGCAACTGGTACATGACCCCTTTCTCACACGTTGCCTTGCTGTAAGAGGGGCAGAACAAGAAGGTGCTACTTCATCGTTTTGCTATAAGGTCCAACCTTGCAAACTCACTCTAAGAGCCAACTTGCAGGATGACAAGTTTTCTCTTCAGGATGCAGATTTAGGCTCATTAGAATTTCGAAATACAGCCAGACTTACCTGTGGGAAGGTGTACAATTCTCACAGCACTATCGGTTTTATTAACATGTTGCCCTCCTGCTCCTTTGGCCCTGAATGTATCTATACGCAAGTCTTTGGGATCCACTTTAACATCAACCTAGAATCAAAGAAAATTACTACTTTCTACTTATTCTAAAAATATTTTGAATGTCTTTTCAACGTTGAAAAAAAAAATCACTCCTCAAAAACCTGCTCTTTTACAACTGTTCCTAAGTAACAGCTATAATTATTATACTTTAAAAAAATGCAATGTCAAATATCTCTGCAAAGCGAGTGATGCTTTAAATATCTAACTTATTTTTTCAAACTCTTTCTCCAGGTGCTTCACAAAACAATGTATGTGTGTGTGTGTGTGTGTGTGAAACAAAACAAAATCAACAACTTTGTGTAAAACCACTAGCTTTGGCAGGGAGACTAAGAAATAAGCAAATAACAAAAAACTACTAAGGATCTTGTGCAAGGATCTCGTCCATGAGTCAAGCCAGAATTATTCTTGCAAGACTGCTTAAAAACATATAACTGAGGAAAAACTGGGTGTATCCTGATCCAACATTGGAAACATGAGTCCATGATGACCTGGAACATAGTTTGAGCTCAGTGGATAGGAAAGGAACATTCAGATCTGATCAATGTTGCAAGGAAAGCATTACAAGGAAGCAGGAGAATGTGCAGGGAAAGCCTACAGGATCTGGTTTTGTTTATTTTGTGTGTAAATTGCTGGTTTAAGTGAGAACTGCCGGTATCACCGGGATCTCACAAAGACTAGCCAACACACTCACTCACTCAAATTCAAAGTCCTTGGTTTAACGGAGAAGGACACCAATAATTTGAACGAAACAAAAACAAACCAAAAAAAAAGACCTGCAGAATCACATTACTATGCAACACTGAATATTTTCTTGGATATATTCCCCATCTTACTACATGATGTAATTTAAAATTGGCTTACTCATAGCAGTCAGCTTCGTGAGTGTTGGGACTGGAATACTCATTGAAGCAATTATTGATTTACATGTCATTTCAGGCAATAGCAAATCTCTGCAAAGCTGCTTCTGATGATCCATTTGAACACATAAGGTACAAAGCCAAGGACTATTGCCTTTCAGAGTCAGAGAACTTGTGGTTCACTTGCTGAAACTTGCACAAAGCACTTGGGGATCAATAAAATCTCAAAACAGTAACATCATTTTAAACACCTATTCCAATGCCTAAATGAGTGAGCGGGGATACACCACCTCGTCACCCTGATTAACAGTTATTTTACCTCCTCTGGTTGAGGGAGGACAATAACTGACATTGTCCCAGTGTGAATACGCTGCATTCTTGATGACAGGCCCGTCTCAGGGATTCGCTGGACTCGATGAGTCCCTCCTTCATATTTCAGATGCCTGTAGACATCATCTCCTGAAATATGAGCAGCGGCGTGATGCAACCCACCTAGAGAGACAAATAATGTGTGACAAATATAGCACAGAAACACAGCTTTTAATTTCATTGTCTTGGTGGAATGTCTGAAGTACTGTACCTATCTCAGCCGGCGTATAATTCACAATGTCAAAGGTCCAGCTTTTATAGTCTGCATAGTTCTGGTACATCTCAAACATTTCTTTAGTGAACTGTTGGCAGATGTCTCCTAAAAATATAAAGGCACTACAACATAAAAAGCAATTCACAAAATGGCAGCCACTGGTTTTTAGATTTAGCCGCAACTCTAACCACAATCATTAGACAGATTGACGCTCTTCTTTAGAAAGTATTACTTTATACCATTAAAGTACAAAAAAAGGCATTAAGAATAACCCATAAGAGGTTTAATAAAGTTGGATGGAGGTTTTAAGCAACCTTTACTGTAGGAACTTTGCTGACCTCCAGTTGTTCTGCCAGCTGTCACTTCCAATATGACATGACTTCTATCATATTTTTCCTTTGGCACTAGAAGCTGGAAAAGCTGAAAAGGAAAAAAAAAAAAACCAAAACAACACAGAATGTCATTATCTCCTTCATGACTCTGTATCTCCTCTTAATCAAATTTACGGCTGGCCTTCACAATTGCCACAGCTTGACCACACACAACCACTGATTTCTTTCGGCAAACTGGTAAGGAGGACTGAAAACTAGTCCTACTAGTTGCAACTAGTTGCAATAGCCATTACAACTCAGTGCAGTCAGAGTGGAAATGGGATATGCTGGTGCATCCACAATAAAGCTAGCTGAAAATTTGATCCCGCAAAGTCAGGTACCAGGTCATCCACTCCAGCCCCAACTACCTATGAACACAAAGTTATTAGCTATAACCCAGCCAAGCTTTACATTAATCTTATTTTTCAGAAAGTCCCATTTCATATTATCTCAATCTGAACATAGAAATGAGACCAAATATTGAGCTCTCCACTGAATCGTTTCAGCTTCTCTGCTTATAATTAATTTCCCCACCCATGGAGTGCTGTCCGCTGAAGAGAAAATGAAAGACTGCAAGTTCCAATCAGAAATCTTTCAAGAATGCATGCTCTGCTGCCACAAACAGTTACTAGGATGTCATGTCAGGTCTCAATAGCACAGACTTGCCACTTTTTTAATTCCCTTCAGCATCTGCAGACAGACAAGCAAGCAACGAAAAATGACTAAAATAATAAGCTTCTAAGACACAGTCGTCAGCAAGAAGCTTACTAGTAATTAATGTTGCCACTTCTTCTCAGGGAGAATAGAGAGGCTGGACTTCTATTTCATTTAATGCAAGTGTCAGAAGCTATTGGTAAGATCACAAAGGAATGTTTTTCTGACAACTTTATTTACAAAGCCATATAATTTTACCTCAGGCTCACCTTTCTGCACAACATGTTGATTTTTTTATCCAGGGTTTCCTTCTCTTCTAAGGCAAGCTCTAGAAGTTGTTTCTCATCTCTGCTGTCTAGCTCTAAATTCAACAGGAACAGATGTTAGCCCATGTCACCTAGCTTAGAGCAAACTGAAATACAGCTGATCAAAGGCATGCACTGCAGCACATAAAAGCTTGCAGTTGCATTTTGCCGGTATGAAATATCAAAGAAGAGCAGCCCAAACCAGGATGCATACTGCTAACTAAATGATCAGATTTTTCACGCATGCTGAAGGAGTAGCGGATATCTTACCTCTCAATCTCTACCTTAGGGCTCAAAGTCTGCATTAAATAGATGCCAATCCCACGGGACAGTTACTCAATCTCAGTTATAGTGATGGTTATGTTACACAGATTGACAGTCCAGGGGTAAACCCAGAAACTGATTTAACAAAATATGCCAAAAAACATGCCTGCAGACAAGAAGTGCCTCAGTTTCCCGTATTACAATTTTTTCATGAAGCAAAATTTTTTGTTTCTAGGCTTGCCCAGATACACCCATATATTCCACAATTCTTAGGCAACTCATTAAGGTGAGCACTACAAATAATGGTATGATGATAATAATGAGGTTTCTAACCTTCTGCCTCCTGCTACTCAAGAGATCACCGAGACGTGGGAGTTATGGATGCAAGTCATCAGGATGTGGGAGACCTCACTTTGACTCTTTGCTTTGCTTAAGGAGATTCCCTTCCCCTCTCTTCAGCACATGAGACTACAATCTGGAGTACCGTGTCCAGTTTTGAGCTCCCCAGTACAAGAAAGGCATAGAAATACTGGAGTGAGTCTAGTTGAGAATCACCAAGATGACCAAGGGCTGATGGAGCAAAGGATGTATGAGAAGAGGCTGAGAAAATTGTGTTTGTTCCCCCTTAAGAAAATCAGAGGGAGGAAAGGTTTTATTGTTGTGTACAACTACCTAAGAGAAAGACGAAAAGATGGAGACAGACTCTGTATGTCATGATAAAAGGAGACATAAACTGGAATATGGGAAGTTCTGATTAGATATTGGGATAACTATTTTCACCCTCAGGATGGTCAGACATCTGAACAGGGGCTCAGAGACGTTGTAGGGTCCCTGTCCTTGGATATATTCCAAACTCAACTGGACAAGGCCCTGGACAACCTGCTCTAACTGGTCCTGCTTTAAGTAGGACATCAGACCAAATGACCTTCGGAGGTTCCCTTCAAACTGAATTATTTGATGATTCTGTGATTAGCCTGCCCCTTTGCACATTTTAAAGCTTACTACCAGACAAGGAAACATTCTCAGGTAAAGCTAGGAGAAGCTCCAACCCTCTTCTGCTATGGAGGTTCCAGTTTACAATAGTTAAAGAAAACCTGCCACTACCAAAATAGGGACTATCCTCTCCTTTTTATCTTTCTTCCCACCAGCTGAGGAGTGGCTCTGTCACTCAGCTCACCAGAACGTAAGCCAATTCAACTCACCAAAAGAAAAAAAGCAGGTCTGGTTAAATAAATGCATGTATTTTACCATGCCAAGCTGAACTAGATTTAATTTACAACCGAACAATCACCAGCACAAATGAACAGCTGGGAGTGCAAGTAAAGGAAGAAAGAAACAAAGAGAAGGAGAAAGCCCTATGCCTTCTGGCCAGCTTGGAAACCATAGGTTTGCCTCAGACACAGCATAAAACCAGTCACTTAGCAGCTGAATGCATCTCCTGGCCTGGCATTACCAGTTGCCTGAGCTCTGGATTCTGCGGCAGAAATCAGGTATCTCAAAGGCAGGCGCAAGGATCGTGGGCTACACATCTCTGGGCATCTGGAGCCTGGTTCCCATTCACAGCAGCTAACACACAGACACACA
Source organism: Chroicocephalus ridibundus (assembly GCF_963924245.1). Classification (NCBI taxonomy): domain Eukaryota; kingdom Metazoa; phylum Chordata; class Aves; order Charadriiformes; family Laridae; genus Chroicocephalus; species Chroicocephalus ridibundus. The sequence continues at coordinate 36,979,406 of NC_086284.1, read as the reverse complement.
GACATTTACTGGTGGCCCCATCAGAGAGTTTTAAGAACTAAATGGGCTGGGATGTTGAACCAGCTTTGTACACTGGGCAAGGACAGCAGCAGCTCTTCCATATCACAGTTCTGCATTTATGCTCTGGGTCTTTTTTTCCTTAAATAAAAGATGTCAGATCAACACTTGAAACTAGCATCCCCTGTACATAAGGCAAGAACTGTATAAATTTCCCGACCCGTATGTCATGACTCCAACTCAAAGCTCGTACTGAATCAAACGCTTCTAGCTGGTCCAAAAAGCATCATTATTGATTAGTTACATAAACAGTATCAAATTAACTACTGTCAGCAGAGATGAAAGAATGGTCTGGTGGTGACCAACGAGCTTGAGGTTCAAAGGATTGGCATCCTATCCCTACCTCCCTGCAAACTTGACCTTTAAGAATTCACTTAATCTACCCTGTGATTCACATCACCAGTGGCAAACCAGGAAATAAAATTTTTCTCCTTCACTGAGTGTTGCGAATATAAAATCCTAAAGCAATTGTGAGGAACTACAGAGAAGAGGATAAGTTAGGGAGCTAAACGGAACGCAAAGAGCAGTCAAACGAAGGGAACACCTGTGTTTTAAATTGGCCACACGATAAACAGTACAGGTAGAATAATTTGGCTCCATTTAATTAAATTCTTGGCTGTAATTTTCCTTCATTCTTTTCATTTCCCTTCTTTCAACTAGAACTCACTCCATTCATCCACATCATAATTTATGGAATTAGAAAAATTCTTCATTATGTTTACTTGATCCAAAAATAGCCTTCTTAAGTTGAAGTATGAATTTTCCAGTGTTTTCTTAATACTTTCTAATTCTTCCAAGAACATTTCTTTTTCAGTTTTAAATTTTTGTCCCTTCTCACCTTCACTCTTTTTCCTCTTTCTCCAATGCAGGGAACTTGAGAGGGGTGGGGATTAAAACATTTTCAATAACCACTGTTTTTTTCAAAAGCACAAACATCTATTTATTTCTAAAACTAAAGAACACAAATGTTTTCTACCTTTCTAAACATTTTACCAGCTTTATTTCAACATGGCATTTATTGTTTTATCAATAACCCTTCATTCTCTCTGAAAAACACCATGAACTTTCATACTTCTCCATTTACACTGCTGACTACGCTTTTCTCCTGTCCTTTGTTTTTCCCTTGCTTCAGTTCTTTAATGTAAACCCCATTCTCTCCAGGCCAGCATTCCCCTCTCTTGGCTTAATACCTCCTCTCATGGTTTAATACCATGTAGCAGAATGGATGACATTTTTTCTTTCCTACTTTGTGCACCTCCTCACACTTTTAACAATGTTTTTTTGTCAAAATGTTGCACCATTACTGGTGTTGTAAACTCTTTTACTCCCTGCGTACTTTCTTATTCCTGAACGGTATAAAAAACAGTGACAATTTTTAATTCTTTTTTACCCCAACTTCTATTGTAGCAGAGTAATGAAAAATTGAAAAGCAACAGCTTCTTAGGCAACCATCATTTTTTATTCCTTGAAGGACTACTCAAATATTTTCAAAGAAATATTAGCTTTTGCCATTTAAATTGGAATCTGACAATGCATGTCATAATGAAAATTCATGTAATTTACTCAATAAGTATCAATGACCTGGCTAGATGGAATCCCGTTTTAAATAACACATGTGAAGTCTGCATCTATCAAATGTATTAGGCTCACTAAATTTTCTCCTTCAGCTCACACTGCTCTTGGTTCTTAAAACAAACATTTTCAAACTATTTCTGCTAGACGGATAGCCCTGAAATTCCAGACGATCCCTACTCTCCCAAGCTGACTATATGAAGACCTCAAACTGAAGTGAGGTGAGATGAAAAATGAAAGGATTTGGTCGGATGCACAAAGCCCTAGCAGCATGCAGGCTCTCAGGAACAGGCAGGACCAGAGTGTTCCAGGGCTGGCTTAACTTACTTAAAAGCTTTCTTTAAAGCCTGGGCAACGAAGTTTATCGCAAGCAAAGCTACTGTTTTGAAACAAGTAAGTAGACGTCTGCTCCTTACCTCTGCACATAGCTTCTAACTCCTGACCTTCCCTTTCAGCCTCTTTGATTTCTTGAAATGCAGCTGCAATGGGGGACAGATCGGCACATCTTTTCCGCAGGGTTCTTTGCTCAAAGTCATTTATTGAGTCAGCATTTAACAGACGACTAACCTGCTGGTATTCTTTGCTTAGAGTCTCCAGATACTTCTGCACAGCCTCATGCTTCCACAATGCTCGAGAATCCTGATGTTTTTTCCTATGCCGACTGTTAAAAGACAGAGTGAATCTAGACGTGTCCAACAAAGATTTTGGCCTCCAAAATCCACACTTGTGCAGTCCCACCACATAAGTTATCTTCTTTGCAAGAGGAGGGAGAAGACAGCTGTGAAGTTGACCATGACAGTAGCAACTGGCAAGCAGGCTCTTAAAAAGACAGATGCTATGGAAAGGCTTCATTTTTGTTTTTTACTTTTCCACCACCTGAAATTAAAAGTAGACAGTACATGGACCACTGTTATTCTCTAGTAAAAGAGCACGTTCTATTAAAAAAAAACCACAACCGAACAAGCACAAGAACTGCATCAGGCCAAATCCTATTCTTGATTACACCAACACAAATGCAACTGTCATGGACAAAACCAGGATAAAAGTCCTGGTTTAAAACAGGAACACTTATCAGCACCATTACACTGACTGAGGGCTGGAAAAGGTCTCTTCCCCTCCTCCTCAGTTTATTTATGCTGTGAAAAAGCTACTGTAGATGTGGCTTTTCAGACAACAGCTTTATTTTTCCATATGTCTCATTGGAAAAATCCAACTATTTCATGCCTTACCAGTGAAAAAAATATTGCTCAGAGAAGAGGCGCAGAATTATACATAGAGAATGTATGAAATGTGCAGAACTAATGTGCAAAGTTATACCCACTACCATAACAAGATATAACTTTGGCAGGAGGACATTAGGAACATCGAACTGACCTTGCAGCAGATTAGTCAACAGGACTACAACACACTTGCAATAAATTACTCATGCATATATGTACTATGTAAGACATAAGCACAGCACTTTATGTCCCATGTACTCCTTCCCATGATATATTTACATATAAGTGTTATAAATATTTTCTGTCCAAAAAAGTAAGTACTCTGAAATGCAACCCCTGTATTTTTCTGAGACACTTGGCCTACAGCTTTGCAGGACAAAGGCTCCCTTTAGCATCACTGTTGCTCTAGGAAAGATCTTTTCCCTCTTCATTTTATAACACCAACACTGCAAACTACACTATGAATTCTTACTATGTAAGAATACTAAGAATACTAAAAATGTATATTGGAGTGCAAGGGTCTACCAAGAGGACTAAAGTGAAATCATTCTTATTCTAGGACTACTCACACAGAAAAGGTCTGACAAATAAAGAAGCACTCCTTAATATCTCTGCCAGTGCCACAATCCCATCTGTCTACTGATTTTTACAAAAGTGGATTCCAAGAAAATGAGAGTATGAAACTTTTGCAGCAGGATCTCCTTGAAACATACACTTCAGTTTTCTGACACAATTATTTTTTACTCATCAGTGACAAGACCTTCTGTGCATCTTCAGGCATTTTATTAACAAATTACTATGACATTCTGACTACTCAACTCACCCATTATCCTCCCCTATTTACTTTCATCCATTTGTCCACAATGACTAATAAGCAATATGCAGTAAAACCAGAAGTACTGCGTCTTGCTTGCCAGGATGCCTGTTTTACTGCCTACAGAAGGAGGGAGGCACCTTTATTGTACTTCTGCACCTTCCACAGATTCCCAGCCAGCAGGTGCTACTGAACCCTCAGTGGCATCTTCAGGACTGCTGTAATTTACAGAAAGCCAACAATACCCCTCATGGCTTCTTCTAGTGACTAAAGCTGGCTGTAGTAGAGGGATCATGGTCCCTTCACCAGCAACACAGCAAAAGGCACAAATCAGGCTCATCATTTACAATCCTGGGCTTAGTTGCTCACGGGCACGTGTAGACTCAATTCCAAAAGACCTAATTCTGCTGATGGTACTGGAATTGCTCCAGGCCTGCATGGCCCACCACAGAATCATAGAGTGGTTTGAGCTGGAAGAAACCCTAAAGATCATCTAGATCCAACCCCCCTGCCATGGGCAGGGACATCTCCCACTAGACCAGGCTGCTCAAAGTCCCATCCAGCCTGGCCTTGAACACTTCCAGGGATGGGGGTTTGGTCAAGTGCTAACCATCATTAACTCATTTTTAAAATATTAATTTTACATCTTGCTTAATTAATTAATAAATTCAATATATTTACTATTAATATTTATTATAAATTAATTTATAATATAAAATATTAATTATAAAAATGTAAAATCTTCATAGAAAATATTAATTATATTAATCTTTTTTTACTGGCGTAGTTAAGAAGCAATGTACTCAAATAATAACAGATTTGTACTATAGTACACCAGATTTTAGTAACTTCTTTATGTGACAAAATTACCCTGTGCACATTCGCAAATCAAAACCAGTAAGCAAAAGTGACAACTGTAATTGTCTTATTACAATATAACATAGTTATGTTACTTACATAACAAAAAAAAAAAAAATTCCAGACAAGAAAGAGTTATTAATGCTGTGACCACTTTTACGAGGTTTTAAAAATCATTTCTAAGACACCATTAACCTCATGCAAATTAATTCAGGCATGTAAGAATATGTAGGTACACGGAAGGAGTACGTATTTCAAAGCATGCTGTAAGAGGAACAGCTCAAGGCCGTGCTGCCGAGGCCACTTTTCATACACCTCTGCCTCTCACCCAGAGCAAACCCCCCAAAAGCCGTGCACCAAGTCCCCCGGCAGCCCTCCCCCATTCCAGGGGTTACGGGTGGACGCGGAAGGCAGCAGCAGGCAGGAGCAGGCAGAGGTCACGCAGCAGCAGCGGAGAGCGGCTGTGTGGGACACGGGGGGATCCACTCTCGGTCCCCACCGAGGAGCTTTGGCACTCACCGTCTGCACGCATTGGCGCCAGATGGATCCTACCTCGAAATAGGAGGCCATGGCAGACAGGAAGTAAAGCGGAAAAACTCCCAGTCCCAGCATGCCTGCTAAAAAACACGACTCCCGGCATGCTTCAGCTTCGGCTCAGGCCTGCGTGACCAGCTGGCCAGCCCTCCACAGCACGGCCAGCCTGCAGGGGCACGGGGTACCCTTACCAAAGGTCTACCCACATCGCTCCAGCAACGTCGTCAGTAAAGGTGGGCTTTGCTTGGCTTTGTGAAATGCAAGCCCCCAAATTAAAAATGGGGAATGCGACCGTAAAAACAGCTCTTAATTTTCCGTATCTTCCTCACAGTAACACACTCTGACTTCAGCAATGCGTTGGGAGAAATGGCAAGAGTAACAACACCTGGGAATATTTCACTTCTGTTTCCAACTTCTAAGCTGTTCTATGACATGTATTTTCCCAAAACGTGGACTGAAAATACACATCATTTCAAATCTGGTTATTCAAAGGCTCATTTCAGAGAAGTTTGCATAAAACAACATTAAGTTCCACTTTATGTCAAAGCTCCCTACTGAATTATATTTAAAATGAATTATTACTATGCTACTAAAGACAAACATCAGTTATAAAATATTAATAAACATATAACCATTCAGATTATCATTCCACTAATGGGCTGCAGCTTCCTAATAAGGTATGTTTTAAAACATACTATGCATATGCACATTTTAATAGATAATATTAAACAGATTATACAACTACCTCACTAATTATATTTGCATTTTAAAAAGACTTAAGTAACATTGGTTTTTTATGCCTATAATCACCTAAAAATACACTTTACTTACTCTTTGCTATATATGCTACAGGAGGGAAATGTATTCAAACATTTAAGGTGAAAAATTCTGCTGCTTGAGACTGTTTAATGTTTCCCATAGGTGCACACTTGAATTGAAAAGCCATTCTTTCTTCTGAAGTTTGCTTTATTCCAGTAACTTTCCCCACCTCGTTTATATTTAAGCAAATTCAGCTCCGCTGTAAATGCTTGAAAACCCACTGTGCACTGAGTTTCTTTCTTCCCAGCTACTGTCAATCAACAGGATTTTAAAAAGGTAAAAATTTGGTGTTTGGCACATATAGCATCTATGGGGTTTGCTGAGGTAAATACTCCAAAAGACCGAAAATGAGACTGATCGGGAGGATTTGGATCAAACCTCATTGGCACCTAAATGACAACTAATGGCATGTCTAGATCTGAGGACAGATTCTGGCTCTGCTCCATCCCCCAGGACAAAAGGTAAGGCAGACAAATTAAAAGGCTCTTCCAGAGAAAAGGACCCACCCCAGAGCCGATCCAATCTACAAAGGGGCCACAGCAAACAGCACCCTGAACACTCCAAGGCACTTGCCCAGGCCTGAGCCTGCTGGGCTGCGCTGTGCAACGCCACCGTCCAGACACCGTCCCCACCACCCCTCACTCTTCTGCCGCTGCAACTTAGACCTCAGTCAAAGGAAATAATAAAATTATCCTTGCATTGGGACTCTAAGTATGCAATCTGATACTTAAAAATCTTGGGAAGGTAATCTATGGGAGGACAACCGAGAAGCTAGTAAGAACATGAAAGCAAACCACAAACTAAAAAATTGATTTTAAGAGAAGAGGGTAGGCAAAGGAAAATCAAATAAACTTCTACTCTAGCCAGTAATAGTTCTTGCATTAAAGCCTCTGATTAAATATGATTGTGATTCTCAGCCATCCCTACCAGGCAGCAGCCCGGGTAGGGACCACATGGCCAACACAAGAGCTGGACCCCATACTGTCAGCAGGGTTCCCAGATACACCATGAACCACAGGACCTAACCCATGTATCTCATATTCAAAGCATATAAGATAACACCCTTTCCCCATATTTACCATATGCTTTTAGAATGCAATATGGGAACTGAGTATGAAGGATGGGAAATCCCGTTGCCATCTGTCCTTCCACCTCCTTCATGGTTTGCTTTGATGCCTTAAAACCTGCGTGGCTGACGCAGCTGCCTACGGAGCTGGTGAGGACCAGAGGTTTGGGGATGGAGGCTGCTTGGGGCAGGGTGCCACTGCCTTCCTCAGCCACCATGGCAGCCCACAGAGACATTGGGTGGAGAAGGGAAGAGTGACAGAAGTACAGCAAGGCTTCAGGACAGACATGGCGGTCCTGTACTTGAAAATCTGGCAATCCTAAACTGCCAATTGCTTTAGAAACTGGAGGCAAAGAAATGGCTCATGAGACAAAGCAGGCTCCAGGCCTTACAATGTGCTTGTCCCTGCCCACACAGAGGCCCTTTTTCGCTCAGGGGGCCCTAACTGGGTTTAGCGATCTGCAAGCACCGTGCCACAAACTTCTACGGATACCAAGTGATTTTGACAGGTCATGGAGCAACGTGAGAGACCTGGCAAAATGACACAGTTGTTATAATGTACATATCACTTTAATATTGCTCCCCCCTTTCAACCCAAATAGCTTGTCAACTGACTTCTGAATTCTTTCTGTTTGAAGGAAAAACTGGTGACAAAACCATACGCGTCTCGAATACAGTCCTGTTTATTAACAAAGCCTGTAGAAAGAGCTTTGTTTTGCCCAGCACAGTGGGATTAAATGACAAGAAGTTTTCTTGACTGCGATCCCAAACCTCACTTTTAACTAGAGCTCTGCCTCCCCCAAAAGCTCCCTTCTTTGTTTATTCTCTCCCAGCTAGCCTACAAACGTTTCTTTTATTGCCTCCTTGCTTTCCCTTTCTTGCTGCTTTTAACACAGATTTTTAATACAGACACATGTCTAAATGCAAATCGAAGCCCTGCCTCTTATTTGCAATTTGTTTATTTTCAGACAGCATCCCTTCCAGTATTTGGACTAGCAGGAAACAGAGATCTTTAGCTGTCAAGAATAGCCTTACTGCTTCAGACCAAAGGTCCACCTAGCACGATATTTGCCTGACCATCTCAGAGATGCCTCTGTTTTATCACTCAAGCCAGCCGGCGGCATAACACGCCTTTTGCTAAGACAGAAAACTAGAGCTCATAAAGTCTAGGCTTCAACTAGTTATAAACAGTGCCGAATACATGCTGTGGTACAACCAGGCTCTGAAAACAACGCAGCAGGGCAAAGCCAAGTTGGCCATCCTTGTCAACAGTACTCCTGCTTTGAAAAAATCAGATACCGAATACAGCAGTACTCCACCATGTAGCAGAAAGAACAGTGAATTGGGTACAGCATGTGGAAAATACCCATACTGCTGTCAGTGACCCAGTGACCCATGATTAGAAGCATGCCGGAACAAGAGAGTGAGAAATAAACACAATAAAGATAGCCCTTCTACAAAGAAACTTATTACTGACCATACATCTAAACAGATTAACAAAACAATACCGAAAAGAACCACCATCTACAAAAAGTGGCCATAAACTGATGCTCAGCTACGAGGAACCAGGAAAGCATACACTGTGCTGCTTTAACATTCTCCTCACCCTTGCTATTTTCATCTCAGGAGGCTTCCAAAGGCTACCACAGTATTATTTTTTTTCCTAATTATTAGTCCCCAAGTTCGGCCATCATCCAGGTTACTCTCTTCCGAGAAAACGTCCACTCTCTTGTTCCCTCTTTTCGCCTGAAAGGAAAGCAGCTATCATGTCCATCAGCTTCAGCACTGGCCAAGTCAAAGACATGCTGCTTGGGATGCTGTCACAGTCACCTACTTTATGTGTAACCAAATAAAATATGTTAAGTACACAGCTTTTCTAATTAGCTCTTGTTATAGACTAGTTTCCACACACTTGCTTTACTGTGGGTATCTATCATGTTCATCATCTGGGACAGTAGGTGGATAACCACATTATTACAAAATTAATATCCTTTTAAAACATACCAAAATATAATTAATATTTTTAAAGGGTAATTACATAAACAGAGATTCTAATTGAAGCTGCCTAATTTTTTTTTCCCCTGTAAGATGGTCCTTTTTAATTGGTTGTAACCTTGACAGTTTAACTAGTTTTCCTTCTAAGCAAATGCCCCAGGCCATGTGGGTTTGGTGTTTATGGTTGGTTATTTTTTGGTTTTTTTTTTTGAATTTTTGCAAAGATTCATTTAAGAACGATTTCTGGGAATAATGAGAAGAAAAAATTATTTCCAAAAGACCTTAAACCTCCTTTGGCGAAGGAGCCAAGCCACAAATAAACACTTACTGTTCTAAGCGGGCACGATAGCGCTGCGAAGCTTTACATAACCAGCTGCTGAAAAACGCATTAAACGCAATAGATGACATCCCCGCTTGCTCGAAGTCTGACTGCTAAGTTTGCTGTTCTTTCCTTAAATTACCAGCCTGGGCACGGCGAGCCAGCAGCCGCTCAAAGCTCTACAGTTTTGTACAGACTTTGCTCTCCTCCAGCAATCCCTCCCAAGGCTTTCAGGCAGCCTGGCTCTCCGAAATAACCAGTTTAAAGCGGGCTGGTGGGATGGCGGCCACCACAACTGGGTTACTAGGGGTAGAGGAGCGGGGCGGCCACCACACAGAAGGACACTTTCTGCCCACCCAGCCGCGGCCGGAGGAGGCCAAACCGCTGCAAAAACCCCCTTCGCCTTAGAAACCGCCGCAAGCCGGGCGAGCGGGAGTCGGGATTTGGGACAAACCTCAGCGGGTGGGAGCCCCCTTGCTTCCCTCGGGGCCTTGCCGAGGGCTCCCCGCCTCAGGGCCGCCGGCTGGGCCCGCGGCAGGTAACTCCCCTCAGGGCCGACCAACAGCGAAACCTCCCCTCACGCCGGGGGACAAGAGGCCGAGGCACCGCGGAAGACCCCCTCGCGCCCTGGCGGATCCCCCCCCTTCACATCCCGGCTCGACACGGAGCAGGGTGTATGTGTGAGGGGGGGGAAGCAGCGGGTGGCCGCCTGGCGGCGGTGCGCCTGCGCGGAGGGGACCCCGTCTGCCATTTTGCAGCGTCAGGCGGGCCGGCGAGGCCTCCCCCGGCAGCTGCGCAGAGGGGCCGCGCTCCCGCGCCGCGTCTGAGGGGAGCCGGCGGGGAGGGCGGTGCAGGCCAATGAGTTAAAGAGTCGCCGCCGCCGTTCGGGCAGGAGTCGCGCCGCCGAGTCCGGGGTTCTCCTTCCCCCTCCCCTTCCCCTCCCTCGTACCGACAGCCGCTGGGCCACCCCCGACACCCCCCCCTCCCCCCACCCCCCCTTCCTCCTGCCGTGCCTGCCCCGGGGCCGCCCGCACCATGCCGTCTGTGCCGCTGCCGCCCAAGGAGAGCAACCTCTTCAAGCGGATCCTGGTGAGCTACCAGCCGCGCTCCTCTCTCTCTCTCTCTATCTTCTCTCTTCCCGCGGCGCTTCTCCCTCCTCTTTCCGCTCGCACACTGGCCTTGCTCGGTGCCCTGCGACCCGCGGCGCGCCTCACTTCGCCCGCTGCCGGAGTTGGCTCTGGCCGAGCGAAAGAGGATGCGGCGGCCGCGCTCGCCCGGGGAGGGAGCCGCCGGCGCCTCCTCGTCCCGGTTCGTCCCCGTTTCCTTCCTTTGTCTGGGGCCCGCCGAGCAGGCCGGGCGAGCCCCTCTCACTCCTGTTGGCGGGGGGGGAGGCCGGGAGGGGCCGGTGTCGCCCCCGGCCGGGCGAGGGCGGGAAGGAGGGAGGGAACCAGCTGCCGCTTTCCCCGGGGCCGCGGTTCTCCTTCCTCCCCGCCCGCGGCGGTAACTCCGGGGCGAGCTCCGGGCCGCCGCCGCTCCGTCCTCCCCGGCCCTGCCGGCAGAGGCGGGCCCGAACCCGCGCCTTGAGGGGGCTTGCGGACGGCTGGGGACGGCGGCTTTGGGGCGTGGGGGGAGCTGTCACCCCCCCACACCCCGGGGATCTGGCTGAGGGCTCGGCGTGGCACTCAGCCGCAGCGGCCTCCCGCCCCCGGGAGGATGGGAGAAGACCTCGAAGCAGGCTGGAAGCGTAGCAGGGATTTGGTGTTGCTAAGTTGGTTTCCATAGGTGCCTCACTTCCCATAAGAACATCATTTATTAGTACAGGGACTCGATTAAAGCTCGTTTGCTGAGCCATCCGAAGTGTAGCTGAAGAAGTCTGGCAGATCAAAGTGTCCTGACCCTGTAGACTTGTCTCAACTTCTATGTGGGGGGCTACTTTGACTAAATTATTATCTTGGGCTGCTTCAGCTCTTTGATACTTAATGGTGCAAAGGACATTTGGTGTTTGTGAGGTAACTTTAAAGGAAGAGCTCGCTTTAGCTGTAAGTTTCTACTCAATCACTGTATATTTCATAGTGCTAACTCGTTATGGAAAGAAACGCACTGAGGTGCATCCCAACCTCCCAAGGGGGGAAAAAAAACCTACAACCCACAACAAAACACCAGATCCCCCCTTTCCTGAGCTTTTCAGTGCGTTACTAATGGAATTCTGGCTTCAATAAAGTTGAGGCGTTTTGTGCCAGTTTGCTAGTCAGCAGGCAGAGGAGGTCTATGCAGCACAGTGGTAATCTGTTGGCAGGCACAAATTTCTTCACTTATATGGGAATTTGTTACGCTAGTTTCAGTAACTCTGTGGTTGAGAGGTGGGCACTCTGTCTTCAGGAAACTGAGCTCAAAACAAGCAGTGTGTCTAAGCCTGTATACTCTGTACGTAGCTGGTGCATTTCGGCAGGTGCTTCAGAACTGTTTTCTTTTACCTGCTTTGGGTAGTATGCAGATTTTAAGACTTAATGGTTCTTAATGGTGATTTGTTGCTTACTGCATGCTTATGGTATGCATCTTAGTAAGTCATTCTAGCACTCCTCTTTCTCTCTGCTAAAAATAAGTGACTAATATTAGAACAGTTAAGTGATTATTGTTACTAGTAGCAAACAAGTTCACAGTAGCAGTCACTTCTGAAGTTTTTTCAACTGAAATATAGAAGCGCTTTTCTGGAGATCTTATTTTAGACAAGCTTTATTTTTTCTGTATTAAGCACTGGACAAAACATAAGTGCTTAGGCAAGGAAAAGAGATGCATAGAACTTCATTGAAGCTGATACGGAAATTTACTTGCTTCCTAAAACCTTCAGAAGGTTTAACTGGTGCTGTTTAGCACCAGGGAATTTTTTACAATTCCCAAAGTTTTAATCACAAACTTCTTTACTTGTTAGGTGGTTACTTCATGTATTGATACTTCTTGAAATTTAATTTCTTATTGCTTATTCTAGCTTTGCCTTTTCATGACTCTCTCCGGAATACTACTGTCTAAATAGTACAAATTGAACCCTTTGGTTGATTGACATATTTCAGAGTATTTTAGTGTAGTAATACAGCTTGTAGTGCTAAAGGCTCTTCTCTAATTGAAGCAGCTTTTGCCTACTCTGGCGCTGCCAGCATACTCGAAATTATTAGGGATGCTATAGGCATTTTAAAAATTGTAGGGAGAGAGGGGAATTATGCAGGATGCTGTATAGTAAGACCTTACAAGCATGTAGTGATTTAATCACTCGGAACAGATATGAGGAAACTGTACTCATATATTAAGACTAAGTATTTTTACAAACACTCTGCGGAGAATTAGCAGTTCTGAAATGGGAAACTCATTTGGAGATCATTGAGAATTACTTAGCAGTCAGTGACTTGGTGTGTGGTGTAACACGTGAGACAGGTTATCAACAGTCTGAACAAGATGTCCACATAACAGCACACCAAACTTAGAGGTGCCCAAACTAGTGTGGCCTCATGGAGTTCAGCGTAAGCTGTGAAGTCTGCTCAGGAAGCTGAGTAAATAGTCTTTAAGCCACATCAATTGGTGTGTCTGCATGCTTGGCAGTACTTGAACAAGCTGACTTAAAACTAGCTGTCATGTGATTAGAGAACTAATAGCAATTGGAGCATAGGTAACAAGTTATAGTTTCTCAGTACTACTGTAAAGTAGTGCTAGAGCTCAATTCTCTCACTGTCCTGGCTTCCAGGTCTGCTTTGCTTCTTAAGCCTTACTTCTGCTCTGCTGCAGGGGCTTTTTCTAGGACTAGTGCTCTTCCCTTGGAAGCTCTAATGGTGCTTGAAGGTGTGATGTTGGTTGGGAGGGAGGGGCTGAGCAACTTCAGGCTCTTCTCTTTCACTGCTCAGCGTCACAGAAGGCATGGAGGAAGTGTTTGAAAGCTTCCTGGCTCGCCCTTTATGGAAAGAGAGAAAGGCATCCATAAAGAAGAATTAATACAGGAATGCTGGAGTGTTTCTTGCCACTTAAAATCAGTCTTCAGCTGATGTCACTTGAGTGGGGCAGATGCAATCTAAAGTAAACGTGTAGACTAGTAATTTAAAAATACTTCTTGTTAACATTGAAGTTTGGTAATGTGCATTTGGTGTTTAATTCTAATAAGCCTAGGCAGATCTTTTATTTTGTGTATTTAAAACAGAGTTGTAAGCTTGCCTTCAGAGTATGTTTCAGTTTGAGCAGCTTTTATTTATTTTTTTTCTCCACCTGTGAACCTAGATTGTAAACTATGTCTCATCTTAAAATTAAGATGTTTTAAGATTTGGCTTTATAGAATCAAATCAGCTCTGTCTGGACAGGGCATGGCAGTAGTCCTTATGAGTGCTTTAGAGGAAAGCCATGGGGTTGTTGTTGTACTTTCATGGCTTACTTGCCAAATTGTTTTTGTTTTTAAGAAATGCTTAGTGTCCTATAATAACTATTGGTGTCTGCCCAGTGTCACACAGTGTAAGTTATTGTCTACTGTTTGTTTCATGCCTAATATAACTGTGGATAGTATCATGCTTGTAAATAACTAATCCTTTGATTTCTTAGTGAATTCCACATATTGTTGTTGCATAAAATAAGGTTTGCTGCTTTAATTGCAAATGTGTTTCCCTTGAGGAAGGGCTAGCCTGTGAGTATTTCATCCTGTTAGGAGGGAGCTAAGTTCTAATACCTCTTCAGATACAAAGCATTACTCTTACTGAGACCAGTTTAGCCGTTTACTCTTCTTTGACTTCAAGTAATTAAACACAAAAAGTCTGCAAGTATGTCTCTGTAGCAGTCACTTGTTGCTGCATAGTTCATTCAGGCATGTATCTTCCACTTCTTTGGGTGAGGGAATCTTAAAAGTTATCCTAAGTGTCCTATCTCTGAGGAGTTGTTCAACTTCTCTGTAGGGTCCTTTTTGTTTCCTGACTTCTACAGTAATCTTAAAAGACTTCTTTGATAAAAGATAAATGTGCAAGCGTTTGTAGGAGTTAATTAAATTAATTCTGATTCATAAAATTCTAAAAATCTTTTCCATTTTATTTAATGAAATAATAATGGATTATAAGCATGCATAAGTCAGGCTCCTAGTAATGAAGTGGTGGAATTACCAAACTATTAAACTCAATAATTGGGAAGGTATGATGCTATTCTAGTTAATGCCTCCCAAATGATATGAATAACATAGCTGAGGTAGCCATTGCAATTCATTATTGGAGTAGTGGATGTTGGAAGTCAATGTTAAAGACCCCTTTCTTCAAAGGTAAGGGTATGGAGCTGTCATTAAAAATCTTCTGGTGTGACTAATAAAACTGATTTGTGGTGCAGTTGTTACTTGAGCTGCTAAGGAGGGGCAGCATAGGAAGAGTGCAGGCTGTTTCCTTTCAAAAGAGGTGGTGAGGATGCCTGGCCAGCTGCAGACTACTAAAATGACAGAGTTGTGGAGGATAGATGATAGACTAATGGTAAGAGTAAGATTTTGATAAGGGAAAATCATGCTTCACATTTGTCAGTGATTTGAGAGAATGTGATTTGGAAGGGACTTTATCCCAAATAAACATTCCTGGTTTAATTTTTCAAAAGATGTTTGTAAATGTCATCGTGAAAGGCTCATAAAACAGATTTCCATGGAATGGTGCTGGTTGTTTATTCACCTGGGACTTTTTTTTTAAGGAAAGTTCTTGTATGAATAAATGATAATTTTCCAGAATTAAGTCCCATAGTATTTTGTGCTGGAACTTTTTCTTAATTGCCTATGGTTATATTGAACAGAACAAGTGATGAATAGCAAGAAGAGTTCAGTTGTATTAAACTCCTCAGGGCACAAGAAGTGAAGGCCATCTGAAAACATGCAGAATTACTTCATGTTTATGGAGTAAGTTGAGTCGTAGCAAGTAAAATTGTTTGTAGGTGAGTTAGACTTGGAAATACTAACTTAATGTAGACCTAGTATGGGCTGTGAGCTGGATTGCCCTTAAGATTTGAGATTTTTAGGGATTTTTGAAGTTCTTAAAAACTGTTTCCTTATACAGTAGTTGAAAGCTGGTGAATCCTGGTGTCATGAAGAGAAAAAATGCTGTTTTCCCACTGCTCAAGTACACTGCAAGTCTAGATTTGCAGTGCTGTTCCCCTGGTCCTGCCCCCCACTGCCCACCCCCAGGCCTCCTCAGAAGAAGGATGCAAGTATGAAATGACCTTCTTGAAGGAGAAAGAACTTAATAGAAGATTCTCAAATTATGAATAGTCTGGAGAAGTTAAGTAGGGACTTGTCTATTTTCAAGCTATTGTGCCTAGTTTGTATTTTGGTAGAAATGGTGGCTGCAAAGTAGCAGGCTTCAGACAAAAAGTTCTTAACAAAAAGATACTTACACAGTGGAACCCTTTGCTGCAAGATGTAGTAGCTACAAAAAGTTTTAGGCACTTCAAGGTGTGTGTGGGGAGCCCTTTTCTTCTTTGTGTGTGAATATATACCCTTTGGCTTGGAGGATTGGTGAGGCACAAATACCTGGAGGCTGAGAACATTCTGGAGAGAGCTGTAATAATGCTTATCTTATTATAAGCCTCACCCTATGCATCTCCCACTTGTATCTTACCTCTAATGGCCTATACCAGGTAGGTCTGATCTCTCTGGCCTCATCTGTTATGATTCATGCAACTTTTTTGTCTGAATCGCTGTGAAACCTTCTAGGGAATGTTGAGATGCAGTTAGTGTTAAAGGCTTGCACCAGTGATTGCCTTGAACTTGCTTTAAGATGTCTAAATAAAAGCATAACTTTTTAAAGTGCGAGTTTTATGTTTATGTCCATCAGGTCTTACAAAACAGTGCTCATGTTGATAGTTTCATTTGTTTAACTGCTCACAGATGCAGTTCCACTAGCTTGTGGAGCACCTGCTCTGTCTGAGTTCTTGCTAGGCAAATTGCAGTTTCATCCTAGGAGATGTGGCAGATTGGTCTCTTCAGTACTTCTACACAAAATGCAGATTAAAAACTACTAGAAAATGTGTGATGGGGGCTATGACTTGTCTAATTTCTAGTGTTGCCGTTACGATTTCTGCTTTGCAGAGGCATACACATGCTCATAAATGGTAGAGAACTCTACTAGCTCAAATAGTGAGGAAGTTACAGATGCTAAGTGCTGGTAAGCAAGAGCTCTTTCTACTGTGTGTTCTCTTGGTTTTGCCCCTTCAAAGAAAAGGATGTTCTAGGGATTCAAGTTGCCTTGAGCGTGTATGCACGGTGCGGAATTAGAATGGGCCTTAATTTAAGACAAGCTTTTAAATAATGAGTTTCCCTCTTTAAAAGGTTTATAGGGCTGTTAAAGACATCTCTGACAACAAATGTTGAAACAACATTCTCTTATCACAAATGTTCTTTCCAATAATAAATACAAAATCAGTTTTATTCTGCCAATAATAAAGTACAAACAGCAATGATTACAACTGTTTATACAGAATGCAGGTGGAAGTATGTTTTATGTATTCTGGAGATTTGAACTTAAATAATTGGAAGAAAACTGGTTAAATGAAAAGATGCTGTTGTACACAGACAGTCATGATAGTGAAAGCTTAGATACCACTGTGACATTAGTACTCTGATCAAAACGTTACTGCTATATATGATGCTGGCCACATGTTCTATTGTACACTACCATCTGTGGTCTGACTCAACATGGTTCTGCATTGCCAAGTCCCCAGCTCTGGGGAAGAACTGTGTGACCTGCCCATTTTGACAATGGGAGCAACCAAGGCTGGAGCCAAGTTGTCTTCCTCTTCCTGTCTACCTCCCAGAAGGAATGGCCATGCATATATAAAATACCAGTAGGGCTTGGGGGAAAGGGTAGAAGAACATGTTGATACTCTGGAAGGGTTGTCCTGGGACTAGAAATCTAGGATTCTGTGGGAATGGGAAAATGATAATGAACTTTTTCCTTGGCCTCCATGAGCTGAAGCCCCTTCTGGCTGAGAGTTTTTGTTTCCGTTCTCTCAAACATCAGTGAACTGAAATTGTTGTGGAGAGAGGCTTGCTGGTTGGGGAACCTCATGCAGAGGACCCCAGCCTGTCTCTGAAATTTAATAGTATCATGATGCTTTCTTTTCCTGTATCAGTATTGCAAAGTATCCAAATATTTCATGATACAAGGAGCATTTCCAATGCAGATGGAAAGCTGAACTCTTTTGGAACTTAATCATATATCATTCAAACAAGATGGTGTCAGACCTTGCTATCAAACTGGTGAATAATTGAGTAATTATTATTTGTTAGCATAGAAACAGTACATGCTGAGTTCTGCCTGAAGTATCATTAAGGTGCTTGGATAACTAATTTCATCAATGGCTGTGAGAAACATAGGTTGTCTGTTAGATGCAGATGACATTGTTTTATAGATGTGCAATAAAACAAGGAAGGCTTTTTAAAAGGTCCAAGTGTTAAATACTAATTAAGAAGAATACTGACAGTATGCTGATGTTCCTGTATTGATTGTGCCTGGCTTTGGTTAGAAATTCGTATTAATAATTTGAACAGCCCCTAAATAACTGTCAGATAGCTCCTAGGAAAAGTTGCTGATCAGGATCACTGTCAGTGATAACTTTGACGGCTTTTTATTACTGAACTTAATAACCATTGTGGCTTGGACAGATTTCCAGCACAACTGACTTCCAGCATTCTTTCCGTAGGGCTTGATGTGTAAGCCTTGTCCTTTTCTCTGGGCTTGGATGTTCAACGTTTAGCTCTTGGGTTCCTTCCTTACCCAGCCCAGGTTTTTAAACTGTTTGTCTGCTGTGTAACACTGGTGGGGATCAGTGTTACACAGCAGACACACAGTTTAAAAAACTGAAGATGTAAGCATTACTAACACTCCAACTCATTTAAAAATAAAATATTAATCTTATGTTCTCAAAAAAACCCCAGAGTTTTGCACCAAAATCTTGGCAACAACAGAGAAGATGCTATGTGACAAGAAGAATGTTGAAGCTGAGTGTTGTGCAAGCAGGATTATGTGGAAGTACAGTAGCAGAAGACTAATAAACAAATTAAATTCTTCTAGTAAAGCTTGAAGCTGCTGTTATTCAGCTAGCTAGAAATCCGTTGAAATGCTTATTTTTCTTATTGGTGATTCTCGTGGTCCAGCATGTTTCTGGTGAAGCAGTCTATCAATGTGCAGACCTGTATTAATAGTGTGTGGACTGCACAGGTAGGATTTGAGATTAGTGTTAAATTGCTGGCAGTAGTTTGGATTTATTGTTTGACAAGCTCTTGTCAAGAGGTACAAAACCAACTTCTAAATTGCAGTGTTGTTATTAAAGAAAATTGCACGTAGAATCGTAGGATAGTTTGGGTTGGAAGGGACCTTTAAAGGTTATCTAGTCCAACCCCCCTGCAATAAGCAGGGACATCTTCAACTAGATCAGGTTGCTCAGAGCCCCGTCCAACCTGACCTTGAATGTCTCCAGGGATGGGGCCTCTACCACCTCTCTGGGCAGCCTGTGCCAGTGCTTTACCACCCTCATTGTAAAATAATTTCTTCCTTATATCTAGTCTAAATTTACCCCTTGTGCTATTGAAACAGGCCCTCCTAAAAGTCTGTTCCCACCTTTCTTGTAAGACCCCTTTACACATGCTTGCTGTGAGGCTGGTCACTGTGTCTCATTTCGATTGAACTTCTTCGCGCATCTGTTATAGTCACAGGACATCTTAAACAAAATTATTAAAACATTTAGGTTGATCAAGGAAACCTGGTTGCTGTGCTTAACACTGCTATTTGATTTGATGTAATAACTGTCCTCGTTCTTCAAATGTGATACTGCATTTTATTCAGCCTTCACATGAAAATGGTTTATGAAATAATATGTCACTTCAGTATGTTCAGAGGCACTAGGGACAGGGAGTGAGGAAGGGAATTGGTTGCTGCAACTGCAGTGTCTCTTTGAGTAGCAAGTTGAGATTTTTTTTTTGTTAGGTGGCTTCTCAGAAGTGAGTGCTCTTGTCTGAGGGCCATAATGAGATGTTCTTCAGCCATAAAACTGCTGATCTGTGTATTACACTACTGTTAGTATGTGAAAAACATAGCTGTTCTCCCAGTGCAAGACCTTTGTTTTTTTTTAACTGGCAAATGCTGTGTCTAGGGAGATGTAGTCTGTAAAGCCTCCCTTTACTAACCTGATCTTGCAAATAGTTAAACATAATTTATGTGTAAATTGCATATGTGATTGAGTAGTGATACATTAAGTCCTTCTGTTTTATAAGCAATGTTAGGGAGCCACTCAGATCCCTGATTCTGTTGATATTTAGTAGTGGAAGGGGGTTTTGTCTGTTTAAAGGGTGGAAGGGTCTTTGTCTCTTTAAAAAAAGATGGCATGGTACAAAAAAAATTGGAATTTGTGAATGGTAGTTCCTTATGTAGAAGCAGCAAAGCACTGTAATATAGGATTAAATTCTCCTCTTCCTCTTCATTGTTGTTTCCTTGTTATTAGTATGTTTTTACCTTTACAAATATAGTTACTTCCTAGGTGTTGTGCCCGTTTGACCTGTGTAGTGACACTTGATACTTACCTGAAAGGGCATAAAATGATGTCTAGCTTAATTGTATGGTAAAGTCTACAAGTAGATTGTATCTTTGAATTAGTGTTGAAAAAGGGAATAAACCAGGATGTGATGTTTGCTAGAGGAGGTAACGTCCTTCAGGAACATCTGGTAGCAGAAGTTCTGGATAACATTTTGGCCTTGCCAAAATCTCCCTTTGAGGTTTCAGGCTTGTAAACATTCATGATTTGGCTTTAATTTTAGCAGGAAACCATTGCCATAAAAGGGTGATGAGGAACATCACATCAAGCACAACAGATAAGGCTGTTCTTATAAAAAAACCAAAACAATCCCAGAAGAATATCTTGAGCCTTCAGTATACCAAAGACTTAATGCAATGGGACAGATGCTAATGAATGCATTTCAGCTATATTTGTGCTGATTGGTACAAAATTTGAGAATACATATGGAGACATCAGATCTCTCAACTATGAAATTCTCATCTGTACTACAAGATGAGATGGTATCGTGTGGCATCAAACTCTGGTCTCCTGTAAACAAGTTACAGGTGGAGTGTGGTGTGTTCATTCAGTTTTTGGACAGACAGAAGTTTAAAAGCAGTCCATTCACAACGTTTGGATGCTTTGAAGCCCCAGGCTTATCCAGGTAACTGAATCTGTAAGCCTTTCAGTATATCTATATATGTTGATGGTGAGAGCCAAATAATTTGCTTTGCTGAGCAAAGTCCTCTTGTCTTATGTTGGTGTATGCTTAAGCCAATGTACTGGTACAAATACATAACTTATTTACAAATGTGTGTGTGTATATATATCTGTATGTATTTGGAGGGAGTGGGGCTCCGAGTCACCTTTGACTAACCAGCAAGGCTTGTCCCATAAAGCAGTGGAATTGCATAAAGTTGTGTTTCTGTAATGAGCTCCTCTTTTTGTTTAGTAACTAGCAGCTGGGCAAAAAATGGTGTGATTTGTGTCTAGTTTTGAGCTAACCTGTTTGTCAATATGTAGAAGTATGTTGGTTCTATATCAGCAAGCCAGACAACTGTGAATGTTGAACTCATGCATCTTTCTTGGTGGAGAGCATTAACTTCTCTCTTCCATCCATCTATTGGCCTTTAGAAAATGTGATCTTGTTTATCCTCCAAAAATTATTTTTCTGTAATTATCTAAGTGGAGTTCTTATTCTAGGCCTGAAACTGAACTCTGTAGGATAAAAATGTCAGAACAAGGATAACAGATATGATTTCCTCAAGTAGATAATCTATTTTAAATGCATACTTGACTCAAATAGCTTCTGTTCTATGGTAAAGCATTGTTTTATATTTGGAGTTTCAGACAACATTGCAAGAGTTGTAGAATCGTGGATGAATGTTCACTATTCTGTTACTTTTTTAGGCATATCTGAATAAACTTATAGAACATACTTAGAGAATCTTATTATGATTCTGTAAAAATGATACTAAGCATCTTATGTCAAGAAAGGAAAAAAAAATAAATAGATGAATGGGAGAATTTTACTTTCCCCTGGAGGGGACTCCAAGTTTTGCTGCAACCTGGGTTATTTCAGATGAAGATGTGGAAACTAGTTCTCAGCTTAAAATTCTCAAAGCTTTTCTGTTGCTGTTGTTTAAATGTTAATTGCTGTAGTATAACTATTTGCCTCTAATGGGAACTCCCTGGCAGAAGTCAGCCAGGCAAAGCAACCTGATCTAATATTAAGGCTAGCTCTCTTTGTTCCTGCTGACCTAAATTATTCTGTGATGTAGTCTCCACTTAATCATGGTTAACTACAAGTGTCTTGAGTTTCAGGCAACAAAGATTTAAAAACTGTGGTTAAGCCCTTTCCCACAGACTGGAGGAGGACCCTTGTTTTGGCACCTTAGCCAATTACCCAAGAGTTAGCGTAGGCATGTGTCTGTATTGCTTGTACCCTGGGAAGCAATGTGGTGATGTATTATGTCTGCAAAGGAGTTACTATGTTCTGCATTAATTTAACATAAATTTTTACCTCTGTCCTGGAAGATTGATGCAGTGTGAATGACCAGTTAAAGTACTCAAGCACATAGCTGAAATGACATAGTTTCTCCTGAGAATAGCTGTCTAAATTACAGCAGGACAATGCACCTTATTAACTGAAAATGGTGCCAAGTTAAGCCTGTTGGCTTTTGTTTCCTTCAAGTTAAATGTAAATGACCTTAAATCATTTTCATGCTTACTGATACAAGCATGCCTTTAACTGGCTTAAGTAAACTTGTTTTGAAGTGATCAGCTGTAGTGATCAGTAATCCATTTAAATTACTGAGACCTTACTGATGTATTAACGTCAGGTGGTGTCTTTCCAAAGAAAGGGGACCCAGGTTCACATGGTTGGTTTTTTTTATCTTGTGTTCCCACAGTTGAACCACATTGTTTTCCAGTTTACCTAGTGATTAGGTAAATGGTACCCTACATAAATCTAAAAGTTACTCTTAGCTGTACTATTCCAGCTAACCATTAGATTTTTTTTTTAATTCCCGGGTAAATTCTCCCTCCTCGTATCTGTATATATAGATTTTTGAGGTTACAATAGGTCTATCCTACTTTGTGGTTTCTCTCTTCCTCCCAAAATTCTACATCAGCAACAAGGAAAGTTTTCTGTCTGAGGTCTCTTACTCTGGGGGGTCACTTAGGCTAGGGAAATGGGACGTTGAAAGGAGTATTTATACTCTTTAAGACTGGCTCTTCTCAAAATAATTTCTGAATCGAAGTGGACGCTCGTACTTGCCTTTCCTCTTTCTGTTGAAAAGGAATTACTAACTTTTCTAAAAAAGGAGACCATGAGGTAGAACATTGGCTGCATGTAAATGAAGGCAGATGCTGTTCTGAATGCTGAAAAAAGGGAATGTAATATAAAGTCATATTCAACTAGAGCTTGTTAGTGATCTGATTACCATACCTTACTGAAGGAACTACTGCATTTGTACTAGTATGTTAGGGTAATCAGTTTTTAAATGCATTTCAGTGATTGTATTCTACCTTTTTTCCAGAAATGTTACGAACAAAAGCAGTACAAAAATGGACTCAAGTTCTGCAAGATGATCCTCTCTAACCCAAAATTCGCTGAACATGGAGGTAACTTCAGGTTCAAAAGTTGTTTTTTCTTTTTTCTTCTGTCATGGGTTTAAATGTATAATCAGTCTATTCCATACGATTGTGAAAGAGAGGAGCCAGTTGCTGGGCATTATTCTGTCCTTATGACTGAATAATTACTCTGGATTTTCAGTCTTTGTGCATTCAGACCAAGTTTCCACCCTAGCACTCCTTTGTGGTGGGATGATGAAGATCAAGGTATATGGTGGAAGCACACTTCAGTGAAGCTTCCAAGTAAGTTGCCTTTCTAGGTTTCTGGGTCAGAATGCTCATGTGGGTTTTTCTTATGTTCCTGTTTAACAGCAAGCTCAGCCTTTTTTGGAATATTACATAAAGGTATTCTGCCAATGAATTAAAAATCTTGCTCTTTTTGTCAAGTACATACACTAAATTTTCTGTACTGCATACCAAATTGTTAGTAATAAGGAGCGAAGTTAAGTGTAATATTTATTGTTGCTGCTAAGATGTGAAGCTGAAGACAGAATCTGGAGATCTTGTTCTGAGAAATACTATAGGAAACTGAACAGCAAAAATGTGGCTTCTATTTACATCTGTCAGAACTTAATCCTCAGTAAGATATTTTAGTCTTACTGTATTATAGGGCTTCTGTTGCATGGTTCAGCCAATCTTTACTTCTGATGCAATGAATCTTTCTTGCTTGTATGCTGTTGAAGCAGCCTAACACTGACTGTGCTTGTACTGTGTCAGTAAAATTATTTTCCTATTTGACACTGTCAAATCTTGGCAAAATGTTCGACTAATCCTTTTCATGCTTCTGTCAGTGTCTGCTTTTTCTTCATTGTCTTCATTACTTCCCCTAGAGATAAAAATAAGGTTTTCTTGTTGTTTCAAAGCTAGTGGCTTGTCCAGCTCTGACATCATGCATTTTTCTCTACTAGCATTTGTGTTTTTATAACATCTCAGTATATATCTCTGTCTTTTCTGCTCTTGCTGCCTCTTAAACTTTTCCAGGACAACTAGCTGCCTTGGCAGTACACATACTACTTGGGCTCTGAGCCACTAATGGCTTTGAAGCTTGGGAGCAAAGCCTGGAATGAACAGCTGAAGCAGAACTAAGCCAATGAAATGATCTGATGGGAAGCTGCACTGTTGTCACACTTAGCTTCAGAGACAAGGAATTTGAAAAATTTAGTGAGAAGGTGACAAACAGATGGATTGCTGTGGCTGGACAGCTATCTCCCTAGTGCGGGAAGGTAGGAGTAGCTTGCCCTCCTTCCCACAGTGGGGATATTCTTTTTCAAGCTTCCTGATGTTATTGGGAAGGTATCATTCTAGCATTCTCTGTTCTTATAGTGTGGATGTAGGACAACTTAAAAACAAAAACTTTGGGTCACTTTGGGTCATCGTTCCCTTTACGTGTACTTTTACAGAAAACTGTGTTAAACCGTTTGATAGACCTTATCAATGAAACTTCAGACTGCTCTTATGGCTGGTCTTGAGCTGATGGGACATTGCCATTAATACTGGGGAAAAGGTTGCAATTGGAGGAAAACCAGAATGCTATGATGAAAATGTGACTCATAATCTTCTGGCAGAGACTAGAAGTGGTCTCTTATTTAGCAAAAAAAACCACCCCAAAATATGAATCTGGAACAAGTTTCAGGCATAGCACATGCATTGCATGCAAGGTGTTGCCCACAATGTTAGTTAATGGGGGAAGAGGGGAAGCAATAGTAGTACCAAAGTATTATGTGGCATCTTGTGCCTCTTGGAATGTTGATTAAAATGCTATGACTTTGAGAAGGTCTTTTACCCCCAAAATACTGTAGCAGAAAATATACTTCTCTTAACTAATGCTTTGTAAGCAACCTGTAGTAGTGGAACTGACTGTGACAGAGGTCTGTTTCTTATGGTGTGACACAACCTAATGAATTTTTCTCGTTCTGTGTACCTGGAACTTTAACACACATTAAGCTCTCTAAAATTGCTTTAGATTATTATTAACTCCCTTAAAGCCAGTTAAACATATTTATTAAAGGTTTATGTTGTCTGTGTTCATGACATCTGCATGATATTCTGCAGTGGTCTTTTTAAGACTAATTTCAAGAAAGGAAATGCTTCCATATAACAGTCTTCAGCTGTGCTAGGCTGCTGTCCTGATCTAAATTTATCATTTAATGGGGAACTTCACTGTGTAACAACTTCAAAGGGTATCTGCACTGTGAAACTGGCATATGGGAAGTCAGAAACATAAGTATATGATATGTCTTACAGAGACGCTTGCGATGAAAGGACTGACCTTGAACTGTTTAGGGAAGAAGGAAGAAGCATATGAATTTGTTCGTAAAGGACTTCGTAATGATGTAAAGAGTCATGTCTGTATCCTTTGTAATACAAAACCTGATCTTTTTGCTGTAAGTTCTCACTCCTGTGTATAATTTTGTTGCTACATGAGTGCATACTTTTGAAGTACATAATGTGGCCTTTATAAAAGCGGTCTAAAATAAGGTGTGTACAGTGAATATTAAATGGTAATCGGATACTTGAAGTCTTACTTTCCTTCTACAATTTTGCAGATTCTTTAAGGAAAAATGCCTTTTAGGAAAAGACCATCTATGATATTTACTTTCTGCAGAGAGTAGGTATGACTTGTAAAATCTGGCCTTTTCTAAAATTTTCTTCTCTGTTAAAAAGGTATAAGAAATCCAGTCTAGAGGTGTTCTGAAAATAGCTATTTTGACACTAAATTTTAGATAATGGCTTAGGTCTGCTGGCTTGATGACTACTACTCTATACTGAACTTGTCATTGAAAACTTTATATCTGTGAAATAACTTAACAGCTACCCAAGAGCTTCGGGAGTAGCTGTCTTATGTTTAAACCACAGATAGGAGGCTACTTCAGGTTTGCACAGAATGCCTTACTTCTTTTGTGTGAATTTGAGTTGCACATTATGGGACAAATTTACCATTAAATATTTAAGTTTTTAACATTTTTAAAAAAAAAATCTTCCTTTAGTATCACAGTTGAAAGAAACACTTTCAGATGGCCGTCTAGTTAAGACAAAGGGATGGTTGTTTGCACCATTCCCATATTAAATATCCAGGAAGCTCGAGATTGGGAAAAACCTCTAAGGCTATAGAGGTTATCAGAGTTACTAGAGGTATGCCATAGAACAGTCAAGGACAATTTGTACTTTCTTGATCTTAAAAGCTGAACAGCTAAGGAACACCAGACCAACTTTAATGTATGTGTAAGAAGTCTTGCATCTTAAATCAGGAAGCAAAAGGATCTGGGTGAGGTAGTGGAGAGTTTGTGGGGAATTCTGATTCCTAAACAAATTTCCAGAGTGGGATTGATCAGCATCCCTAACTTTTCTCTGCAGTTCATACCAACTCTAAAACTGTCTGGAAGACTTCCATATAAATCCGGGAGGGATATGTGCTTTTTCTGATCTAATTTGGGGGGTGGGGTCGTCAAAGGGACCCTCTTCCTGGACAAGTTTGTTCTTTGTTTTTTTTAAAAAGACACATTGATATTTTTAATGAGTTTTAGTGAATTTTATCACTGTTTTGCTGACTTCTTAAACTTACCTTAAGAAGACAACAAGGATTTTTGTTTTCTGAATTCAGAGAAAGTGTGAACTCTTCTAAATCCTATTAGGCACAAATGTGGTGGTGTTTTTGCTGTGTCCATAGAACTAGCTCTGACAAAGCAAGGAGTTCCAGCTTTTTGCATTTAAGCGTATTGTTATAGCTCTACAGAAAACCCCCTTGAGTAATCTGTCTATGCAGAATTGCTTCTCTACTGAGCACAAGCTAGCTGATACAGAATTAATTCCAGGCTGTCACAGTACGTTCAGTTATCAACTCTTGGTAAATTCTAAAGAAATAGCAAACCTCTTTTACTATTACCATACTTCAGGTGCACCTGATGATCATAATGTCACTACCCAAATATCTGAATGTTTCCTGATGGTGGGGCTTCAGTACATGGGGAGAGTCAAGACTAGGAGAATATATGTTCTAGCCCATGAGAAACTGAGATCTGAGGCTGAGATTTTTAATAGAGGTTCTGCTACGTACTTTGCCAAAGGCTTGTGACCAGCTATGAAGTTCTGATGAAAACTTGAAGGCCTGTTGATCCTCAGTGCTATCTAAGCAGAACTTGGGAGGTTCTCTAAAATAATTGTTTACATTTCCTGTTTTATGTGAGCTTAATGCCTATCATTTCGTTTAAAGGGAGAGGTGCGGAGTAGCCATTAAAGTCACCTCATTCCATTAGCTGGTTTCAAGGATGTACAAGACATCTCTGCGTTCTTATGTTCTTGTGGTAGCAGGTGAAGGTGCTTTGGTGTATTTTGTCATCTGTGCTTTTTAGAAAACACCTGGTAGAGGGTGTTTAAAGTACAGCTGGTCACTTCAGTGTTCTGATGTTTAAGGAGGAGTAGAAGATTTTAATTCTTCTGCAGTTCCCCATATTGAGGTTTGGGGAAAATGGCTGTTGTAAAATTGTTTAGAAATTTAGAAGTTTTCTGGCCAAATTACAGATTAATTCTGACCCCTTTTTGGATACAACTTGAGTAATGATCTGGTCAGATATCTACACTTATTTCAAGAATAACTGTTTCAGATAGCGCCACGTTACACTTGGGATGCTATGGGAACACATGCAAGACTGCTCAGAGCTGTCTACTAGAATAAATTGGTGGCACTGTGTGTAATTGACTTGTGTCAGCTGTTAAAATTTCTTATGCTTAGTCTTGACTACTGTACACACTTATTTCTGGATGGGTTTATGCTTTTCTTTACTTGATTGCTTGGTGAAGAATATGATTTATGAAAGATTAAGCCAGATTACCAATTGTATTCAGGAGTGGTAATGATCCCTGATATATTACTCAAAGCATTATCTTAGTCTAAGTACACTGTAAAAGTGCATATAAATTCTTTTGGACTGAATTGTCTTGTCTTAGGTGGGAATCTAAAATATCAGTAGTTCTGAGGCAGGTGTAAGAAGTTGTAGAAAGGCAAAACAGGGTCTCTTGCTTATGTATTGGAAGCTTCCTTCAGCCTATTAATTCTCACAAGTCTTTTCTTTTGTCCAGAATCATATATCTTTTCTTCTTGATAATTACAGACCTGCTTTGTATCTTCATATCTAGAAGACATAAGTCTTTCTAAGAAAGAGGGAACTTACGGTTCTGTTTCTTTGATTAATTTGACCAGGTTAACACATTGAATTTTCTATGTGCTTTCTCAACTTTTTGAGATACAAAGTTTTAAAATGTTAATATCTTTGGAGGGAACAGTTGTTTCTGTTTCAGTTCAGTAGCATAAGAACTCTTAAATATTTTGGTTATTAACACTATGAGTTATTTGTGCCATCTTAGTTGGAAGAGGGTGAAGGATGCATATACCTCTCCTCAAGATTTGCTGTGTTTTGCTGCTTCGGGGCACATGGGACAGCTTCTTGAGAGAACTGTTTAGCCACTTCTAATTTGAAAAGCAAAGTAAGTTCAGATTTACTGTTGTGGAAGGTGTTGCCTCGGTGAGCTACCAGTAACCTGGAGTAGCAAAAGGTAGAGCATGTCAAGGAAACTACACACACAGTGTAACACGTTGCTCTCACATACGTTGGTTTCATACTTTGAATTCAGAATCTTTCCAGGACAAAAAAAGATGCTTGTGAGAGGAAAGTCTATTGAAATGACACACTACTGATGGAAATCTGAGATGCTGAGAATGTGACAAAGACTTCTGACGCACAGAAATGCTAGTATTTCCTTTTGTCAATGAATAAAATGTAGCTCTGTGTGTATCCATTACTGTAAAATCTGGAGACTAAGTGAGGTTACAGATAGGCAAGTGAGGAAAAGTAAAACTTGTACACAATTGTATTGTTAGAATGAGATACTTCTAAGAGTAAGAATTCTTACTGTAATTACAGTAGTATGTTTTAAACAATAAATGTCTAGGAATAACTCTTCTGAAGCTTGTAGGTTTTGGATCATTTAGTTTCTATAACTGTTTTGGGGGGGTTATGAATGTGGCTTAGATTTTTAAATGAGGTGGTGGTTTATTTGGAAGCATTTAATATTTAAAAATGTATCAGTAAAGTCTGGCTGCAGTAATCAGACTTAATTTATAACGGTGGTGGTCTTCAAGGAAGGTGTCATGTTGTTTAGTCTGTAACACAAATGCACTGCAGTTACTTTGTGAAAATTTTGAATGTATTTTCCTTAACGTGCACTAGGTTGGCACGTCTATGGTCTTTTGCAACGTTCTGATAAGAAATACGATGAAGCCATCAAGTGTTACCGGAATGCACTCAAACTAGATAAAGATAATCTACAGATCTTGAGAGATCTCTCTCTGTTGCAGATTCAGATGAGGGATTTAGAAGGATACAGGGTAAGTATTCCCTTTGAATTCCCACTTATTGCTGTTAGCATTCTCTTGTTATTCTACTCCATTAAGTCTTTCATTTGTAGTCGTTCTGTTGCTACTTGGTTTTGCTGTTTCAGAAGTGTTTTAAGCTCTTGTTCAGGAAAGCATGAAAACATATTGCAGCAGAGCTCCATAAAAGTTGAGAACAGAACTAGAAGTACAGTCATTCTGTACAATTTGACTTGTGGATCACTTCTTAAAACTGTAGCTCTCAGCTCATTTTTCACTAAAATAAAAAGGATGACTTAAAGCTGAACAAGTAAGAGTACTTACTGTGCTATTGTGAAGTACTGCAAATGATGTTTTGGGTGCATATACTGAAGGTGGCTGCTTTTTTCTTTTTTTAAGAAAGACACTGACATGTTTCTTGGAGTATGCGGGGAAACGCCCCACGATGACTGATTTCTTGAACCCCAATACTGATTTTTATCATAAATAAAACCCTATAATCTGTCTAAAAACAGATTTAGTGGTTTCAAAATGGCTGAACTGATTTGGCTGTGAAAGGGCAAAGTCCTGTTCCTCTCCCATCCTCTATTTCATGTGAAGTAGAGGGCTGGGCTGTAGGCTTTGGCATAAGTTGGCCTCCTTCACTGGGGATGTTGAATTTACTCATGCAAGAAAAGGGAATAACTGATTTAGGAATGTGATTTGACTCAGGAAGGGGGTCTGAGAAGTCCTGCAGCAGCATAAGTCTAAGGACCTTGTGGCCTGGGCATGAGGAGGGTGGGACTGCTCTGTCAGTGGCAGTGAGTGCATGTTTTCTAATGGAAACCTCTCCTGGAGATTTCAAAGCTCTATCTTTGGAAATAATGTAGGCCCTTAAGAGGTAGTCTTGAAAATGGCACCTTTTGTGTACCAACGATCTTGTGGTATGACTTCTATATTTAGTATGTAGCTCCGAGATTTATGAGACAGAAACATGCTGCTTTTTCCCATGCTGTTAGAATTCCAAAAATGGACCAGGGCTTTTAAAAGATTAACTGTAGTGGTGGTGAATTGTGATAAAGATGTAATAACTCTTTTTTTTTAACATCTCGTATTTTTAAATTGCTTTTCTATCACCGAAGGAGACAAGATACCAGCTACTTCAGCTGCGCCCTACACAACGGGCTTCCTGGATTGGATATGCCATTGCATACCACTTATTAAAAGATTATGATATGGCCTTAAAACTACTTGAAGAGTTTAGGAAAACCCAACAGGTAAGACTTTCTATTCTGGACATAGAACACTGTCTGTATGAGACCCACAATCTGAGGAATTGGTTCTTCGTAATTATGAAGAACTAACTAGGAATGAGTTAAGAATTAGAGAAGGAACTTGCTATTTGTGGAGCTTTCTGGTTTGAGCGGTAAGATTTCCAGAGCATAGCAGCTGATGCAAATAATACAGGAATACTTTTCCCCTTTGCATTAGGCTGTTAGGGTTGTGGATATAAGGGTAGATTGATGTGGACTAACTTAAAGTTTGAGATTTCTAGCTAAAGAAAACGTGTGATGATCCTGTCCCTTTACAGTAGGTAAAACTTCAGAAAATACTGTTTAGTGTTGGATGTGCTCATGTGCCCTCTCCTGCGATAGCCTGGATGCCATTACACCTCCACAAAGAATGTGAAAAAGTTTTTCATTGCTTTGTATGCATCTGTGTATTGCGCTCTTAAAGTCAGTACTTGGTGTCAAAGAAACCATAGCTGAAAATTCTTTGAGAAGATTTGGTGTTACTGAAACTTGTTGGAACAAATCAAATGGTACAATGCTAAAATCACTGAGTATAACCTTTTTTTTAAGAGAGACTATTCCCATGTTCTGTTATTGGTAACTCAGAACTATAAAATCTGAGTTAACAGAACAGAATGGATGCGTTGATTATTCTGTAACATGGAAAGAAAAACCATGTTTATAGATGCATTCAGCTTGAGAGGTGTGTTGGAATTAACATGTGCAGATACTAAGCTATTACTTGACCTATAGGTTGTGATTTCTTTTTTAAACAAAATCTCGCATCCTTTCTGAGAACTGCATTTGAGATCTTGTACAGCCAGAATGGGATTAACTGTAAAAAAAGAAATTAATTGCTGTGAGCGACCAGTGTTTGTGTCTTGGTCATGTATCATGGTCAAACAAAGGATGTTGCAAGCCAGGGATATATATAGCTTAGTATTTCAAAAGAGCTGTAACTTCGAGGTTGAATACAAACTGAAAACAAGAAGTTTAAATGAAAACTGGGTCATCCTCTATGAGTGTTTGACAGCCAAAAAGTCATGGCTCTCGAATGAGTCAGCAGAGCCCAATCTGAGTTCAATGTCTAAATGACTACTTGAATTAGAAAAAAAATCTATAATAGATGGAAAAACTGCAAATGAAGTGTAAGAAAGTGGGGCTCTTCTAAGGACTAAAAGGGCTTAAGAGTGGTATTGACCAGTTGGAGAGAATGCAAGTGATGCTGTTAATGTTGTTGTCTTTTCTAAAAGGTTGTGTGTAAATATGCTTCTTGAGGGCAGACACAATGATAGTTCTTTAGTCTAGTGACTAAGCTGGATTTAAATACCATTTACTGTAGATTAACGTATTAAATCAGTCGAGTCGGCTGTGCGAGTTATCATGATCTTCACTCTCACCCTAAAACAAATCATTAGAAGATCTTAGGCTCTCATGCCATTTTTTTAGTAAAACTGGAAGTATTTGGTAAACTTGCATAAATTGGAAAATGGTTTGTACTTGAACAGTATGAGCTGTTTAACTATTGCTTAGCGTAGTATCAGTGACAGGAAAATGGTGGAAAAGCTGATTAAGCATTTAAGGACAGAAATATACTAGAAATTTTGGACAAGGTGAGTTTATAGAAAACTATTTATATTAAGCCTCTCCTCTTTTTTGAGACTGGTGGAGACAGTTAAGTGGTATACTGTGTTTTCTCCCCAAAAACACTAAAAATAAGGATCACCGCATTAGTATCATTTCTCCTGCAAGTAGAGACTCTGGTGCTTTGCTGTGCTAGCTCCCCTGAGGAGTGCAGGCCCATGGAGACCCCCAGCCATTGGAAGAGAAATATCAACGTGTTGTGTCCAGAACAGTCATGAGAGGCCGAGCAAACTCACAGCTCAATTTTGCCACTCTTTGGCTCTTCCATGATAGTCCCCAAGTGTACTAGTTGTGGTGTCTCTATGTATTTAACAGTCCTGCACTTAAAATGGTTGAGTTCAGGATACTCCATTGATCTTTGAGGAGGTACATTTCTTGCTTACTTTACTTTTCTAATCTCTCCTCTTGCCCTGTCCTTTGTATTCACTCCAACTCCACAGATGAACTTTTGTGACTGATTTGATAGAATATTGCATGTGACTGTGATAAAAGGGCGTTGGGTGTTCAAGGTTCAAAAAGAGGGTTGAAAAACTGAAGGGTTTCAAAGTCACTAGTGAATGGGAAGGTTCAACAGACTGATGGTTTCAGGGAGTCTTACGGCAATCTGTATTAGGTCTGATACTGTTTACCGTTAATGAACAAAGTAGTAAATGTAACATGTAAAATGCTTCTGTTGTAATAATTGGTGATTAATGGTGATGTAGGGTGGTCATATTCATTTACTTGGATTACTCAAGCAGCTCTGTTGATTCAGATGTGAATTAACACAGCCAAAGCCAAGCAGTAAGATTAAGAAAAAGATCAAGGAACTTTAGAGTTTGTAGGTGAGTATTTAAAGATGCAGTATTACAAAATAATGGAGCTAATCTAACTACAAGCTGTTGCCAAAGCCAGCAGTCTGACTCTTTCCTGTGTGCTCCCACTGCTTCCTTGTGCAGCACTGGTTGACTCGTGGAGGGCTGGTTCAGGAAGCCAAAGTGACAGAAAAATAATCACTCTTTTGAAGGATTGATTGGCTGAACTGAACAACTGTGAGGTGAGAGGGGAAAGAGGAAGGGGAATAATAGAGGGAAGTGAACTGCCTTTGTTGATCCAGACTGCGGACAGATTAACTTAGCTTACTGTAAAATTGCTCCTCAGTGCAGGCTCATGGGTGAAAAGCAAAAGCCACCCTTATTTCTGTGGAGAAGCAGGGATTTTCTCTATATAGCACTGATTACTGAGAGATCAAGACTTACTGATGACCCTGTTCTTAAAAAGTTAGAAAATAAAAGGAACAATATGGGAAGATAAGAGGTCTAGTGAAAATGCTGTCTAGTGAAGGGCAGAGAATTCTCTTTGTTTACTGTAGGCAGGAAAAAACCCTAGGTGATTGTAGTACAGTTTAGATTCTGTATTTTGGAAGAATGATAGCAGAAAGACTGCTTAGTGGGGAAAAATAAAGAAACAAGTAGCTGCAGGAAGTTGAGCAACAAATTCAAAAGATAAATCACTTTTTATCACTGGCGTTTTTATTCTAATGGCTAAGTTATCATTGGAAATGGTGAATTTTCTGTCTCTTAGTGTATCCAGATCAACACTGCCTGTCATCTGAAAGCTGCAAGTTAGCCAGATGCACAATATTTCAGTCAAAAACAGGTTATGAGGTTGAATGCAGACATCACTGCAGGAAATGTAACAGCCTGTGCTGTCCAAGTTAAATCAAATGATTTAAGAGTCCCTTCAGAATTTAAATTTTGGGAACAAAGGTGTAAAACAACTATGCAATTTGTTTTACTGTTGTATGTCCCATTTTCCTTCTTTTCCAGAATAAAACTTTTATTCTTAATTTTTATTTTATTCCTAATTTCTGCATCAGGCCCACAATTACAGATATGGACAGAAAACCTCTGGAATTTTGGGGGTCTGCTCTTAGGTATGTTTTGGCTGCATCTTGTCACATTCTTTCAGTGACAGTTATGTTAGGGCATCTGTGGTTGTAAAGTTGACTCTTTTTTTTTTTGGTCCAGGAGAGGAAGAAATTTATTCTGAAACAGCAGAATTGAGTTCAAGAGGAAGTTGGACATCTCATGTGCAAAAATCATAATTCTGGGGGGAGGGAGGAGTAAAGATGTTGTGCAGCAATAACAGCGGTGTGGAAAAAAACTTTTTATAGAATGTCTTATTCTTTATAAGACAATCTGATTATTCAGATAAAGTACTGGGGTTATAAGCTGCTTGCCTTCTGATGAATTGCATGTTTAAATCATCATTATCATGAGGAGATTTCAAAATCTCTTTAAAAATGGACTTCTAAAACTGCTTTTAAAATGTCTCTGGTAGTGACAGTGAGCACAGTATCCTTCTGGTGGATTTGCCCTATGTGTAAGAGGGAGTTAATTTGATTTTTTTTTTTGAGATTTCATAATCTCTTTTCTTAGTCCTGCCATGCCAGAATAGGTTAATACATGTTTCTTCTCTTTTTATATATATATATAGTTTTTTTAAGGGCTGTTGGAGTATTCTGTTTTGAAGGCCTAAAACCAATTCACGACATGCCAAAAAGCTGTGCTACTTGTGGACTTTAGATATGTGTATTATATTGTATGAGAGGATATTTTTGAGGGAAGTCAAGGAGAAAACTAAATTGGTGCTCTGAAGTTTCAGTTTTGTAGTATTGCAGGAAGACATGTTTAAATGCTTAATCCCTGTTGCATGTGTCAATTCTGTGAAGCAGTTAAAAATGTTTTCCAGGTAACAAAGTTTTTTTTTTTTTTAGTGCCTTCCAATGTTTAATAGGGATAAAAACTGAGCAAAGGTGGGAACAGAAATGGAGCTGCAGATGGAGGAAATATACTTAAAGAAATGGGTAGGGCTTCATGCTGCCTGCTGACTAGTATGCACAAGGTCTAGTCTTGTTCCGTTAGCCATCATTTGCTATAATACATTAACAGCTAGCAAAAAATACTTTAATGCTGTTATTTTCAGCCCCAAACCTGATGTTCTTTGTCAGATATACACTTCTTTACAATATTGTAATTTAGTTATGCTGTCTTTAGAACATTTTTACCTAAAAGGAAATCTTCTAAAAGCTCACAGCTATAAAAGCTGCCTCTAAAAATACAAAAAGCATGTAAACAGAAATGTTAAATCTCATAAAATTGATCTGTGCTTAGGGAAGGACTGGAAGTAGTGGTTTAGGACAAGATTCTTCTAATATGAATGTTAATTTCAACTGGTTTAATGTTTTGGGGTGTTTTTTGTTGTTTATTAAATTACTTAGTTCTTTAAAGAAGACAGTGGAAAAGCTTTACTCAGGGAACAGAAAAGTAATAGTAAACCATTTGGTGACCAATTTGACTTCAAAGTGTTGCTTGCTCAGGAAGAAACAAAGTATCTACTGTCATGGGAAAGAACATCAGTAACATTTATCAAACTGAACTGCATCTTATCCATTTTTATTTAAAAACAACAAACATGTAGACTATAACTGTCTTTACTTCTACAATTTCTATTTAGGCAGTATATTTCATATATTAAACTGTTGCATAGATCAGCTGGGCATTGTCTGGAGACTTCCGCATTTGGTTTCTGAAATTCTTGGAATTTACTTGTGGTTGAAGTAGCTTGTGTGCATATTAGTGAAGAGTATTTAGTATGAAATAATTACTATAACTCTGTCAAGAGTTTTCATTGCCTAAATGCACTTTCGGGAGTTATCCCTAGAAAGGAATACTTTTGAATGTCATCCTCTTCCAGTGGCTGATGTATCACTGGCAGGTGGATGACCCACTAGTCTTGTATAGCCTGTAGGCAAAGTCCTCAGTATACAACTGGCAGCAAACCTCAAAATAATTACCCGTTGCTTGAAAATGCTCTTTGCATGCTTCTGCGCTCTGTTTTCCGGGGGATTGAACTGCAGGAAAAAGAACACTTGGTTAGAGAGAACTAGCGTAAGCTTCCTGTCTGAAAAATTCTAGTTGTCAGACTACGGCTAGTATTTGGGTGGTTCATTGCTCTTGGAAATAGTTTAATCCAGAGTTTTTGCTATGCTGAAAATGAGTCTTGTGATGTCCCAGCAATTTCCTACAGAACTTAGGTCAAAATTGTTGTGGAGTACATGAGTCCTTCAGAAGGAAAAGATTACCAAGATCTTTGCAAATTTTACTGAATTGCATGAGAGAAGGCAAGGATTCTTTTTTAAATTAGCTCGCCACAGTGATAGAGATAAGAGAAATATAGGAATTCTTTTGAACTGTTCTCTAACAACATCCTGAGTGAATCTAATTTAATTGCGAATAACAGGAGTTTTACATTTTGAATGTTTGGATGGGTATATAAATAGACCTGACTTATTCTGTAGCCTGAATCTTGTGTTCTGTAATACTGCATGTAGTTGATATATGGGTAAATGTTAACTAACCTATTGCTTTTTTCCCCTGCAGATTCCTCCTAATAAAATAGATTATGAATATAGTGAACTGATTTTATATCAAAATCAAGTGATGAGAGAGGCAGATCTATTTCAGGAGTCTTTAGAACATATAGAGACATATGAAAAGCAAATATGTGATAAATTAATAGTAGAAGAAATCAAAGGTAAGTCATTCTTCTGCCCTCAGCCAGTTTTGTTCTAAACATTTGCGACTGCCTTTCAGATACAATAAAGCAGCAAAAGAAAAAAACCATGTGAAATCTTTTATTTGAAAGAATTACTATAAGGAAACTGGTAACACCAGATTTACAATTTTGTGCTCCAGTAACTCGCCCTACCAAAGTGGAGAGTGGATGCAGGTAGTTTAATTTAGATTGACACAGGAACAGAGATCTCGGAGATTATTATATTGGTGTATATTAGAGGAGCCTTCTGTAAATCGGAGCTCTTACAAACCAGTTTTAATCTCATGAAGAATACTGTTTGTAGTACAGATGCTGACTTTTTTTTTGACTGAAGTATCAGATTCTTGTTTCCTCCTTAAGCTTGCACTTACTTGTACTGCCCTACTTAGGTGAATACTAAAATTGACTTTTTTGATTAAAAATAATCCACAGTTGTTTTGGGGATTTGAAGTACTGAGTTCTGAATATGCACAATTATACAGTATAATAGCATGTATTCTTTAATTGCTCCTTGGTTGCACGGTTGTGGTGGGTTGCCCCTGGCCAGCAGCTAAGCCCTGTACAGCTGCTCACTCACTTCCTCCAGCCTCCCCCATCAGGACAGGAGAGAGGAAGAGCAAAAGCAAGAAAACTCATGGGTTGAGATAATGATGGCTTGAGTGAAGGGGACACCCCACCACCACCACAAAAAAAACAAACCAAAAAAAAACCCCAGACACCAAACCAGATCCCCCAGTGATGCAAAGGCAATCACTTACCACCTCCCACAAGCAGACTGATGCCCAGCTAGTCTGCAAGCAGTGGCTACCTGCCCAAACGCTCCTTCCCCTCAGTTTTTATTACTAAGTGTGACATTATATAGCAGGAAATATCCCTTTGCAGTTTGGGTCAGCTGTCCACATTGTATTGCCTCCCAACCTGCTTGCTGGGTGGCAGTGTAGGGGTAAAAAGAGAAAGCCTTGATGCTCTACAAGTACTGCTTAGCAGTAGTGAAAACATTGTAGTGTTATCAGTGTTTGCTCACAAATCCCAAAACACAGCCATGTATGGGCTGCTGTAAAGAAAATTAATTCTATGCAAGCCAGACCTGGTAGAACAACTTACTTAGTAGCAAACCAGTGTCATTTAACAGGTTAAAAACTGGTTAGTTGGTGTAAAAAATGTGTGTGTAGTAAAGCAAACAGCCTTGTAAAAAGTGACAGTCATGTGTTGGAGTCCTGGAAGGAAGAGTTTCTTGTTTCTTTGATATTTTAAAGACTCAGATACAAGCATCAAAATAATCATTTTTTTCCACAGGTGCTGAATGCTCCAAACTGTGTTGATCTGTGTGTTTAGTAGCTTTAAGTAGCATTTGTGATACATATTAAAAGCCTCTTTAAAAGTATCTACATATGATTAAGCCCAATTTTATGTATCTATTTTTGTAAACTTTACTCCAAAGCCATCAGTGTTTTCCCATGTAATTCAGTTATTTACTGCATTGTTTTTAGGAGAGATGTTACTGAAGTTGGGAAGACTGAAAGAAGCTGGTGAAGTATACAGAGAGTTAATTGAGCGCAATGCAGAAAACTGGTATTATTATGAAGGCTTGGAGAAGGCCCTACAACCTAGTAAGTTAAGATACACAGATACATTGAAAATACATATGATATAGGATATACTTAAAGCTTCTGTTTGATATATTACTGTTTTAGATTAAAAGCCTTACTTGGCAGAAAACAATGTACTTTCGTATCTTGGATATGATATAGTTGTGTTTATCCATTTAAAAAAATGTTCACTGACAAACTTGCATGCATGAAAATAGCAGCAGCAAGTCTTTCACTTTTTGGAGCTAGAGGTGGAGTTTGGTAATGTGCTTACATGGAGAATACTTCCTTGCCACACACAAACTTGGAAACCAAATTGCAATTCATTCCTATCTAGTTAGTCGTATGTCAGACTACTATCATATACCACAACATAAAATTGTCATTCTGAAACTTGTTTAGGTGGTACCTCTTTCAATGAGCATATGCAGAAATACTCAAATATCTATTTCAGATGGCCTTTTAAAGATAGGTTATCTGAAAAAAAAAAAAAATATCTTTTTTAAGCTGACTGTTCTTTGGAGGAAAAGGTGATAAATGTGATAAAATCTTTGTTATTCCAGTGCTAGTTCACATTACTGCTGTTCTGTCTTTCCAGGAAAATAGCTAGTTGTTTGGTTTTGTTTTTTCTTTTTAAATTACAATATTGTAACAATTTATACTGTAAGTGTTTTGCAGTTGTAACTTTCCCAAGTGTTTACACAGGAGTGGTATTCCTTGTATTTCACTGTTCACTAATTAGTGGAAATTTTATTGGAATTATTCTGATGACATCATAAATCATAAGCCCACAAGGATATCATTTGTAGATACTATAGTTGCATTATATTTCTCTACCAGCTTCCTCCTAAACCATTTCACAGTTGGTTTTTTGTAAGCTCTGGGAATATGCCTTGTGATTGGGAAACGAAAACGATGGCATTTGTTATATTTATGCAGAGGGTAACATTGCCCTTTGAATGGTTTTCCTAGCATATCCATGGAGTTGGAGATGGTGATTATTGTCTCAGAAGATAAATTACCCAAGAACTTGATTATTCTGTTTGATATAACAAATATGTTTACGAAAATGTGTAGTTCTTATCAAAGAACCAATCTATAGTTTATTTGACCTATTAAAATCCTATGTAGTTTGAAACTGTACTAATTTATAAAACTAATAATGCTACTTTATTTTTTAGGTGGTCTTAGGACTATTTCCTCCCCCATGGTAAGTTCTGGAGCTCCAACTTGTGACTTCAATTAGGGCTTTTATATGCTTTAGTTCCAATCCAAACATTATTTTAGTGTAACTCTTAGAACTGTACATCTCTTGGAGCCACTGGGTAACATATTCCCCCCCCTTCCCCAACATCTGAGCTCAGTGACAAGACAAATTATTTTTC
Organism: Chroicocephalus ridibundus; assembly: GCF_963924245.1. NCBI lineage: Eukaryota > Metazoa > Chordata > Aves > Charadriiformes > Laridae > Chroicocephalus > Chroicocephalus ridibundus. The sequence continues at coordinate 36,939,629 of NC_086284.1, read as the reverse complement.
GTATGAAATTAAACCAAACATATTTATTAAATATATGTTGTGTCGTAGTCTTGATCTGTACACTCAGTTTTACTTAAATTGCTTGATCAATTTAAAAATATTCAAGCAAAATTGATCTTAATTATGTGAAAATGGCATTTCAAAGCAACAGATTAGTTTTATTTAAGTTGTACCACATTGGAGCTCCAAAGCATATTATGGGGGAAAGGGGAGGAGTGGGAAGAAAAAAAAAAAACCTAGCAGAAATAAAGCTACTTAAACATTAAGGTATAAAAAGTTCTGGTGCTCAGTACTCACACTGGCAGTGTTGTGCCTTGTTTTTGCTGCCACCAGAGGACCTATAATAAAAACATGCTTGCATAGTATGTTATTTGTATGCCTATGACTTAGAAACACAATATATTTCTCTGGATGCTTTAAGTATGTCTAAGACAGATGCATAATGAAAAACAGTTAATTGAAGCTATGAATGTCAAACTACTGTGTGAATGGGTCTGCACAGCTTGTAACTAAAAGAAACCAAACTTTAGTACTCTATGATTGAATGTGCAAGGTAATTGTTCTGTCTGCAGTTTCTTTACTGTGATTGATGCTGGTAGTTGTGTATTGTACATACAGTTTGTTTTCAATACAGTTGTACACAGTAATGTTTATGATTAACTGGAAAAAATAGCTTGAAGTATTTAATTGTTCCAAATCCAAACTGTATAACAAATGTAGCTAAATTAATTCTCAACACTTAAACATTTAGAAGAATAGATTTTTGTCTCTGTTACTTATGTGTATTATATTTACTGATAATAGGCACTTTAGAAGAGAGGCTTCAGATTTATGAAGAAGTTAGTAAAAGACATCCCAGAGCAGTTTCACCTAGAAGATTACCTTTAAACTTTGTTTCAGGTAACAAGTTGCATATCTGTTCTGTAATAGTTTGTTTGGTTTTTTAAGTTTTCATCAGGCTGTTGAATACCTATTTGTACATGTACACAAATCAAACCTAGGCATTTTTCTTGCAATAGACAAAATTATTTGTTATGTTTTAGAAATTGATAGAAAAAGTTCATGTGCTCTAATGGTGATACGAATGATGTAATGTTTGTATTGATAAAACTACAGTATGGAATGGCATATAGATTGTAGGAATTCTTCTACATAACTCTTCCGCATCATGCAAGTTTAAGAATTGTAAGTTAAAACGTAGAGGGTATAGCACACTTGAATTAAAAGTATAGGGGGGTGTGTATATACCTCCCCCATACCTTTTAATGTTTTATATATAAACTGACTTACATTACTTATGAACACTGAAAAATGTAAATGATGCATATAACAATCACAATAGCATAGGACTAAGAAATTTCCTATCAATTTTTGTACTGGTGGTATACCAGAAAATACCAGATCTTTTTTGTGACTCTGAATATCTTACTGGGTGTACAACATATTGTTGTAGAACCATTAGAATTTAAATCTACAACATGAACTAACTTTGTGCTGATAATTTAATAAGAATAGGAATAAAAAGCAGGTCTGCAGTGTTACATAGCACAAACTTTTAATTTTATAGCAAAGTTCTTTCAGTGACTCTATCTTTTCAAAAGTTTTATTGAAATACGGTGCACAAATATCCTCAGTTTTGGAGTGAGTATGTATATACTCTTTAAAACAGAAAGCTATGATCATCCAAAATAGAAGGAAGGACGCTAAATGAAATGGTAAATCCCATAAAAATTTACACTTGACATGTAGTTGTCTAGCTGCTGTAGCTCCAGTAGAGAACTTTTGGAAAGAAATAGAAAGTACACAAGTTAAAAACTTCATGACAGCTAGATATCTTAAGTTCAGCTGCAAATTCCCAATGTATCTGCTCATGCTTTTGGTTTTCTGAGGTTAGTTTTCTGTTTCTCACTTACTGAGCACCACATATGTGTACCTTAAATGCTACAGAGCATAGCTAGTCCACTTTTCTGTTGTTGCTCAGGAGTGTGTGCATACACCTCTCTTTGTAAAATTACAAGATTTTAACTGCTTCATAAGAGATTTAGACTTGAAGTTAACACTTGTGGCTTACTCAGTCCCAGATGTTTCAGTTTCTTTGAAGACACAAGGGCAAATTTTAAGGCAGTTCGGCTAGATTTGAAAAGCTAGGTGATAAGTAATTGTTTTCTTCTTGTAATAAAATTATGATAATGAATAGCAAACAAGGAAATAACCTGCAAAATGCTTTTCCCTGTCTTTATTAATAGTGTGTTTTGCTGTTGACTTCATTTATTTTTTTCACTGGATGTTTTGCACTGTTACCTTACAATATCTGACAGTGTAGTTTCACAGCTAATGTTCATTTAAATAGAAATATGTTTGGTAATAAGGATTAGTTGTTCCTGCTATAGTATTACTCTAAATGAAAGCAAAATTCATTATTAAATCAGTCCAGAAAAAAACTCATAAGTAGACTGCCTTCTGCAGTGTTTCATAGCACGTAAGAATTTTCTGGAATTAAAACTTTTGTTTCTATTAAGCTTGTATCAGTTATGATACAGTGTTTTCGATCCTGTAGAAATTAATACGTTAGGTTTACATCTATTTACTAAATGATTTCTTGTGTTTGTAAGTACAGCAGATGAGGCATCCTGTTGGCGAAAGTTAATAGTGAATGTGAAGGTGTAGAAACAAACTTCTTTTTTTCAGAAATGTATTTGCAAATTTCAATAGGGTAGAATTTTTGGTGAAACGAGGCTGTTTGTTCCAGTGTGGTCACTGACCGGTTGCTTGCAAAGAACACTGGTTGATTCAGAATTGGCTTAAAATACTTTAAAGTGCAGGGTTGTATTAAAAGAGCAGCCCTTCCCAGACTTTGTCAGGCACTGCATCTTAATAACCTTGTATTCGATATAGATCAGCTCCTTGATCCAGTTAGAAACCACCTTTATGGAGGAAGGCTGTTCCAATTAATTTCAGTTTTAGATTTATTTGTGCTGCTGTGGATTCACTGTTCCTGTGGACAGGTCTTTTCTGTGCCTCAGAGACTAAATTTTGAGCTGGGCTTCATGTGATAAGTGGGTGCCTAGCTGTATGTTTTGCGTATTTCAGACATTGTTTTAAAGCTGTTCTGCCTTCTAAAAATATATATGTAGTTAATGGAAACTTGAGTCTTGCTTTCCTAAATTCTGAATTACAATTCTTCCATCAAGAACATAAATGAGAATAATTCAACAGAAGAAACTGAGAAACTGAGATTGGTATATTTTTTTTGTCATATAGGGGAGTTTCTTATAGTGCAAGAAAACAACTTTTAATTAACCCCTGTGTAATGAAGCATGTGCTTATAGCCCAGTTATGGATCCTCCTCCATAAGTAGCAGGAGTTTCTATGTACAGCAGTTTGGTTTAGTACAGCTAGAGAAGAACATGAGGTACTCGTATTAGTCTTGGTAACAGTGCTTGATATAATAAGTGTAGGGAAATTAAGAAATGGTGGAAATACCTGAGAAACAATGTTATATACAAAGCAGTAGTATCCTCATTTTCTGAATATCTCTACAACACTGTTAATCAAACTTATTAATGCATTCTTAATGAATTGGAGTTTTTCGACAGTTTTGCATGTGTATATGTTAGCGTTATGTGAAGTGCACTACTTCCTTGTTTAAAGACTTGGAGAGGACCACAGTAGAGTAGGCAGTGAAGTGTAGCAACTTCATCCCTATGCAAAGCAAACAATACCAATTAAAAATTAAAACCAAATTGAAACAACTGAAAACAACCACTTTTCATCATAGGAATAAGAATGTGAATAAGAATATAAGAATACATTTTCATCCTGACTGGATATCTTCTCTTTGAAGTCCTGCTTTTTTTTTTTTGAGATAGCATTTCTCAGAAAGGTAGCATACTGCAAGTACTGTGATTTTTACCTGAAAACATGATTAAATCACACTTTTAGCTTTTTGCCAGTATATTTTGATAAAGATGATTCTGATGTGGTGCTTATCCTTCTGAAACCCAGTCTTTTATTCTGTTTCTGATTCCAGAAACAATCATATTATCATCGGAAGTCATGTCCTACTCATAAAAAATAGGACTAGAAGAGAGGTAGAGGGTTCATTTCATCCATCCTTCTCCCTCAAAGCAGGATAATTTATATCTGCACTATTCCTAACACACATTTGTCTAACTTAATCATTAAAACTTCCAATGATGGAGCTTTTACAAGATCTCCAAGGTAATCCATTCAAGTGCTTAGTTATTCTTACCATTATATTTTTTCCAATGTTTGTTTAAATAGCCCTTGCTACATCCTCTGTAGCCAGCACTTAATACTTTCTCTTTTTAATAGCTTCTACAAGGTTTGAGGACTCTTACTGTGTCTTCGTCAGCAGTCTCTTAAACACTAGCCATTTAAGCATTTTAGTCTGATTTATTTTTTTTTTAAATCTGGAGCATATTAGCATCTTATTCTTAAATAACAGGAAAGATGAAAACCCTTAATCGCAGTTTCTCAGTTGCTCTATTACCCAAGTTGCACAGCGATTAGTGCTTATATTTATACAACGCTTGTAGTCACTGACATGTAACCAAATACACTTTTGTTTCTAGGTGAAAAATTTAGAGAACTAATGGATAAGTTCCTGAGGGTTAACTTCAGTAAAGGCTGCCCACCCTTGTTTACCACTTTGAAATCTTTATATTACAATCCAGAAAAGGTAAAATTTAGTATTTATTTGGTTTTAATGAAGTCTTCTTCTATACTGAATTTCTAATGTATTATCTGTTTTTGTATGGACTTTTCCCTTGTAACTTACCAATAACTGTTGCTGAACACTTTTCTCATTAATGTGCTATTTTGTGCTATGTGAAACATCACTTGTTGATGCTTAATATGTATGAAACTTCACTTCTGTAGACAGTTGATGTCAAAATATTTGAAGTTGGATTGGTGCAGAATGCACTGAAGTTCTTGAAAAATCAAAGATAATAACTTTATTTTTGTATACGTTGAATGCAAGTGTGTCAGAATTCTTTCAGCTTATGGTTTATGATGTCACCAGAAGTCATGATTTTAAAATATCACACAGATGGCTATTGTTCTACATACGTTTCTGAATTGCATGGATGTATTATTTACCACAAAGGCTTGTTTCCTGTTTCAGGCTTTGGCTAAAACTTTAGTGCTTAATTTTTGCACTTCCAAACTCTCCGAGTTTTGGCAAAATTGTGTCACATTAGAACTGTTTCAAATGTAGTTCTTTGTTGCAAGCTTGTCAGTAAGGTATAGTAAAAATAAATTTTCAAACTAAATCGTGTTACTAAAATGTGTCAAAAAAAAAAACCCAAACCCCAAAACAACAACAACAACAAAAAAGCAACATCAGAACAGGCTCTGGTTTGTTATCTTTGCTACAAGCAATAAAAACTCTGGGTATTCTAATCCATTCATGACTAGGTAAGAAGAGGTTTTTGTACCTGGAAATACCCTAAATACACGATGCAGCTTTTTAACCAGCCTTGGATATTCCTTTAATTGGACTAAAATTACTCTTCTTTCAAAGAGCCTCTTTGTTAGTTGTCCTACCATGAATTTTTTAATATGCTTATGTCTGGAGAATGTATTCTGTACTATGTCTCCATGGTTGACATAATTTTAGTAAATTCTGGTATTGTGTATAGTACAAGGTGTTCTACAGTGCCTACTGCTAATGCAGACTTTCCAGTGTAAACTTCTGAAACTGGGTTGAATTATTTTTTTTTAAATTAAGATAGACTGACTACCTAGACAGAAAGACAGTGCTGTGAAAGTGTTCTCTGCTATTTGAAGTATGAAAATCTAGAAGTTAAGATACAAATAAACACATTTGGCTTGCAAAAAGATTTTAGCACTCAATTCTTTTTGAAATGATGGGTAAAAAAGATGAGGACTGCCATGTTTTGGGACAGACTTACCCAGAAAGCTGCCTTGCTGCGAGTTATCTTCACTGACTCAAATCAGCAGTGCTCAGAACTGCCAGCTTAATACTAAAAAGTAATTAAAATTAAAATCAAGAGCCTCACAACTTCCAAATATGCTTGGTTTTGTTTGCACTGCTAACTTCTGCAAAAGCATTTTCCTCTTCCTTCTCATCCTTCTTTTCCCAAGAGAGTCTCTTTCACATTTCACTTGGTTGGGTTTTCATGAAACTGCAGCGTAACAGAAGGGACTTTGAAACTTTAATTTTAGTCTCTGACAGTTAATATTAGAATTGCTGTAACTTAGGGGTTAGGGGGCAGAAAATTGTGTCAAACTAATGTGTGCTACACCTTTCAGGAAAATGTTATATGTTAGTATCTGACTGGTCTAAGTTCTGGTGCTTAATTCTAGCTTCTCACATAAATTATTGGTACATTTTGACTGAAAATACAAAGAATTGTGGTCAGGATCCTGTTACGTGTACTACAAAATACCTAGGAAACAACTCAATTCTCTACAGGTTGGGAATGAGCAGTTCCCTCTTATTTCTTTGGAAACAGGTGTAATTTGGTGTAGTCAACTGCAGTTGTATTTTGAAGTGGCATAGATATGACTATTTTATGAAGAGTTTGTTTTTAAGCCTAGAGAATTCCTTCTTTCTAGAAGTCCAGGTGTGTCCAGGATCTTTCATAAACCATGGCTCTGGGAAAAGGTCAAATAAGCAATATTTATATTAATAGATGTTTTCTATTTATATGTACTTAGCTCAAACAAAGTCCTGCAATATTTTATATGTAGGAAAGGAAAATGTAAGTTAACTCAATACCTGCACAAATACAGAGGGATTTAAAAGCAGACTGTAGTCTACTAATACTAGTTAGCGGGTTTTGGTGAAATCTAGCTTCAGGTACATGGAGCTGCAAAACTCTGGGACTTGCCCAGATCAAAGTGAAGACTATTCAGGGAGGTTTTAGAAAATCTTCAGTACTTAGACTGCTTAGAAAGACTCCAAATACGAAGGTTATAGGTTGGAAGTTGCGCTTTGTCTTCCAATACAGACACTATTGTGATAAAGATCTGAACCAGATTTACTGTACTTACGTAAGTTGTAGGAGTAACATCAGAAAATTAGTTGGGAAAAATTCTGATTTTTGGCCTATGTAAGGAGTTAAAGTTCATCTGTGTTTTTGTGATGACCCACTAGCTGTGTTTTAGTATGTTAGCATTGACTTGATCAAAGATCCTTTAAGCAGTTAAAAGGTTTAAAAGGTAAATTGCTCAACGAGTAATCAAATCCACCAAGAGCACCCTGGAGTAACTTTTAATTTACACATTAGCCTAACATTACATTTGACTTTTTTCTTTCAGCTACACTTATTTTTGTTCTGAGAAATGTTTTGACAAAAATCTCTCTCTGGTACTATTTTTTACATACTTGTTGCACTTGTTACACTCAGGCTTGTTTTAGGGAGACTAGAAGTGTGGCTTTTGAGGTTGTGATTCTTAAAGTTTTGTGCTCTTATTCTAGTCTGATAAGAAGCATGTGAACTGTTCTTTGTCTGCTTCTTCCTCTTCGTCAAGCCCCCTAGACTGGGGGGAGATAAAAGTAGTAGAGACTGAAGGGTGAGAAGCTTGAAGAAATGGAGCTTACAATTGTCTTTTGCCTAGAAACTGTGCTATCATTTAAACTTCATTGAATGTATTGTGCTGTGGATAGGGCTTTTGATTATTAAAATGCTGTATCATTAAAAAAAAAAATCGTGCCAGCTGCTCAGTATCCTGAGTGCACTTCTATACCATGTTGTAGTATAAAATCGACCTAATATTGAAATAAGAAAGGAGCATTTAATTGCAGGAGGAAACATTGGACAAAGGCCAACTGAAAAGGAGATGTTTGTTTTACCACTTTCTTTAATACTGGCAACTGATTTTTCTCCGAGTAATGTGGGATGAGTAAGAATACAAGTTTGTTCTTGAGTGATAATTGCTATTATGCTCACTGTTTGCAGATACCAAAGGCATGCACTAATAGCTTCCCAGCTTGCTACGTTGGTACACAGCCAGATTCTGTGTCTTTCCAGCTGAAGAAAAGATCAGTTAAAGGGTGATAAGAGACTGTCAGACTGAGTATTACTGTATTTTCCAGGGTGTCTCATTCAAAACAACTTTGTAATACTATATAGAGTATGTTCACTGGTATATCATTGTGGATATTGAGTCATAGATCACTTTTAACCTACAACATATTAGAGAAATCATTTGATGAAACACAGTCTTGATGGCTTTGTTCTTAACTCTAAAAAGAAAAAAAAGTAAGAATAATGATCATCACTGTATCTGTATCTGGAGTGACTACTGGAGTAGCCACTATTTGTTGTGAAGAAACTGTCCAATTCTTCCTTCTGTTCATTGGATGTCAGCCTCTAGAGAATGCTGCAAATACAGCCTGGGGCTTTTTAAATGTGAAAACTCTTGGTCATGATGAATTAGTGTAAAGTGAGCATCGTTACGTAAAAGACAAAGCTCATAAATGTAAGAAGTACAGTACCAGGTTCTACTTAGCTGTTAGGGTTGGAGAAAAGACAGGAAATGGCTGGTCTGAACAAGAGCTGAGACCTTTTGTGCAGGTTACCAGTGTTAAGGAGCAAACCCGCATTCTGAGATCAGTATTTACTTTTCTCAACTGATCTTGTTGTGTCTTGTAAGGACAGTATGTTTGACTTGTCATGTCAAGTAGCTGACTTCTACGTTGCTGAAACATCTAGCAGACTCTCAAATACCACTCAAATACACACTTCTTGTATGGGACAAGTGCAGGGAAGTATCTTTTACATGTAGCAAAACAGTCACAAGCAAAATGCAGAAAACCCTCTTCATATCTCTTCAGGAAAACTAAAATTCACTCACTTTCCTGCATAAGCTGTTACCATATGTAACATACGTGTTGGATTGGGTGGATAGTGGTTTCATTAGTGTGTATTTAAAAAGTATGATTTTACTAAAATATGGATAAAAAGAATATTGTTGATGTTTTTGTGGTGTTTATAGGTGTTGCTATCTGTCATTCAGAAACAATTTGCTGTTTTCTGTCAAAAATAGGAAATTCAGTCTTCAGAAGAACATGCTTTAATTAATCTACATGAATCAAATTTTAATTAGTCATCTACATTAATCTATGGCTGCTAATTTGAAGGAAGAAACGAAGATGGGGAAAATATGAGTATAGACTTAAAGTGTTTCTATTCCATGTATTAAGACAAATGCCAGCAACCTGTGGTTCTGTTCTTCATCAATATCTGATTTTTAAAATAGCTTTTAGAATATGGAACCATTACAGAGATTCCACAGTAAACACATGCGCCTTGGCCATGAGTTCAGTCACCTTCTCAAATACCAGCCTGTGCCTGTTCGTGCAAGTCTTCTTCAAACACACTCTTGGTTCCGGCTATTGCTCAAGACACCAAGAGGGAACCCTGTGAATATCCTGCTGCTCTGCAAAACTCCTTAAATTAATCCCTTGTTTGTTTCTTGGGACATTTTTTCCCCTTGTTAACTTTATTTGGATAATTTCTGTCACAAAATGGAAGAATTTGGGGGGAAGAGTTATCTAGAAAGGGAAGGCACTCTGTGCTAAATCCCATCATGGTGATGTTTAAACTGCGGATTTAGTGTAAACTGTACCCTTCATACATTGAATCTATGCCTTTAATTGGCAGATATGGCCGATCTTCCTCCGAGGAAGGCGTGCCCCAAGCAGCTACTTTGTAGGTTGGTTTGGGTGTTTTTGCCTTCTCAACCTGTGTCTTTCCCCCATCCACTAGCACCAAGACAAGCATGGATATGGTGATACTTTTATTCCTGTCTTCTAAGTATCATTCACTCCTCTGATAGTCGTCTCCTGATCTAGGAAGTGTCCTTCCTAGTAAGGAAGTAAGGCAACTGCATCTATTCTGTACTTTGTGCAACAAAACAGCAGTGGATGGTTCAGCTGACACCTAGTTGATGCCCTTAGTGCTGTCTTGGTGATACTTGCCTTTATTCTTTTACCCGTCCGAGAGTGGATTCCTGTTACACATCAAGGAAAAGCAGAAGATAACAATTGTCAGTGACTTCACTGACAACTTTCACTGTTGTGGTAAAAAAACCCACCAAAACCCAAACATCTTCAGCGAGGCCCAATTCAGAGAAATTCGAAGCCTCTTTCATGGTAATGCACTTCGTCATTTTTCCTAACAAGATTCTCATTTCAAACTCAACACCTGTGGTAGACTGTCTTAAAGCCTTCTTGAGAGTTGCTGAGAGAAGGAGCAGGTTTGGTATACCAAGGCAATAGAGAATGTACACGTTATCTGTGATTTTTTTTTTGAGAGCGTATGGGTGTCACTTTCATTACTTTATTAAATACATGCTTCTCAGTGAGGAGGATCATAGGTTATAGAACATTTAAACAGATTGGATGTGCCCATGCCTATTAGACCTGATGAGGTGTGTCCACAACTACCGACAATGTCACTACACTGCCACTTCATCTTTGAACAATCATAGTGATGGCTGAAGTTTCCTGAGGACTGGAGGAAAGCAAATGTCACTCCTGTTTTCATGAAGTACAAAAAGGAGGATCTGAGGAGGTTGTGGGCCTTGTGAAATCAACAGAGCTTAATCTCAATCCTTGTGAAGTTAACAGAGCAAATAATCCTGGAAACGATTACCAAACACACAGAGGACAAAGTGTGGCTGGGAGTAGGTAGGATGGATTTACGAAGGGCAAGCCATGCCTCGCTAACTCGATAGCCTTCTATGACAAAGTTACTACCTCGGTGGACAAGGGGAGAGCAGTTGATACTGTTTATCTGGACTTCAGCAAGGATTTTGACACTGTCTCCCATAACACAAACAAACTGTTAAAGTACAGCTTAGTAGACAGTAAGGTGGACTGAAAACTGACTGAACTGCCAGGCTCAGTGTTGTGATCAGCAGCATGAAGTGCAGCTAGTGTCCCCATGCAGTTAATACTGGGGCCAATAATATATAACATCTTCATTAGTGACTTGGTTGATGGGGCAGAGCGTACCCCTCAACAACCTTGCAGATGACACAAAACTGGGCTAGTTCTGGGTTCCCCTGTATGAGAGCTACATGGACGTATTGGAAAGAGTCTAGAGACAGTTGATGAAGGGACTGGAGTGTTTGGCACATGAGGAGAGGCTGAGAGCTAGAATTGGTTAGCCTGGAGAAGAGAAGGCTCAGCTGGAACTTTACATGTATAAATACCTGAAGGCAAGAGTGCAAAAAGACAGCTAGCTGCTTCTCAGTGGTGCCCAGTGAACAGACAAGATATTATGAGCACAATTTAAAATATAAGAGAATATTTGAGCAAAAGAAAAGACGCTTTTATCATGGGGGTTGTCAAACATGGGAGCAGGTTGCTCAGAGAGGTAGTAGAGTTGTCATCCTTGGAGGTAGTCAAAATGTGACTTGACGTGGCCAGCAGTAACCTGCTTCAGCTGACCCTGTTCTTTAAAGGGGGGGTTGGACTAGCCGGTCAGTAGAGGTCTCTTCCAACCTTGATCATTCTGTGATAGTATCTTCTTACTGGGTTTCACCTTCAAGTCTAGGACCAGCTTGTAGAGTTGACTTGCTAGCCAACAAGCTAGTCTACGACTGCTACTTCAGTATTGGGGCAAACGTGTTTTATGCAAGTCTGGCAACACTGAGATCCTATAGCAAGCCATGTGGAAAGGCACAATAAAGATGGACATGCCTCTATATATATGAGTGTCTATATACAGAAGCATTGAGATCCCTAATCTGGATACTGTGATTTGGAATCTTTGTGATTTTTATATCTGTTTGCCAGCATAGCCCTCCTAATCAGTTCCTAGAATTTCTTGCTTCTTCCTTCTCAGACCATTCATACAGGCAAAACCAGGCACTTGTTGCAGAATCTGCCTTTTAGAAATGGATTAACCTCACACAGAGGTGAATTACTGCAGACTTGCCTCAGTATTAGGTTAAATGTGAGTACATGCATGGTTCACCATGTGTCAAGTGAAGCATCTGTAATTGCTGCTTCAGGGTAGGGACTTTCCAAAAGAGCAGGTTGTTTATTCAAGAGTGAAGTGGGGTTAAGCTGAGGACGCTATCTATAGATATGAAGGGATCTAATCATTATTTCAGTGTAGTCCTCCATCCATCATTCTTGATTTTGAAGCTCTTTAAGTGGCACATATGGCATCCCTGTTTATTTCTGCGGTGTTCCACAGTGCAAATTCTAATAGACAATGTAATAATTTTGCATTTGGTGTTTTGTCACTGATCATCTGCTTGTAGTCTCACGTAAAGAGAAAGAGCTGTATAAAGAATACGTTGAACTTCCTAGAAATTAGCAGTCAGTTGGCCAAGCTGTTGATGTAGCTGTTCACTGAAGTTGAGTTTGCCCTTATCTAGTTGGTAAAGGAAAAGTGGAGATACTGATAAAATTCTAGGAAACTCATAGTTGTGTCCAGGTTATTTCTCAGGTCAGATAGCTCACGTTCAACTTGAGTAGTTGCCTGCTGATGGAAACAGTCTGGTCCAGCAAACCTGCTGATGTTTGTAATGTTATTGATGTGACAGCGGTGGGATCGCAGCATGCTGTGCTCTCACTTTCGACGCCCTGTGTTAATGCACAACTGTTGGGAGGTGCTCAGTGGAGCTGTTGTTTTTAATGCTTCACAAACGCCACATGCTAGGCTTTAAATGAGGTGCTGTATTTCGGAGATCAGTACTTCAATTTTTAACGACTATTATTTATACTCACTATCCCGAGTACCTGTTGCCGCCTTCTACTCTTCAGTGGCCTTTTACCCTAAAGTAGGCTGCTCTATGAGATGTGATAATGCAAGTCCCACGATCTGTCATCTTCATTTTGGAGTTCTGATTTATGTAAATTCTGCGCCAGAAAAGTTCATGGTCTTTGTATACTCTGTGTGTTGAAGGTGAGAATAATGGGCACAGAATCTGTACGACTCCAGCAGATGATGCTACTCAGGGAACTGATGCGTGAGCGTGCGTGTGTCATGCAATTCAGAATGGATTATCTAAAGGCCCTGACTCATGGACAGAGTGGTTCACGTTCCCAATTGTCCATTCCACCCTTGTCCTTCAGTTGCCACTTTTGCTGAAAGAACAGCGCAGGTGTTTGAGTACCAGTTTCTGAATCTATGCAGCTTTAAATTTGTACTCGTTTTGGGTTCCCTTAATACGTTGCGCTGTTTAGCTAAAAGCGCAGCTGCTCAACAAACCATTTCTGCAGTGGCAATCTCTAAAAGATGGCTGGATTGAACATATGAAAATTAAAAACACTAGCTGTCCTTCCCTGAAAAATCCACTGGCATAATTTAGAAAAAAAATCACATGCTACGAGAGAGGTGTTTGTGTGTAGTGGGGGCAATGTTGATAGTGTGTTTTGAAGAACTGCAGTTTTTTCTGGAAAAAAGTAGTTTCTTTTAAGAACGTTATTGAAAACATGTACTTCTCATACTGCTTTTGGAGATTTATCCACTTGATTTTCTTAATCTTGCCATAGAATACTAAGCTTCTGCATCATCAATTCATAAGCATACTGTGGAGGTAATTTGCATTTTAAAGTGCATTTGTCGTCTTTTCACTTTTAACCATGGACTAAGTAGTAAGAATTGTAGGTGACAGTTTAACTAAAATGAGTTAATTATAAGCAAGTGAGATACATGGGAGGATATCAGAGGAGGCTATAATAAAAAGGCAGCTTCACCCTACATAAGGAAACTTGTGAGTTTGTGTTTTGAGTTTTTTTCACTAACAAGATATCCTGCTTTCCTCTAGAACTTTGAAGTGTTATCTAAACAAGACGTGGCTTTAAAAAATGTGAATATAGTGGAATTTTTTTTACTTACGGTTGATACTTCTAAAATAGCATGAAAAGTTTCATTTTTTGTGATTTGTGGAGCCTTTTGGAATAACCACTTTACTGCTGTGTAAATGAAAGGTTTTGAAATGTGACTGAATATGTGTTTTATTTACATGCTAAGCCCCAGAGCATTTACAAGGAAAATGTCTCAACACAATACAGTATGTGTGTACATTAAATACTTTGGTATGGGTGTCTTAATCCTTTTCTTGGGTATAGGAGACTTACTATCTAGCCACTGGGCTTTTCTTCTTTTATGCTACAAGTGGTTTTACAGTTTTTATTCTTTGCTTAGTGCTTTAGTTTTGAAGTTTGTTATTATTAAAAAATGGGTATCAGCAAAGTAGCCATTCTCCTTGAGTTTTCTATAATGCTAAACCTTTAATTTAAAAAGCCTGCTATATAGCATGGAGGCTTATTAAATTTTTTTGTCAGGCTTCTTTTAATTTCTAAATAGCAAGTATACTTGGCTATTTGAACTACATTTATCATGTTGATATAATAATAAAATTCACACAGTTGACACAATACATATTCTGTTGGGAAAAAGCTGTAGTCTTTTTTGCATATTCAAGAAGCAAAGTCTTGTGTTTAGGAGTGCCACTGCATTATTATGAGTTGTTCATGCAAAGTTACTGTTCAGGGTGAATGTAGCTCTGGCTTTTGGTAGAATGTTTCTTCTGGAAGCTGATAACCTGAGGTATAAGCAATTGTATGGGATATAGTAATGTTCACATTCTGTAAGCTGCTGTCCAGATGTATTAGAAATAACTGTGAACAGCCTTATTTCTTATTGTTCCTCACAAGAGAAGGATCTTGAAATGCTACCCTCACCTATCCAAAAAAAGTTCTCTTTGTACTTGAGCAATATTCAGAAATACTCTTTCGTTCCCCATACCTGCTGGTCTCTGTGCCCATGAGATAAAAATCCAAAGAGTGAAGATCTTCAATTAGTCAACATCAAGGTTTGCGTCGATTGTGTTGCAGGTGCGTTGATTCCATTGAAGCTCGACATTAGTGCACATGTGCCCTTTTTCTGAGTAACTAAAAACATGGAGACTGTGAGGAAATACTGGATGAGAGAAAATGTCTGACTGGAAGAAACATCAGAAACAACAGTCTCAAAAAAAGGTGTAAGACTGTCTACACAGGAAGGTAGGCTGTCTCCAGTGAAGATCTTTCTTTAACCCTTTCAGGAAAGAAGGCATTTTCCCCTCCTTGATGTGTAAAGCTAAAGGAATTTAAAGCAAGTTGCAACTGTTTTCGTAGTTAGATGCCCTCTGTGAACTATTGGTGGCTTTCATAAGGAAGTAAAAAATATTAGTTCGGCTAGGAGTCATTTTAAGAAGAAATAATGCTGTAAGATCAACCAAGGACAGCCTTTTGTTCATTCAAATTTTAGAAAGTAGTGTCTTTGAGTTAAAATTCCAGGAGGGGAAATCTGGTAAGTGGACTTGCTCAGGATCTGGTTAACAACTGGTACATTCATAGCAAAAGATAGTATGTCTGCTATATAACTGTAGCTTGAGGAGGAGTAAGGAAATTACGTTAAAGTAAGTGGAGGAAGGAGAAGGATGAGAAACTTCATTGCGGGTACTGCCAGGGTAGGATGCTTCCACTCTGTAATAAGAATGGGTAGTGTAAAACATGATGGCTGAGAATTCGGGTCCCTGAGGTAACATGTAAACCAAGAGCCAACCAATGTAGCAGCTGACTTACAAACTACTTTATCAAGAGAACTTTTTTAGTCTTGAGTGGTCTATATTGGGAATAACTGCTCCAGTTACTCATCTGAAGACCCGCAAGAAATGCTTTCAGTAACTCTGCTGGTAGTTGCTCCTGTTGATGCTCTCCTCATATGAAACTATTTGTTTTCTTTTGTGCTGTCTTAGCGCGTTTGTTTGCTCTGAATTTGTATTATGAGTGTCTTAAAACTTTCAGTACAAACTTGTACTGCTGTTGCTAACTTACTCCATTGTGGCAACAGTTTTATGGCTTGATCGTTAGGAGTAATAGTAAGACTGGAAAGTCAAGTGCTCTAAAATGAAGAATACTATTTTTTTGAGTGTGTTTGCACACTGTGGTATAATACAAATCTTTTGTTTGTCAGTTTTCTCATATGCTGTGGTTTATGTCACATCTCGCAAGTTATTAGTCTTGACACAGTACAATAAAGAGGGGAAGTATTATCCATACATCACAGGCAGTAAGATGTCAAGGCCAAATTCTGCAGGCATTGAGCATATAGCTCAAGCGTTATGGTTTATGGGATGTTGGGATGTTCATCTTCAGAAGCATTCCCTGACCTCAGCTGATGCGGAATGCTCAGCATGTTAGAAAATCTGGTTCTGGATGTTTTAAGGCAATAGGAAAATGAAAGCAAAAAATCTGTTTTGTGGGTGTCACTGCTTTACTACGTTACCCTGTTTCTTTCCCATTTCATTCATACTCTGGTATATGTTAAATGAGGCAAACACTCTTCAGGAAAAAATAAGTAACAAAAAAACTTCATGTTGTGTTGTTTAGTATCTGTATTTCTGTCACTTTAGGGCAGCTCCTTGATTTGTACCTTACAACCTGACGTCTTTAGTGTAATTCAGGCATGTGACTGCTGTTGGAACAGTAAATCTGAGCTAGCCGGTCATTTCTGAATTTTAGTAGTGTTTTTCTTCTGTATTACAATGATATGAAGAAAATGTCAGGTTTTTTAACTTATCAGATATTTTCAGTTCACTATTAAGTGTAGATTAATTTGGGGTGAGGTCTCAGTCCTCCATATGAAGGGCTATCATAGCAGAACTTTCTGATTTATCACTATGTAACTTTAAGAGTCCGTTTCATAAGGCTCTGTCATGTCTGTGACGGTACGTCTGGGGAAAAATAATACCCCATTTATGGTCTGTTTATCCTTTTGGGCTAATTCCTAGATGAAAAATGTCTAATACATTTAAGCAATGTGCTTTTTCTAGAGATCTATCTTTGTAATCAGGAACAGCAGATAAATGAGTGGGCTTCTCTAAGTTACAGGCAGGCGTCAGTAGTAGGCTGGCATGTCAAATGTCTATAGTTTATTTTGAAAATGCAGTGAAAGATCAGTGTTTGGAAGCATAAAATCAGAAAAGAAACTTAATCAAGCCTTTATTAGCCTTTTGCGCAGTCCATAGGTTTTTATTTTAATTTTGTGTTGTACGTTTTACAGCTTCACTACTGTGGGAGAGTTTTCCTGGGACAGCCTGTTCTGTCTGTGATGATGTTGTCCTACTGAACACTGGGTTGCTGCACAAAAGTCTTCTAAATTGTGTAACTTCTCACTGGCAGTTTTGTAAATTGCTGATCTGAGGTAGCTTTCAGTTCCAAAAAAAGATATCCTATGTAGAAATCTGATATGAACATCATAGTAAAATCAGTTTATATTTTTGATACAGCTGAACACTAATGTTCGTACTTGTAAGTGTTCTGTAGCTTTACGATAGGCAGTGTATTTGCTGCACCTGTAGACAATATACATTTTCTTTGAGGTTTCCTTCAGTTTTTGAGGGAAGTTAAACTTTGTATTATATAGATAATGTAGCTAGATGTGTGGTTGAATTTGAAAAATTATTTAATTAATTGTACTTTTATCATTTTCTGAATGGAAAGATGCTACATTTTATGGAAAAGACTTGAGCAATTCTGACAGTTCCCAGCAATCTCAAAGTTAAGACCTCATTTCCAAGTCTGGATGAATCTTACATTTTTTTCCATCTCAAATAGATGCCTAACAGTTTGTTCGTAAAGATATTCAAGGATTATTGCTTTAAATTAACTTTTAAGGAGTTGTTTTAATATTCAACTCGTTACATTTGAAGAACTTAAAATTCACGGCTGTCTCTCGTATTTATTGTCATCTTACTTCACGTTCTTAACGTGAGGCTGATCTTGTATTTCTAATAATGGTTGCACAGTTCCAGAGGAGCTTGTGCAGTTGTGCTTTCAATGTGTAAACATACACATGCTAGATCTTTCCAAAGCAGCAGTAAATTCTTTAATGAAGAATGTTCTTGTTGTGACTTATTTGCCATTCTGCCGGGGTAGTCAGTTCTCCGCAAAGCTGGTGTACTGAGCAGCTTTCTCCTAGCTGAGAGTTCTGTCCTCTGAGAATAACTCAAAGTGCAAAACCTGTTATATATGGGACAAAATATGTTTCCAGTGCAGACGTTCAAGACAAAAACTGGTTAATGCAGTCACATATGACTAGAAATGTTGTGTGGTTCAGTCAAAATCACAAAACAATCGGTATGTTTATCAAATGCCACTTGTACTATAATCTTCCCAGTTCATTATGCTTGTACACAGCATGCCCTAAAAAAGAAAGCAAGCTGTTTCAACAGAGCAAATGTACAAAATACCATGTCACAAGTTACTTTTTGAATGACAAATAAAAACTAAACTCATTTAGATAAATGGAGGAAGTTTTTTCTTCTGGAGTTTAGTATTTCAAATAGCCTGTGTGTTCATTGGTGGTATTGACACTAGAAAAAAGTATCACCTGTTTTATTTCAGGAGTAGCTGTTATCAGTGCTAGCAGCAATAGACAGCAACAGTAATCTTCACTTACAGGCTAAGTTAGCTTTATCTTGAGATGCTAAATCAGAGTAGGATTTGATGGCGTATGTTGTCAGCACAGATTACTCACAAACTTACTGCAATGCAGCTGTACTGTTCAGGAAGACATGCAGTTTACTAGCAATGACGTGTATCATAAGGCACACCTCAAAACGTAAGCCAGGGCAAAAAGGAGCCCTAGTTATGCTTGCTTTTTAGCAAATTTTAAATTCTGAATGTATCTGCCACTGCAATGGATGTATTTCGCGTTTGAAAGTGATTACAAGTCATTAATGGAGGTGTTTAGTTGTAATGAACTAGTGTAAAGAAAAATCTAAAAGCTAATAAAGCTCATGTCTCATTTTTTCTATGAAAATATACAATAAACCAAAATGCGTGAACTTCCTCTGAGTGTAGACCACCTCTAAAGAAACATATCCAGTAGAAGGCTACTTTTTCTGCTGCTTACAAAGCATGTAACTGATTTCTTAGACGGTCAGGGATCAAAGAAATCTATAACTTTCCAAAGTTGTGGGGTGGGTTAGTTTTTTGCTTTTAATTCAGTTTTGTTTAAATACAGTACTGCAGAGTTAATGCTTTGTGGCTAGCCAGTCTCTTTGGTGAAATTGGTAGCTCTTTGGTGAAATTCCTGAGAATTATGTCTGCTTAGCCACTATGTGCTGAGAAATGCTGAAGTTGGTGACTAACGATGATACTATAGGATTAGCTTTATAGAAAAGTAAATAATAAAAAATTCCTACTAGCTGGGTCAAGATGGCCAGTTGCAAGCTGACTTGGAAAAAGGGGTTTTTACAGGTAGTTGAAGTTGACTGTAGAATACCTAGCTTCCCACTGAGAGGGACTGCAAGGTTCTGTGCAGCTGCTTAGCGAACTAGATCAAGGAACACGTCTGAATGAAAACCCACTGATTTTTATTTTATTTTGTTTGGCAGTTGACTCTCATTTAGGTCAATTTAAAAAGACTGTGGAACCTCCCTTATAGATGTGTGTTTTACTGCAAGTGACAGATTTTTGTCTTGCCGTGTGTATGCATGAGCATACACGTGCATTTAACAGTGCTTTTCTTAGGGAAGCAGGAGTGAGTATTGATGGCTCAGCTGAATAAATTTAAAAATAGATGCACCTATGTCTGAACTGCTGTTAGTTTCAAAGCAACACTTTCATTGTGTGTTATACAAAATAGTAAAGCTTCTTACAAAAACATACTTAGCATCTGTATGTGTCAAAGATACATAGGAAATTTAAGGAGACTTGTGTTAAGTAGAAGGCTGCTTGTCATGTTTTCCTGTTTATACTTGCATGGCATGAGGTGGTCAAATAATTTGTAATGGATTGTGATTTTTTTTTTTATTGCATTCAGATGTTAGCCACATAGTAAAATGTGCAATGGAATTCTCCGTATGAGGCTGAGTAACCTTTCACAATTGGAGTAATTTATTTGAATAGTCTCTGTGGGCTAGTTCCGTGGTTCATACCTCATTGGGTGGGGTAAATCTGTATGCGCTATACTACAAGTTGTCGAGCAGAAACTCTTCAAAGGAGACTAAGGAAGTTGTTGCAAGTAAGTGAGTGCATAGCTGCTTTGAGTAAAAATGGAAATATTCACTCATTTGCATACCCTACACCTTTTCTGTTTTACACTGATAAATCAGAGTGTCAATATCTTATGTTTAAAGTAGGGGACCTTTTTTAAATAGTGGAGGAACATTGCTTTAAAAAAAAAATCAAATCAGTGTGAGCCTTGCTGAAGAGGTGTTTTGGTTCTTCTGTGAACTGTGTCAGTTTATAAATGTTGTGATCTTAGATATTCTTTCAGTTAAATTTATAGTAAGTCATAGGAAATAGCACTTCTTTAGGTGGCTGCCCATATACACCTCCCTGTGTGGATACACTGTAAAAGTCTGAACTCAGACCTTTTGTGCTGTGCCAGTGTGCCAGCTGGCTCATGTGTTTGGCGTGCTCTGTTCTTTGCTGCCTTGATTAAAAAGCACATCTCGATTTATGCCAATCACCTCTTGGCTATAGATGAAGATGCTTCTTGTCTTCATTAGGCTGTAGTAAACCCCCCGCCCTTTTTTCCCTCAATGTAGTTAATTGAATTTATGAGCTTTTTTACTCCATTGTCAGCATCTTTATTTGAAACTTCCTTCCTTTTTTCAGTATTTCCATCCAGAAAGGTATGGTCAGAGTGTCCTGGATTGAAATACCGTTAATCATGTGGTGGGACTGTGCTAGATACGATAGGTGATCAGAAGTGTGCCTCTTTGACCACTTGTAATATTTTTCAGGCCTCAAAGTTCACATCTAAGTGTCTGCATTTGTAGAGATGGGGACTTCAGGCTGGCTTTGAACCCAGGATCCTCCTGTACAGCATCTCTAAGGGCGTAGAGAAGGGTGTACAGTTCCTTGCCAAGCTGTATGTCTGTCTCTTCCATCACAAGTAATAAAGTAGCCCTTTTCAGGGAGGCTGGGAAGGTGCCTCTGTGAGCAAAGGGAGTTTTGAAACAAAATTGTTCAAGAAATATTACTTCAGAAGATGTTCTTGTTTGTGCCGTCATTGTATTGGAGCTTTTTTTAGTGCTAAACTGTTTCTGAGGAAGGTTCTGTTCAGAATGGTGTGGAGAGCGTAGCATCAAAAGAAAAGCAAGGAACCAACTCTTTATGGTATTCCTATTTTGTGGGTTCAGCTCCCCAGCTTTCAGCTCTGTGTTGGCTGGTTTTGTGTGTGTGTGTGAATGATTACCACGGTCTCAGAAATGGACTGATAATGGAGGCAACTCAAGAAAGGTGTGGTTTAGTACTGGTATTGTGTGCCACAGACCAGCCGCTAGCACTGTTCAAAATGTTGCCATCAAAGGCTTTCTCCAGAACTCTGAGCCAGCAACTGCTTTCTTCTTTTTCCGCCTTAACTTATTCGGTACTAAATTCGTAAATATCTTTCAGAGTGGATTGATAGCGCTTCTGCACGTTGTAAGCACCTTCTTATGTCTCTATTAAATAACATCTCATTGTAGCAAAGACTTGAAGTATTGACAGCACTCTTACGGACTGGTTTTTATTGTTGCTTCTCTGTTTCCCATGAAGCATTTAGGGTATTGCCTCAGGGTATGTCCTGGATACTTCTTTCTGTCTTGTGAAAGATACTCTTAATAATTTGATCACAAGGGCTTTATCTGTTAACGTCAACATGATTTTCTTCTGCCCCAGGGAAAACAGTTTGCCAGGGCTGCTGTTGAAAAGGCTTAGTTTGTCATTCAGTCTTTAGGTATCCCATCTTTTCTGGATGATGAGGAGTTTTTTGAAGTTGCACAACAGCAATTTCCTTTAGGTACTCTGTAGCAAAAGAATTTGCAAATGTTTTCTAGGTATTTTGAAAAGTACAACTATCTTTCGATTTCTCACACAGACATAAGGATCCTTAGCAATTCCAGTGGATGTCTCTCATGCTGTGCTGGAAAAGCGGTGTCACAAAGTCAACTACATCCCACTTCCCTGAATAAAGAATACTTTTCTTACTCAAAGCTTTTACAATACTGGTGGTAGGAAATACAGTCAAAATTCAATTGTACTTTGTTTGTACTTGTACTCTTTGTTTTTTCCAGGCTAAGTACTCATTCTAGATGGCTTTTGAATATAGAATGATCCTTCTATGTCATCTTTCTCTTACAGTTTAATTCAAGAGCTTTCTGAAACAGATGAATCTGAGTAGGTGAGATTCTTGTGATAGTTCTATTATTTTTTTTTTTTATATACCTTTCTGCTGTAATTACTGAGAAGTAAATACCCGAGGTTTCATAAGAGAAGCCTCATTGGGTCACCTACTGTAAGCTGAAGAGCTGTTGTCTAATTTTTCTCCTGTAGCCCTTTGTGGATGGTTATGAAAGGAGTTAACCATAGTGTTCCCACATGGAAAACCCTCCAGCTCTGTCATGGGGGTCTCAAACTTGTAGGATCCATTGAATTCTATTTGAAGAACAATTTGAAAGCTTGTAGGTTTGACACTGAGGTGAGGTTGGACTATTTTCTGAGACAGCAGCATCCTCTTAAAGACACCAGTTTTGGAATGGGTTGCAGTGAACCGTGCAGCTATGTTTGAAGCAGGAGAAAAAATTGCTCTCATTAAAGTAACGGAATAATTAAAATTATTCTGGATGCAATACGAAACTGTGAATAGCTAGTCGTTATAATTTTCATTTCTCTTAAAAAAAAAACAAAACAAAAACAAAACCAAAAAAAACCCCAACAAAACAAACCAAACAAAAAACCCCAACAAAACCACTAACCACCACCACCCTACCCCCAAATGCAAAACAACAACATGCAAATATTTACCTTCTGGTATGTATGATTATTAGGCATTCCTAAGGAAACAGTCAAAGTGGTTTTCTAAAGTGTCAGTCTCCTACTGTGTGGTAATTCCCAGAAGTCATCCATTTGATGCATGATGGTGATGGGCTATTTCAGTGATTTTAATGTCACTCTGCACATATTTGTGCCAAGTTATGTGTGATTTGTTCTTGTCTACTGTCTTTTTACTCGTCTGCACTGTTTTGTATCCTTTTCATTGTTGATGGTGTTCAGGGCAAGATAATGTATCCGTTGCCTGTGTCTCAGTAATGTAAATGTGTATTAATTTTGTAATAGTTAAATCTTTTTATAAAACAACATACTAGAGCACATCTTTCTAAAGTATTTATGGGATTTGGTTGAAGATTCTTCCGCACGAATGTGTAACTAAACTTTCTTAACTTAAGATGACCATTGCATTTATATCTACAGGCCAGTAGCATATTTTCTTGTTTGGGCAGCCTTATAAATGCACCTTGAAACTTTATACCTCAGTAGCAGTATTCAAACCGTTCCTTTTGGTTGTTTGCCTTTGAGAACAGTGCAGATAATACTGAACATGTTCTCAGGAATTCAAAAGGCAGGGGCTGAAACCTGTGCCAAATGTTAAACCTATGGATTGCTTCTGAAACTGCCTACAGTAGCTTTTAATCGATTTGTGCACTGGAAGTGCTGGCACCTTCTTACTGATTTATACTGGCAGCAATTAAAAAAAAAACTTAAATTGTGACTGATAAATTAACAAGCTGAATTCTTGGGGAAAAAAAAAAGCTATTGGCACAGCTTAAGTTTGACCACTTTATAGTACATTACAGTATTTCTGTATGATTGGTATTGATAATTCAGTTCCTTTTCTTACAGTTGTTTCACTGAAGAAGGAAATGCAGTATTAGTGTTTTGAAGGTTGTCGTTGAAACAGAAGTCTATTACAAAATATTTTGCCCAGCTGCTGTAATAATAGGTTATACAATCAATGTAGTAATTTAACTTCCATAGTAATGAACCAGAGAGTTTTAGCCTTTTATTTGAAAAATTTGCATCCCTCCTTTGTGCTAGTGGGTGTTGATTTAATCTTTTATTGCATATTTCACCTCACCTTTGTTATATGTTTCTTAAAAACCTTTCTGTATTGCCTCTTTTATTCCTTTGTCATTCCGTTCAACTTACCTCCTACATGGAGTACATAAAAAAAAAAAAAAATCAAACTAGGATTTAGCCTACTGAAGTACGAACACCTCATTTTGGATCCCCATATTATTGTTCATATCTTCAACAATCCTCTTTTGCTATTTGTCTAAAGAAAAATTTATGTGGTAGTAGTCACCTGGTGTATGGCATAGCATGCAGCACAGATTGCCATTTAATGACTGGCCCGTAGGTGCCACCATAACAGCTACAAGGCATGACAAAAGAATTCTAGCCATCAGCCATTTACCTGGAAAGCAGTAACCTTCACTTAGGCTGTCCCATACAAAAGAGGAGACAAAATATTTCTCAGTATAATCAGATAAGTAAAAAACCCCTAAATCTCACAGGAAAAAGTAATTCAGAATTGGGGTTCAAGTAAATTGGGTTTCTGTTGCTTACAGTTTAAAAAGAAATTAAGATGTGTATGCATTATATTTATTTCAGTCTCAGTTTTGCTTTTTTTTTTTTTGGAAAAAACTTAATTTAAGACATTTACTTATGAAACCATAATTTCCAATTGAAACAAACTGCACAGAAATGGGAAAAAAAAAAAAAAGACCATTCTGGCCTTTGTGGAGTCTTTGTTTCAAGTAATATGGAGTGTGGAAGATTCTTTCTTAACTTTCAAGATTATTACACTTGACAAGAATCTGTACTGGTTTGTGAGCATGTGCAATTTTAACCTTGACATAAGGTACAGGAGGGAAAACAAGCACTTCACTTGTCTGTGCTAATGGGGAAGGCTAAAGCCCATTTCCCCCTTCTTGCATTCGTGCTCATTGTTCTTTTGTAATGAAATTAAAGTTGTAGGTTGTAGGTCGTTGACCTATGAAGAGGTTTGAATTTTGATTACTTAAGAGCCGTCTGAAACTGGTGACCCCAGTTCTGGAATTGGCTCTGTTCTTGTTGTAAAACCTGAGATTTGCTGATGACTTCAGTTATGCTTTTGTAATACCTTAAGCTTTTTCAGATGCATGGCAAGGGAGTAACTGAAACTTTTTTCCTCGAATAATACCGTTTTAAAGTAACTCATCGTCAGTATCATGATACTTCCAGGTACCTCGGCTTGATTTTTAGAAATTGTAACACATGATCTTTATGAAGAATGCTGCAGTGTTTAGAAATAGTCAAGTATTATTGTCTTAAAGATGACAGTGGTGACTCTAGAATACAAATAATAAATGGTAGTAAATCCAAGAGACACAGTTTACTACTAAACTTGCAGTTGATATGGACACAGAAATTAGGGTTCATATTTCCAGATCATTTATTCCCTGAAGCAGCACATGAACCTGAAATTATTTTCCTAAATGACTAGCAAGACACAGAAGCATAAGCATAAAAAGGGAGAAGGAAGATTCCGAGTAGGCATGAGAAACAATGATACTGTCACTTTCATCAAAAATGTCTGCAATAACCTACCTGCCTGGTTTGCATGACTTTTGTAGCTGTTGCTTTCACAGAATACTTTTTTTCTAGATGTATTGTTCAAAGTAGTTTTCAGAATGACAATTCCAGTGTAATTTCTTGGAATATAGAAGCCAAAACCACTGCAGAGTGAATTTGGAAAAACTCAGCATCTTTTAAAACACGATACAGCGTGGTGTTCTCCATCGCATCAGGATCAGAGGGTTTGAGCCAGCAGTGTGCCCAGGTGGCCGAGAAGGCCAACAGCATTCTGGCTTGTATCAGGAATGGTGTGGCCAGCAGGAGCAGGGAAGTGATGGTGCCTCTGTACTCGGCACTGGTGAGGCCTCACCTCGAGTGCTGTGTTCAGTTCTGGGCCCCTCTGTACAAGAGGGACATTGAAGTGCTGGAGCGTGTCCAGAGGAGAGCTACCAGGCTGGTGAGGGGTCTGGAGACCAGGTCATATGAGGAGAGGCTGAGGGAGCTGGGCATGTTTAGCTTGGAGAAGAGGAGGCTGAGGGGAGACCTCATTGCCCTCTACAGCTACCTGAAAGGAGGTTGGAGAGAGGTGGGTGTTGGCCTCTTCTCCCAGGTGAATAATGACAGGACCAGAGGAAATGGTCTGAAGT
The DNA here is from genome assembly GCF_963924245.1 of Chroicocephalus ridibundus. Lineage (NCBI taxonomy): Eukaryota > Metazoa > Chordata > Aves > Charadriiformes > Laridae > Chroicocephalus > Chroicocephalus ridibundus. Next base: position 36,913,583 of record NC_086284.1, on the reverse strand, counting down.
TGTGGCAGGGGAGGTTTAGATTAGATATTAGGAGGAATTACTTTACTGAAAGAGTGGTCAGGCACTGGAACAGCCTGCCCAGGGAGGTGGTTGAGTCACCATCCCTAGAGGTATTTAAGAAACATCTAGATGTGACACTTCAGGGCATGCTCTAGTGGCAGAGATTGTAGGTTGTTTGTTTGTGGTGGTTTGGGTTTTTGGGGGGGTTTGGGGGCTTTTTTGGGGTTTTTTTTTTGGTGTGTGTGTATGGTTGGACTCAGTGTTCTCAAAGGTCCTTTCCAACCATGAAGATTCTGTGATTTTATGATTTCACTGGTGCTGTAAGCTGATTGAAGACCCTCCAGCTAAGAAGAGCAGCTTTCTTACTGCCTCACTGCCAGCTCCCTCTGATGATGGAACTAGTAATTGGGCATCTGTACGCTGAGGGTGGAGCAGGGCGTAAATCACTTGTAACCCTGGCTACAGCCACTAGCACTCACCCAGAGCAGGGACCAGGCACATGTGGCTTGGAGGTGGTGGCACCATTCTTTTTGGTGGTAGCATGGTCTTTGTCCAGCTGTGAAGCCATTACTCCAAGTGTGCATTAGTGGGGAAAAAAAAAATACATGTAGAGTTTGGTAGTGGTGTTTGTTAAGGAAATGAAGGGCTCTTTCTCACTTTACACACAGTTCATTTGCAGTCTGGCTGCTCTCAAGGGAATTTGAGTTTACCAACAGCCAGATGAGAATAACTTTGGGAACACTTTGAAGTTCCAGTGAAAAGCAGCAAGGAAATAACACTTACTCTGTTGCACGTACACACTGCAAGCCTGCTACCTGAAGCAGGTGCTTACTTCTGCATTTAAACTCATTTTAGAGAAGAGAATCTTCAAAGATCTTCTGAGGTTGTTGAAGGTTTCTTTTAGTAAATAGCTGTCTGCAGTCAGAGAACAGCTTAATGCATTTATTTGCCTTTGACTTGTGACTTCTTCACGTTCTTTTATCACTCTGTAGTTATTTGAAGTCTAGTAACACTTTATTGTATTTGAGATTTTGCTACCAGAAACCATTCCTTAGGAGACTTGCCCAGAGCTTTCCAGAATGCGTGTGTGTTTATACGTTTTATTACACTTTTGAGACATTTACACTGGCTGTGTGTGACTTGGGTGTGTCACTTTCTCTGCTCTCTTTGAAACAAAATGTTTGACATTCCTTGCTTATTGTGTTGAATTAGGTTAAATAAAGTAGCATCCTTCAAATTGTATATTTTGATCTTCAAGAACAAGATTTATTCCCTTCCCCTCCTCTCACAAAGTGTATCTTGAAGTGGATGCATGCTTTTTTAAACTTTGATGTCTCTCCATGATATTTTTTATTTTACTCTTGCAGCCAGCTTTTTTTTTTAATGTAGGATTGTCTTACTTTCAACCATTAAAGTGTTAGGTTTTTACTGTCTATAGGTTTCACCTAATTGGTGAATGTAGCCATTATCCTACTATGCTTACAGTCAGATCTTAATTTTTAAATCCCTTCTGTGTTTTGGGTATATATACATAGATCCTATTTCTTTCTTTTTTTCTTTAGTAGTATTCTTGTTCCATAGGAGGCTGGTTTCTTGGTGGATACGGCAGGCACACTTGGAACGTAGCTACAAAACAGGTTGAGCCTTTCATAAATGCTTAGAAATACTACGTGGCACTTGTAAGCCACAGACCCGGTATTGGACTAGTTCATTGTTATGACATGCACAGATAATAACACTTGCATGTATTGTAAATGTCAGACTTGTGTAGTGTGAATTCAGAACTGTGTGGGTGACTTTTGAGTCTTCGCCCCTTGGAATGAACGACAATATTGTTGACAAGGTCTGATTTCAGAAAGTATTAGCCTTAAATTAATCAATATGTAGATTTTTTTATGCAAAAAGATGCAGTCCGTATTCTAGGCAGCAATACCTTTTTAACAAAAAAAAATATCTTTAATGGTACATATCAGCCTGCCAGGAAACCACAGAAGTCTCTTCTGTACCTTCATTGTTATGGGAGGTCCATGCAGGGTCTTTTCCAAAGCACCTTTCTTCAGTTGGCTTGGTTTGGAAACTTAAAAATTCCAAAATACAATTTAAAAAGGATACTGATCAAATGTACTTGACTACTTTCTGCCGTAAACTGCCAAAGATTACACCTGTTTCCCTGCCACATCACCAGTTAAAAACAGTGATCAAAGGTAGTTTGTGAAAGGTGAAGTAAACTATATGAGGATACATCCAGGTTTTTTTTCCAGATTAAGTTTTTATGGTTTAGTATACTATTTTTAATTTTGCCAAGTACTTTTTCTCAGTGTGTTAATTTATGTAAACATGATAGTAAAGCATAATTTAAGTTGACATCTCTTTATATGCAGGTTTCTACAATCCAAGAACTTGTTACTGGTTATGAAGCCTCATTGAAAACTTGTGACCTTTTTAGTACATGTGGTAAGTTTCTATTGTCTTATATTAATTACACTGTAATTACCAGTACTGTTTATGGCAGTTACCAAGAACTGTTGAAGTGATGATACTTTTAGCAAGAAAATAGTTGTAATACGTCCTAGCAAATGCACGCATTACAGCAAATATTTGCTGAATTTGCCAAGCTTTGTTTTCTGTGTGTGTTTTTTCAAATGCAGTCTTCACCCTTACTGGTTACTGTAATTTTTTCCATTTTGTTGCAGAAAACGGAGAGAAAGAGCCCCCAACAACACTGCTTTGGGTTCGATATTTCCTGGCACAGCACTTTGACAAACTTGGCCAGTGCTCTTTGGCCTTGGATTACATTAACGCGGCGATTGCTAGCACTCCAACATTAATAGAACTATTCTATTTAAAAGCAAAAATTTACAAGGTAAGAAATTAATTTGGACACATAGAGTATCTAGTTTATAAAAAACCAACCCATCTAATTGGTGTGAATGTGTGGATAGTATGGTTATGGGCATCAGTTTTCATGTGGGTTTCTTTTGGGGCACTGTTCTGTCAGTAAGAAAATGAAAACCCTTTTGTTTAGATTTTGCAAAGCAACTTACAGCGAATTGTCATTCTGAAAAAATCTGGGGGTGGGGGGAGCGAACAATAAATAATGCCTTTTGTTATTTCTGAGGGAGAAATACCAGTAACTGTAGATTTCAGGAGCTGGTCAATAGCAGGCTTATACTGAAAGCTAACTATTTAATTTCTCCCTAACAGCATGTAGGTAACCTCAAGGAAGCTGCCAAATGGATGGATGAAGCACAGTCTCTGGATACTGCAGACAGATTTATTAATTCTAAGTGTGCTAAATACATGCTGCGAGCAAATATGGTAAAGGACGCGGAGGAGATGTGCTCTAAATTCACGAGGGTAAGTATATGGCTTTAATGAAGAGAGGTTTTGTTTGCCTCTGGCAGTTTATTTTTCACTCGTGTAACTTTTGACCAAAATAAAAATATATATTTTATTAGTGTCCACTTTTAAGATAACGCTCTTACACTTAGTGGTAAATAAGTATGTAGAATCTTAGAATGGTTTGGGTTGGGAGGGACTCTTTAAGGATCATCCAGTCCAACCCCCCTGCCATGGGCAGGGACACTTCCCACTAGACCAGGCTGCTCAAAGCCCCGTCCAGCCTGGCCTTGAACACTTCCAGGGATGGGGCATCCACAACTTCTCTGGGCAACCTGTTCCAGTGTCTCACCACCCTCACAGTAAGTTATTTCTTCCTTACGTACAACCTGAATTTCCCCTCTTTCAGTTTAAAACTGTTAACCTCTTGTCCTGTCACTACAGGCCCTGGTGAAAAGGCTCTCTTTCTTACAAGCCCCCTTTATATATTGACAGGTCGCAGTAAGGTCTCACTGGAGCCTTCTCTTCTCCAGGCTGAACAGCCCCAACTCTCTCAGCCTGTCCTCATAGGAGAGGTGTTCCAAGCCTCTGATTTTTCGTGGCCCTCCTCTGGACTTGCTCTAGCAGACTCATGTCCCTCTTGTGCTGGGGGCCCCAGGGCTGGACGCAGTACTCCAGCTGTATAGATCCCGTAAATACTGGAAAAAATGGTCGTTCAAAGGTGGTTGTCCAGAAGTACTTTATATTGCCGTACTTCCAAGTACCTCTCTGAAAATGCATCTGATGGATACCTTGTTTGCCAAACCCGCTATTCCCCAGTAATACCATCTGAGTGAGTGCATGGGAATGTGCACTGTATTCATTATGATTTAGCATTAACATAAATTAATTTGGACTTGAACATTTCGTTCCTTTAAGCTAGTTCTAAAGACGAAAGTTTTGTTAAAGCAAATCCTGTCCTTAAAAGATGGGGTAAGCACTTGAAATTCTGTATTGTTTGACACTGAACAAAATTTAGATTCATAAAGACTGGATTTCCATATTATTTATGTAACTAAATATGAAGACAGCTACTTGTAGGGATTTTCTGGAGCAGATAAATGAGTCAGGCTCCTTAATCCTTCTTAATTTTAGGTGTGAAAACACTTGAAAATGAATCTGAACTTTGTGGATATTTCTAGGAACGACTAAAAATTTGATCACTAAAACTCATTGTGTATGCTTGTCAGAAGTGCTAGAGCAAGAAATACAGAACTCTAGCCATAGATATTGTGGTAAGATAGGATAAATCTGATCCTGAATAATTAAATGTTGTGAGTTGAAGTGGGTTTTCTTTTTAGTAAAAAGGCTGTTCTGAAAATTTGGTGGCTAACATTCGTGATACGTGGAATGTGCTTCCAGTTTGGTTTAGAGCATTGAAACTATAAAGAATAAATCCTAGGATTTTTTCTTGTAAAAGTATGAAGGATAAATCTAACTTCATTTATTTAGACTAACAAGTTCTAAGAAACTTATTATTCATACTACATGATAAAGCAGTAAATATATTAGTGAATTTTTAGACTAGTAGATGACACCTGACAAGGGGAAAAAACAACAAAAATTATGTACTGAACTTAAAGATTTTTTTAAAATAATGTTGTTTTCTGCCCCCAAATTGTAAAACTAAGACTGTGTATACAAGCATGAGTTAATCCTAAAAATCTGTTGAGACACTAATCTTGTTCAGGTAACTTTTTTTTAAACAATCATTTAATCTGTCCTTTTCTATCTTGGGAGCATAGGCTATCACCAGTGTTATTCTCGGTCATTGGGTGGTTGTATCTATTTTCTATTGTATTCCAAGTAGTTGAAGGATTGATTGTTTCCTACTAATGGCCTGAAACTAGCCATAGTTGAAAGAAGCCATTGATAGCAAAAAGTGATAATGACACTTGTTTCAGGAAGGAACTTCTGCTATGGAAAACCTAAATGAGATGCAGTGTATGTGGTTCCAGACTGAATGTGCCGCAGCTTATCAAAGGTTAGGAAAGTATGGTGATGCCTTGAAAAAATGCCACGAAGTAGAAAGGGTAAGTAGGTACAAACACCATCAGTTTCTTTCCCAATATTTCTCACGCACTAATGAAAATATTTGAGGTAATCAGCATGATTTTCTTTGCATATAAAGTTTCTAGTATAATGCCTTTTAAAAACAGGTTGATACTTGATGATTTATTGTAATAGATGTCACCCCTAGCTATTGTGTGAAAAACATTTGAAGTGAAAAGGATTCAATATAAAATACCATGTCTCCCAACTATACAACTATTTGTACATTAACTTTATGCTGTCTTTTGCCAGCTCTTTTTTTTTTTTTTAATCAGAACAACAACATTTCAGTTGGCTTCGAAAGGGTGCCTAAGTCTTTGAACAATCACATTATAGTTTTTGTTATGAAAGTGAGATTTTTCAGCGTGGGTTTTTTCCCCTGCTGAGAGGTTCCCTTGGACAGTCAGTATTATACGGATATTTCTATGCCTGTTAAATATTTTATGTAAATAATCAGTTGTAACTTTATTCACCTCCATCTAACTAAAAAAATAGATGAAGCAAGGGAAGCGCATAAGAGTTGTGTGTGTGTTCTTTTTTTTCTTGAAGCATTTTTTTGAGATAACGGATGATCAATTTGACTTCCACACATACTGTATGAGAAAGATGACTCTCCGTGCCTATGTAGACCTTTTGAGATTAGAAGATGTGCTCAGGAAACATGCCTTCTACTTCAAGGCTGCTCGGTCAGCAATTGAAATCTACCTGAAGCTCCATGATAATCCTCTTACCAATGAAAGCAAAGAACAAGAAGTGAATTCAGGTACCTAGACCATAATGGAGGCTCATATGTGTATGACGCATGTAAAAGCTTATTAAGCTAAGTAAGTTATGTGCTAATAGAACAAATATGAGTTGTAACATACACAAGTTTTTCCTCTTTTCTGTCACGATTTGATGACTGGTGAGATCACAGATAACATGCTACAGCTTTCTTCCTCTCTTTTCTCTCATCGTGTTGTAAAACTAGTACACGAATGAACCTAGCTGTAGTCGGAGTCAGTGGGGATGAGTGGCATTTCAGAACATTAAAAAGAAAAATCGAATTCAGTTCAGCCATTTATCCATTTAAACAAAAGATAAATGTCAGTAACAGACGAATTATGAAACACTGGATAGATTTTGTGGGAAAGCAGTCTGAATTGTAAGAATTTAGTTTTGATTTAGTGTATTTAATTTATTCCATAGTAATACTAGTTAATACTGTGTTACACTTCAGCCTTTTTTCACATGACTTCAGGACCAAAGAAAACATGCATAAGTGTATATTAGCAAGATCAATACATTTAGGAAACAATTTAAAACTAGCATTAAGTGAAAAGCAGGCTTTCTTAAGAAACCAATGGGGTGTGGTTTGGAAAAATGAGGATTCAATGACAAATGAGTTATGAGGTTTTTTCCTTTAAGATAAGTAGTCGCTTCTCCGTTTGTGGAACCGCAGCTACTGTCAACACTGCAGTGGCTGTTGACTAAAGGGGTGCAATTAATGTCTAGCTCTTTACAAAGGGAAAAATATTTGACATGGGTTAAAAAAAGTTAAACTGAACGAAAAATGCCACTTAATATTGCCAATACAATTTTACCTTTCATTCAGAAGTGAATAATAAGTTTTCTCCATATCTGCCTATGTATAATGAAGTACGTATAAAAAGAGACACATTTCACAGCACGGTTCGACTTGCATCTTTTTTTCTCTCCAATTTTAATTTGTTTCTGTATATAGTGGAAGATCAGTGTGTGACAGAGGATCTTGATGGCAATATGTCATAGAAACATAGAAATTCAGTAGGCTCATCCACAGGGGATGATAGCACTGCATGAACTGAGTTTAAAAGAACACTTGCTTCTCCTTCCTTCCCTGTTTCAGAGTGGTGGCTGGCCCCAGTAGAGAGGTCATGGTGCCATAGCCACAAAAAAAAAGTGTTAGTCCCTCAGTAGCGCATTCTTCTGTTCCTTGACACATTATTAGCACAGATTCTGTTCTCAGTGAAAAAACCACAGTAAGCAGACTGGAAACTACAATATTATTCAGGCTAAACTGGTCAGGTCAGTGGGATGGCAGGGAAGGAAAAAAAAGGGTGAATGGAAAGGCTGGAGGCTCCTCGCTTCTGTGTGAAATGTAGGAAACCCATGTTTTGTGTGTTCTGCTTTTCATGCAGCCGTTAAACTGTCTTGGTTTATGTAAATGCTTGTCCAATCTAAAAATCTGAACACAGCAACCAGACTGGAGGTACATACAATGGTCCTGCTAATACATACCAGAATATTTGACCTCTCCTCACCCTAAACAATATCAGTTTTTACTTGCATCCAATTAGCTATTCCGTGGTGTTTGCAGAAAATCAATGCAATTATCATGGCTGTATGTTGTTCAGACACTTTAATGAAAGATAGCAAGCTTGTTTTAAGATGGAGTGTAAATCCGTCTGGGTGTTTCTAGTTAGCATGGAAAGGAAACTGAGCTATGGTCAATATGGGAGCTTAGTATTACCCTTGAAAACCACTTCTGAGGCAAAACCTGCCATAGATACAATAATTTTATGTAGTTAACCTTTCAAACAGTTGAGGCTTCTATAACAAATACATGAGAGTGTTGTGTTATGCCGTAAATAGTAATCCAGTAGTAATGTTGGACTACATAGTGATGATAGTCTGGCAAGTGCTGATATTTCTGGAAATCACTGTAAAAGTATGCCGTTTTGAGATGGGGGAGGAGCTTAGTGGGATGTCTGAGTGTTTGAGAGAAACAAGATTTTTTAATTAAATACTCTGTGAATATAAGTTATCTGTTTGTTACTTTAATCTGTAGAAAATCTCTCAGCCAAAGAATTGAAGAAAATGCTTAGCAAGCAAAGAAGAGCACAGAAGAAAGCAAAACTTGAAGAGGAAAGAAAACATGCAGAAAGAGAGCGACAACAAAAGAATCAAAAGAAAAAGCGAGATGAAGAAGAGGAGGAAACTAGTGGACCCAGGGAAGAGCTAGTTCCTGAAAAACTGGAAAGGGTTAGCATGGTCTTTCATGTTAAATTCATGTGATTTTCATAAAAAGCCTATAATAAGCGATTACTGTCAGGTTCCACTGAAAGAATCCAGGTGTTTCTATAAAATTATTTTTCTATGCAAAGATACCTTTTTGTAGTCTGTTTACACTAAAAAAAGTCATTTTTTCCTCTAATAAGTCAAATATTATTAATAATATTGTTACTTTCTTTAAATTTGAGGTTTTTTTGAACAGTAGGCCATCCTTCATTAAAATAGATACTGAACAAGAAGATGGTTTTTGTCTGAAGAACTCTGGTTTTTGTACAGTGAATAGAGGAAAAACTAACAGAAATGTGATAGCAGTTCACAAAATTTGAAGACATGAGCCAGTATTGCTCTAAGTGCAAAGAACTGCCTCCTTTATCACAGTGACTTCAGAAGTTTAAGCTTGCTGTCTAAGGTGATTGTATTTAATTGTTTCCTAAATACTAAATTACAACGCTGAGTACGCTACATAGGCAGTGCCAGAGTTAGCCATGATGTCGTCTTTGTCAACATGAAATAATGAGCAAACACTTTTAATTCAGAAAGTTTGCTTTTGGCCTCTGATTATTTAAATGCACTGAATAATGGAAACTATCCTTGGTGGGTTTTATTTGACATTTATTTTAAGTTTTAAATTTCACTGTGTTTTCATTAAAACAGGTAGAAAATCCATTAGAAGAAGCCATTAAGTTCCTTATACCACTTAAGAATCTTATTGGAGATGACATAGAAACACATTTATTAGCATTTGAAATATACTTCAGAAAAGGTAAAGTACCGCATGATTTTATTTTGCTCTACAAAATTTTAAACCCTTCACTGCAACCTGTGTTATCTGAGTGTAGCCTAAAGTGCTCTGGAATAGATCTTTACTTGACTGAAGTTGAGGTTTGCATCGTATCCAGTAATAATAGGAAAAGTAGAGGAAAGAACAAAGTAAGTTGTAGTAGATACTGATAAATGCGGTAGAGAGAGATTTGCAGTGTGATCTTTAATTATCTAGGGGAAAACAAAGCCAAACAGTAACACCTATGCAGTGTTGCCAGAGTTTGAGCAGCAGACATTTCTGTTATTCAAGAATTAGGATGGGAAAAATTAAATCTTCTTTTTAATTCTGTGTGGGCATTGATGTTTCTAATATTTGTACTAGATTTACTAAAAGAAACAGTGAAACAGAGAAGAAGTTCTGTATTCTTAATCTTGGTATGTTTTTGTTTGTTTTTTTTCCTTCCCACAGGAAAGTTCCTGTTAATGTTACAGTCTGTCAAAAGAGCTTTTGCCATCAACAGTAATAACCCATGGCTACACGAGTGCTTGATTAAATTCTCTAAAGCTGGTATGTGTGTAGGAAGTACGCATGTATGTAAAAAGATACAGGAAGTTACGTTGTACAAAGGCGTAACTACATATTTTTGCAACGTATAAATACTCTTGAAACACAAACTGATATAAAATAAGAATAGAAATAGACAGCTTGTTTTCCGTGGTAATACCCAAGAAAACACAGGTTGTACTATGCAGGGTACTGTGCATGTATTAGATTATGCTCCTTCCTCCGTTAATCCACCAGGTGGACCCAATAACTCACTTTGGCTAGATTTCACAGAGAGTAGGTGTTCCAGAGATCCTTGAAATTCTTAAGTTTTAAGAAAAGTGGCAAATATGGGAGATTTTGACTTGAAGCAAAGCACACGTTCAGCAGGAAGTTTACATGACAGAGCATCCTTGATGACTGTTTCATCTATAAATGCATCAGTATAACTGCTTGTGATGTGTTTTGAATGGAAATTTGTGTTTTCTTTCTGTGCCCTAATTTTAAAAATGGGAATTTTAGCACTGATGTTTGTGGTTTCATACTGTTTTCTAGTTGTTTAAATGGCTCTTTTTGCTTCTCTCGCTCTTACCTTCCCCCTTCTAGTATCTGACCATAGTAACCTCCCGGAAATTGTGAGCAAGGTCCTAACTCAAGAAATGCAGAAAATCTTTGTTAATAAAAACTTGGAAAGTTTTAATGAAGAATTTCTCAAACACAACGCTACCTCCATTCAGCACCAACTGTCAGGTTTGTTTAGCTTTTTAATGCTCTTGAAAAGTAGATGATTTAAGTGATTTAAATCCAGAATCTTTATCTGCAATCTATAATTCGTACATAAATTCCAACGAGCTAGAAATTCACATGTTTACCTTGAGTTTTTGCTGCCTGCTTTTACCATGTTAAAAAAAAAACAAACACCCTCATTGACTTCTTTATTAGATGCATAAGGAATGTGCTTCTTACCTCCAAAAAGTGTGCAATAAAACCACTAGAGATATTCAAGTATGGAAGCACTGTCATCCCTGCTGTTGCAGGTTCTAATTTTGAAATGATTGGAAAATACAAACCAAAAAATCCTATATAATAGAAGCAGTGCTTTCCCCTGCTTTCTCATCAGCTGGAATGTCTCTCTTCCTACTCCTAGCTTTGTCATGTAGCAACAGCATCAATAAAAATATCATGACAAACTTGTTATGCTAGTTTTGCTTTTCTGCTTCATGGTCAACAATGAAAATGTTGAAATATGAGAGTCTTCCCCTATTTGTGTAGAAGAGGTGCAAGTAGCTGCTGGAGGTAAGTCAAAGGAAGGTGGAATTGAAATTTGTCATGTCTACTGAGTACAGAAAGGTTTGGAATAAAAATTGATGTCACCTGAGAAGCTAGCAGAGGAGAAAACAGAACACCTCTCCAGCAGTTAGGAAGAAAAAAAAATAAGTGTAGATTTATCAGGCATTTAAAGTACTTAGAACAGTACTAATCTCACCTAGTTTGTAAAAGTTACCCAGGGCCTGTCCAGAATCACTGGAGAAAGTTAGCCTCAGAGGATTGTTTATGTCTTAAAGGAAGGTTAGGTAACTTACCCCAAACTTACAGAGGCCACTAAAAGATCCCTGTTTCAGGGCAGCATCCTGAGAGGAATACTTGCACTTCTTTTCCTGTGAGCAGGCTCAAGATTTGGGAAGTCAATATAGATTTCTTGGCAGGCAATTGCTGCTCATTCTTACAGATGTGTCCTTCCACTCTTGTCATTGTTGGGCATCAACTGGATGTTTTCCGAGTTCTATTTTCTGGCCCTCCGTTGTTATGGAAAATAGTGTAGTCACTTTGTCATAGTAATTGTACAGGCGAAGACTGTCACAATTCCGAGTTTGGCTTCACACTGCCTACATCTTTATTGACTTTGAGAAGAAGCCAAGCTAGATCATGGACAGTGGTGGCACCCATGTTAAGAGAGATGTCAGGGAGCCCTTTGAAGAAAGTGAGTCTGTTCACATTCAGTGGAGATGAGGGACTTCAATGTGTAAAACCTCCGTAGGGTCAATCAATGAACCTTAGGGTCCATTGATGGCTGTGATCCAACAGTGTATCAATTTACAGGCAGTGGGAACAAATGTGGGATTAGGATTTTAAAGTGAAATGAGTGAACTAACTGTAGACATGCCCTTGGTAGCTCTGGGTCTTCACCTACGTGTCAGTCTTCTGTTTATGCTGAGGCAGATTTGAAGAGATTGACTTATCTACTGTACAGTAGATAACTACTTAAACTGTCACCTTTAATTCAAGTTTGAAAATGGAAAGGTCTGAAAGACCTAAACCTTTGTTGTCTGAGAGTACAAATGAGTGTTTTAGCTTAAAATGATTACTAGTAAAAAAATTATGAGCAGAATTTTAATCCCTTTGGGTTTCTGTACCATAACCTCCCTGTAAACAAATGTAACTAGGTTAAATTTCATAAGTTTTTTGACAATGATGAATCAAACCCAAATATATTCAGTCTGGCAATTTATTTTCTGAAACCTGGATATAATAAGCAGTAAGAATTAGGAAACTTTCTTTAATTAGGAAAAAAATTTTAATAATCTGGGAAATGAGTTGAGCAAGAAGAGATAATACACTCAGAATGTGGGGTTTTAATTATTTCAGTAAAGTGATTTCTTAAGTTTTTGTTCTTTGTAGTAGATTATGTAGTCAAGTGTGCCTGGACTTTGTGTTTGGGAAAAGGAAAGTGTATGAAACGTCTGCATGTTCATTAAGATGAGATTTTAAATCAAGGCAGTTACGATATGAGGAGCAACATAATATTTTGCTGAGATGCCCAGATGCATCTTAATAAACTGTTCGTGGTCCAAGAAGCTGGAGAGTGTCTTCTGGACTGTGTTCCATAATTTTTTCATAGCTCTATTCGCTTATCTCCAGTACTTTTCAAAAGAATTCAGAGTATCACTGAGAAAATATATTTTATTCACTTGTACATTTGGAGGACGGATTTCATTTAGCCTGCTGATTTGAAGGGCTTATTCACCAATATACTCTGTATGTGTGTTTCAGTAACGTGAGGCATTTCAGTTTTGCAGAAGCAGATCTCCTCCATTACTCAATCCTTACGCTTCTAATAAATTTCAAAATAGCTTAGAAAATAGAAAATTAGTTTCGTTAGTTTTAAGTTACAAATAAGAGAGGAAAATGTGGTTTATTAAAACTTGCAAGAAGTCTTAATTCACATTGATTTGCACGGTTTCGGATTCTGTGTGTCTGTACGTGCGGTATTGCATTTAGGAACACTGTTATCTAAATATTGTGTTGTTTCTTACGATAAGGTGCAAAGATGATGTATTTCCTGGACAAATCAAGACAAGAAAAAGCAATTGCTGTTGCTACTAGATTGGATAAAAACATGAGAGACAAAAACGTGAAGGTAAAAGATACAGTACCTCAAGCCAAAAAATGTGTGGGATCTTAAATAATTTACATTTAACTGCAGGGTAACGTACATGCTTCATGTACCATGATATATTAGTAGTATTTGAAAGGACAAGGTTTCAGTTTTTTTTCACCTAAGTAACTATAAGATATCTGAATGCCAACAGAGAACTTGCTGAGATTAATATTGTTTAACAGTACATCTTTTAGTAGAAAAGCAATTCTATAAATCACATTTATTAACTGTTACTTTTGTTTCTTTAGACGTTAACAAAGGTTTTTGAGGCGCTGCTTGATGGCAGTTTTGGAAGCTGCCACAGTCAATGCGAAGAATATCAAGCAGCATGTCATAAACTGTTTCCTTTTACGTCTGCCTTTATGCCTGCCACAAACGAGGACGATAGCAGCATTGCATCTGTGAATCATACAGCCATTAACCATGATTTGCTGTCTAATGAAATTTGAAGTCGTGTGCGCGAGCCCGGGTGTGCGTTATACCCAACATGCACACGCGTATACGAAACTCTGACTCTCATTACATGCTGGCTGGATACAGATCAGGGTTTACTTCTCCAGGTTGTATTTTAATATCTTTAACAGGTATAAAACAAAATATTTGGGTAGTTAAATGAAATGGAGTATGCTTTTAGTTATTATTTTTTTTCCTCCCAACAAAAACTGCCAATATTTATGTAAACATTATCCTTAATCAGCATTTTTCATGTTTATACTTGTACAGTTTTAAGTCTTCTAATAATCCATCAGCCCTCCCTCACAAAAATTATGGATGTTAAAGACTGCTTTCACATAAGTGTCGTTACATATGCAGATAAATGTGATCATATCTTGTTAATAAATTATCATTTGAGCATTATTAGCAGATTAAGACTGAGGTGCTGCTTGAACTGCCCTCTTTGTCTTTTACTGGTTTTTTTAGGTTTTTTTCTGGGTTTCTTTGGGTTTTACTGTTTGTTGGGGGTTTTTTTTGTTGTTTTTTTGTTTTTTGGTTTTTTGTTTTTTTTTTTAAATCTTTGGTCAGCTTGGTTTGTTTTGAAGCACAGTGACAATGAAAGCATCGGGGCTTTGCATGTTTTTGTCAGGTGTGTGTCTTACATGGAACCAGTGTTGATGGATACGAAGATTAGGTTTGTGTTAAAAAAAAAACTAAGGCTTTTTGAAAACTATTCTATCTACCTTGTGTTCCATAGCTATTGTTTCCTTAAGTTTATGGTCAGTTTAACATTTTTGAGTATCCTGAAGCAATTCCCTGTGAAAACATAATGAATTCGATACTGTTGTTTGTCTTTCGTTCCATCCTTCCCCTTTCCTCCTCTTCCTTCTGGTTTCTCCCCATCTGTTCCCCTATTGACACTTAAGTTGAAAAAGCTGCTCCAATTTTGGGCAAGTGTGTAAGGTACAGTAATGGGGGAATACAGTTATTCTCTACATCATTAAAAATTCACTGGTAGGTTTACTGTATTACCTCCATTAAAAGGCCTTAGTTGTCCACTTACGGCCAATACTCCAGTACTTCTCACGACTAAATACTATTGCTTTAGGTGCTACAAAGCACATGGTATGTGAGGAGTATGTTTTACATATAAAAACTACTTAAGGGAGCACAAAGAGGCTGACTACAAATCACAATGAACCTTTTTCTTACTTTATATTCTGGTGCACTAACTATTAAATATACAACACATCAAAACGGAAGTCTGAATCTAATATACCTATTTAAAGCATAGTATTGCCAGACAAAATGGCTACATATGACAGCTTTACATTCTATAAGAACTGCTATCAAAACATAACTATACTGTGGCTTGTACAGAAAATCTGTTTTCTGGAAACTGTAATGGAATCATTCGATCTCGGTTTGTTTTTATTTCACTGCAATGTAAATAATTTCAGTAATATTAACTAGCCCCTCAAAGGCAAATATAAGTTCATGAAGAGGGGATTTTATTAAGACAAATAAACTGTTCTAATTAAAATTCTCCTTTGTGTGTCATCTGTTTAGATTCAAAATTGTTGAATGGAAAACTCACTGTAAAATATTGCCAACATATGTTATGCTGTAATAAATTATTTTGTACACACTTGCCTTTGGTTTGGAATTTTTGCGTATTTATGGACATCAAACTTAGGTCCATCACATTTATTAGGTTTTTTTCCCACTCAGTTGCAACATTCACTGGTTTAACGGGAACTCTGTAAGTAGTTAAGAAAAAAAGCATAAAAATCACTATTTAGCACATTGAGACATGTATCTCTCTATATAGTAACACGCTGCCCTGAGAAATATGGCGAGATGTTTTTATCCTACATATTCACCGTGCCGCTTGCTGTGGAACAACTTGCTCGAAGATGTCTCAAGGAGGGAGAGGTGGTTGGTCATAATGGGATTGTTCTGGCTCAGCTGTACCCTAGAGGGATACTTCTCATCCTAGGGAATAAGCCTGTTCCAAAAGCCCAGGCCCTAATGGAAAATCCTGTACCTGATAGTCGTGTGGATCACAAAAGTTTAGTCCAGAATTAGCAATTACGGTGGAAAGGGCAGTTTCTCGCATCTCTTCAGCTCTAGCGTCTTCAGGCTTCCCAAATAATGAATCCCTTGGCTAGGAAGGGGTCAAGCTTTAAGTGTGTCACGAAAGATTGAAGCATAATGATGTTTCCGGATGTGAATGCACTTGCCACTTGCTGGTTCAACAGCATCATTGTATGTACTTTTGGCATTTGGTTTTTTGTGGCTGAAACCAGAGGTGTTCACGAGAAGTGGTCAGTTCACGGATTTTCCCAGTAGAGGGAAGCCTTGCATCCGGAATGCTTTCGTAGCCACGAAAGGCTGTGGTCGTGTTTGTTTTCTGGTTTCGTAGTAAGAGCGCAAGAAAACGCTGTCTTCTTTTTTTTTCTTCCAGGCGGTGCAGAGGGGTCATTGGTGCTTTGTATCTGCGTAAATGGCTGAACTAGACTCGTATTCACGTAACCCAGCACTCCTTGGCATTGACTTGGGGATCTGAAGTTGAGAGCGGAGTTGCTTGAGCTTATTTCATACCTGCTGAGAACAGAGACACCAGGAGAGGGTATCTGAGCCCACAGATGGTCAGAAGCACCTTTTGGGAGATCCCAAAATATGCAGAAAGCGTCGGTCAGGCTTCTGAAGAGAAGCTGTAGTCTTCCTCTACTGCCTGTAAGCTGAGGCAGAATGTATTGGCCTTGATGAGCCTTGGCTCCAGTTAATTTATCATGGACTAAATATGCTGTCTGTCCACCACTCAGACGTCGCTGCTTAAGCATATTTCAAGTCTAGACAAAGTATTTGAGAACGTGCTGTTGACGCTTAAGAGGAGCTTCACGTTTTGAGAGGTTCCTAGAGGTATTTTAGGTATGCAGTAAGGCGGGAGAAGGAAACACATGGTAGTTCCAGGACTGATTTCATAGGAGAAATGGTCAAACTTAAAGCAAACCAGGGAGGGAGGACCAGAGCAGGAGCTGTTTTCCTGTTCCCTGTGCAGAGTGCCTAGCACAGAGCAGTCCTAGTTCAAGACAAGGGTTTATACCACAAGTAATAAACTGTCATAAAAACGATCTATAAACGTAAGCAAACTATACCTGCTTGAGGCCTGGCTCTGTAAATATTAGTGCAAAAGATATCCAGGGATCCACAAAAGGTGTCAGGCGTAAAAGGAGTCTGTTAATTGTCACTGGGTATGTTTAACCAAATTTTAGCTAAGCCACACAGTGATTATATTTGAAATGAGCTCAGAGAGTACCTGAAGCTGAAGGAACTATTATTTCAATTAATAACGTTCCCTGCAGGTCTGACTGTCTTTCTAGGGAAATTCAAAGCAATGAACTGAAGCAGTTAGGTTTGCCATGGATAAATTTACTACTTTGGGATCCATAGGAGAGACCATGAGTTGTTTGCTCAGAGGCTGAGTGCTAATCCAGGTGGTGAGGACGTGCTCTGGTGGTTAGCTCGGGTGTTGCAGACCATCCAGACATGAACTAGTACAGAAATGTCAGCAGGTACTTTACTGTCATTGCACTGTTCGGGACTATGACACTCAGCTGTGGGGTTTGCCCTTGTGGCCAAGAAGGCCAATGGTCTCCTGGAGTGCATTAAAAAGAGCGTGGCCAGCAGGTCAAGGGAGGTCATCCTCCCCCTCTACTCTGCCCTGCTGAGGCCACATCTGGAGTACTGTGTCCAGCTCTGGGCCCCCCGGTTCAAGAAGGACAGGGAACTGCTGGAGAGAGTCCAGCGGAGGGCTACAAAGATGATCAAGGGACTGGAGCACCTCTCTTATGAGGAAAGGCTGAGAGACCTGGGTCTGTTCAGCCTGGAGAAGAGAAGACTGAGAGGGGACCTCATCAATGCTTATAAATATCTAAAGGGTGGGTATCAAGAGGATGGGGTCAGACTCTTTTCAGTGATGCCCAGCAATAGGACAAGGGGCAATGGGCACAAACTGGAACACGGGAAATTCCATCTCAACATGAGGAAAAACTTCTTGACTTTGAGGGTGGCAGAGCACTGGAACAGGCTGCCCAGAGAGGTGGTGGAGTCTCCGTCTCGAGACATTCAAAACCCGCCTGGATGCGTTCCTGTGCAACCTGCTCTAGGTGACCCTGCTCAGGCAGGGGGGCTGGACTAGATGATGCCCAAAAGCCGCTTCCAACCCCTACCATTCTATGATTTGTTTACACTGAAGTATCCGCCAGGTGCTTCTCCAGGACACAGAGACAACAAAAGCCAAACAAGCCTGTAGTGACATCAATAGGTGCAAATCTTCTCTTTAGAAGCCTAAAGCTTCCCTAGGGAATTTCTTTTTCAGTAAGCAGGGAATTCATCAAAAATCAAAAGGTTGGACAGCTCTGCTGCCAGGGAACCCCAATGTCCGGTTCAAAGCCATGGGCACCTCAGGATGCCAAATATCTAAAAATAGTTATTGCAATACGGAGATCTGCAAGACTGATATCCTTTTTGCTTCTGAGGTGCCACCTTGACTGTAACACGTTGTGCTGAAAGATGTAGATTCACAGGATTTCGTGAGCGCATCTGACAATTTGCTGCTAAAAACTTTCTGCCGTCTCCCTGCCGTACTTCTCCTCCAGCCTCTCTCCCTGCTTCAGGCTCTGGCACTTGCTGTTCGCTTCTGTGAGCGGATTCAAATGAACAGCTTAGCAGGAACCTCACCCAGCCAATGTCGGTTGGTTATCTCCCGATTATACATAGATAGACAGGGAAGAGACAGCAAAGTCTAATCAAATGTGAGTAGCAGTCAAATCAATATGAGGAGCAGCCCACACACAGCTGTATCAGGCTTTGAATATTTTGTTCATGGCCTTCCATTCACAGAAGGTACAAATTCCTCTCAATTACCTCCCAGAAGTAAGTTTTTCTGGAAGAAACTGTGCTCCTCCTGGGTTTGCTCAAACAGAGCCCTGGCTATGGCCGTGCATGGTTTCTCCTAGCGTGTTTCACGGACGATCTCACAATACCGGCCATCTCTAAGGAGCAGAAGCGGGCACTGGGGAAATGGCAGCAATAACTAATTGATCCAAATAAAGTTTCCTCGGTGTTTGGCTGTTTACTATTAGACAACCTCTCGTCAGCATTGCCTGTCATGGCAGAAGCCCGGGCCTTCCTGAGGAATGAGGACCACAGCGGCTGGTGGCCACACTGGCCTGACCTACCACGACAGAATTGGCTGCAGAGACCCCTTTTTTCTCCAGAAACATCAGCTATTGCTATCTCTGCAGGTCTTCTCTTTCCTTCTCTTGTCTCCTCCTACTTGATGAGGGCTTGTAAACTTGCTCTCCATGACAATTCATGTCTGTGTGGAGTGCTAAGCCCGGCACAACACCACCTAAGTGTTAAGTTGGTGTCTGCTCTTTGAGGTCTGCTTTAAGGAAGACTCGTAGCCCGAGTAATCCTGGATGCAATGGCTTTACACATACCTTTCTCAATGCCATGGCAGGATAAGAGGTAACGGGCACAAACTTGAACACAGGAAGTTCCACCTAAACATGAGGAGGAACTTCTTGACTTTGAGGGTGGCAGAGCACTGGCACAGGCTGCCCAGAGAGGTGGTGGAGTCTCCATCTCTGGAGACATTCAAAACCCGCCTGGACGTGTTCCTGTGCAACCTGCTGTAGGTGACCCTGCTCTGGCAGGGGGGTTGGACTAGCCGATCTCCAGAGGTCCCTTCCAACCCTATGATTTTATGATTCTGATTCTATGATAAACCTGGATGTGCAGAGCTGGGTTTTTGCAGTGGCAAAGCCTGTATTTTCCAGTGGTATTTTATGTCCGATGATTTTTTTTTTAAACTGCTGTCCTCTTGTGTAAATGCTCTGACTCCAGTTGTGTATGCAAGTCCTCTGCTGTAGAAATAAAACTGATAAATCAGTGCTGGGCAGTATGGAGTGGGCAATTCTGAAAGCCTGTTATTTATGACATAAAAGTTGGAAATAGAAAATGAGCATATGGAAGAAGTGGCTGCCGCAGATCCTCCCTCTGGCTGGGGGAATTAGAGTACGGTTTACTTAACTTTCATTTGTGAGGTGGACAGGATGCTGCTATGGCTTGTCACAAAAATTATTCGAGGCTGAGAAAAATGGAAAAAACCCAGGGCTTTTAATAATTATTCTTAAATAGAAATGCAGTTGTCTCAGTCAGAGGAAGGAGCTGGATGCGATACGCGGTCCCTGGCTGTAACACTGATTCTTTTCTTCCCATCTACACACCCCCCTGTGCCCTCCTAACACGAGAGGCTCCAATGGACCAAAGCACGGTTATTTCCCAACCGTAAATATGCAAATCCCCGTCCCTTAAAGGAGGGTGATTTACTGGCTAACCAAAGTGCGAGGATTACTGCTTTTGTTCCAGGTTTGTATGGTGACTGACTCAATGGCGTCCCGGTCCATGATTGGCACTACTGCAAGACAAAGAAATGAAGAGCTCCACTTCTGTTCTAACATATGCAACCACATGCCTTCGGCAAACAAGCCGCCTTGGCTTCTCCTTTGGCCTCCTACCACCTTAATGCCAACAGTGCACGGGAGGGAGAGTAAGACTTGATTTTTTTCAGCCTGCTTCGGTAGCTTGCTTCAGCAGGGTGGACAGGAACGACATCCTGCCCCACCCCACCATTCCTGACGTCCCCTATTCTTGTGGCTGTGCCGGTCTGAGTTACCTGGAGATTGGTGCAATACAAGAGAAAGATGCTTCTGGACATAGAAAAACCAAAGCATTGATTTAGTCCCACAAGGGGAAGTAATACAGACAAAATGGAAAGCCATGTACATTTTTAAAAAGAAAAAAAACCCAAAACAACACGCCACAAAACCCAGAGGATATTCAGCATTCCCAGAAAAATCTAATAAGGATTCTTCTTGGGCAAGGAATATTTCTCATTTTGGGGATGTGGTTAATATCTTTTTGGACAGGTATTTTGGCCACAAGTTTATTTTATTATCATTGTAATTATCAATTACTTCAATGTAGAGCATATATTTCTCGGCCGGAGTTAAGGCTCTGGAAAGACACAGTCCCCAAACAATGCTGGATGTGAATTACAAGATGACTGAGCCAAACAGGCTACGGGTACGTGGCTGAGTGAAATATCACAATAGAAACAGGACAAAATGCATAAATTTTAGTTGGAGCAAATAGCATTGATGTATAATACATCTGCCTGAAAATTTCACTGCCTTTTATTTTACTCATGGAGGAGATGAATTGGGAGAGATGTCTTATTATTTGAATTAAAAGCTTCCTTATATGTTTCATTTTGCATGACTTAAAATTTGTTTCCAATGTGGTTTGCGTGTCAGGTATTTTTCATGAAATGCAAGCCTTTCATGAAATTTAAGGCTCTCAAGCCTTAAATTCCCATTTGTTTCTTATATGTAATCATCCACTGTTGAGTCAGCATTCCTTCCTCTCTTGACAAAATTACCATTTTTCTGAAGTAGCACGGTATCCAGCCACCTCAACTCCTCAATTTCTCAACAATTCAGAGCAAAAGCAAGTGGAAAACAACAACTGTTTCTCATTTGCATTTGAAATGGTACAAGTTCCTTGATGGAGCGGTAGTCATGGAAGGGTTTGAAGCAAAACTGGCGGAAAAGTAGAGAATGCAGCTTCTGCAGTTCATGGTCCAGCACATGAACGTACACCAACCCTGCTATGGTGGCAGGAGCATCAGGTGGAGGTAGAAACGGTGGTTTGCCTTGAGCTAGAGCTCATGATCTAGTGACACGGAAAATACAGTTATCGTTACATTGCATTCATGCGTATGGGTTTTGTGCATTTTTTAAAGTTTCACATTACCCTATTAAACTGATGTTTACTGCTACTGGACTCTTTTAGATGACTTCTGCTGGGGGAGAACTTAATGGAAGAACAAACTCTTTCCTTACTCAGTCTTGTGCAGAGTCTGGTGTGCAATCTGCCGAGGCAGAGGATACGTGCACAGCCTTGTTTTCCTGAAAACAGAGTCAAAAGGAGGCAATTTCTTCACTTCCAGTTGCCACACAGCACTCCAGCCGCCAGGCTCTCTCCCCCTCCTGGCTTACTGCCATGGTCCCTTTGCTTACATTTCTCTTGCTGTCTTCTTGGCTCTTTGACCGCTTCTTTCCACTTGTTCGCTGGTTGATCCTTTGCACTACAGGGGAAAAAATACCATACGACATCCATCTCCTTGCATTAAGATCCAGAAACACTAGTGCGGCTTTCAAGCCGCGTTTTGGTTGGTTTCTCCTACACCTGAAACCATCTCGTTCTAGCAAAGGAGCTTCTTATATCTCTCCACTGCCACTATAGCATTATCTATGAGTATAAGAGGAGGATCACGAAGATTATGAAAGGTCTTGAGGGCAAGACCTATGAGGAGCAGCTGAGGTCATTTGCCTTGTTCAGCTTGGAGAAGAGAAGGCTGAGGGGGGCAGTGGAGGGAGAGATGTTGATCTCCTCTCTCTGGTGACCAGTGATAGGACAAGAGGGAATGGAATGAAGCTGCATCAGGGGAACTTCAGGTTGGACATTAAGAAAAGGTTCTTCACTGAGAGGGTGGTCGGTCACTGGAACAGGCTCCCCAGGTCATGGCGCCAAGCCTTCCAGAGTTCAAGGAGTCTTAGTCATAAGGTGTAGTGATGCGGTTTAGTTTTAGGTAGTCCTGTGAGGAGCAGGGAGTTTGAGTTGGCGATTCTTATGGGTGCCATCCAACTTGACATATTCTGTGATTCTGTGATCTTTTGCCTATATACTTTCTGGTCAGTGCACGCTCTGTGCAGTTGGATTTTGAGGATTTTCTGATGGACATGAACTTTTGCTGTGACTTTCAGTGAACTCCAGATTGAAGGTTCCCCAAAACCTAGCTGTAATGTATATTACAGCCCAGTGTCTCTCGTGTTTGGTTTTATAATGCACTCCTTTCAGTTTGCTCTGCTCCTAGCCATTCTGTTCTCAGGATATCGGCAATGTTTTGTAGTTGCAAAACAAACTTACGTATAATTGGAAAAACCTGGTGACCAATAAGGAAAGGAAGAAAAAGACTTGTCATGCAGCTTGATATTAGAAGTGTTTCTGCAAATATAACCAGGAATTAGATTGTCAGCAGTGTCTCTTTTGACCCAAACAGCTGAGATTTAGCTTGTTACACCAACATGAAGAAAAGGAGGTGGTCCTAGGTACCTCCAGCAGTTCTGTGCCAAGAATATGCAAGAGAGTACTTTCCTGAGTACAGAAGAACTAAACAAGCAAAGACCAACTCCATGTTTTCAGGTCCAAGCCTTTGGTTGGGACCTATATGTCTCCTGTAGAGTTGGAGTATGTTTGAGATGGTCTTGCCGTTAAGTTTCCTCTGAAAGTGAAGTCAGCTCCTGCACAGGAAAAATGCTTAGAAACTGAAACCACCAGAAGGCAGCTGGAGACAATAGCAGATCTGCATCAAAGTTACTATTGCCCCAAGTCAGATTGATAATATGAACATACCTTTCATTAAGTGACACTATTCCTTTAATCTTCTCTCAAAAAGGCACCAAACAGAATCTGATCGAGTTATTTTGAAACTTCCTTATCTCTCCTTTTTACTCACTGCCATCCCTCTCTTTACCTGAACTCCTCTCCCTTTCCCATGCAATGCCCAGCCAAAGTCCCTTGACCCAGAACTTTCAAATTCTTGAGTGGTTTTGCATATCTCTCTGCTGTGGACAGAAGCTCTCACTAAACCATCCCTTCCAGCAATGTCAATATAGGTTACAATTGCACCTATCAGTTTCAATGACTTTTAATCCAGCTGCAACAATAGTGATTACATTTAAACTGCCATAAACATGTTTCAGAGTAAATAACTTATTTAAATATATCCACTCAAAACTCCAAGACCTTCTGCCTCATGTTACTGAAAGACAGAGGAAGAGAAAACCGCACAGGCTACATTGTGTTCGCGTTTAGGGGGTTAATTTACAAGCAGAACATTTAGAAGTGTAACAGGGTTGAGAAAGTGAGTTTAGGTTTTCGCAGAATTCAGCAGGAAGACGTCTGCTTTGCTTGCAAGGCCACAGTCATGGGTGGCAGTGAGCTGGTCCACGAGTTTGCATCCACTGTGTGTCAATCAGAGTGAGAGAGAAAATCAAAAGGAGTTTGCGGTAAGTTCTGGTTCAGGCTTAAGGTCCACAGAAAAGGTTGGGAGAAGAGGAAGGAAAATCCTGTGAAAGATCTCTGGCAAAAAGTTTGGGGGTTTTTTTTGCAGTTTTTCAAGATGAATTATATTGCTGTGTGACACACACTCTTCCCGCTGCTGTCGTGGATTGAGCTACAGGTCACAGGCTTGTATTTAGCCCGACTGGCAGCAAATGCAGGTTGTTACGCCTCTGATGGTAGTTAGGTAGCCTATGTAAAATGCATGGCTCATCTCAGCGAAGTTTTAATTAGGCAGCTGTCCTCATTACAGAACAAGTTTAGCAATTCACTCACATAGGCAATTCCACTTGCAGCGCGAAGGATGAAATAGACTGGAGTGTTAACCACCGTCACACCCTTCAAAAGAGCATCCCGAGGGCAGGGTTGTGATGTGCTGAACAGGAGACAAGTTATACCCATGATGTTGGGTCTATTCCTGCTCTGTGGCTCAAGGAGTTGGGTTTCCCCGTGTGTCAGTCTGGCTGGCACCTGTGCTTTTTCATCCTCCGGCAGTTTTCATTTTTCTTCTCCACAGCTGTCTGAATGTTGGGTTCCCTTGCTTTCCATCAGCTAGAAGTTTGGCGATGATGGGCTTATATTTCTCATTCCCAGGTTTTAAATGAAGCATCTACTCTAGCCACTTGGTAGTTACTTCTGTAAAGAATTATTATTTTCACAGACTGAAAAATATTAGAAGACACCTGGAAATTGCATATTCAAAATTCCAGGCTGCTTCCACGGGCAGGGATCTATCACTCTAGCTTTTGTCTAGCACCAAAACCAGTGAGAAGACGGGATGAGATTTCACAAAACATCTGCTTTTAACTGTGGAAACATGGTGCTTACTCAACAGGATTGATATTTTGGGGTACTCTTGATCTTTGAAGTGGTGAAAAGAAATGATTGATTAGACCAGAAGTTTTCAGCCATTTCTGACTTGCAAATTCCCCCCTTCCGCAGCTCCGGTTTCTGCATATGTGCATATGGGGCTGCATATGTACTGTGAATTTTAACCTACTTCCAGTAAATTTGCCTTTCTTTTTTTTTCCTGTCTTAAGTGAATGTCTCAGAAGTTGTTCATGGATCTGTAGGCATCTCTGGGCCACAGTTTGAAAACTACTACGTTAGCCAACCTGCAGCAAATGCCTGTCTAAACCAGTCCTAGGATTCTCTTCGGCGTAGCAACACAAGGTTTTGTGTCCCCAATTACTCCGTGTTTCACTTAGAAAACTAGTACCTTGAGAGCCTTGCAACTTGGCTATATCAGACTACCTGTTTTAAAAGTCTTTCCCTGAAGCATATTTACAGGCAGGATTTGTTGGTTTAAATAGCTATGTGGCTTACAAGGTTGTGAGGTCAAAAACGCAGTAGGAAACCACTGTAAACACTGCATCACCAGCTGAGGAGGAACTGGAGACACTGTGTCGAATGGTCAAGAAGAAATTCACTTTAAATACAGCTTGGATGGCTGCCTAGAAGAAGGGAGGGACTCGGTAGCTGAGGTTTACATTACAAGTTGCGTTGGATGTTTCCACCGATAAACAAGCGCAGCCTGCCGCGTCAGTCTGCAGGGTTTGAGGGCACTGCGCTTAAAAGTCACCTCTTCGTTTTGCCGGATGTGGGCTGATCCTGTTGGCATCAATGGCAAAAACGCATCTAATTCAGTGGCAGCGTGTTGGGATCCTTTGAGAATATTTATGGAGACGCATGGCTACGTGGTCTATAACAAAGAACCGATAGGCATAAAAATCAATCTTTAATTCCCTCATGTATAAGATAATGGCTTATGCAGAAGATTAAAATTCACCAGCTGGATCTCAGCTGCATTCAGTGGAATCACAGGCTGCTTAGGAGAAAGACGGAGCTGCAGTAGAAAACATGAGTATTTACTGGAAGAAATGCTAAGAGGCTCATCTACGGAGCAGTAAACATGACCAAGGATTTTTAAGCCCGGGTTTTCTTAAGGAAAGGAGATTCCCAAACACATGGCTGTAAAGAAGGGAAGTTTATGGAATCATTTCTTCAGCATGCCTAGAAATTATTCTGAAAATGGTAAATTTGAGTGTATAATAATAATTTAAAGAGAATGCCAGGGATAAACTCTTGTATCCCTGCGGGGAAGCAGTTGTTCTCCTCCCCTATCCACGTTGCTCGCTCCTTTTACCGGCTCTGGAGCTCAGCTATCCGAGATGAGTCCGTTCAACTCAGTCCAACAGTAAACAACTCACTCTCTCGCAAGATTAGTTTTCTGCTGTTTTAATGTGTTGAATTGGATCAAGAGAAGACGAGACAAACTCACTACAACAGAGATGCAGAAGGTCTATGCCAGGAGTATGAGAAGGAAGAAGTAGGACAGGTCATTCCCTGTTTTGTGGCCCCTGAACAATTCAAGCCTTATCGTACAGCTTCCTGTGCTACATGTCTGCGCTTCGTGACGATGTGACGCTGTCCCAGACAGCTGTGAGACTGCTTGACCATCTTCAGAAGACATAATAGGGAGGGCACAGGAGGACTGTTAGCCTTTGGTTATTTTGCCTGTCTTCCTCACAAAACAGATAGGCTCAAGCCTGGTCTAAACCACCATTTGCCTCCACGCCATGTCTTGCTATACCAACAAGCGTGAGACTAAACAACCAGTGCTTGATGGGCATGTGTGTGGACAGTAAGGCTGATCATATGTGTAGGTGCTTGGGCAAAAGAGAGTTGATGTCAGCTGCGGGGCCAGGTCCTTGCCTTTTTGGGCGGGGAGTCACGTACTCGACGGTTCTCCTTTCTGCTCGGTATCTATTGTCGTTCATCCTGCTCGTGCTCTTGACGTCATGCCCTCGTTATCTTCTGGTTCCCTACGTTTTAACCTCGCTTTCCGCCTATGTCACTACTGTCTTCAAAAAGGATTGTTTGTAGCCACTTTTATTAGCAGAAAGAAAAACAGAGGAAGACCACAAGAAAGGAGGAAACCGCAGAATAAATAACGACTGAACTTCACCATGAAAACTTCTTTTGATCCACTGTAAAAATAAATAAATGCCTCCATATCAGCTGGTAAGGAGAGGTGAACAAATCTGTCAGATACAGATGGTTTATTGTCTAGAATATTGTTTTTCTTATTTTATATCTTGCAAGAGCAATGACAACATGTCTGAAAACATCGAGAAGTTTCGGAGAGATGTTTTTCTTCCCTCTCCCTGTCCTCGGCTCTTCTATTTTAATTCTAGATAGTCTCATCAACACACAAACATAATCATAGCTCCTGACGCATATGCACGGAATAGCACCTGATGTCTGTTTTCAGTATTACTGGCCGTAACTAAATGCGACAGAGCCTTCCCCGGTGGGTATTTAACAGAACTGGTATTTTGCTGCTCAGGCAGCTTTTATTTAAAATGAGCGAGAGGCAGCGCAAGAGCAATATTCGGTAGCAATGGCACATATAAACATCAGGTTAACCTGACTTCAGGACAAGTGCTAATATCTTTCTCCCAAGCATAAGGAAAGCTCTCCACTGGAGAATGCTCTGGCTGGTGCAGCTGGGGCCATGGCTCTGTGTCCCTGCACAGCCCCACGTGTCACCCCTGACACCTGCTCCTCTTCTCAGGTCACCCTCTGTAACAAACCACCCCAGCTGGCTCCGTGGCTGTGTTTGCAGCAGCTGAGCCATAACCACAGACAGATGCCAGCACAAGGCAGGGTGGGGGGCAGGCAGCCATGGCGATGGGGAAGGGGCTCCCAGCGGTGTCCGAAGTGGCACTGCTGCCACATGTGAAGCTACAGGCTCACTGCAAGGGTAAACCAAGCTACACAAGGCAGGCTGCTGCCTCTCCATCCTGCTCTGTGCCCACAGCAGGCAGCAGCCACGGGGCTGGGTAAGAACCATCTAGTCATGAGTTTTTCACAGAATCACAGAATGGTAGGGGTTGGAAGGGACCTCTGGAGATCATCTAGTCCAACCCCCCTGCCAGAGCAGGGTCACCCAGAGCAGGTTGCACAGGAGCACATCCAGGCGGGGTTTGAATATCTCCAGAGAAGGAGACTCCACAAAGTAAAGTTTTTCCTCATGTTGAGGTGGAACTTCCTGTGTTCCAGTTTGTGCCCATTGCCCCTTGTCCTATTGCTGGGCATCACTGAAAAGAGTCTGACCCCATCCTCTTGATACCCACCCTTTAGATATTTATAAGCATTGATGAGGTCCCCTCTCAGTCTTCTCTTCTCCAGGCTGAACAGACCCAGGTCTCTCAGCCTTTCCTCAAAAGAGAGGTGCTCCAGTCCCTTGATCATCTTTGTAGCCCTCCGCTGGACTCTCTCCAGCAGTTCCCTGTCCTTCTTGAACCGGGGGGCCCAGAGCTGGACACAGCACTCCAGATGTGGCCTCAGCAGGGCAGAGTAGAGGGGGAGGATGACCTCCCTTGACCTGCTGGCCACGCTCTTTTTAATGCCCCCCAGGAGACCACAAAGGCACATTGCTGCCTCATGGACAAGTGGTTGTCCACCAGGACTCCCAGGTCTCTCTCTGCAGAGCTGCTCTCCAGCAGGTCAGCCCCTAACCTGTACCAGGGCATGGGGTTATTCCTCCCCAGGTGCAGGACCTTACACTTGCCCTTGTAGTTTTGTGAGATTCCCTCCTCGCAGTGGGCTCTGATGCTCGTTGTACCCTCCACCACCACAAAGCAGTGCAGACACCCCCTCCTGAACCACAAACAGCAAACTGAAATCAGCCAGAAGGTGGGATGGGAGGACGAGGGGCGACAATTCCCACCTGTGGTAGCGGGGAGCTGTTCACAGAATCACAGAATGGTAGGGTCGGAAGGGACCTCTGGAGATCATCCAGTCCACCCCCCCTGCCAGAGCAGGGTTACCTAGAGCAGGTTGCACAGGAACGCGTCCAGGCGGGGTTTGAATGTCTCCAGAGACAGAGACTCCACCACCTCTCTGGGCAGCCTGTGCCAGTGCTCTGCCACCCTCAAAGTCAAGAAGTTCCTTCTCATGTTTAGGTGGAACTTCCTATGCTTACGTTTGTGCCCGTTACCTCTTGTCCTTTTGCCGGGCTCCACTGAAAAGAGCCTGTCCCCATCCTCCTGACACCCACCCTTTAAGTATTTATAAGCGTTGATAAGATCCCCCCTCAGTCATCTTTTTTTCCAGACTGAAGAGACTCAAATCCCTCAGCCTTTCTTCATAAGAGAGGTGTTCCAGCCCCCTAATCATCTTTGTAGCCCTTTGCCGTACCCTTTCCGGCAGTTCCCTCTCCTTCTTGAACCGGGGAGCCCAGAACTGGAGTGTTCAAGGGACTCATGTTGGTCTGCAAACCCCAGCCTCCGGCCGAACATCCCTGCCGGCTCGCAGGCCGTGGGGCTTCCCCCCCGGCCCGGCCCGGCGCACCTGCACCGCCCGCCGGCCCCCCTGGGCGGGCCGGGCCGGGCCGGGCCGTGGTGCCACCTCCTCCTCCCGCCCCCTCCGCCTCAGCCCCCAGCCCGGGCGGGGTATAAGAGGCGGCGGCGGCGGGGCCGGGCCGCCCATGTTGGCGGCAAGAGGCTGGGGCGGCAGCGGTGGTGGGGCACCCCCGCCCGCCGCCATGAAGTCGCCTCAGGCCCAGCGGCCGGCGGGTCAAGGTGGGAGCGGGTGAGGGGGGGGGCGCGGCGGGACCCTTTCCCCTTCCCTCCGCCGGGGTGTGGGTGTGGGCTCGGGATGCTGGGGGAGGGGGCTGCGGCGGGTGTCCCCTCACAGCGCGGGGGGTCCGGAGGGCGGGCAGCGCCCGGCGGGCCCCTCACACTGCGGCCGGCAGGGCTGGGGGAGGACGGCGGCGGGGGCCTGGCGGAGGCGCTGGGGGAGTTCGACGCGGTGCTGGCGGAGTTCTCCTGCCCCGCCGGCCGGCGCCGCTTCCACTACGGCGAGCACCTGGAGCGCATGAAGCGGAGGAGCAGCGCCAGCGTCAGCGACGGCAGCGGCCTCAGCGACTCGGAGAGTGAGTGTCCGTCCATCGGTCCGTCCGGCCGTGCCCGTCTCTGGGGCGGGAGTGGGGTGGGTGGGTGAGGGAGGCTCAAAAGCGGGTGTTAAACCAGCCTGTCCCCCTCCTGCCTGAGAGAGGCAGGCACCCTGTGCGAGGAACCCGTGTTAAAAATAATAATAAATAAATCGCGTTTTATTTGCTTTTTTGGGGGTTGGAAGCGGGACGGATGCGGAGTCTGGCCCCGCTGGGTTTGAACAGCGGGGGAGGGGGGGAAGAAGCCGCAGCAAGGTGGGCTCCTGGGCAGACCAGGCTGAAAAACTGGCCCTAGGTAAAGGTCAGGGCTTCCGCCAGGCTGCTGGAACACCCAGGCATCCCGGTGTTTTAAAAAAATTAAATAATAATAATAAAAAAAATCTCTGGATTTAACGGGGTCCATCCGTTTTATCTCAGTAGCTGAGGGATCAGTTTAGAGACAGTGAACTGAAGTTGTGCTTTCCAGAAGAGGCTGAAACTCACCCAGGCTTCTGGTTTAGTGTTATCACTGTTTTGGAGGTGATAATTTTAAGCTAACTTGTACTGGAGTGTACTAGACGGATAGGAACAGTGCATGCAGAAACTAGTACAAGAAGGGTGGGAAGCCGATACCGACTCATGACCCGCTTTGAGCAAGAAAACATAGAATTGGAACTAAGGTTTTTCTAGTTATCTTGGAAAAAAAGTTTTACCCCTCTTACTTTTTTTTTTTTTGCCAGTCAGGGAGAGAAAACATCTTTTCTCTTCCAGACAGTGAGGTTGGAAACTGCTGTTCTCCTCGGGAGCAGTAGACCCAAGGGCTGCTTTGTCAGAAGTAAGTTCTGCTAAAAACAAACAAGCTATACCTATTTTTTTTTTAGATCCTAAACTGTACAGGAGGTTTTAAGATGCTTATCTGCTTTTCAGTTACTTAAAGTTGCTCCTTTTATTTCTGTTGTGCATTTTCGTAAGTTCAGCAACTTACCATGCAGTTCTGTTGATTTAGCACTAAAACATTAATATAATCTTCCTAGTGCTTAAGCTGTGAGAGCATAGCTTCTCCGTATTATCGGAGCCCTTTATTCCATCATCATGGGCAGGATTAATTTCATTTCATTGACAGGTAACGTTTTAACTGCCCTGAACTTGGATACCTTTCCATGTAGTGCTTTTGAGTTTGATTTTTTTTTCCTGAAGTCAGTGGAGGTATGTGGATCCAGATGCTGCTATGCTGTTTCGTAATGTAGCGCGTGAACCACTCCTTGCAAGTATCTCTTTCCCTCCGAGGGAAGTTTAGAAATGCACACCCAATTTAGGCTGGACACCAGCCTTTTGGATGGCAGAGGGTGCATAAGGTGAGGTCTGCCTTTACTGCATCAGACTAATGAACTATGTGAGCCGTGTTGTAAATCCAAGTCTATTATTAACTGCAGCAATACAGCCCTAGTGTTGCTCTTTCTTGTGCAGTCTTCAGTGTTGTAATATATTAACCTCTCATATACTTTTACCACACATGAGACACTTAGAAAATCTTCATTCCATCAGTTTATCTAGTGAAATAATTTATTGTTGAGAAAGCAAGAAAAAAGCCAAAACAGTATCAAGAACGTTGTCTTCTTGCATGGATAAAGACATCTGTAGTTGCTTAGTATATCTGCTGTGGTTCAGAAAACTTAAATCCTGAACAGAGCTTAAAATAGCTAGCTTGTTTAGGATGGACAGGAAGGGCGTTTTGAGCCAGATGGTGTTCTCTGACAGGGCAGGAGGCCTGGTGAGAAACAACGTGCTCATGCAAATTGGCAGACAAGATCTTCAGGAAGATCTGGGAAATAAAAGTCGGTGTCAGAAATCTGCACTGATTTAGGCTGAAGGCGTTAACAGGATAGCAGGATAGACAGGGTTTGATGGTTCTGTAAAAGTCCTTAAGGATCTTGTAAGAGGAACTTGTCAAGCTCCCAAATCCTGTCCTGTGCTGGGGTTCTTCCCTTGGTGGTGCATCATGTGAAAAGTGACTCTGGAAAAATCAGAAGTCACCAATTTCTGGAAACTGGCATATACTGGATCAGGAGGTGCACTAAGAGTGCTCTGTTGGCGTCCAACAGTGTCAAGCATATGAGGATATGTCTAAGGGAAGGGAAACGGAAAGTTAGCTGGCTCTCCTCATTTCTCAGAACAGGCCCAGTAAAACTCTTATTCCTAAAGGCGTCCTTCGGCGTGGACAACTTCTTATTTTGAAGTTATAGTAGGATTGGAGAGGAGTTGCAGATTTATAAAGAACTCCTTTTATAAAACAGGCTCCAGTGTCTGATGTAATACAGCTACACTCCCAACATCTATTTTAAGAACAGAATACTTACCCAGGCTCTTTTTGTTCAAACTCAGTCTTTTCTTCCCCCTAGGTTCACGTTCCCTTTGGTCTCTATCATTTAGTGCAGATGTAGTGCTGAATTCATGACCTCGCTTTTCCCATGGTAGTGCTTAGGCTAAACATTGCTGCAGGATGAAGGACAAACTGGGCTGAAAGAGCAAGTTCTGACAGCAGGAATCTGTAGCAACCCAACAGAAATTCCAACAATATTATATCTGCAGATAGTTTGAATGATCCTCTTGTTCCTGAAGACTCTTTACGTCTTTGCAAAATCTTGTTATCCAGAGCCAAGACTATTTGAAGTACACTTTGTCATGTATGTACAAAACAGTTCACACTATTATATTTTATCTCTTCTTGTTTGTTGGTTAATCTAAGCGTCCTAACTCATGTGATGTGGCTGAAGGTTAGGCGTAGGTGTCTTTTGGCCACTCCTGCAGTGATGTCTTTTGATTCTAGACTGTAAGGGGGAGGTAACATTTTAAACCATTGCAACTGTTTGTTTCGGGGCCCCTGAATCAGTCTTAAATTCAACTTTACGGGAAGCCGGTGACCTGTGTCAAGTGGTCATACTCAAACAGTACTGTTTTGTAGTATGGTAAGGAAAGACTTGCCTTTCCTGGGACTTCTGCCATGAGGATGAGCCCATTTAATTTAACAGAAGTATTTACAGATTTTTATTGATACACTTAATCCTGGAAATATTGCTTTTAACCCAAAAATCCCCTCTTGAGGGACCTAGCTCCAAAAGTACTACCTGAAATTCTTATATTACATATTTCAGGCTTGTAAGAAAAAAAAAAATAAGAATTTGAAGACATTACTGTGGAAAATGGGCATTATAGTACTTGGCTCTCCCACAACTTGTCCTGTTATTTGACTAAATGATCTTTGGACAAGGCCTGTCTTGGCTGTGGTTAGGCATTGTACCTAACACAATGGACTCTAGACCTTACAGTAATAGAAAGGCTCGCATGTGCAGATGTTTGTGATGATCTTAGTTCTTGGCCCACAAGTATTACATTAACCACAACAGCTGACTAGGTCAGCGCTGGAAATCATGATGCAACTGCTGACTTACTCCAGCAGGCATTCTTGAGTTGCTGGGCTGTGAGTGAGTACCAGTTATGTTTCAACTTGATGTACTCAACCGAATCGAAGTGTAACAGCTTTGTACTTTAGGTTATTAATCGTGCTGAAACTTCTAAGCTGAGGAATACCTTATAGCTCTTTGCAGCATATGTTGGTTGTCATAAAATAGGGTTTGTGTTAAGAGTGCTGTGCTGGCAAAAGTCACTAGTGCAGTTGTAGTTACATTGATGAACTCTTACAGATATCATTTGCTGATGTGCTGGAGGAAGCTTGCAAAGTGCGGACTTGACCATGTACGTTGTATGTCCACTCAGTGCATTGTGCTAGTACAGTACATGGCAATGTCAGGACAGCCTTCCAAGCTTAGGCTTAGGATAATGAATAGAAAGTTGGACTTTGAGAGGTTGTGAAGGGAAGCACTCTTAACAGTTCTTGTGCTAAAGCTATGACACCACCAGAAAGCTAAACGATAATCTGTTGTTGTGCTCTCAGAAGTGTTTCACACTTGTAGTTCCAGATGTGTTTTCGTGAGGCAGGTTCAACTTCCAGCCTCTCTGTTAAAAGCACTGCAAAATAAATGTCTTCATTCAATTCTTGCACTCATACAGCCTGCAGTATATCTTCATAGTTATTTTTGGGAGTGTGTAAATGTTTTCTGACAAATACCTCCTGGCTTTTAAACACAACAAAAGACCTTGAGTGGATCTAGAACTCTTAATTTTATAATTTCAAAATCAAACAGGTGCGGGTCAACTACAGGATTGCGCAGTAGCTGTTAGCACCCAGTGCCTGGTGTAGCGTAAGCATTTGTGGTTATGTGCCATGGATGTCTCTGCGTGGTTGTGCCAATGCCTCCCCTATCTAGAGATGAAGCATAAGCCACTGTTAATACTGCAGCACCCATCCTGAAAAGCCTGCTTGCATTTGCAATCTTTTATAGAGAAGGTGCAGAAAAAGGCAAAAGAAATGATTGAAGAAATAAAATAGTTTCCGAATGACTAAATAGACTGGGACTGTCAGCCCAAAGGAGAGATTGACTTGGGTGGGGACAAGCTAGTCTTCCAGAAAATCCTAAGTGACTTTAGGAAAGTGACTGCTACCTCACCCAGTATGAGGAAATCAAATTAAACCAGCATGTTTCAGAGAAATAAGAGGAGCTATTTCTTCTCATGGTGTATCGTTAAACTGTAAAACATATTGCCTTAAGGCATCGTGGATGATAAAAGTTTACATACTCAAAAAATAACTAGGTAAAATCATGATGGGAGGGACAGGGCCATCGGGGACTGCTGTAGGCTAAGATGCATCTGCTGTCTTAGAAAAAGTATTGATCTGTGCATCACTAGAACCTGGTAGAGTTTATCTGGGAACTATCAGTTCTGTGGCAGCACCACTCTTAAACTCTTCTATGGGCATCTGCTATGAGATATGTGATAGATGAGCAGCAAAGATGGTCTTAACAGCAAATCCCAGTATTACATGATGAAGAGGAGAATATTTTAAGGAGGTAGACTGTTACTGCAAACTTCTAATGGCCTGTCTCTATCCAGAAGGCAATACAATATTTATAAAGAAAAAATGAAGTGAGACTCATGGAGAAATTACCTTTTATTAAATCATCTGAGAAATAATGTTTTATTAAATTACTGATACATTCGAAAGGAAGAAAACCCAGAAGTTTCAGGTGCGTAGGCTTCTCTCCTGGTATTTCAATTTAATGAGAAATGTGCTTTTTTGTAAGAGTTCCTGTTCTTACCTCTCCAGCATACCTGTTTCTCTTACACTTTAGAAGGGAAGCATTAATAAAGGGGAAGGTTGGAGTTGGAAACGCCGCCTCACAGGTAAGTGTGGTGGGGGAGTGGAAAGGTAGGCTTTGTATATGATGAGAAGGCACGCTTGTATATCTGAATTTCAGGCTTCCTAGCTAACTTCCTTTTAACTATGTGATTTGAAATCTTTTAAATCATGAAGCCTAGACATATAGAAGATAGTGAAAAGGTGTGATTTTTGTGTCAGTGTTGAAACAGATGTTTGTTAGCTTGGCAAAAACAAAAAAAACCACCCAACTAACGCAGCCGAGTATAACTGTGATTATGATAAAAAGAAACACTATCCTTGAGGGCTGCAACATATGTATTGTGAAACAAGCTCTTTGCATCATGAATGTTTCTTGCTTCTACTGTTGGCATTAGAAATTCCTGATTTTATCTTGTTTATTATTTTAACAAGTAGGCTATGTTCTCCCTAGGAATGAGTTGTGCAGTCTGTTCATTAAATGCTGAACTATTGTTTTA
This sequence comes from Chroicocephalus ridibundus, assembly GCF_963924245.1. Lineage (NCBI taxonomy): Eukaryota > Metazoa > Chordata > Aves > Charadriiformes > Laridae > Chroicocephalus > Chroicocephalus ridibundus. Next base: position 36,877,991 of record NC_086284.1, on the reverse strand, counting down.
TAATAAATCTATGGCTTGTAGAGGCTTACGTGGAATTTTAAAGCTCCTCTCTGAAAAATTTTGAGATGTGATTTATTTTTTCCTCTAAAAACTTTCTCCACTGAAAACTGCAGTAAAAATTTTACCCACTCTAGTGCTCTTTAAAATTGTATCCTGAACTATGGTACTAGAAAGAGCATAATATTAAAGAAGTCAGACAGCTGAACTCTTCCATTGTCTGTTTTAAAATGAAAAGTTTGAGGTTTTCCTCCTTCAGTTATTACTGCCCAGAACCTTTCAATTACTCATTTCATGGGGACATTCTATATTTACATGGTATTGCCATGGTTTTTCTTTGTGGTTTAACCATATAGTGGAACAGCAAAGGTCAATACTAACTACAGATTACTTTGCCAAAGTAAAATACACCTATATTTATTCCAAACCCCTAATTTTGCAGCTACTGGCTTAGTTTGACTCACGTAAATCAACTCAGCAGCTTAACTCTCAGTTTTTAAGGCCCTTTTTTAAAGAGATAGTTTGAGTGTTTTGTTAAAATAGCTAAAGGGGCATAGTCTATATATGCACACAGGCAGTAGAATGAAGATACCAAGTGAAAAAATAAGTAATGGATGATAGATGAACTTGTGTGGCGGTGTGTGAGAGGGGCTGGATGAGGAAGGACAGCAGTGATGAGAGATCCTTGGCATCAGCCTCTGGCTATTGAATTGCAGGGGATGTTGCGTTTGTGTGGCAGCGGAAATCTTCCAAGGGCCATTATTGGAGGTGAATGAGCAAATCTTGGCTGTGGCAGCTGGTAGAAAGCAAGGACTAATGCGTCCTTTTCCCAGAGCTTTCTGCCCTACAGCCACACTTTGCCAAAGCAGATATTTTTGTGCGATGGGTATCGCAAGTATGTTTTTTTAACAGCACATCGTTTTCGGCAGTTATAATGACCTTGATGGTGGAGTCAATGCATTCCTCCTCCCATCACCAGAATTTCTGCTGCTTGGTGGCCACAGCCAGTAGCTACAGTATGTTTTTGCTTTTTGAGAAAGATAAATGTTGATATTTTCCTGAAAATATTAATTTTACAATCCATCAGAAGATGACACTGTTTTGCAAAAACATTTCACCTTTTGAAACTGGAAAAAAAACCTTCAGATATTTAAAGCAACAGTTCTGTCTTATTTTCTCTTTGCCTGGTTGTAAATATTTCCCAGCATAAGGCTTGTGGAAGCCAGTATGAAATAATGTTTTTTTGGTCTCTGTACATTGCGAGGTGAGTGGTCAGTACTTTCAACTGCTTATAGAAGTATGGAGAGAAAAACCACAAAAAGAATCAAAGGTGACTGCTAGCTCGGATATGTACATGGATATGAATAAAAAGAATTGTGTGAATAGTTTGTGGCCAATTTAAGTGGCTTATTAAAGCTTTCGTAATTTGAGTTGCCCTCACAAGCATTCACAAAAAGAACACTTTATTCCAGCTATATATAAGAGCAACTGGAGCTTTAGATTTGGTGTACGGGGATTGGTTTGTAATACACATTCCCAGCGTCACTGCACTTAGTGTCTGCATACTAGTAGCATAGACACCACATTAGAAGTACGCTCTGTTTTGTAGCCGTTGTTCCCTGGATTATTTTTTTTTATTAATTCAACTAGCTCTAAAGCCTTTAAAATATGAAATCATTTGGAAGTTCTCGCTTTGCTGTTTTCAAATACACTGCCTGGAAAGTGTTCTGTCTTTTGATGGTCTGTTCCGTCAGTGTTTCAGTGAGTTGTAGTCTTGGCTACAGGTCTGTTTGTGTGAGGCATTACGAGATACTTGGCTTTTTTGTGGTGGTAGGGGCTTTCTTCTGAACAGCTGGAATTTTCCATTCTGAATTTCATGGTCACTGGGATTTGTATCTTGGCTGGAAAGAAATGTGGTTTTAGTTGAAATTTGGTCTATAAACTGGAACTTTATCATCCCTTTAGTTGTTATTTCACTCCATTAATGTACAGGGTTTGTACTGTGTAGCACAACACTGGTGACACATCACTGCAGAACAGTGTCAGATTTTTTTTACCCCTTTAGGTTGTTTTTTTGGGAGCTACTTTTAAAATGGCTTATTTTCCCATTTTTCTATCTAAAACTATCTCAATTCTGCATTGTATTCCTCAAATCTTTCTAATATCTGAAGTTTTAATTAGGCTGGGTTTGATCTGCTCAGGTTTAGAGAGGAGAACAGGCACTTAAGAGTGAAGATTAAAAAAAAAAAAAACAACAAACAAACACACAAACAAAAACTAGTATGGAGAAGCATACCACCCTTTCTGAACAAGAAATACCAACTGGTGGCTGATTTGGGCAAGCAGTAGTCCCAGGTAACAGGTGTCACTCACATCATCGCTCATGTTCGCACAGAGCTGCAGGTAGCATGTGCATATGCTGGAAGAGGTTGCCAGGTGATGGTGGAGCAAACTGAAAGACCCCACTACGGTGGGTCACCATGCTTGTGAAAGAGGAAAATATTCTGGGGTGAAGCTTGTAGCACAAGCTTCTTCAGTGTGTGTTGCAGCAGAGGTAGGCTTGGAAGCTAGCGCAGAAGAAACAAATAGACAGCTGAGGAAACATCTGACAGGCTTAGATGCAGTTGTCCTGCCTGGCCTGATTTCACACTGTACCTGTATACTCCTGTGGAAGGTGGGTTTATGCTGGTGAGGGCTCCAGGCTAGAGGAGATGAGGTGTGTAGACACATGCTCTTCTTCCCAAAGATAGGAGGAACTTACGGTAGAGGAGTGGTCAGCTGGGGGATGGTCCCTGTTTGATATCTGCAGACATCATGGTGATGTTCAGTGAAGGTGCAGATGTGCAGATCTTGGTAAGGTGAGCTGTGGTCCTGTCCCCTTTTTGCTAATTCAGCAACATACCTGAGGCAGTCATCTCCTGGCACAGCACATGGGACGGGTGTCCAAGGAAGTGTGACAATTCTGACTTGGATGGCCTTAATGCAGTGTAACCACCTCCTATGCTGGGGCTCCAAGGACAAATGCTACATGTGCTGCAGGTAGGCAACATTGCTGCCCTCAATGATAGCAGTGGTAGTCACCACGCTGTATAATGAGACGTACATTTATTTTCCTAGGACATGTGACAAATCTCCTACCTTAAATGGAGACTGTTGCCATGTTCATATTACAACGGTTTCTTTTTGTAGAACTACAGTTTTCAGGTCACTGGCTCAAAACTGCAGGAACCAGTGGTTTTAGTGTCTCCAACACAATGACAATTCCTCCTTCCAGTGGAGCCATGACTAATACTTTGTGAGCACTGTGCATCATGGAACTCTCTCTTTATGAAAAGAGAAAAAATAAAGATCATTTTATTGAAAGTTAAGGCCTTGTCTAAAATCCAAGAACATCAGAACAGTATTGGAACCTTTCCTGTTGCTTTCCATGGCGTATAAAAGCTTTCTTTGAAAGACCACCTAAAATAAGATTGCAGAACATCTTGTGTACAGATTTACTGCTTTGTGAACTCCAGAGAGTTACAGAATAAAAGAAAATTAAAAGATGCTGTACAGGTTCTCTAGAACACAAGACTGAAGCAGCAGAGTATGGAGAAATGGGTGAGTTTGCTTCAGGGATGAAGACAGTGCTGAATATCTTCTCTGTTCTGGGGGACTGTCTTTGTCCTGGAGCTCTTTATACAGCTTTTAAAATAGCTTTTGAAAAATTCAGGTAATTTCTCAAACTAATTTGAATTTCAAACTAATTCAGAATTTCCCAGAATATTGTGAATTGAGCCAGTCCTACTAGGCCTAATGTAGTGGGTGTGGGATGATTGCCATTCCTGCAGTATTTTCCAAGTGATGCTGATTCCAGGGGAAGCTGACGCTTCCCTTACTGGGGGGGGTGTGAGGATTTGGTCTAGGGCTGCTTGCTTTTTAACAGTAGGTGTTGTAACAGCCTTCACACGATAGATGATTTATTTGTCCCTCTGGCTTTAAAGTCCGTAAATTTGAGTTCTACAGATGTTGAAGCCAATGTAGGAAATGTCCCATTTCTCTCTTTTTAATTGTATTGCAAAATAGCAGAAAGTGTTAATTTTACTTTAATATAACTTTTTTACAGGTGCAGATTCACTCTACAGAAATAGTTTCAGTCTCAGTGATGAAAAGCTTAACTCTCCAACTGCATCTACGCCAAGCTTGCCATCTCCATCAGTAACTCCATGTAAAGGTAAACTTAATTTTAACTATTGGCATTTCTTCCTAATTCTCAGCTCTCTAGGCTTCTTTCTGTGAGCCAGGATTCGCATGTGTGCATTGACTTCTTTTTTTATAAAAATGACAAGAAAACTAAGAATTACTGTTAAGCACACTGCAGATCTAAGTATTATTGTCTTGATTATAAATAGAAGTAGCACAATGCACCCACACTTCTTTGCAGGTGACCTGGCAACTCTTTTGATTCTGAAACACCAAGCTAAAGAAAATAACTTTTTTTTTTTTGGTTGATGAGGAATCATGGTACAACTTACAGCATATTTCACTTAAAAGAAAAAACAAGTTAAGAATTAACTTAAGCAACTAAGTAACTTAAGTGTCCTGTCTATATACAGAAATATTTAGCCTGAATGCAGGGGTGCGGTAGGTGACTTCTCCAAAACCATATGCTCCCATTGAAGTTAACACAGTTAGTGGGGTCCATATAAACCCTGCACTGCTGATACAAGCATGTACTAGTAATTCCTTCCTCCTTTGTACCTTTGCTGTTTCAGAGTGGCTTCTGTCTTGCAGCTGATCTAATTCCTCAGGAGCTTGTTTCATTTAGTTTAACTTAGATTAACTTTGGTGTAGATGTATAAATAAATGAACAGATATACCTAGACACTACATGGTACTTTCATTCCAACTAGTCTTCTCAGATGCATGCTCAAGAGCTTTTCACACTTTCCTGTCGCTTCCACATTGACCAGTCACAAAAAAGTAAAATGCCTTTTCTTTTTTCTCATTAGCATGATACTAGGGAGAAATGATGAGTAATAGTTAATAAGAAGTAGCAAAAAAAAAAAAGTTCAGTTAAACTGGCAGGAAGCACTTGTCAAGGAATTACACTAAAGGTCAAGATGCTCTTCCTGATGAGAAGACAAAAAGACAGAAATAGAGTTGGAACCAGCTTGGAATAGACCGCAGAAATGCGATAAGGGAGCCACTGGCAGTAAAACTAGATTGAATGGAACCAGTGGTGTTCTCAGGAGTGGGAATTTAGGTGGATGTGCGGATCCAAATTTATAGTGTATGGACCAAGATCAAAGGATCTGACATCAGAGCAAACCAGTGATACCGGGATGATTTAAGAGGGTTAGGTTTGGGTAGGACTGGGAGCTAACTGGGTGGGGTTTGATTAGGGCCATGAATGCAATATCTGAATACATGCGATAAGGACTCCCACAGTAGCAAGGACATGAATTAGTTGACATAGCTTTTTTTCTCCACTTCAGCCTCTGCTTTTTAAGGAAACTGAACAAGAGGATTGCTTTGCCTCTGACAAACAGTAAAAACTAGACTTTTAATTCAGTCTCCCCTGCTTTCTAAGAGTGCATTTGGACATTGCAGCAACCTTATCGCACTTACCTGAAACCAATCCACGGCACCTTTGATACCACTGAAAGTGATCTGGGGGGATTGTGTGGTTCCAGTGGTTCTTTTGGCCAGAGAAATATGGCATGGCTGAGCAGTATTTAACTGTTTCTTATTTTACAGCAAAGCTCGGAGACACAAAAGAACTGGAAGACTTCATTGCTGATCTTGACAGAACACTAGCAAGTAAGTAGATTTTTGTTAGTAGGCTGCATCTCACTTGGTAGCAATCGTTTTATATAATGTGGCTTCATTTTAATTTGCTAGACTAGACCTATGGATCATTCGGTGGATAAAAAGGTAAAATAGACTAAATTCTAGTCTTTGCCTGAATGTCCGAGGTATGCAGTTTAGTTTGTGTGACAAAGGCTGTACTCAGTGAACTCTGGTCCCCACCTCTGAGGCAGCTGCAATTCACCCCTCCCTGACAGCATATAGATCAAGTAAACATCACTTGCTTAAATGCTCAAAACTCAGCTAAAACATGGGGGTTTGTTTCTTCATTGTAAATCTGAGTAACTGTAGGGGAGGGAAACCTTTTTATTCTAGAATTTGATTTATGAAAGAATTAAGGAGCAGCCATCTGTATCTATAGACTTAGATTAAATGTCAAAATCTTGTTTGTGCTTGTCTTTACCAGGAACGGAACTTAGATCACATTTTCTGTCACTATCTAGAAATTGTATTTTCCAGTTATGGTACTAGGTTCTTCATTATGATTTTTAAAGAAAACCAACAAGAACAAAAAAAAAATCCACCCTCCTATCTCCAACCACGTACTCTGCCTATTCTTTCTGCTTCTTCCTGTGCTGTTATGGACATGATACATTTTTTGTGGTATGGAACCAGACTATAGAGCCCAAAACAACAAATTCTAGGACTAGACCTAAATAGCTGCATGAACAAAACTCCCCTAATAAACTATGAACTGAGAGTTTCTTGTATTCATTAGGTGTTTTCCCTTCCCTCTACTTCTTGAAGCCTTGGCCATCTGCCTTGGACTTAAGACAGCTGCCCTTATGAGCTTCCTACTTCCCTGTCATCTTACTTGTGGCTTAATCCTGGTTTCACTTCTCTTACTTAAAATATATTTCTAGTTTCCTGACTTCTGTCGTGGATGTATGCTTGAGCCAACTCCATCTTTACCACTGAAACCTAATTGACTGCCCTTCTGAAAAACCTTCTGAGTTTTTGAAGGTTTGTGTAGAGCAAGGAAACCCCAAACCAGCAAATATGGTCACAAATATACGTTGCTGTATCTTGCACAGCGCGACTGCATATGGTATATAGGTTTCATTGTCCCCTTGCAAGGTACATTGAAGGTGAGGGTGCCACCTGCTGTGGTGGGTTTGAGGGTTTTTGTTGGTTTTGGGTTTTGTTTTTTTTTTTTTTAACCTGACTAAGCAAATCTCTAGTGATTTCAGCAGAGTCTCATTTATAGAGTGCCATTTGTCTTGCAGTGATACACTATCACACAGTCTGAAGAAAATGTCCAACTGCCATCTGATATTTTATCATCATGTTTTTAAGGAGTTGTATTTATATGCTTGAGGTTACACAGAACTCTGTACAGGTGCCTTTTCAAGCCTAATGCACTCGTTAGAACAGTAGTTGCCTTAATTTTTTACACACTAACCTTTTGGCTCTCATATTAATTTAAAAAGGCATAATTTTGGCCTGTCGGGCAGTCTAGCATGCTGGGCATAGATGGGGTGTCTGGTATTTCAACAACATGCGATCTTATTTAATATAGAACTCAATGATCTTCCTTGTTTTGTATTTCCAGGTATGTGAAATGAATCTTTGGCATTGTACTTGCCTATGAATGTCATCTGAAGGATAAGTGACATCACTCACCGAGAACTGCTGCCCTTGTCTGATAACTGTGCTACCCCAGATATTCACCTTCTGAACATAACCTTTGTCAAATCCTATAAGTATTTAGCTGGCAACATCAGTTTTGTTCCTTTGCAGCAGATGGAATAGGATAACTTAAGTGTTGCAGCTGTATTTTGCTTTAAACTATAGCTTGGATTTTAATTTAAAGTTGCTTTTATGAAAATATATTTGTAATTTTATATAGTTGAGAACTTTTAATGCTTTTTTTCCATTATAATATATTTTTGTATGCAAATAAACCCTGAACCTGGAATCTGGATGTCTGAAAGTTTCATACGAACACGTGAACTCTGAAGCATAAGTACAAATTAAGCTCTTATTGAAAACATCAAGCTTTAAAATATCTGATAAGGATGTATTTCCTGTTAGGCAAAATGTGTTATGCTGGCTTCACGTGGAACTTAATATTTTTCTTTTCAGGTTGCTTAAATAGGAGAATTTTGTACTACGTAAAAATAATACAGTCAGGAAAATAATAAAATTAATTGGTCAAACTGTTACTTCAGACTTGCTTTAATACAAATGAAATAACACTGACTTAGTACAGATTTGAACAGTAACATCTATTTCAAACCTTAGGTAAAAGCTGGCTTGAAAATTCATTCATTCTACGTATGAAGTACGAGTTGGGAGGTCAGACATTTAGGCCCATGGGTTTAAAGGTGTGGAGATCCTCTAGCACCAAGAAAACACTTGTCTGGATGTTTCTGATACCAGCCCTTTGAGTCCGGCAGCCTACCACTATGAAAAGACTTCCTGGCTATTGGTGTTACGCTGAAAGAGTGGAAGGTGAACCTGTGTTTTTACAAGGAACCTGATTCTTTCCGTGTGCATCAGCTGCTGGAGATGTCATTGTGGGAGCTCTCCTCCAGCTGCTGCAGGCATTACACTCGGTTCTGCTGCCTGAGCTGCTTATGCAATGGCTCTCTAATCTGTTCAGACCAAGTCAGCTGGGCTTGTTTAAACTCCAGGTCTTCTTTTGACCAAAGCCGGGCCAGTGGGCAGTTACATAAGTGGTCTGGATGTTGTGCCTCCTTGGTCTGTTGTCTTTGCTGAGCCCATGGCACGGTGACCACCCAATTGCTTAGGGCCCTTAAACCATGGACTTGGACCCATCTTCTGCAGCTAGGGGAAAGTCTACTGTGTATTTGCTGATGGGAACACCATGAGGATGACGGAAATCCATCTCCCTGCTTTGGATTTTCAAAAAAAATTGACCAAAACATTTGGGTCTTGTTAAACATCATATGACTTTTCCAGTTTTAGTCATTGGTAAGAAAACGTAATTCTGAACCAGGTACATCTTAATCAGTCTGAAACAACCTTGAGGTGGTTGTGTGGGGTTTTTTTTTCCTCCTTTCAGGTAGAAGGGCAATGTAAGGTGGTGGAGTATTTTTCTGAAGAGGAAAAACTGCCTTCAAGGTCTTACGAGGAGCAGCTGAGGGAGTTGGGGATGTTTATCCTGGAGAAAAGGAGGCTGAGGGGAGGCTTTATTGTGCTCTACAACTACCTGAAAGGAGTTGTAGAGAGGTGGGGGTCGGTCTCCTCTCCCAAGTAACAGGCAATAGGACAACAGGAAATGGCCTCAAGTTGCGCCAGGGGAGATTTAGATTGGATATTAGGAAAAATTTCTACACCGAAAGCATTGTCAAGCATTGGAACAGGCTGCCCAGGGAAGTGTTGGAATCGTCATCCCTGGAGGTATTTAAAAGACGGGCAGATGTTGTGCTTAGAGATATGGTTTAGTGATGGTTTTTGTCAGAGTTAGGTTGATGGTTGGACTCGATGACCTGAAAGGTCCCTTCCAACCTTGGCGATTCTATGATTCTAATGTTTCTTACCCCAGGTTTGGGGGTAAATTGTCTCTTTAAACAGAAAAGGAGTGAACTGATTCAGGAGGGTGAAGTTTTGTGGTGCTCTAGGTGAACTCTAAAGTCTGTGAAGGAAGGTGGTACGGCTCAAGTACAAGACAGTAATGAGCTTCTGCATGCTTTTGGACCTTCTCGGAGGCTCCTGCGCAGCAGGAAACCCATTTTGAGCCGCAAGGTAGGCTTGCCCTGGCAAAGCCAGAGCATTACGGAAAGTCACTGCTGCTAGATGATAAACACAGAGGAGAAAATCCTCCTTTTTTGGCTGCCTCTGTGAAAATGAGAGGGGGGCCTGGCCCTTCTCCCTGGTCCCAGACGCGAAGGGATATGTTGGTGTGCAAAGCCAGGGAGGGGGATTCCTTTGGCTGGCGTCGGATTTGCTGTGACGTGGGGAGGGAGGGAGGGACATCGTGCCTTTCAGCAGGAACAGAGGGAAGAGGAACCAGGAGAGCGGAGCCAAGCTCACGCTTTTCTTTTAAGAAGCGTCATTAGTGTAAGGTATGTTTTTAAAGTTGCTTGAATAGCAGCAGCAGCAGTTTGGGCCGGATTTCTGCATTTTAATGCTCTTCAGTAGGGTGAGCGATGGAGTGGTGGTGAATGACGGATGTTACTGTCCTGAAGGCAGAATACCCCAACTAAGCATGTGTTAAATAAGCCAAGAGTTTCAGAGGAGGCCACCCCAAGCGATGGCGAGGTACGGGGGAGATGGACAGCTGTTTGCTCCTCTGTTCCTCAGATGGGATTGTTTGAGGTATTGGGTGTCAGTTTTTCCACTTTCCCTCTGCACGTGCAGTTGTTGCTTGATCCCGCCAAACACTCTGGGCCTATTGGAGATGGGAGGTGCACAGGCAAGCTGTTGAATTTTGCATTTTGTGTTTTTTATGCGTGTGCTTCCACAACCATCTCTGGAGGATCCAGCATGTCCGGAGCATCAAGACACATATGGCTCCAGCCTTGGCAGAGACAGGCGTCTCCTTGCAGCCAAAGGGTGTCACAGAAGTCTCACAAGCCTGGTGGGGGTTGGTGCTGCTCTCCCATCCTTGGCTTGAACCACCTCAATGGGTTTGGGCTAATTCTCTCAGGTGCCATGGGGAGTGGGATGGTGATGGAGCCTGAGCCGCGTCGTCCCCCCAGTGCAGTGTGGGCAGCATCCTTTGGCAGCTGCCGACGTCCTCATCCATGGAAGTCCTTTGCTTTGGTGGGTGTGAGTCAGAGCCCAAGGCAACAGAGGTGGTTTTGTCTTAATTCATTATCGCAGCACACCTGCGCCAGGCAGAGAGGGGACACGCACACAAACAAGGCTCGTGCAACTTTGGGAGTTGGACTCGGTGATCCTTATGGGTCCCTTCCAACTTGAGACATTCTGTGATTCTATAATCAGTACTTAAAGTTGGATGTCTCCCTTTATAGAGTGATATCACCAAATTAGCACAGTGCTTCGGAATGGCAATACTTTGTCCTTACGGACACCCAGTGGTGAAGATTTTTCCAGTATAGGCAAAGGTTTAAAGCAAGGCGTGTTCCTCATTTGGTGTAATGCCAGCTGGGGATGGAGTTGGGGGTTAAGTCACCATCTGTTTGGGTTTTTTAATCTCATTTATGCATGAACAGGTGGAGACTTCTGCTTGCTTATACGGCAGTTCTGGAGATCATCGGCTGCAAAATCTGGGAGTGTCTTTGGTGGAGCTGTTGATCTGAACTCCCTCCCGTTTGTTACGCTCAATTTTGAACATCTTGCTGTGTCAGAAGGAAGGCACTAAAGTAGATGTCATTTCATGGGAGTATGCTTATGATTTAAGTTCATCATCTCATTACATATGGCACTGAAAAATGCATTGCTGAGAAAAGTTCCTGCCATACTCTGGCCCCAGCGAGCATTGCTGGAAGCTGCACTGTCCTTATGGACCAGCCTAGCTTTTTAATTCTTGTTTTGACCTCCCTCTCGTGCTGTGATGCTGAATTTGGATTCAGAAAAGAGTCTCGGCCCTGCTGTGCCAACGCCACGCATCCAGAAATGGAAACGAGGAGCTTAAACTAAGCAGATATGTTGCCGCAACTTAACGTGTGTAAGGTGAGGTGCAACGGTTACTTGCACGTATGCTCTTTACCTATTGTAAATTCAAGGTTAAATGGATTAGTTTAAACCTCCATCACTGCGGCTTGAGCTGATGTGTCTTATCTTGGGTTTGCTATCGACTGCGTGTGTCCTCGGTGCCGTCACCCAGGCTCAGCTGATAGGTGGTAACTCATTAAGCTTGCTAACGTGCTCATTTGTCTGAGCCCTTAATAAGGGAGAGAAGAGACAAAGGAGGGACTTCTTTTCTTTTTTCCTGGCTGCGTGTGTGTCCGTAGCCACTACCGATGCACTGACAGCCGGGGGAGTTTTTGGGAGGGAGGAAAACAGTTGCATTGGCGGTGATGGAACTTGCTTATAGGGAAGGGCTCAACCCTGACGGCTCCTACAGCCTGTTGTCCCAACGCCTTCCCCCCGGCTCCTTTGTTGCTGGTATTTGCTTTGCAGTACACGATGGGCGTGGAACTGATTTTCAGCAGGGTTTCCTGATGGGAAGGGTCAGAGAGGGGACAAGAAACTGTGTTCACAGCTTCACAGATTTGTTTAAGCCTTGGGTTCGGTAGTGGATGCTTGCAAAGAGAAAACCCACACAGGGCACTTCTGCCTGCTGGGAAACGTTTGTGTCTGCAAACACGGAATATTTTTTTTTTCAGTTCGCATCATTAATTGTTGCTTTTAGATTGTTGTCCAGCTGCTTCACACCCTGCGTGAAGTGAAAAGAATCCACCAGTGGGAAAGGTCCACCCAGTGCAGGTCTCTGTAGAGGAACTCAGATGGACTCAGAACTCCATCTGAGTTCATCTTGGATGGTGTTCTGCTCAGACATACGCCGTTGACCATCCGAGAGGTATTTGCACCACGCTGGAGCCCATACGTGAGATTTCATTTATCTGAAGATGCCTAAATGTGCTAGACATGACATCTGTTAGACTGTTGGAGAGAAACTTCCAACGCTGTGATGCTTGGAAGCAAAGCGAGTATCATGAAGCCAATATGACGGCAGCAGCTCTTGAACTAAATCCAGCTCTGTGTGCTAACAGCACGAACTCCATACTCTCCATGGGGAAAACTCCTGTTTTCTATGTTACTTTCTACATCACTGACTTCATTGCAGCCTGGCTAGCAGCTCTAGCTGTCTAAATAACTTCACAATAATGTAAGATGATCCTGGCTGCTATATCTCATCGCCTTAGAGTCGTAAAACAGATCTTTTCAAGGTCCTTTTCTTACAGATTCGAAGCTATCAGTTAAATGCTGCAGATTGGCTTGTGGGATTAAAACTGGCCAGTCAATACAAAGGGATGCTAATTCTTTGCTTGCTTTTGCTCTTTCATGCCTCTGTTTTGGAAACTAAAATATTAATCAGCTCAAGTTTTAAAAGCTGCAGCCTAGAGGCCTGTGCCTCCGTTCTCCCAAGACATCAGAGCTCACTGGCTTCTCTGGGAGGCTTGGGAATGCTTAAATGGGCTTCAGACTGGAACAAAGTGTTGCCTTCTCCATAGTGCATGGCTGTAAGACTGACCACCACCCTTAGGTTCTGTTTATAATGTATTTCAGTAATGTATTTCAGATCAGTATGTATAATTACGAACGTTGCCCTTGTCTCAAAAAACAAATCATGGTATTCTGGTCTATATGCAGTCTTCACACATCCAAAAAAATCAATTCTTGCTAGTGTATCAAACCAGGTCAGGGCTGATCCCACCTGACTTAGGCACTTATGCAAAACACTGAAGTGAGGATGCTGCCCTTGGCTCCTTCACTAGCCATTACAAGAAGGAGAGGGAGGCTGAATTGTCCCCTAATGATGTTCCTTTGCTACAGTGAAGACTACAGATAAGACTACAGATAAGCAGACTTTTCACTTGGGCTTCTTAATCAGCTGCCTAAAGAAAAGCATGTGTGTGTTGAAATAAACCCGCCTACAACTGGACTTAGAGTGTAACAGTTTGTGGGGCTGGAAGAGCAGAGGTAAAACTACCCACCTGGCCAGGGTTACCTGTTTTGGGGGCTTTGCATCACCTTGTGCCAGCACAGCAGCTTGCTTCAGCCCTGTGAGTTGGGACGTGTCTCCCTGTCTGTGCCGGGCAGGGCAATGCCTGCTGGTGTGTCACCGCTGGGCCGTGCAGGTATGTGCTGGGACCATGGCCTGAGGATAAACCCACAGGAACTCTGTGGTGATGTGAAGCAGAGTTGCCAGAACAAGCTGGAGGAGAAACGTGCTCCTCGTCCTCATTGCTGCCACCGCACTGCCTGCCAATTCCCACCGTGTTAGCCTGGAGAAGAGAAGACTGAGAGGGGACCTCATCAATGCTTATCCAAATGGGCGGGTTTCAAGAGGATGGGTCCAGACTTTTTCAGTGGCGCCCAGTGAAAGGACAAGGGGCAATGGGCACAAACTGGAACACAGGAAATTCCATCTCAACATGAGGAAAAACTTGACTTTGAGGGTGCCAGGGCGCTGGAACAGGCTGCCCAGAGAGGTTATGAAGTCTCCTTCTCTGGAAATATTCAAAACCCACCTGGATGCATTCCTGTCCAGCCTGCTCTATGTGACCCTGCTTTGGTGGGGGAGTTGGACTAGATGATCTCTGAAGGTCCCTTCCAATCCTTACCATACTGTGATACTGTGATGGAGGATGTGGAGAAGCCGGAGTTACTGAATGTCATCTTTGCTTTGGTCTTTACTGCTTGGCCCAGCCCTCAGGAGTCCCAGTCTTGGAGGAAAGTAACGGGGAAAGAAGACGACTTCCCTTGGATTGAGGAATATAGAGTGAGGGATCAATTAGGTCAATTAGATATTCACAAGTCCATGGGCCCTGATGGGATGCACCTGAGAGTGCTGAGGGAGCTGGCAGAAGTCATTGCTGGGCCGCTCTCCATCATCTTTGAAAGGTCCTGGAGAACAGGCAAGGTGCCTGAGGACTGGAGGAAAGCCAGTGTCACTCCAGTCTTCAAAAAAGGCAAGAAGGAGGAGCCAGGAACTACAGGCTGGTCAGCCTCACCTCCATCCCTGGAAAGATGATGGAACAGCTCCTTCTGGGCATCGTCTCAAGGCATGTGGAGGAAAAGAAAGCTATCGGAAGTACTCAACATGGATTCACCAAGGGGAAATCATGTCTGACTAATCTGATAGCCTTCTATGATGGCATGACTGGATGGATAGACGAGGGGAGGTCAGTGGATGTGGTCTACCTTGACTTAAGCAAGGCGTTCGACACGGTCCCCCAGAGCATCTTCATAGGGAAGCTTAGGAAGAGTGGGCTTGATGAATGGACAGTAAGGTGGATAGATAACTGGTTGAAAGACAGAGCTCAGAGGGTCGTGATTAGGGGCACAGAGTCTAGTTGGAGACCAGTGACGAGTGGTGTTCCCCAGGGGTCAGTACTGGGTCCAGTCCTCTTCAATATATTCATCAATGACCTGGATGAGGGGATAGAGTGCACCCTCAGCAAGTTTGCTGATGACACAAAGCTGGGGGGGTGGCTGACACACTGGAAGGCTGGGCCGCCATACAGAGAGACCTGGACAGGCTGGAGAGTTGGGCAAAGAGGAACCTTATGAAATTCAACAAGGGCAAGTGTAGGGTGCTGCACCTGGGGAAATAACCCCATGCACCAGTACAGGTTGGGGGCTGACCTGCTGGAGAGCAGCTCAGTGGAAAGAGACCTGGGAGTCCTGGTAGGCAACAGGATGACCATGAGCCAGCAATGTGTCCTTGTGGCCAAGAAGGCCAATGGCATCCTGGGGTGCATCAAGAAGAGTGTGGCCAGCAGGTGGAGGGAGGTCATCCTCCCCCTCTACTCTGCCTTGGTGAGGCCGCACCTGGAGTACTGTGTCCAGCTCTGGGCTCCCCGGTTCAAGAGGGACAGGGAACTGCTGGAGAGGGAACAGCAAAGGGCTACCAAGATGATTAGGGGGCTGGAACACCTCTCTTATGAAGAAAGGCTGAAGGATTTGGGTCTCTGCAGTCTGGAAAAAAGATGACTGAGGGGGGATCTTATCAACACTTATAAATACTTAAAGGGTGGGCGTCAGGAGGATGGGGACAGGCTCTTTTCAGTGGAACCCGGCAACAGGACAAGAGGTAACGGGCACAAACTTGTGCATAGGAAGTTCCACCTAAACGTGAGGAGGAGCTTCTTGACTTTGAGGGTGGCAGAACACTGGAACAGGGTGCCCAGAGAGGCGGTGGAGTCTCTAACTCTGGAGACATTCCAAACCCGCCTGGATGCGTTCCTGTGCAACCTGCTCTAGGTGACCCTGCTCTGGCAGGGGGGTTGGACTAGACCATAGAATCATAGAATCTTCGTGGTTGGAAAGGACCTTTGAGATCATCGAGTCCAACCATACACACACACAAAAACCCCTACAATCTCTGCCACTAGAGCACGCCCTGAAGTGCCACATCTAGATGTTTCTTAAATACCTCTAGGGATGGTGACTCAACCACCTCCCTGGGCAGGCTGTTCCAGTGCCTGACCACTCTTTCAGTAAAGTAATTCTTCCTAATATCTAATCTAAACCTCCCCTGCTGCAGCTTCAGACCATTTCCTCTGGTCCTGTCATTATTCACCTGGGAGAAGAGGCCAACACCCACCTCTCTCCAGCCCGCTTTTAGGTAGTTGTAGAGGGCAATGAGGTCTCCCCTCAGCCTCCTCTTCTCCAAACTAAACTTGCCCAGCTCCCTCAGCCTCTCCTCATATGACTTAGATGATCTCCAGAGGTCCCTTCCAACCCTATGGTTCTAAGATTCTATGGTTCTATGATTCTATGAAGTTCCAGTCAACTCATTTGGCAGGACGAAGGCAATAATGGGGAATCTCAGGTTGGTGCTTGGGTGTCTTGGTGCTGATCTCTGGATGTTTGCCCTTTGGCTTTATGAAGCCTCAGAACATTTTCTCTCTCATCTTTGTCGCGGGGCCTTGCCTCCCCACCTCATGCTCACAGTCAGGCCAAGCACGCTAGTGTAGCAGGATGTTTGGAGGCTTTGGTTTTTTTTTTTTAAGAAAGCTATTCTAGGATGATGCCAGTGGCTATCTCAGCTGCAGATCACTTCTCAGCTAATTATCCATAATGAGTGGCTTAATGGCTGAGGACCAAATGGATGCCGCTGAAGTCCATGGCAAAATTTGCAGGTGGGTCGGGATTTCATTCTGTGTCAGTACATAGCTGGGCTGATGGCTCCATCAGCGCTCCAGAAAGTCTTAACAAATTGCAAGGGGCGGGTGGGGTGGGGGTGTCAGCTTTCTCATGCAATGCAAAAAGGAGTTTTTGGACAGTATTTGAAACATCTCAGGAGACCATTCCCCTAATAGCTAAGTTAAACTTGAGTGAGGGATGGTGTTTTCCCCTGCTTTTTCTCCATCTCCCTGAGAAGTAGAGTGATTCACGATGGTGGATGGGGCTCGTCGCCATTCCCCCGCAGGTCTTGGCAGCGGGATTGACTGAGAGCTTACACCCACAACTGTTTTGCACTTTCGAGCTGTGACTTCAGCGGGCTTTTGCGCGGAATCTTAGCTAGAGTTAGGCTCTGATCTTGGCAACCTGTCTTCACAGACTGGTTCTCAAGGCTGTGTATAGTTTAATAGGTTTATGCTCTTGGGAAACTGATTTATAAGCAGTAGCTTTATGTTTGTTTATGGATAGAGTTTATGACGTGAAACAAAATGCATGTTTTTCTTAGATGCCAAACAGAACAGCTCAGCTCTCAGGCTCCAAATAGCGTCCTAGATGATAATTTATTTTGTTGACAGCTGGTACAGCGTGCTGCTAATACAACAGTAATTATTACACATTAGCAGCTACACACTGGCTGTGTCAGAGCTCTTTGGCATGCTCTAATAAATACCACTTCAAAGCACAAGGCGGATTTCTCTAGCACGCAGCAACCCTAACTTAGAGGGAGACGGTGAAAGTTTGGTCTCGCCCGATGGCTTGGCCAAAGGACGCTGGTGGTGCCAGTGGTCTGAAGCCTGCATTAACGCTGAGGTTAGGATTAGGACCTCTTGCTCGCAGCACTTCTGCAGCTTTAAATAACCTTGTAGGAAATGCCTTGCCCTAGCAAGCGTCTCTGGCATTGCCAAGCCCTCCTTGAACAAAATTAGGAGGAGTAACTCGGTGGTTTTTTTCTGAGCTTGCTACTGGGTAACTCCAGCCCTGTTGATTGCAAGGGGAAGTTACAGAGTTTCCAGAAACTTGTCCAAAAAGCACTAGTATCCTTGCTTGGTGTTTTCAGTAATGTATTTCATCAGGGACCATGTGATTCTTCATACCTTCACCATCCATGCAAAGTACCTTGTAACGCAAAATGCTTCTCATGAGCTCTTCTTTTCCCTCTACTTTCTTTTGTACATAGCTAAACCCTTCCTTCCAGTGCCCCCTTCGCAAATTGGGCCAAAAGATGAGCATCACAACCCACCCAGCAGCTGGTCCCTCTGTGGAAAAGCAGGAGGAAAGAGGAGTGACCCAGCCAGAGGTTGCAGACTTCTTGTCCTCCTTCACCCCTTTTCGTGTCTCAGCGTTCACATGGTCTTCTGTGGGAAAGTGCTGTGAGGGGCATGAGCCCCTTTCCTGTAGCCTCAGAGGCAGAAAGCAGGCAGAGCCAGAGCCGAGCTAACGAGATCCTGCTCATTGGTGGCCCAATGGGTCTGTGTGGTGGCCATGCTCCTGCCCCCCGCCAGCACGTCCAGCTGAGACGCAGCCTTGCACGCGCCTTGGCTGTGCTGCAGCAGCGGCAAGCACTGAAGAGCAATAAAATAAGAAAGGGGCCTTATGTGTAAGGGTTTTCCGAGATCCGATTTCACACTTTCTCTCCTGGCTCATGTAGTTTTCTGTTTCCCCTATCTGTTTTGCAGGGTGTTTCAACCATGGGGTTTTTAATTAATGTTTTTTTTCATGCTGATGAGAAAAGGTTTAGTTATACACTTGGGTCTTGTGTTAGAGGGAGGAAATTTTGTCACGTCCAGTTGTGCATGCTTCGTTTAATGCACTTGATAAAAATGTAAGGTTTTGCCATCACAGAACTTGTGCTACGGCAAGATACACCCAGCAGCCACTCCAACTTGTTGATATTTTTAAGTCTACGTGTAAATTAAACTATATCTGTTGGTGATCTACCCATGGTTGATCTTGAGAATCACATCGGCTTCACCAAACCCAGCTTTTAGGTTTCTGGGTAGCAGAATTTGGTAGCTGGCCTGAAAAATGTTATTTTGGTGAGGCATAACTCTGGCTTTGTAACATCAGTGTAGTTATGCTGACTCCTCTATGATTCCTATATGACTCTTCTATGACTCTGTAACTCCTCTATGAAGTGACCTTGGTCACTTCATCCAAAGGCTCGTCCATGGCATGGTTGCCCAGGATTGCCGAGCAGCTGAGCTGACAAGTTGTCTCCGCTTTCCAGTGTCTCTCCTGGAACTTCACCTGCTTTCTAAAGCAGCACATCCATGTGGGAAACAGCTTCTTGGCAGCTTTTTAAATATGCTAACACCCTCAGATATTTAACTTCCACAGGAGTGCAGTTGGCCTCATCTTACTAGACTAGGTAACTTCTTTAAAAAGGAACCAATCCTGGCAAAGCTCATTGTTGGCAGCAATAATGAACCTTCTCTCTGTTCTCTGGGGTGAAGTGTCAAATCATCTCTGTTCAGCATCTGCGTTTAGCAACACGTTTCAGTTCTGCATCACCCTCGGGTGAAATGCCTTGCTAGAGCGCTATAAAATCACATTTCCCCACAGATCTCAGAGCAGATATCTTTGTGAAACGCTCGTGCTAAAACGCTGCCATGCCTCCAGCCTGTAGATGACCATCAAAGCATTGCCCATGGTTCGGAATGGGAATGGGACTGCAATGATCCTGAGCAGAGCGCAAGCGTGTGGGAGTGTAGGAAATAATTATTTTGTAAACTCCCGTGGTACACAAAGAAATTCAGACAAAAAAAAAAATAAAAACCGAAAGAACTGTGTGGCAGAGCAAAAGCCTACTTTTCTCCCCAGAACATTAAATTTTCCTTCTGTGAGACACAGTCACCTTAAATGTGCACCTAAAGACAGCCAGATTTTACCCTTATTGGGCTCTTTGTTTTCCTCACCCCTTAGGAAAAAAAAAATTATCCAGCAGTACCAGCAGCTCAGTCTGCATCTTTGGGAGAATTTTCTCCCACACAGATTTCTACAGTTAAGAGCGTTGACACGAAGTTATTTGCTGTCTGTTGTTTTTTTCCTTTCTTTTTTGGTGATTAAATGGCTTAACTTCAGAGGATGGGCCCTGGGTGTATGGGCTGCTTTGTTTATCCCTGTCAGGAATGGGGGTGGAGGGGAAGGGAAAATACACCAAAACAGTGGGCAATCTTGACTGGAAAACGTTTCAATATTTAAAATGTCAGATCCGTTTTAGTATTTCTTTAATATGACGCATCCACAAGGGCTCACATTTTATTTCCGGAGTCTATGGGCTTGTGTTTAAGACTAAAACAAGCTTTTCTCCCAGTGATGGCTGGGCCATTTGCCACTCTTCCCTAGCCCTCATGGCTGGGTGGCTAAATAAGAAGGAGTCATTCAGCTAACCTCAGCATCTGCCAATTGTGCTTTCTCGGTGACCTTTCCAAAAACTGACTTCTTTTTGACTAAAAATAAATTTTACATTACCAAGCTTGAAGAGGCAGACATCCCTATGCATTTTGAATAACATCTTTGTTTCTAAATGTCTCCTGGCCCCCATGCAGTGAAAGCCTGACATTAAAAAAAGGTGTTTAAAATTGGTGCTGAGTATTGGCTGGTACTCCAAATACAATAGGACAGTTGAGCTTCTGTGCTATCTTGTGACACGCCATCATTAGCACCTCATGAAATAGAGGGGAAGGAGAGGAAAAACATTCAAACATTTCCTGGAAACCTTCCTTCAGCTATTTTTTTTTTATGCAGGAATTTTCACTTTCAGAGTGCCTCCGTTTCAAACCATTTTGCCAAAATGACACATCTAGCTTTTGATGAAAAATTTTCAGGCAGATCTTAATTTCTCAGGCTTCTTCTCTCTTTCCGCCCAGGGAGGAGCAGTTGGTGTGGCGATGACCATATCCAAAATGGGAAACGAACTCTGAACTGATCCAGTTCCTCAAGGAAAGCCTTTCCTTTTGGGGTTTGGCATGCATATATATGTGTGTGTATATATACATATAAAAGCTTGGCCTGAAATATGACAGTGATCATCCTTAAAATGAGAGCTCGGTAGCAGACGTGAAGCTGCGGAAGTAGGGAAAGGGCAGGTAGGATTTGGAGGGCACTGGGCTGCGATGATTTGCTTTCCCAGCTTCTGCCATACAACGGAATTTGGTGAAGAGCTTTCAGAGCCAGAGCTGCACGAGCCAGTGTGTCCTTGCATGCAGTACCATGTTAATAGACTGGAAACTGGGCTCCCAAAAGCATAATTCCTGCTTTATATTTGTATGTAAAAATGGATTTGCAATATGTGTCTGTTAAATCACTGATACCATTTCAGACGGTTTCCTCCACAGTGTACAGATCATTTCCTAAAGCCAACCCAGTTCCATTGCATCTTTTGCCTCTTGCAATATAAATATTAATTTTTCCTGGCTTTTGTGAGAGGCAGAAGGCAAAATGACAGACCTGCCAGCCCTGCAAATGTAGACTTCTTATCAAGAAGGGACACTACCGTATGGTAGCGATGTGTGACTGCAAACTGACCATGCTAAAGGCAGAAAGCAGGAAAACCGACCCCACTTAGCTTTGCTCAGACAAGGGCTCAGCCTCTTATTTTGCCTATTCTTTGGCTTTTCTCCAACTGACGTGTTGTCGAACTTTTATTTTCCCTATAATCAGGCTGATATCATAGAGATTTGCATGGAAACTGATGCTCTCAGCTCATCTCAGCGCCAGAATTACAACAGTCTCTTGTTCCTAATGGAAAAAAGATGTAAAATCTCCAGACGGCCCCAGTTCGTGTGGTGAGTGATTTGCTAGCCTATACGCAGGGGCCAGTTTGATGCCTTCGTCTAATTCCATGAAACCGGAGGAGAAGTAGAAAAAGAAAGGATCTATTTATATGGTATATGCATGTGTACTTGTTCATTGGGTCAGTGTTTCTCTGCTGCTTCTGTTTGCAATCCCCATGGGACCTTGCCTCTGGCACCTGGGTGATACCGTCCTCTTTTGTGAAGAAAAAGCCCCAGGGTGCTTGGTTATCCCCAAATGGAGCAAAGATGCCTTTGTTTTGGGACCCTACAGCCATTCTGCTGCTGTCAAGCTCCCTGCTGATTCAGGCAAGCGTCACTAATGGCTTCTAAGTTTTCCTGAAGTTGTTGGGTCCAGTGTCCAGCCCTTTGGGGGGTTAGCTTCTTGGTTTAAAGTAAGTTTGGCCTCAAACTCTACCAGCTGAAGTAAACCATTCCTCCTCTGTCTAGCAGTAGCTAAAGTGAAACGGTAGGACTGGTAGAATGAAAACGCACTCATGTCCTCAGGCTTGGGTACCCTCATTTGGTACCATCAAAGCAGGTCTGGCAGAAATGGGTCATGAATCACAATCAGCTAATGCTGGATAGATGGATTATAGTGTTAATAATACTGTCACTCATCCAGAGGAAAGAAGCCAATGGATAGGCCTTGAGTGCCTTCCCTCTTCTGGCATATTTAGTTCCTGGCCAAAGCTTTGGGAAAAATAAACTGCTTTTAACAGAAGCTTGCCCCAAAACCACCCAAATATTGACACAGGGCTGTTGCCGCATGGCAAGATTGAATCTACCTGGCTTGTTGGCTCGCTCCCTTCAGAAACCAAGCCCCTGTCCAAGCTGCGAACAAGTCATAGTCTGACGCTCCCGCCTGATGCAATTTGAAGCAGCCAATGTGGGAATGCACACCGGAGAGCCAGCTCAATAAAAATCAAGACCTACTTTAGCGGTGGATTATGTGTAAGCCACAGTCATTTCAGCTTTTAAAGCCTTGGCTTTGGACCATTTTTTCCTATTTAGCTCACTACTTGCTTTAACCAGAGCTGAGAAAGATGCTGACTCCGTACTGTGAAACCTCAGCGACCCAGACGAGAAGATGATGTGACTTAGTGCCAGCATCGTGCTTGAAATTACTGGCTGTTGTTGCAGTGATGTTCAAAAGACCTCCAGCTCCTACTCCTGACCCCATGTGAGAGTCTCTCCTGGCAGTCCCCACCTGCAAGCCAAATCAACCCAAGTCCCTAGCAATTTTAGGGAAATAATGGTGTTTTGAAATAATAGGCTTCACATAGGTCTTTTTCCTGGGCAAGAAAGCTGGAGTGGATGGTTTCTCCTCCTACATGCACACAGGTATTTTTTCTTTATATGTCATGCAGAAGCAGTCCCTCCTGTTTACATTTTTTTGGTGAGCTTGCAACCTTGAGGGATACAAGATGCTTCAGTGAAAGAAAATAGAGAGTTTCGAGGTGGGTTTGGGGAGGAATTCTGCTTTTTCCTTGGGACTGTTAAAGTTGCCCAATATCTGGGGCTTTTCGGCCTTTGGGTCTGCAGGAGGTGTAGGAAGGAGCAGCGGGTGGAGGTCTGAGGCTCTCTCCTTGCCTCCATCCTGATGTGAAGGGGGTCTCTGAGGAGTGTCTGCCCCCCCGGGAACACCCCTTGCAGGCACTGAGATCCCCAGCAAAAGGGTCTATTTTCACAAGTGTCAAAATTAGGGACAAATGAGTAGTATTTATTTACATGGTATGTGTAGGTGCTTTTCTGGCTTTCTTGGGAGATGTCCTCTTTCCATTCTCTGCCTCCCCATTCATCTTCTCCTCTCTTGCCTCCCGTGATCCCCCCTCGCACCCCCCGATGGATTACTCTCGCTAACAGGAATTGGGGCTGGCAGGCTCTCCTGCAGACGGAGAAGGAATTGGCCTCGGCAGCTGCTCAAGAGCCGGGGTGGTGCAGCTTGGGTGTCCTCCAGGCCCCTGACTCACTGCAGGGGGGCACAGGGGGCAACAGCATCCCTCCTAGGGGGCTGACCTGCTCCAGTTTGAACTCCAGGCCCCTTTCCACCTCTTTCCTGTCCATTTTTGGGTTTCAGGATTCAGAGAGGAGGAAGGGCTCTCTGAAAGGGACTGGGGCTGCAGATGGACCAGCCCTACTTGGGAAAGGCTGCGTGAACATTTTTTGTCCAGCTGGTCAGCTGTGTAGTGTTGTTTTGGTATGACTCAGGAGTGACTGACTTTGCCTGAAATAAAGACGCCTTGTAAGAAAGCATCCCTCTTCCAGAAGCAGGTGACTCACTGGAGATGTGCCTCCTCCCTTTGCGGGTACAGCCCCCCGCTGTGATCTTTGGAGCCCTTCCTGGGTTTCTTTCACCCCAAAACACATGCTGACTTTTAGAAGCGGAATTCAACATCCCAGGCCAAAGTCTGCTCCTGCGCACCTTGTGTGGGCCAAGTGGCTCCTCGGTCCCCTGCAGGCCACATCCAAGGTTTCCATTTTGGATTGAGTTCAGTTCAGGGTTAAAAGGCACTGTCACGAGCAGTTACTCTGATTTTCTGTGCTTAACGTACACCTTAGGATTTCCTCCAGTATTTCTGATCCAAGCCCAGAGTCTGTGACTGGTTGAGGACACAGGTCTGCAGCCAAGATGTGCGGCGGGGGCCAGTCTCTGTAACCGAATATTGGCAGTAACTGATCATAAAAGTTCTCCAGCCCCTGGAAAGGCTTCCAAGGCTTTTAAATTACTGACTGCATTCCTGATCTCACTGACAAAAACTTCTGTTTCTGCAAGATGTGGATGCTGAAATCAGGCAGGGGGAGAAGATGCTTGAGACAAGGAGCCGCAGCAGCCTACAAGCAGAGCAATGAGCTGGTTTTAGGCACTGAGAACCAGGACCTTGCTGGAGGGAAGTGCTGGCCCAGGTCAGCACCTAAACCCAACCCCGTTCCCGAACACCTCTCTGCTCCCCAGCAAAACACCTTTCTCACTGCTGCCCTCCAAGGATCCTTTCCAAGGTGTCTGCTAATCTGCAAAGGCAAGATTCTCTTTGATGCCCAAAAATGCCTCATGACCGCTGTGATTTAAAAGTTAAGCATTGCAACGCAGAAGTT
Source organism: Chroicocephalus ridibundus (assembly GCF_963924245.1). NCBI lineage: Eukaryota > Metazoa > Chordata > Aves > Charadriiformes > Laridae > Chroicocephalus > Chroicocephalus ridibundus. The sequence continues at coordinate 36,853,467 of NC_086284.1, read as the reverse complement.
TTTACGAAAACACCGGAAATCAGTGCTTAAAAGATACTGTTTCACTCCTATAAAGTGTCACTAATGGTGACAGAAAAAAATGGTGTTTGTAGACATTTCTTTTCCTTGCAAAAAAAGCGGAGACTTAGCAGTAAATTACAGTCAGGGAACCGGTATCTTCTCACCCTCACAGATATGGGCACCGTGGCTTGGCTGGGCATCTTTCCAGTCCACTTTTACCAACATTAATGGTGCCCATGGAGATAAACCTCTGTGATATAAACGTAAGGTTTAGCTTCAGATTGACTTTGCATGGGAATAGCAGCCGTAGAATAACAGTATTTTTTCTTAGATTTCTCTCAAACATAAGGCTTGGGTTTGGAAAAAAAACAAGTTAAATTAGTGTATAGCATGTCTTAGGCTCTTTTTTTCCCTCACACTGAACTTCTGTAGCCACCAAGGACATAGCTGCAGCATGCGACAGTGGGAATAAAGGAGGTGGAAACATCTACTTCTTGCTTTATGTAGTCCACCGAGAAAGGAGAGCATGCTTGGGCAGAACAGCCCCACTGGGACTGAGATGTTTGGGTTGAACAGTCTCCTTAGGAAGCTCAGGGATGCTCTGGAAAACAGCAGAAACGAGTTAGCTTGCTTCTGAAATGTAGCATCCTCTTGACTTCCCAAAGGAATGATGGGTCCTCAAGGTTGCAGCGGAAGGATGGAGTGGTTTCATATCCCCCCCCAAAATCTGGTGTAACTGTGAGATGCAGCCCAAAGGGTGGCTCCCCTCTCTTCACCCCGATGTGTCCCCTCTCAGCACTTGGGTAGGAGCTGGTGACAACCTATTATATATGGTAGCCCACAGAGGCCTTGTGTTGGTTTTGCAAGGGAAATGGTAGTCACCTGGGGCTGGAGCTGGGGCTATGTTTGGGGAGGAGCGAGACCACTCCTCACCTCTTCCAGCTTGTCAGGGACCTGCAGTGTCAGCTGAGCGTGAGGCCATAGTAGGAGTATTTTTCTCCTTTTTTTTTTTTTATTTAAATAACCCCATCTGAAACTACAATGAGGTAAGAGCTAATCCTACTGCAAACAGTTTAAGTGACAAATGTTTAAACATCTGAAGATGGTTTTAGATGAAGCAAAAGAAGCAAAACCACAGGAAAAGCAGAAGTCACTGGCTGTGGCTTTACAACCTGAAGCCCACGTGAGCTTGGGCCCAGCAGAGCATTTTCACAGGGGAAGAGAAATGTCTCCTTCCTTTCAGGCAGTGCTGTGGCTTCGTGTGAAGATTTGTCCTCAGCTGGGGATACAAATCGAGGCATGGAAGGAGATGAAAAGCTCAGTTTCTTCCCTCTGTCCATGGAGGGAGAGAGGGACACGTGTGGCTGAGCTCTGTCGCTGCTGAAGCACTTTGAGCCAAGCAAATGACAGGAGATCGGTTCAGCTCGTTTCTCCATCATTTGCATATGTGGCTTATATTTGAATATACAAATTTTGTTACTGTCAGGTAGAAAAAAATCTGTAACATAGTTACTGCAGCTAATTGTGTTCTAGTACTTAGCTAATGCTTAAAAAAAAATGTGTTCTGACATGGACATTGGGAAATGCCTGTGGTGGTGGGAATCATAGAATCATAGAATGTGTTGGGTTGGAAGGGACCTTTAAAGGTCATCTAGTCCAACCCCCCTGCAGTAAGCAGGGACATCTTCAACTAGATCAGGTTGCTCAGAGCCTCATCAAGCCTGGCCTTGAACGTCTCCAGGGATGGGGCCTCCACCACCTCTCTGGGCAACATGTGCCAGTGTCTCACCACCCTCATTGTAAAGAACTTCTTCCTAAAGTCTAATCTAAACCTACCCTGCTCTAGTTTAAAACCATTGCCCTGGAGATCCCTGGTGGTCCTTGGCCCTGGGATGGGTTATCAATCCCTGCTCACTTGCCGAGCGGCAGCACCACAGGGCTGCAGAGCTGCTCCTCGTCCCTGTCTGAGAGGCTGGAGCCTGGCGCCGGATGATGTGGTTCGTCATGTTCTCTGTTTTCAGTGAGCCCTTGGGCCAGAGCTGCCCTTCATCCAAGTCAGGCTGCAGGACTCGTGGCTGCTGTGTTGATGTGATGGGGCAGCACTGGTGGGACAAGACTAAACGATATATCCTGCTCTGGAAGGATTTCTGGCAACATGGAAAATCCTGCAGAAGGAAGAAAATACCATTAATTACAGTGCTAAAAGTACATGTAGGGGATGCCAGTGAAAGGAGAACCTGGTCATCTCCATTGTACCGCATACAGATGATCTACACCAGTAGCTTATTTTGCTACCCCTGTTCCTGCACGCTTGTGTGACTAAGTAATTGCACCTCATTTAATTGTGTCTTTCTGATTAGTCTGATACATTAATTTATGGCATTCCTTGATGCCTTTGATGAACTTTTTGTGCTGAGTAGGTCCCCTAATTTTTATCTTCTGACACTCAGTCTGAAAGGAGCCCTGCTCCTGCCTGAATAACATGCTAACTTTGGACACCAGATGCTTGTTCTTTTACACCAAGATCCCAGATTATCTCTGGTGAAAGATGATATTGTCTTAAGTCTGTTGATTCCAATATAAACAATGTTCTGGCCTTGGAAACATGAGGCTACTGTCAGATTTGGCCTCAAGCTTCTCCTCTTCTCCATTTGTGAAGGCCAGAAATACTCGAGCACCTTCTCCAGTCCCCCATAAGCTGCCTTGGACTTTGAGGCATCACAAACAGGGGAAAAAAAGCTCTCCAGACCTTCCCAGCAGTCCAGCTGTGAATTGCCCCAGCTGGAACCAGTTTATACTGATTTTTAAAAAGACTTTTGATAGACTTGGAAACCAATGGTCCAAGGCTTGCCCCTCAGTGGTAACGAGACTCATGTGAGTAGGAGTCTTTGAGGACATGCCCACCTAAGCAGGAGCCAACACATCATGGGGGATAATATGAAATCTGAAGGGAATTTTAAAAGCATATTGAAATATTTAATAGTGACAAAGTGACTCAAAGAATAGCCAGGGGAGTATCTCCCAATGCTACCATGGAATTGCTGTTTGATAAGAAAGGTCAAATAGCAAACCGCTGAGGACACGCATACTTAGCCAAAAATCATATTATCTTTCAGGACAGTGTCTCTGATTTGCTCAGGTCAAACAGTCATCTATGTTTTTGTCTGCCTGCCTTAGAAGTGAACATTTTAGGAAGCTAAAGCTATGACAAGTATTCAAAACAAAGCAATGAGATTCCAAACTGTCTCAAACCTGATTTCAGAGAAGACATCAGAAATTATTATTCTTTTCTTTACCTTGTGGCATTTTAATCCTTTGCTTGAATTGTGTCACATTTTTAAAACTTTCCCTGCAGCCAGAAGGGCTGGAAACTTCACTTAAGAAGAAGGGGGAAATTTCACCTAATGTGGTCTCCAAAGAGACTTTCATGATCTCTCAATAAAAACTGAGCGCTCCAAAGTCAATAAGCTGGAGCTTGGAAGGGGGAAAATAAAAAATGGTTCTTCAGTTATGATCAGGGTTAAGTGTGGCAGCTATGGCTTTGCCAGGAGTTCTGTATGCCACTGTCTTTGGTGGCATGTAGATATTTACTATCTAGACAGGTTTCTTTCTGAAGTGTTGTTAAATCAGGTAGGAATTTCTTAATTTACTCTCTTGTAGCCTGAGATTTAAGGAACTCATCAGTAAGTCATTCTGGACTTCAAATAAGATCTTTGATTTCACCTTAGGCTTCTTGAGCCGATGTTGTGATTGCTACGTAGGTCCATGGTGAGCAAAGAGAGTCATACAGGTAGTTCCAGCTATTTTTTTGTAGCTCTTTCACAGCTTACAAGCCAATTCTCACCTTCCTTCCCCTCAAATATTCCCCACGGATGAGACACTAGTTTTGGCCTTATACGCTTTAGATTAGATATGAGGAAGAAACTCTTTACTGTGAGGGTGGTGAGACACTGGAACAGGTTGCCCAGAGAAGGGATGCCCCTTCCCTTCAAGGCCAGGTGGGATGAGGCTTTGAGTAACCTGGTCTAGTGGGAGGTGTCCCTGCCCATGGCAGGGGGGGTTGGCACTGGATGATCTTTGAAAGTCCCTTCCAACATAAACCATTCTATGATTCTATGAGTCTGTGCTGCAAATCACTTGCAGCCTCTTCTTGCATTCACCATAAATACAAACCAATGTCCCTTGCAAGCTTCCCAGGAGGTCAGAACCTGCACTGCCATCTCACACAAGCCCCCACATATATTCACCTAATGAGGGCGAGCCACACCTGTTTTTTTGGTAACAATTTTGTCCAATGCAAAGGGACAAACCCATGCCATTTCCTGTCTTTTGTATTGTACCGCTGTGTATGCAGGGACCAGTGGTTTCAGATGTGGTGTCGTACAAACCTGTATGTCATAGAGGCATAACCAAATATTCTCTCTGTGCACAGCAAAGCAAGTTTGGCCAGAAGTCTGGGTAAGCAGAGCTGCGGTGACCTGGGACAGCCTGAGCGCAACAGCTCTGGCAATCTCATCTTGGAAAACCTTAACCCCAGCTGCCAATGAGGCTTTGCAGCTCTTTCTGAGTCTGGAAATGTAAAATGACCTTCTGTGAGTCCTGCCCTGTGCATTTCTTCCCAACGTGACCGTCGCCTTTGAGGAAGTGCTTTGCCAGAGGTGAGGTATTTGTCCATCTGCAAAGGTAAAGCCTGAAAAAGCTCCTCCATGGGAGAGAAATCTGTGTTGGGGAAGGGAGAAGGAACGTTTCTGCTGATGGAAGACTTGGTGGTAAAATTGTTTTTTTCTGTTTTTTATGGGAAGGGGCAGCTGACAAATCCATCCCGCCTGTGCTTTTTGTGTGGCATTACAAAATTAGAAAGTTGTTTTTCAATGAACACGAAATTGCTGAAGAATAGAAACCGAAGTGCCAGAAATAGCGCTGGGCTCTTTGAAGCCACAAAGAGGAGGCCGTTCTGCTGGGAGATGCCAGGCCTGGGAACACGAGTTTTCTTTGTTCGTACGCCATTATGCAGCAGCTGGCGTACTTTGAGCACAACTCCCAGATTTGCTTGTGCTGTTAACTCCAGACGAAGAGAAAATAGAGACAGGCTGTGAGTGGGGGCCGAGAGAGATCTGAGTCCTTCAACCCACCTAGCCCAATGGGGCAACGATCTGCTAAGGAGACACGTGGTAGGGTAAAGAACAGGTCTGCAAGTAAAATTTGGAAGGAGCATATTTTTTGATTCCCCTAAATATTGTTCGTTTCTGTGTTGTCTGAGGAGGGATAAAGAAATCTCCGTTCTTAGGAGGTACGGCTTTGTCTCCAATGTCATTGTCACCATCTCCAGTGGGTTTTGCACTGGGGATGGTGGCAGCTGACACAACCTGTATGTTGTCCACCCCTCCTGAAAGGAGCATTTTAGTGCCCTGTTTGAGCCGTTTGGCTTAAAATGCAGCTAAGGAAGCAACGGACACTGATGGAGTTAGTGCTGAGCCCGTCTGAAACCCCTTCGTCGTTACACCCCAATGCCAGGAAGGGCAAATCATGGGCAACTTTGGTTGGACGCAGCTCCCCAAAGGTGTCACCTAATGAGATAGTTGAACTGAGCCCAAACACACACGAGACAACTGTAGAAACCTGCTACATTTTACCTGGTGCAAATGCACATCTTTGGGTAATTGTGACCCCATCCTACCATCCGTGTCTTCTTTCTGGATGGGTGATGTCTTGGCTTGAAACTCAGAGATGCCTTTTCCCCCTCAACTGTCCATGGCTGTGCCTCGGCTTCACACAGCCCCAGCTTGGCTTTTGGTGTTGGAAACAAGGATGGTCATTAAAACCTGTTGACCTTCCAAAGAGCCCCAATCTAAACCCTCACAACTTTATTAAAAAAGGGGAAGGTGCTGACTCTGAAGGCTTTTTGTCTCATGTACTGCGTGCCGGATAACGGCATAAGAGATGCTTCTAAATGGGAACTTCATTAAAATTTATTAAAGGACTCTCAGGAGTGAGGGCTGCGCCTTCCAGCCTTGTCATGGGAGAACCGCTGCAATAAAACTTAGTTTTAAAACTAGGCTGCAGAAAGCAGGTTTAAATGCTGTCAGTGCTTTTATTATATGGGTATGCACGGAAACATTTTCTTAACTAACGAACACATGGTGAAGTCGTTAATTAGTTTTAGGTGCTTGCGAGCCTCAGTGCATTGCACTGTTTAATTGCTTGCTCAGTTTTCAGTCTATGAATGGTGCAGGAATAAATGCCCCATGGAGCCAAGCTTGAGGACAGACAACCACAATGCAAGAGGGGGTTAGGCACAGTTTCTCCAAGGAACAGTAGCCAAGATCTGGGGGAAAAAGCTGCCAAAATCATCAGCTGAAGTAAGTAACTCAAGAAGGAGCTGGGCAGGTTTCCAGAGCTGCAGGGTATGAGGTAAAGCCATTAACAGGATTTTTGGTTTTAAGATAATGAGAGATTGGTTAGTGATTGGGATTTCCTGGACTCCCAGGGCTTAGGAAGTGGTAGAAACATGGACATGGATGGCTCGCCTCGGGGAAGCTGGTGCAGGGGCTCCTCTGTGCCCACCACCAGCCTCCCCTGCCCCAGCGCCCACCCAGTTCCCTGCAGGAGGAGGTGCCTGGCAGGGGGGGTCCGCACCATGCCAGTGCTCCCCCAGCCAAGGAAAGGACGGGGTCCCCTGTTTGGCTTGGCCCTCCTGCCCACTTGGCAGCCATGGGGCAACAGCAGGTGGTCTGCACCCAGAGGAGGATGGGGTTACTGCCATGGCAGGGGGTCCTTTTGGATATTTTTGTTATATTCCATATTCTTCCAGTTATTTGGACAAAGGAGCTGGTTCTTTTCAGGGACAAAACTCACAAAACCCAGCTGGTGACCACGAGAGCACAATGGGGTGCCTGCTTGCGAATTGTAGCTTCTGGGGTTTTAATGCCAAACCCTGTCCTTGCATTTGGAGGAGCTGGAGAGAATTTTTTGATTTTAAGGGTTTTTTGACAGGGTTGTGCTAAAAAGTTGGAGGACCGCATAAAAATGAATCGGTCACTGACTGGGGGGGGTCTAAGTCTGGGCAGACCCAGAAGGGTTTATATGTGCTGGCATCCTGCTGAATAGCCAGCAGGACCTTGGATGATGGATTAGTCATCTTATTGAGCTACTTATTTGTCTGTGTCCTTAGGTTTTCTGCATGCCGGGGGCTGGAGCTGACCCTCTCAGATCTGACCCAGAGGGCCGCCATCCTGCTGCCCTTTTGTGGCTGGTGGCCTCTGAGTGACAGCAGCCAACACATTTGCCATGCCTGTGGGGAGAGGGAAGATAGCCTCTCAAAATCCTCTGATTGCTTTCTCCTTGTTTTTTTTGTCGGTTGGGTTTTTTGTTTTTGTTTTTGTTTTTTTTAATATGCATGAGGTACACATAGCATAAATTCACAGAGCCCATCAGCCTAATTGAAGAGAGTCATCTTCAGGTGGGCACACAAGATGGAGCTGGACCTTTCCTAAAGCACTTTGCTACGATTAGGTTGTGCCAAATCTGGCAGGGAGGTAGCATCACATCTGGCTGCGCAAGGGCTAATGTGATCATAGGCTGTCTCTTTGCTTTAAGTTTTTTCCATAGGCAAATGATCATTGCAAGTCTCTTGGCACGCTTTACAGTAATGACCAAGAGATCAAATAAATAGTAATGAAATAACTAGCTTTCCGGAAAAATAAGGTTAAACCACACTCCCAGCCGCGTCTTCACAAACACCACAGCATCTGAACTGACAATAAATAATGTTCAAACTCCAACTATGTGTTAAGGTTAATTTTATGCCTATGGGTAAATTTGCTCTGTCTTTGCCTGCCTGAAGAGTTTGCTTCATCTTAGTGCCATTCAGTGTTGATCAAGGCTCCATGAGTGGTGCAAAGACATTGGGAGTTTCACTTACTAGAACGGGATATTCAAAGAGTCAAATATTTGTACGCACTAGCCTTTGTTAAATTAAAATGGTCTTAATCACAGGTTTGTTGCAGGAATCTTAATTCCTATCTTGACCTAATGTAATCCTGTCCCATAACACTTTAATGCCTTCTGAGAAAGCCTTGTTTCATTTTTCCCCACCCTTTCCTGTACGAGGCATGCCTACCCTACGGCAGCTTGGGAGCATACTGGTATATCCTCCCTGCTGTGGACAAGGCTGGCATCCTTGTCCATCCAAGGCTGGATCCCATTAGCATCCACAAGAAAATATCCCAAATAACAATGCTGAAACCATGGAATTCTCCCCACTTGCAGTGATCCTACTCAAGCAGGAGATAAGAAACAGGAAGAAATGGTATACGACATAGTGCTTAGAGATATAGTTTAGATTAGTGATGGTTTCTGTCAGAGTTAGGTTGATGGTTGGACTAGATGACCTGAAAGGTCCCTTCCAACCTAGGCAATTCTACGATTCTATGACGTGAGCTATACCCTAAAGCAGTGGAGGACAATATTAGTGGCTACATCACCAGTTAGGGATGTGGGTTGTTCGGCACACTGGCTGGGTGGAATGCTGTCAGCAACGAGTATTGCCGCCTGGAGGGAAGTGGAGATTTAGGCCTGGAGACTGGTCCCTTACAGTGTGGGTCCAGGTCCATCCAAAACACTGGAGGCTGAGAAGAATTTAAGGGCCAAGCAAATGACACTTACCTAGTTTCAGATGGAGTGTGAAACTTGAGCAATTCAAAGGGGGTTGGTTGTTTTTTTTTTAACCCATAAAGTGTTGGATTCCTGTTTTGAGGAAAAAATGACTAAACTTTGACATTCACTGCCGTGCCAGCCTGAGTTTCCCACATTCGCACAGATGCTTTTCCTAGAAGAAATCAACCAGAGAAACAATATGCCTTTTGTTAAGAGCAGCCGGTTGAGTTAAATAATGCTGCTTTCAGACTCCTCCACGATAACGGAAAAAGCTTGGTGACCTTTTGGTTCGCTGTCTGCCATCATCTCAAGTTCAGCTGGGCTTTGCGGGCTGCGAGGTGACAGAGAGGATGCCCCAGGCCCTCTGAAGAGGTGCGTTTGGTTTCTGGAGTACGGGCCGAGCCAGTTTTGGCCAAAATCACAAGGAGATGCTGCCCTGCAAAGCCCCGGCCTTGAAGGGTGAGGGCGGCCGGGGAAGAGCTGCTGGGTGGGGTGAGGAGACGCCAAGTCTAGAGGCCGACTCCTACTCAGATCCACTCTCCACGGCACTTGAGAAGACTAAATAGAGAGGGAAAAGAGCTCTTCCAGGATCTCTTCTGTCTCAGTCTGTGCCTGGGCACGCTTATTCTCGACTACTTGCTTTTGTTCGCCTCAGCTTGGCTTTGGATCGTTTCCCGCCTCTTTCTAGCCAGCCCTCTTGTATCTGTTTCTGTTCTTATTTCTTTTACCAAAATGAATTCTCCTCTCCTGCTTTCCCCTCTTCCCTCTTTATCACTTTTAGTGGTGGAAGGAAGGTTCTTTTGAATTTTTGTTCATTTTTTGGAGAATAGCTGCTTCCTTTTTTTTTTTTCACCCTGCAAATCACATTACTGAGGCAAACGTACTCTAGATGAGGGTGCACACCAGCGCTAGGGAAGTAGGAAGCTTCTAAAAACCACACGCTGACTACAGTTTCTGTAACGGATTGTATCACAGGTGTTCTGTGTGGAGTATGCAAAGAGCTTCTCAGAAGGCTCACGTGCGAGTTCGTTACAAGGGTCATGCTTAGGTGTTAATGTAACGACTTGCTGCAGACGCTTAGTGTACATCACCGGCTTGCTTTAGCAAATCTTTTGCGAAACGTTTTAGCCACACCATCTGGATGATGCTGAGGAAGGAACAGGGCATCTCATTTAGGGGACTTGCACATACCAGTGACTGAGATTTAACTTGTGTATGAAGAAATTTGTCCGTCCACCCTAGATGGTGTACTAAGCAGAAATGATGATTTTTAAAAAAAGAAAAAGCTAATAGGTTTTGACCATTTTCCAACAAGTTGAAGCACCTGACTTTTTCAACTGCTTTGTAAATCATTTAGCTGCATTTATAGAGGTGTTTTGCATTTGTTTTGTGATTCCAAGATACTAGTTTTAAATTATACCTTGGCCTTTGGCAGTATCTAGCTCTTCTCCGGCTGAATAATTTATTTATTCATTTGTACATGGATAAAAATTCACAGAGTATGAATTAAAAAGCAGAGGAGAAAGGACACTCTATGTTTTCATTGCATTCTAAAACTTATTAGTGAGTTTAGAGCTATAATATCACATGCTAAAAAGCTAAATAAAAGAATTTGTACTTCTCGGCATCCAGCGCAAAGCAGCATTAATTCTGGCCCGTGTTTGAGTGCGCATGCTGCAGTTCAGGGCTTGGCTCCGTAGTGCTGTGGCATGGGTTTTTGTGCTGTGTTAATCCAGATCTTGCGTATTTTAAGATCTTCTGGTCCCAACTTGTCCTGCCTGCAAAAGACCAGACCCTACAGAGGCTCCTTGGTCTGCTGGGACTATTTGCAGAGTGAGAGGAGCGATTTGGGGCAGGAAGGTGATGAGATATTTTTTTTTTCTGAGCTGGCAGTAAAGAAGATGAGAGTTTTGAATTCTTAAATACACTGTGACAACGAGGGAAATCTGCTGTTTCATGGGTGGGCATGGAGACCTTGAATGAAGTGGCAGAATGAGGTGGCTTAAAAGTGGCAGAATAAGGGAGAATAAGGTAACGTCTTAAAAAATTCTCTTGGTGGCACTTGCAGTGACTACCCCCTCTTCGCTGCCCCATCAGTCTGTGCCTGCTCAGTGCTCAGCTATGACCTTTGCAGTGAATTTGTGAAATTACAGCCAACTTGCGTTCCTCCCTGTCACAAGCTAAACTGCTGGGAGCGGAAAACGATCTCCCTCCTCTTCTCTCCTCTTCGGGTCTTACAGCAAATATATGGACAAACGTAAGGTCTTGGTCTTCCTCTTGCATCTGGCTTGCTCTCATCGAAAGAGGGTCATGTCAGAAAATTGAGGGAGTGAGGGGAACTAGTATCTACTAATATCTCTAGTATGATTTTGCTTATTTCGAGCACATTATGCAACTTCTCGCTTAAGGGATGCAGGGAGGGACTCAGTCCTTTCCCCTCACGGTGACAGCAGAGAAAGAGGACACGGCATTTCAGTGTTCCCTGTTCACCCTCCGTATGGTGAGGAGCACCAAGGGGCTTGGGGACAGCACGGAGCAGGAGGGACCTGCAGAGCGTTTTCAGATAATTCGGATGGAATCACAGAATCATAGAATGGTTTGGGTTGGAAGGAACCTTTAAGATCATTTAGTTCCAACCCCCTGCCATGGGCAGGGACACTTCCCACTAGACCAGGCTGCTCAAAGCCCCATCCAGCCTGGCCTTGAACACTTCCAGGGATGGGGCATCCACAACTTCTCTGGGCAACCTGTTCCAGAGTCTCACCACCCTCACAGTAAAGAATTTCTTCCTAATACCCAATCTAAATCTACCCTCCTTCAGTTTGAAACCATTACCCCTCTTCCTATCCCTACACTCCCTGATCAAGAGTCCCTCCCCATCTTTCCTGTAGGCCCCCTTCAGGTACTGGAAGGCCGCTATAAGATCTCCCTGGAGCCTTCTCTTCTCCAGGCTGAACAACCCCAACTCTCTCAGCCTGTCCTCATAGCATAGGTGCTCCAGCCCTCTGATCGTCTAAAAAAATAAATATATAGCCATTTTGGGGTATCGAATTTCCACCGCACTTTCTGCTGCTGAGTGCAGAGCTGGCAGGCTTTTCATTAAAATGGACTTTGGGCTTTCCCATGAGCCAGAAGCAGTGAATTAAGCTGGCAGAGCCCTGGGCGGACACAAGCTCCAGCTGGGGGGAAGGAAGCAGCAGGAGAGGAGCAGCTGGTGGGGTCACTGGCTCGGATGGAGGGGTGTGAGATGCAGGGGCCAGCGGAGACGCCTACATGTCCTTGTCCTTGCTAAATCTGTCCCTGCACCACCCTGCCCTGCACCGCCCGAGCAGAAGGAGGAGATGAGGCCATGCTAAAGTTGCTCCTTTGCTACCACCAAATGTTTTTGGGATGGGGACAGCGCGTGCAGGCTATGACAACAGGGAGGCATGTCCCTTCCTTCAACAATTCTCTGTAAATCACGGCAGGGGAGCCGTGATTTGTCCCTACTCAAATGCATTTCTTTAAAAAAAGCAACCATGAACTTGTATTTATAATTGTCAATTTGGAAACTATAGTAGGTGACCTTATGGATGTCAAACCCATCCAAGCTGGAATGCAGATGTTGGTACAGATGGCATGGAGCATGATTTAGTCATGACGACACCAAAAGTATCGGGTACACCATTACTCATATCACTCTCCCGTATAACACATTTTCCTAACCAAGTAATGCTATTTTTGGACTTCTTCCAAACCACCGTCTGCATGTAATATTGTCATCTTACTCAGAGAGCCCGGCCAGAGAAGTTGACATGAAATACCCATTTAATGATTGGAACTGAAAATGCTGTTCCTAAGAATGGGTTTTGTATCAAGTCCTGGTATAAAAAGGACTTTTTTTTTTTTTTCATATTTGTGAGATGTACTTAGTTTGTAGGTGTTTTTTACATTTCCAGCTATCAGTATACCTACTGTGATTAGTTTTTTCTTGAACAGGGTCTTCCACAGGTGTAGTGTGGAGGATACAGAATTTTTCCACGTGCAACCAACGCCAGATGTCCAGACTAATGATGCTGTGAGTAATGTCAAGGATATTTGTTTGTTTTTTTAAAGTAGATTTTCATATGTTTATTTATCCTATCAAAAGTTAGAGAACAGATAGTCCTGAAAAAGAAGTTATTCAAATTTTATAATGCTTTCCTCATGTTTGAAAAAAACCCCTCACCTTCATCTTAAGCTTGAAGAATGTTGAATCTCTTCTTCAAATCTTCACACATACACTTATTTCCCAGAAAATGTAGTTGACTTTAAAACATTTTATTCAGCGACGATGCTGTTGACATTGTCACAACAATCTCAAAAGCAAAAGCACTTCTGAGTTAGGCAATTTGTTACCTGTTTATTTTGATGACGCCCTGAACTCTAGGGTTTTTTTAAGCTTTTTGAAGACTGATCAACACAAATAACCCTTTAATGCTTGTAATATCAGAGAATAACTTAGTTTTCGTCTTTCCAGACCTACCGGTACAGAAGAGATATTGTACATCACACTGCAGCAATGTCCATACTGAGAAATAAACTCACGGATAAAGTCGTATTCATGCAGCAATTTTGCAAAAAGACTTTCTAAAATAGCCTGTTTACAAATCAGCGCATGACTGGTGATAAAGACAGACCTTTTCTGGCTTTAAGCATTAAAATGGTGTAACGCCTGTCTCCTAGAAGATGAACCTTCAGCTGAACGGCCTGCACTTTTTTTTTTCCCTAGGGGAATTTCTTCACTGCAAACTGTTGTAAACAATCACAGATTCTTGAGTTCGACATCACCAACATTCCCAGCAAAGAGCGTGGTCACATCAAACAGTTACACTGAGACTTGTGTTGGAAAAAATATCCTTAATAGCACAGTCCCATATGGCATGGGAGGCATTTTTAATTCAACCGATACGGGAAGGTCTTGACTTCACTGGACTATTCCAAAATGCTCAAATGCTTTGGGCATCAATATCTATCACTCACCAACTGCAACACCCAGAGCACCAATCCAGGGTTAAAGACCGTAACTTACCTCGTGTGATGTTCAGGGATTGTTGGACACCCATTACGTTGGATAAAATGACTTCCGCACCTAATGGACCATGTAAGATGCTTCCATGGGTTGAGTGCTGTTACTACACAGGGGCTGAGAGGGAGAAATGTTGACCTTCCTTGTCTAAAAGGTTCATTGTCAGGGCAGGAGAGCGGGTTTGCTCTCCCCAGATGCTGGCAGAAAGAACAGTAAGTGATAAAATGCAAGGGTTTGTGGGTTGGTCTTTTTGTTGATGTTGGTTTTTGTTGGTTTTGGTTTTTTTTTTTTTCCAAAGACAGGGCCAAAATAGACATGTTTGCCGCAGAAGCAGAATTATCTAGGAGCCGAACAACAACTTCCACTATATTTACAGCAGATAAAACTGAAGAGCTTTAACCTATTTACGCTGAACCAGTAGCATTTAAAGCACTAACCAAAGCCTGAACCTTTTCTAATCTAGAGGTTCTGTACAACAATTATATTTTCAAATAAGCCTTCCAGATTCGATACACGGTTAGGAATTTGACTTTTATTCCTCAGTAAGTATCTTCTACATTCCCATTTTTATAGGGACATTATTTATTAATAAACACAACAATGTGCAATAGCCAACACAGCACAGTCGCTTGGGTTATTTAGTTGTCCAAATTATTTTAACACTTGCTTTGTATTAATTCAAAAAATAATCGCAACCGCATAGATAAAGAAAACCTCTAGTATTCTTGCGTCTCTTACCTGTACTCTCAAATAGGCATCAGGGTTCTTTCTTCAGCTTGAATTTGCACATCCAACACCCTCTCTACACCTCCTGTTGTAGGCCTGTTTGCTGGAATATTACGTCGGTATATTTGATCAGCGATTAGGATCTTTGGTCTTAATTTTACCAGGCTAACGGGTAAGCTATAGCACGACATTTGCAATCATGTTTGACACCTAGTGTTGGTAAAGGAAAGAAATGAAAAAAAAAGACTGCTGGAATCAAAGATGACGAGTCCCACCTCACTCTCCTTGCACTTCATGCTAATTCATCACTTTTACACGTAGTCGCGTGGAGCTGTTTATGTCTCTAAATGTTGGCCGGGCTTTGCTCTGACCGAAATCACATCTGCCTGGGTTTTCTGTATTATTTTTTTAAAATCTCAGTTAAATAACAATCCTAAATGACTCTGTACTCCTACTAACTGGTCAATGAATATGAACACATTAGACATACAACCAGAACAGGACCAAAATCTGCACCGTAAGAGGCAGCTGACTATTAAGGCACTACCGATAGGTCAGGACCCGCTCCAACCAGCAGCTCGATTCATTCGCCGACAACACTGCCTTTTCATAAAAACCGATGAGCACGAAAGTGCCTTAATATACTGTGAGAAGGATGAAAAATACCTTAGCGCGCTTTCCGAGGGCCTGAGTGACACACGCCGCCAGCGCACGCGTTGCAACGCGAGCAGTCACTGGTGCTGCTGCTAGTTAAACCCAGCCACGTTACTCTTAAGCGTTTTCCTAATTAAAAACAAATGCGTATCAAGAAGCTCTGCAATTCCCAGGGACGTGGAAGAAGAGTGTTTGCTGAATTTCTGAGCAGCCCAACAGCCCTGCCAGTCCTTGCGAGACAGGGAAAAGCGCAGCTGCTGCTTTGATTTCCCCGGGGCAGCGATGGGCATTAAAGCAGGTGAGAGATGCACGGCCGGGGGAAAATTTTGCCCTGAATTATTACCATTTAGAGAGACGCTGTCGGGTCAAATACGCTCTGCAATGAAGCGTTGGTAAAAGCAAAACCTCAATTCCCTCCTTCTGAAAAAAAAAAAAAGGGGGGAAAAAAAAAAAGTTTTCTTCATCTCTTCTCCTCTTCTCTCAAAATCTACTGGGAACCATTTCCATTCTCTCCCAGCCACCCTCCTGGCCAGGCCTGGCCCTGGACATGCCCATGAAATATGAACCGAAACACAACGGACATCTCCCGAAACCAAGAATAAAACCAAACACTTCAGAAAGGTAACTTTAAATAGCATGGCATGAAATACAATTTACAAGGATAATCAAAACCAAAAGGTTTAAAATCGGATTTATCCTAGAGTTTCACTTAAATAACGCTATTTTTTTTTACAATAAAGATAACAATAAAGTATCATACTGCATGTAAATCCAAGGCGAGAAAGTTTATCCACTCAAGTAATCTAGAAAGGGTACTAATCTGCTAATTAACAGCAATAAAATGTTTCTTTTTTGAAGGGCTGCTGGCAATAAAAGCAGAGGTGCCGAAGGAATTTCCATGTAAAAACACATTTACTAACAGACTTATTAATATGCCAATTCTTTATTGCATTTAGTATCTCATCATATGTGTACAGGACCAAGATATTTATATTTTGAAGCGTACTTCCCCTTGCTAGCCGTGTCTGTGTGTGTGTGCGTGTACATGCATTTGTCCCAGCCAGGGGTAACCTCCTCGACCTTCTCCTCCCAATTCCCTTCTCTCCAAACAGGAATCGCATCTTCAACCTCTTTGTTTTCACATCTATAGTTATCATAACAATACAAACAAGCCTTTGAAAAACGTCTTCCGTCCTCTCTTGCCATAGAGAGTTTCAAAGCTGGCCAGGCTTCGAAACACGTCCTAAATAGGGGACATTTTTGATGCTCTGGTAAAGATTTTTGCTGCAGGACGGATGGAGTAGAGAATGACCGCTAGCAACCGGACCCTTTAAAACACCGATGGTTGTATTTAACAAGACCAAATTAATTTGCCTCCTCCTCTCCAAACACACTGCTCACAGTGCGGTTTGAGCAACTGTGGGATTAAGAGAAATATTAGAAGTGAAGTATTGCAATTGCTCCTTCAGATTTTTAGAAGTAGAAGTTTTGGGGTTTTTTTTTAGAAGTTTTTTGTCTGTTTTTCTATTCAGTTACCCTCAAATTAACATCAGCAGGCTATCAGTGACGACGCACACCCCCTCATCCCAGCGTAATTAAATCATACATTCAATTCATCAAGTATTCCAGTGCTCCTGATGCACTACAAGATATCTATTCTTTGGCAGATAGAGAGGAACTATCGCCCCATGGGACCTGCCAAACACCAGCCGATTGAATTATAAAATAAGTCTTTATAACTATCCTGGATATTAAATATACCCCCCCTCCCCAGATAGCTTGCTAAAATAAAAATAGATTTTTTTTACCCTTTCTTTATAAAAAAGAACTCATTTCCCCATGGCCAGATCTCTCCTCCAGCCTCATCTCCAAAAGACCCAAGGAACACAGATCATGAAGGAGCTCTAGCAAAGCACCAGTAGTAACTTAAAAGTCTCCCGACCGAAAAGGCACCTCCACGTACTGAGGCCATCCCAGGGAGTGGGACAGCATCATCTGTCATGCAAAGGAAACGTGGCAGCAGTTCCCTCCTTGGCAACGCTGGCTGTTGGGTTCTTCAGACCATTTTGACCCTTTCCCCTTACTTTTCACAGGCAGAACTGAAAGAATCTATTTTTGTTTTGTTTTCCTTCTGAAGAGCCACTTTCTCTACATCTGACAACCGAGCACCGTGCCTGATCAGATAATGAATGTTTACACGCCACGGTCAGTGTTTGCAAACTGCTCCATTGTTCCCAGCATCCAGCGGTGAAGCCCCGGTGCCTCGTCAGGACAAGAAAGCAACAGCAGAGGAAGGAAGGGTTTCCTGCCCGACAAGAGCAGGCCTGTTTAAATCAGAGATGGAGTTAACTACCCATTCAAACGTAGGCACAAGAAACACTGAAACAGATTGCCTGGCTCTGCCTTGCATAATATTAGCAAAACCCAGCGAACCGCGTTTAATAAAATAGGGCGAGATGATAGCGGAGCGCTGGCAACACGGCAGGCAGAGGAATGATCACAAACCGTCCTTTATTTGTTTGTCCCTCCGGAAAAAACATTCGCTCTGTTGCCATCCGGCGATTTACCTCCGCCCCGCTGCAATTCTTTGAACGTGCTATAAGTTCGGTTGAGAGATTTTTGGGCGAAATTTTACAGCCCGGCTGTCATGCAGATTTGGGTCGCTTTGCTGATTAGAGAACAGTATGTATTTTATTAAATAACTATGTTTATCTGCAGCTTTAGGGTTTATAACTCCAGCAGAGTGGGTTTTCTTCTTTGAATTCAGGCACGGTGACATCGGTGACACTTAGGCACTTGACAACATGGTAGATGTGAAGATCTGCTGCAGAATCTGGGGGATCTCTTTGGTATCCATGGCAATGAAAGACCGACCTGCTGGTAGCGTCCTCTGCAGCCTAAGGAGCAGAAGGAGAGACAAGACACAATTACCATTTCAAATCATCTTCCCTACCACAAGCCAGGCTTCCTTAAGAATGGATGTTTTTCCTTTTGAATACCTTCCCAGCCCATGCCGTTCACGTTGCTGTCACCATGCAATTAAAGGCTTGGGAAAGAAGCAGAGGGAGGAACCACTGAGAGCGGCTAAGTCACAGAGGTCCTTTCAGCAAGATAATCAAGAGCCATTCTCGAGATTCCTATTCATGTCCTCTTTCTGACGTGCAAAAACTCCGTCTTGATCAAGGTACCAGTGACCCCACGAGGTATTACCACAGCTGTTTTTTTTGAGGGCAGCTAGAGATTTACTCTGGAAATGAAGATATTGACTCTAAATACATCACCATGAACCCACAGCTCTTTCAGTTCAACACCTCCAGTGATTCTAAATGCGCTCTTTGTATTTCCCCTTTGAGATCGCAGCAGATTAGATGGAAAGATATTTTTCTGTCAATATTAGCTTGACACATTTTTATTCACAGCTTAACCCTCCTTAAAAAAGCTAAACAAGATGCATGTTACAAACCCCATCTCCCCCACGTCCCGTCAGGAGGCTTGGAATTTATTTTTTCACTGCTTTTTTAAAGGAGTTTATGCTCCACGCTATTTCTCCAATGCTAAGACTCACTTTTAAAGCGAGTTTTTAAAAAAGCTGCAACAGAGAATTCCCTTCTCCTGCCCCCACAGCGGTTACAGGAAGGCTTTGTCTAATTCTGCACTTCCACGTACATAGAAATGCGTTTCAGTGACAGCATTGTGTGCATTTTCCATCGCCAGTGAACTCGGGAATTTGAACTAGGGCAATTATACGATCTCCTCTTACACAGCAGGATTACGGTCAACGCTTTTTTTTTTCTTTTTCTTTTTTTTTTTTTTAATTCCTAGCAGAAGGAAAAGGACTTTCTGTAATTATAATCTTTCAGAATGTATTCTCTTTTTAGGCGTAACGCAGCTCCGAGGCACAGACCTGCAGACACGACTAACGGCGGCTGTGCAGCTGTATCTTTCAACCCTTTTCTGACTAAAACTAGTTACTCAGGGCCAATTCCCTTTGGGCCTTCTCTCATTCTGCTCTAGTTGAAGAGCCGAAGAGAAGCAGAAAAGGCACTGTTGATATTTGTGGCTATACCAGCTCTTTGCTGCATGTACTGGTCCTCAGTGGGTATGGAACTGAGGGACACCTGACATAGAATTTCCCTCTTTTCCCCTGTGCCCAAACAATTTAAAGTGAAATTACGTAGTAGCACTAAAAATAGGTGTATTGGCTCAGATTCGCTGAAGAATTTGTCTCTAACAGAAGGGGAATATCTGAGTCAAACTTCTGGCAGTTTTGAAGACCATTAAACTCCAGCTTGTCTTGCTCTAATCTCTTTTCTTAGGCACCCCCACACATTCAAAGCACATACTGGGCAATGGCAAAGGCACCATGTCTCCGTCATGATTACATAGTGATATCACGTACGGGGACAGTGCACAGCCTCTAGTGGGAGGATGGCTTCAGATGCTCCCTTTGGAT
Organism: Chroicocephalus ridibundus; assembly: GCF_963924245.1. Classification (NCBI taxonomy): domain Eukaryota; kingdom Metazoa; phylum Chordata; class Aves; order Charadriiformes; family Laridae; genus Chroicocephalus; species Chroicocephalus ridibundus. The sequence goes on along the minus strand of NC_086284.1, from coordinate 36,833,932 downwards.
GAACAGAATGCTCTGAACTAGCTGGCCATTTTATGATTAAGGTGGTGAGACACTGGAACAGGTTGCCCAGAGAAGCTGTGGACGCCCCATCCCTGGAGGTGTTCAAGGCCAGGCTGGATGGGGCTTTGAGCAGCCTGGTCTAGTGGGAGGTGTCCCTGCCCATGGCAGGGGGTTGGAACTAGGTGATCTTTAAGGTCCCTTCCAACCCGAACCATTCTATGTTTTTATGCATGGGCAACTATGCCTAACTCCACTGCAATAAAAGCACAGTTTAGATTTATGATGAATGGAAAGAAAGAAAGTTATATTAGGCATAAAACAAATATACTTACCTATCTGCCTGGTCTCCTAAGGATCCTATAAATATGGCAAAAGCATTGACTTGAGCATTGGTGGTCAAGACCTGGGCAAACCTTGCTGGCTGAATACCGTATCGCTCGAGATTTGCATCACTCAAGACGATAACAAAATACTCGTCAGCCTCTTCCTTGGCGATTTCACGAATGGCATGCTCTGTCCCTTCCAAGGTATGGTCTCCACTCATGCAGAACTGAGCATGGGCATGCATGATCTGTGTGCACAGCATATCCAAGTGGAAATATGTAAGATGACTTTAGGAATAAACATTCCTTTCAGCTTGCACAGAAGGGAGTAAATATTCAGCTATGCTATATTAGGGGATGCTTCAGATATTGCAGAAGATGCAGCTTTTTGTACACAATATGTTGCATTTTAAGACAGGCGTCGCTTCTTAAAACCACAGTGGTTTTAAGACCACAAACAATACCTGAGTACTCAGGGAGCTGGTGGGAGAGCTCACCAAGCCTCTCTCCATCATTTATCAACAATCCTGGTCAACAGGGCAGGTGCCAGATGACTGGAGGGTGGCTAACGTGATGTCCATCTACAAGAAGGGTCGGAAGGAGGATCCAGGGAACTACAGGCCTGTCAGCCTGACCTCGGTAACCAGGAAAGATCATGGAGCGGATCATCTTGAGTGAGCTCTCACGGCAAGGGCAGGGCAGCCAAGGGATCAGGGCCAGCCAGTATGGGTTTAGGAAAGGGAGGTCCTGCTTAACCAACCTGACCTCTTTCCATGACCATGTGACCCACCTTCTGGATGCGGGGAAGGTGGTGGACGTTGTCTATCTGGACTTAGGTAAGGCCTTTGACACTGTCCCCCACTGTATTATCCTGGAGAAGCTGGCGAATCATGGCATAGACAAGTGTACTCTTCGCTGGGTTAAAAACTGGCTGGATGGCTGTGCCCAGAGGGTTGTGATTAATGGGGTGAAATCCTCTTGGCGGCCAGTCACGAGTGGTGTCCCTCAGGGCTCAGTTTTGGAGCCAGTTTTGTTTAATATCTTTATCAATGACCTGGATGAGGGGATTGAGTGCACCCTCAGTAAGTTTGCAGATGACACCAAACTAGGTGGGAGTGTTGATCTGCTTGAGGGTAGGAAGGCTCTACAGAGGGACCTGGACAGGCTGGATCGATGGGCCAAGGCCAACTCTATGAGGTTTAATAAGGCCAAGTGCCGCGTCCTGCATTTCGGTCACAACAACCCCAGGCAACGCTACAGGCTTGGGGAAGAGTGGCTGGAAAGCTGCCCAGCAGAAAAGGACCTGGGGGTGCTGGTGGACGGCCAGCTTAACATGAGCCAGCAGTGTGCCCAGGTGGCCAAGAAGGCCAACAGCATTCTGGCTTGTATCAGGAATAGCGTGGCCAGCAGGAGCAGGGAAGTGATGGTGCCTCTGTACTTGGCACTGGTGAGGCCTCACCTCGAGTGCTGTGTTCAGTTCTGGGCCCCTCTGTACAAGAGGGACATTGAAGTGCTGGAGCGTGTCCAGAGGAGAGCTACCAGGCTGGTGAGGGGTCTGGAGACCAGGTCATATGAGGAGAGGCTGAGGGAGCTGGGCATGTTTAGCTTGGAGAAGAGGAGGCTGAGGGGAGACCTCATTGCCCTCTACAGCTACCTGAAAGGAGGTTGGAGAGAGGTGGGGGTTGGCCTCTTCTCCCAGGTGAATAATGACAGGACCAGAGGAAATGGTCTGAAGCTGCGGCAGGGGAGGTTTAGGTTAGATATTAGGAAGAATTACTTTACTGAAAGAGTGGTCAGGCACTGGAACAGCCTGCCCAGGGAGGTGGTTGAGTCACCATCCCTAGAGGTGTTTAAGAAACGTCTAGATGTGTCACTTCAGGGCATGCTCTAGTGGCAGAGATTGTAGGTTGTTTGGTTGGACTCTATGACCTTAAAGGTCCTTTCCAACCATGAAGATTCTGTGATTCTGTGATCAAAACCCATGCATGGACATAATTAGATTGGGCCTTAGGGAAGGTAAAATGCTTTGATTAGCTGCAGTTTGAGTAGCTACATTTCTATGTATCTAAGGAAGAAAACAGGGCTTAATTTCCTAATGGTGTGACCAGCTCCTGCCTGTTTATAATTTGCACTAGACTTCCAAACCCTAGTAGTGTCACAGTCATTATCAAATATCTGACTCCTGACAGTGGCAGCAAGGTTTAAAAATGTCAAAACATTTTGTTCGAGCTTTTATGAAATAATGTTTTAATTGACGAAGCTGTTTCCTATGCAGAAGTCAAGGTATTTTAGAAACATTAAGGAACATTAGAAAATCCAGTCCGTCTAACTCAAGTAGCTGCCGATCTTTTAAACATACTTTTTGAAGGAATTCATTTACATAGTTCTAAACCATTGAGCTGCCAACCAGGTAAATCCTAAAATAGACTCCATTTTTCTTCATCCTATTACAGTAAAATCTTGGTGAATACACTCACTTTGCAATTGTGATTTGACACATTTTCAATCTAGAATTGACACATTTTCCCACTGCTACTGTGACACAGAACTTCTTGAAGGTACCAGGCTAAATCACTGACCTGGGATCCCTCTACAGTCTGAATTAGTCACTTAGGCACTAATGATATCACCACGTGACTCAGGTAGACCTATCTATATGATTGTATAAAGCCTGGAACTTCCTAGGATGTCGGGTAATGGTAGGACTAGAGGGAATGGATTAAAACTAGAGATGAGTTGATTCAGACTGGACGTTAGGAACAAGTTCTTCACCATGAGGGTGGTGAGACACTGGAACAGGTTGCCCAGAGAGGTGGTGGAAGCCCCATCCCTGGAAGTGTTCAAGGCCAGGCTGGACGGGGCTCTGAGCAACCTGATCTAGCGGGAGATGTCCCTGCCCACGGCAGGGGGGTTGGAACTAGATGATCTTTAAGAATTGTTAGTGTTGGAAGGGACCTATGATTCTATATCCTTTGACAGGTAGTTAAAATGACACATTTATGACACATCAGTCCAGAAAAAGGCATATCTAGCTTCTACTATTTTGGCATAATTTATTTTCTGCCACCTCTCTGAAAAGTCCTGTTTCAATTTCATGCAAATACACAAGATTTTACTTTCTTGCCTTTCTTTTATTTTACTCTCCTTACGTTTCGCATTCTGTGACCCACCTACAGTTTAATCTTTGCAGTCACAAAATCCTCAATTATCCAGCAACACTTATCAGTAGGATTTACCTTAAGAATCTCTAATCTTTGCTTATTGTTCTTGGGAACTTTGTCACTTCCAACCAAGGCGATGTCGAAGCCATCTCCTGAATGTCCAACAATATCGTACTGCAAGAAAGAAACTTCATCAGTCATCTGTTAGTCACAAATGGCCCTCGGGTCACAATGACACAAGACAGATCAAAGGCAATTTGCTTTCAACAAGAAAACCCAAATACTGTTCCCCGCTTCTGTTCATGAGCTGCTTAAGGGAACTACTTGCAATTTCTCACCAACATGAAAACACGGGAAAGGATTGCTAAATAATGAAATTAAAGAACAGTTACTTATTTCCATGGTCTGTTTTTCACATCACCCCATCAATTGCAGAGCGTTGATGCATAACATCAAGACCTTGCCCTCTCACATTGTCCATGTATTTTTTTAAAGTAGCAATTTTCATCCTCTTGAGTCTGACACACAAGAAGTGCATTGTTTAAGAGTAGCTCCCATGTTTGATAGATCTTTTTTGTGACCTCATTCTTCTCTGAAAAGAAAGTATTACAAGCCTTCCTTTTTGAAAATCAGCACTCCTTATTTTTGTGCCTAACAGATCAAAGTCGCTGCTCAAAGTATGTAGAGAAGTGAATTCCAAGTGTCTCTGTATGTTTTCAGAGATGATGTGCACATCATTCTCCCGTGAAAGATGCTGCAAAAGTGACATGTAGAGCTGTGATAGTTCAAATATCTTGTTGAACAAATAATGTAACATTGGGAAGGGCTTTGTTTTATGTGAGAGTTTTATTGTCTTTACATGAAAACCAAGACAAGCTGAGTTATGGCAAGGTCCTGACCTGCCCTTTGTGTTGTAGATGTGGCAGTCACCCCAGGGAGAACTCATGAGCATGACAAAAGCGGATTTCAGAGCTGTCTACACCAAGTAATAAAGCACAGTGCACGGATCCTGAGCCCGAAGAGACGTGAGCTGGCAGTTCCTCGACATGAACATGCCTGTATTTCCCCCTGACTAGCTGGTACAGACCTGTCTTTAGTTGACAGGGAGCCCTTGTGCAATATTTTGCCTTTCTGTTATCTTTTATTCAAGTGCCGCATACAGGTCCCTGACAGGCTCACCATCCCTAATTCCTACATAATCAATTCATAAAAGGCAGGTCTGTTCCTCACAGTTTTTCTGTTCTTTCTTTCTTATCGAAGACCACTTTATTTGGTATAAGTTGGGTCCTGTAGACTGGGGAAATGGCATTCTTTATCAACAAAGCTCTTATTATTTGTTTCCACATCACTAATCTGCTTAAAAACATATCAAGAGTAAAAGAAAGCTACAGCAGCTGGAACAACACTTTTAAAGGTGACACCTCCCTCTGCAAAACAGCAAACATGCCCCATACTATAGCTTATGTCACCCAAGGTCAGACCATTTTATGACAGCCTCACATAACCCAGACTTCCTCCCCTGGGCAAATCTTTATATAATCTGGTCCCCACGCTATCCCATTTATTTCTGCTCTGTTGGCTTTTCCCATTCCTGTTCTCAGCTCTTCCATCTCTAGTATTTGCTACCCAGCCTCATGTAAAGCTTCCAGTCTGACACATGCTTGCTCTTCAAAACCTATTTCTTATCACCAGTAATGCTTCAGACTCTCTCTTTCTTGATGAATATTTAACTGGTGCTTCTGTCTTCCTCAAACCATTATCTTTCCTGGCGAAAAGATGTGGCAAATGAAAATACACCAGTTTTGCGAATAATGTTGAGGTTACATTCATCATACTTCCAAATTAATAGAGGAATACATTCAGAATGTGAACCACACTAAAAGACGGCGTGCATTCATATTGTTTTAAAAACTAGAGATCATTCAAATCAGAGGAACTAAATAAAGCAGTCGTTTAATGGAGCAGAAAATATACGGCGCTAATGTCATTCTTATGCAATGTCAGAAATGTCCACAAATCTTCAGGGTAGGCTCTTAATTATGAAACCCCTGCACGTCCTTTTCTGAGCAGTTTTGTGTTCAGTATAATTTTTAAATCAACAACCTAATTACATAGAGCAAAATGCTGTCACTCTCCTGTGCAAAAAGAAGGCTGATTCCTTCGTAATGAGCTCCTTCCCAGCATTTCGTGGACCTCTCCCACCGGGTGTCCTGGTATCAGCTTTGCCATATTGAGTTCATGCGAGTAGGCCAAACTTTGCTACTTGGGAATACCATTTTGGTTCTTGGCACACACGAGTAACAGACCAACCTTTCATCTGAAAAAGGCTGGATTTAAACTCAGCGTGACAGTCTGCGTTAAGGGAACTGCTGTAGCTCCTAGCTGAAACCCCAGAGGTTGACCCTACGGTTGGAGCCCCTCCACATTCTTGCACGAGGCGGGAACGTACAACCTGGGTACAGGCAAGGTGAGGCTGAAATAATCTGAGCAAAATATTGCAGGCACGTAAAGGCGTTCACCTGGGAACGTCATGTCCTCTCCGTTCCCTCCTCGGGTAGCTGCTTATTATTCTCTGTGTGTGCCCATGCATGCGCCTGAGTACGTATACTTATATTTAACAGATGTGAACTGTTTCTTTGTTTCTTTGCTGACATTTTACTATGCTATTTATGATTAAAAAAAGTATGGTGAGGCAGCAGGGAAGAAGTGGCTGTTTGCTTTGTCCTGGCTGCTGCATTCCGGGTCAAATAGGGCCTCCTTAAAAGCAGGGTAAGATCCTGCTGAGCTGTGGAAGAGATGTGCTGTGGTCACCAGCCCTCGCGTGCTGGTCCTCACAGTCCTCTGATCCCCCCAGAAGTCAAGTCAAGGACCAGAACAGCCCAAACCTAATGAGTGTGAGGTTGCTTTTGGGCAGCTTAGCTCCCCAAAATGTGAGGTTGGATAAGTACTCGTGCCCCAGTGAAGAAGGGGATGGAAATGTAGCAGCACTGATTGACTTAAGTCAACATAGGGCTGCGGCCTGGGAGACCCTGTGACCTCATTCAAGGTCACAAGCCAAGCTTTCGAGGTGACAGAGGGAGATGTTTGCCCAGTGGAGTCTATGGAGCCTACCACAATTTAGGAATACAGGGTTTGGGGCGGGAGTAAAACTGGAGCAAAGCAGCCCACTGCAAGGGCAAAGAAGGAGGACTTAAATCTGTCACCCAGGTTTTCTTTCAGTAAATTATTACCTCCTCCTGATTTGTGTTCTAGTAAAATGAACCCTTGGTGATTTGATGTTATCTTGGAGCGCTCATTTTAAAGAGAAGGTGCAGACAGCTCCACAGCCCTGGCCAACTGGGGACCCCAACACATGCAGGCACGTGCACGCTTTGTCAGAACCAGTTCCCTTCCTCTGCAACCCGAAAGACGAGCACAGAAAAAGGGCCTCTGAGAAGCAAGGATCCGATGCATTTTTCTCAGAAATTCCCTACGAGAATTCACGTGGATGGTGTTACAAGTGAGAGAAGAGCTGTGATACCATCTTACTCGGAACTGACTTCTGTTTCGTTTTACAAAATAGACTGCAAGCACAGGCTCTCAGGAAAATACATGCTTGCCACAGTGCAGGCTTAATTGAATTAATTTATTATTGTGGTAGACAGCGGCTTGTTTTCCAACAGCCTCAGGTACACCGAGACAAGAACTGCTCTATTCAGAGCCGTGAGTACGCAATATGTAAACACGTCTCTTGAAATAGCATCATTTTGTTGGTTTCTTTCCTTACAGGTTAAAACAATCCCTATTCCACTGTCACATTTTGCACTGAATGGATGGTTGCTGCTGCCTAAAATGGGTAAAATGGAAGACTTTGTCTTCTGCAGCTGCCATGCCAAAAGGTTTAATTTCTGAAGGCATTTAAAAAGCTGAAAGACGAACGCATGCTGAATGTAAAAGGCAGTGTGAATTAGACAAGGCCTCTGCCGGAGGGCTAGACCTTTATAAATGCGTCTCTTCTTTGGACAACACTGAACACTCTTTTTTTTTCTTTTTTTTCTGAATTTATTTCAAACCTTTTGTTTATTATTTAAAAGAAAGTTTTCTGCCAAGCACATGGAACATTTCTTCTTTTCCCGAATTAACAGTGCTGCCTCCGTAGTACATTTTACAAATGGGGAATGCTGAAACGGGCGTCTAAAATCTGCAATATCCCTTTCATATAGCGATAAATAACAATTCAGGCTTTCCCTGCCTGTTACATAACATGCTATTTATTGAGCCACTTACAATATTTTAAAGGCTTCATAAAATTGCTGTTGGATAATTTACTGGACATGCCTCCTGAATCTGCCATCATGTGTGCAAATGATGGTAATTAGGGATGATACAAAACCGTATGGTTTGTGTGACAGACATAATGCTACCTCAGATAAAACAAAGGACAAACTGCCCTTCTGTACGTTTTCAAATAATTGTCACCTAAAATGAGATGTACGAAAGATGTAAGAACTTTAATCCGGCAAAATAACTTGCTTATTACAACCTATGCATATAAGGGATGCAGCCACGCATTTAAAGGGTCCAAGGGGCATTTGTAGGAACGTATTTAGCCCCCGTTATTAGGGTGAGACTGGGAATGTGGCTTCTGTTACCTCAGTCACTCCCACTCTTTTCTTTAATAAAGCGCTTCAGAGGAGGCGTGGATGAGATGACATTGGAGGAGGGCTTCGAAACATGGCTGTTAATTTAAATGGATTTCCCGACTGTGGGATGAGCCTCTCATTTCCCCCTTGACAAGGAATGATTCACTGCCGGCACTGATGGGAAACGGAAGCAGGCAGGTTGTCCTACGCCAGCAGAAAAAGCTGACAAATTCCTGCTGGCGCTTGTCTGCCTTTTTTTTGAAGGATAACTTTGTTACCTGCTTGGTACGGTCACATACCCAATAGTTAGCTCTTCGGTGTAAGAAGGCAGGGAGAAAGTATTCTCTACCTTCATTCAGTGCTGTAAAGACCAACCATACAATCAACATCATCAGTGATACCAAGGGGTACAACACATGGGGAAAGCTCAGCTGGTAGGATAAAACAACCAAGGAAAAGCCCATCTGATTCGTTCACAACCTTCTTTAGCAGAGAACTAAACCAAGCACCAGCAGAAAAGTCATCCTGAACCACGAATTGGTTTCCAAAGTTTGCACTGCACTTAGACAGCAGAAGGGAACTCTACTATGTAAATCCCTTTTGAACGCTTTGCTCAACAAGCCTGATGGTCCCCCAGGTTCAACACATGGCGTACAAGAAACCCCTCAGATTTGCGGCACATGTTGTTGTGACCCTCGCAGATGGGGCCACAACAGGAACAGATAACAGCAGGCATATCTAAAGGCCAAAAAAAAGTCTATTTTTATAAAACCACTCTTGGAAGGCAAGAAGAGGATAAGGAAGAGAAAGAAAAAAGTGATAAATGGCGGATTTCTCATGGCACGCTACACAGTTGTGTGTTCTTTTCTCTTTTTTCAAATGGTTCCTCTTTTAGACATGAGAAATATATGCTACTTTTGCAGACACACCAAAACTTCAGCTTTGACCTGAGAAAAATTAGTAGCATCTTGCAAAGTGTCCGTGTTTTACAGACTGGAGCCATTGATATTTTAAAACAGTCACTGACTCTCTTACTCTCTAAAGATCTAATTACAGTCATTAGAAACTGAGGAACCGGCACGAGCAGCTGGTTATTGATCGCATTCATGCAGGTGTAGCATCTGCCACAGCAGATTATACGCCAAAAAAATAATATGTATTTTTGAGCTGGAGATTTTGGAAACGCTATTTATTTTTATCAAAGGAAAGAATCTCATTCCTCATATGAGCGCACTGTGTACTGTAGGTTAAAAAGAGATATTTTGCCATAATTATTGGATCATGTTGAGAATATGGTTCAAACATGACTAGTTAATAAATGCCTCTCTTTGTGCTCATTTTGGGGGATGACTTCAGTGGTCAGTGAAACATAAGGCCATATCTTGTTTCCTGTCCTAGTCATCTCTGGTCTGCTCTGGTAGATGTTATGCTTAGAGTGAATCAAATCCCAATGAGGCAGCACAGAGACGTGGCGAAAGAAAAACACTTTTCTCCCCTTGGGCAAAAGCAGCTCTGAAGCTGACAGAGTTCACGCTGGATCTGACCAGCCTTGAATCAAGGGGCTGTTACTGCACCTTCCAAGTTCTCTATCCAGTGGAAGGAGCCCTTAAATGGAGGAGAGCTACCCTAGAGGCAACTGAAGTTGGACAGATGTAGAAGCTGATGGCAACTTTTTTTCCTTGATGTGTCACTAAAATTTCTAGCAGCTTCCTCACCACGATTATTTTAAACATAAAATTGGCCTTACAGTTCTTTTGACTCAGAGATTGTAAGGATACTCCTGTCTTATTATCATCAAAGAGTGGCAATTTTCACATCTAATAACTGCACATGGCTTTCATGTGTTTTTATAAATGGTTAGTGGTTGTTAGAGAGGCACATTTACTATTACAACTAACTGCATTTTGAGCTATTTGCTCAACTAAATACAGGTTTTCATCTATGTGCGGAGCAAAACACTGGCCAATAGCAACTATGGCCAAGCAAAATATAATAATCTGTAATAGCCACAGAGGGATTTGAAAGGTAACGAAACATAGATTTTAAAATCCCAGAACTGAAAACAGTTCATAATGATCTTACTAATTCTGCACAGTGGGCTGTCTGTCTACTTCTACATGTTATTCCTTTACCATGCACCTGAGGGTCATGTCTGGGTTCTCAGCTATAGAGCTGCACAGGAAATAAGGACAGCTGGTTAAAAGACCTTTAAGATCGTTAAGTCCAACCGTTAACCTAACACTACCAAGTCCACCACTAAACCATGTGCCTAAGCATCATGTCTACACATCTTTTAAATACCTCCAGGGATGGTGACTCAACCGCTTCCCTGGGCAGCCTGTTCCAATGCTTGACAACCCTTTTGGGGAAGAAATTTTTCCTAATATCTGACCTAAACCTCCCCTGGTGCAACTTGAGGCTGTTTCCTCTTGCCCTATCGCCTGTTACTTGGGAGAAGAGACTGACCCCCACCTCGCTACGACCTACTTTCCAGTAGTTGTAGAGAGCGATAAGGTCTCCCCTCAGCCTCCTTTTCTCCAAGCTGAACAACCCCAGCTCCCTCAGCTGCTCCTCACAGGACTTGTGCTCTAGACCCTTCACCAGTTTCACTGCCCTTCTTTGGACACGCTCCAGCACCTCAATGTCTTTCTTGTAATGAGGGGCCCATCTACCACTGCACTACATCTATTTTCAGAGTTATCACTTTCTAAAGCACTGTCCTCTGCTGTATAAATGTAAAATAATCCGTTATTCATAACAAGAGCAGAATGGCTGTAGTAGAACAGAATGAACAATTGTCCCCGTGTCATTATTTCCATTTTAGTCAAGATTTTATCAGCTCCTTGATTTTTATCTCCTCCAAACTGAGTAGTTCTTGCCTACTCAGCCATTACTCGTACCTGGACACTTCCATACCCTTTGTAATCTTTGTCACCCTCTTCTTTTTCAGCTCTACAAGAATTTTTGTGAAATGGGGGACCAAAGTTGCACACATTATTCCTGATATGAATGTACTATGGATGTTTACAGCAACATTCTGATGCTTTGTGCTTTATTCTCTGTTCTTTTGCTAATAGCTTCTAACATTCAGTTAGCCTTTTTGACAGCTGGTGGGCACCGAGTGTTCAAAGAACCATACAACATAATTACAAAATGCCTTTGTTGAGCACTGATATATAGCTGAGAGAAAGCACTAATGGATAGCTGAGACTTCCTTACTGAGTATTTTAAATCAAAATTGCTTTCTTCCATCTGCAGCACTTTCCATTTAGCAGCACTGGACACCATCTGCCATTTTATTTCCCAGTCACCATTTATGGCCATGTCCTTCTCCAGAGGAGGGCCACGAAGATGATCAGAGGGCTGGAGCACCTATGCTATGAGGACAGGCTGAGAGAGTTGGGGTTGTTCAGCCTGGACAAGAGAAGGCTCCCAGGAGACCTTATAGCGCCCTTCCAGTACCTAAAGGGGGCCTACAGGAGAGATGGGGAGGGACTCTTTGTCAGGGAGCGTAGTGATAGGACGAGGGGTAACAGTTTTAAACTGAAAGAGGGGAAATCTAGATTAGGTACTAGGAAAAAATTCTTTACTGTGAGGGCGGTGAGGCACTGGCACAGGTTGCCCAGAGAAGCTGTGGATGCCCCATCCCTGGAAGTGTTCAAGGCCAGGCTGGATGGGGCTTTGAGCAGCCTGGTCTAGTGGGAGGTGTCCCTGCCCGTGGCAGGGGGGTTGGAACTAGATGATCTTTAAGGTCCCTTCCAACTCTAACCATGCTATGATTTTATGATTCTCCAGCTTTTTGCAGCTGGATTTCCCTTTTTGTTTTCCCAAACAACTTCATACAACTAGCAACTTTTGTCACCTCACTATCCATCCCTTTTTACAGATCATTTATGAATATATAGAACATAACAATACGGGCTCTGGTCCAAATCCCAACACCAGTGACCTTCCTTCACTTCTTCACTCTAAAAAATGACCACTTAGTCTGTTTTCTATATTTTTAGCAGTAGTTCATTTATCTGAAGGCTCTCCCTTTTATCCCCATAGTATCATTTCTTCACGAGCCTCTGGTGAGGGACTTGGTGAAATGGTTTTGGCTAAGGAGACTATCAACCAACCCTGCTTGTCACATACATGGAGACTCTTCAGAACGCATTACTTCCCTTTACAAAAGCCATGTTGACTATACCCCAGTATATCATGTTTATCCTTGCGTCCACAACTTCTGTTTCATCTTCTTGTGTGCTTGATCCTGCATTTGGCTGTAGTAATATGTGTGTTGCTCAGGTATGTCTGATTTACCAAATATACACAAATTGTGTTGTATAATTACACTGCCCCTGTTAATATATGTAATTGACTTTTCTATTATCAGTGAGCAGGAGATACATGAGCAGCTGAGCAAATAAACCCCTCATTTCCCATTAATTACAGTTGAGTTTCCACATGGCTTCTCTGGGCCAAGGGTCTAAGGTTATGGTTACAGCATTTTTCTCCATCAGGAATACAGAGCATCACTCTCTACCTGGCCTGTTTTCATGACATTTGCAGGAATTTAGTGTCTTTGGGAACAAACCCACGGTTTCTAATTTGATTGAAATTGTGCAACATGCTCTGTTTAAGGGGGAGAAAGCATTATGGTAGCACACCCCTTGTTTCCTTAGAAGAACAGGCTAAAACATAATGCCTGTCTCCTTTTATAGCCTTCTCCCTGACAAATGGAAGTCTGAATGATTGTACTTTAGAAGACATTCTAGAAGCACATGCCTCCATATGGCCTGGTTTGATTTTGTACAGGAGATTCTATGAAAGAACAGAAATCTGTAGGATTACGCTGTTGGAGGAACAACATGGAGCAGACCTGGCTGAATTGACCTGGCCTAAGTTTTCTATTAATTTTGTTTAGGAGATTTTACATTTTGTTCAGATGTATTTTAAGTCTTAACGTTTGAGATGCTCTTCGGTAAAAGCATCGGACAACTTTATTCTTCCATTAAACACTGAATCTGTCAAGAATTAACTTGAGACTGGCCATTACTCTCTTTTTTAAGGTTAAAGAAACATACCCTAGACTTTAGGCTTACTGAGACAAAAAAAAAGTATAAAATTTATTTCCATTTCCTTTGCAGGCTACCACTAAATAACATTTGGAACCTAATACCTTTCAGTACAAGAAATTATTTTCTTGCTTTCAGGTAAATGTAAGAGAACACAAGTAAGGGATAAAGTTTGGTCTTTTCCTGAGACAAAGTACTCCTGTCTGTACTCTGGGCAGATGGAAAGGCAGGGCATCTTTGCATGTCTTGAAGCTCATATTTACTTGTGTTCTGTAGGTTTAAGCATTTCTGCCCAAAGAAACAAACAGATAAATACAGAAAAAGGCAGCAAATTTCACTCACTCAAAGTCTTAAAAGTCTTAGATTGAATTCTCCACTGCTGAAGCCTGTAATGTTTCTTATCCATTCACTAGTATTATTTTTCAGGTTGCTAGAAATAGGTTAATGTCTATATTTCCTTGTGGGAATGAATAACGTTCTTTGGCTGGACTGATTGCTGAAACACTTTTTCCACTGCTGCGCACGGCCTGTGCAATAACCACAGCGCTCCTAGCCCAGCTGTAATTACCTTGAATTTGTGCTCATAATTCTCAAAAGCTTCCATGACCATGCAGACAGCCTCCATGGAGCGTTCCAGCCGTCCATCCACCCCGTTAAAGCGGTACATGCTACCGGATACATCCACCACCAGGCGCAAGCGTTTAGGTTTCTGCTGGGGGCTCCCAGGCTGACAGGGAAACACAGGAGAAAAAAAACCCCAAACAATATAAATGGGAAAGCTAAACATCCGTAATGATAAAACATTTCAGAAAGACAACACAACGCACTCTGCGAAGCAAGAAACTTTTACCCAGCAAATGCCGATTATTTTTTTAAAAAAGAACAAAACCATTTTAACCTTTTTTCTAACTGTTTCAAACCAGTTACTTGACAGATACCTCAATTCATTCTTTCCCCTCGCCTTCAATGACTGGAAACAAAATACCTTGAAAAATTCCACACATGCTTGTCAGGAAAATACTTTTTCTGTCTCAGTTTTGATTCTTAACATTTTATTTCAGTGAACAGACTCTCACATTCACTCTTTCTGCCAAGGCTCATAATGGAAATGCCTTTCCTTGGCTTACGGTACTAACAGGGACCCGTATAAGACTGTAAAAACTTGTCTGATGAGGTTAATAACGTTCCAAAAATGTTTGAAATCTTGTTCTGATTAACTAGTAGTTTCTTCTTCATTCTGATGCTGAAATCATTATTTCTTCCTGAAAACAATCCCCATCTGTTTTAACAATTTCTGGCACAGTACATTCAAGGGAGGTGTTTTATTTAGTGTGCAATGAGTCTGGATTCAAGTATAAGGCTATTAAAGATGATCTGGCAAAAAACCCAGTTACATTAAAAACAAATAACCAAAACGTTTCTTTTACCTGTAAAGGGCTGCGAGCATTTGTGTGCTTTGTTCTTTTAATTATTCTCTTAATAGACTGTGGCATCACTGTCCTCCCAAAAAAAAAGGAAGGGCGAGGGCCCATTAAATCCTACATTTTTTTTGGGTTTTATGTGAAACTTAAAGGTGCCCCCCCCCCTTTCTTTTTTCCTAATTGAACTATTTTTACAAAGCCCTAAAACTGACACATTGAGTAAATACATTTTGGAAAAAAATGAGAAATTAAGATCTAGTCACTTTTCCCTTATTGATCTTTCACACAGGCCATGCCAAATTCCACAATCTGTTCAAAGCAACAGACATCAGGAGCAAGTAGCATAAAAAAATAATACCAGGGATTCATCAGATGTGGGTAGCTGATGTGCAAAAAGATGTTGTACTCAGCTATTTGAAAAAAAAAAAAAAAAATCCTAGTGCAGTTAAAAACTGCAATCTGTCATTAAGCATTACTGTTAAATATTACGGACTAGCCCCACCAGTTTTGGCCAGGTTTTGTTGGTCTGATTCAAGTGGTTTCTCTGCTGCTGACTCACACAGGCCTAACTATAATGTCTCCTAAGGAAAGGCTGAATTGAAACATAGAATGGACAACTTTACTGCATCTTAATGGCTTTTTTCCCATTGTAATTTTTATTTTCGTAAATCCAAATACCTGTGGAAGCTGAAATTCTTCACATATCACAGAATAACGAGAAGACATTTGTAAAGCACTTTTTTTTTTTTTTTTAAATTTCACAGGGTAATTATTATCGAAAATTAAATTAAATTAAGTTAGTGAGAAAATATTTTCCTTTTTCTTAGACAAACAAACAAAATGTTGTGTGCTAACTGCCTTCAGCTCAATAAAATATAAAATAAGAACATAAAAACTGTTGCACTGGATCAAAACAAAGGACCGCCTAGATCAGCATCCTCGCTCTGAGAGTGACAAATAGCAAATATATGTGTATGACTATAAGAAGTGAAGCAAATCTTCCATCTTGTGGTTGCCTCTGTCTCAGGGACTTCCCAAGATTCTTCCCAATCTTCCCAAGATTCTTCCGAGTTTCTCATCCCGGTAACTCCCTGAATATTTGTACTTATATTTGTACGGCCACTACAAAAACAGCAAATTGGTTAAGCACTTCCCTACCTTTCCCTGCTACTTGTTGGATACTCACTTGTGGTTCAAGTTCTCCCCGTCGTTTATATATGGCTTTTTCTCCTGTCAGCCCATCAATGATTTTGGCGTCATCTAGCTCTCCAACAGCTTGGTGTCTCAGCCATTGTCTTTCTTTACCCTTGGCCTACAACAGAAAAGAAAGCTTAATTCACTCAGTGATGTGATTCTAAGACATACTGAACGTGACACACGAATGAATTTTCTTTGTAATGATGTGATAGTTTTGGCATAAATCAAAGAAATCTGAACACGTTTTCATAGCTGTCCTGTTCTTTTCTCTGAAAGGAAAACTAACATTGACAAAGAACACGTTCCCTCTGTAATTTTATCTTAAGTCATTTCATATACGGGAATTTAACTGTGGACTGTGGAAATGTTAACCTTTTTTCTTGTAAACGTGCTGGAAATCTGTGTAGCTTAATCAGAAATACATACAACCAGAGGGACAGGCACGACTGACTGTTTGTTATCAGTTCTCCATCCAAGCAGCGCAAGAAAAAAAATAATTGTGTGACTTAAAGGTAAAACTAAGTAGTAATGGTAAGTAGTTTCTTTTAAACTAATGTCCATAAGAAACTATATTTATACTTTAAAATAAAAACCTTGAAAATTATGATACTCAAGACAGTCCACTGAATGTTTCTTTTATTTTCTTTAAAAGAACACTGGTTACCTACGGCCTGACTTGATGAACATGCATGACAATCCAGGAACTCAAATATTCATAGAAGCAAGCACTAGAGATTTAAGACTCAAATGGCTTAAGATTATAAACAACACATTTAAGAATATTTGCAAAGGATAGCTTCATCATGGTTCATAACACGTACGATCCATCTAAAGACAGCAAAGTCTGCATATTTGGGTTTCATGGTCTATTTCATTTCTGCTTAAATCTTCAGGCTGAAGTTGCTCATCCTAGCAGCAAGCCCAGCAAGGAAAGAAGATTTTAAATCTATCTATATATATATATATATAGTGCTTTTGCACTCTCAGCAGATTGCTGGTCAGAGCAGCTGGAGGAAAACCAAATATCCAGCAAGACACAAATTGCCTTAAACATCGGTTTTCAGGAATGAAAATCAGTTGCTCCCTGATGAGCAGGAAGCGTTACATTTCAAATCCCCAGTGAACTGCAGGCCTGGGATTTGAGAGGATGTATCTTTGTGATTTCGGGCACTCTGAGCAGTCAGATGATGGCTTATTAAGCCTCAGAGAATCTTTGATTTTGCTTTGGTCAAAATTTATGAGTTTTTCTTTCTGGTGTGTATGGAAGAAGGAGTTGTGGACTACTGTCTACTGCCTATAGTTACTCAAGACTAATGGACTATTTCTGAAAAATGAAAAATTATGAAAATAAGTGAGCAGAAAGAATACAAAGCCAGAAGGAAAAAAGTTTGGATTAATTCATTTTAAAGTGTAGAATTAACATAGTTGCAACAAACATGTTTGTTGCAGTTTAGTTTAGTTAGGTTGTGTCAGAAGCTCTACAGATGCTTCCTAATGGGTGGCAAAAATAATGCCAATACACAGAAACCTCAGTCTTTTAGTAAATCACAGAAGGGGAAAGTGGAAAGGATTTCTTAGGTCGTGAATTCAGTCAGTTGTGCTTCAGTCCACTTAAGCTTTAACCCACTTTGGCAGTGGGGCATCCATGAATTTGTTTGTATCACCAATTAGTAGTTTCCAATACCATTAAATATTCTTGGGATGAAATTTGCAGTCCCTTCTTCCATAGGATTATCGATTCTTTTGTTGCCCAAAGAGTTGTGCAATACCACAAAAAGATACCAGCAAATTCCAGGTGACCTCCATGTGTTCCACCAAAATGTCACACTGTAGGAGTTTTCCTGCTGTGAAAACCACAGTGGGATAACCTGTGGCAAATTTCAACAACTCTCCAACTAACCATTAAAAAAACGGCCCTGGAGACAACACGGTGTTGAGTAAACAGAGCCTGTCTGAAGTGAATCATGCACCTTCCAGGATGATGCAGATGAGATGACTTCGTTCCTAGTCATTCTCGCGCTACAGACACAGATCCAGATCCAGATACAGATCCTTAATACTTCCTCAGGGCTGCTATTTTGTCAAATTTTTGTCATTTGCTCCCTTTCATTAGGCAGGAGGGACAAACAACAGAAGATAATAAAGTTTTGGCGTCACTGAGCAAATTCTCAACTAGTTTCACTACTGCTTTCATTGACAATAGCTTTGTGGCTATTTGCTGTTGCAGGAACAGCAGTGTGAGGAGAAAACTGCTTTTAACTATGGACATAGTTAAAAACCATTTAATAACTTTTGAAGCTTATGCAACAAAAGCCAGTATTTGAGCTGAAATCTTATTGGAGGAACACAGAGTTGACATTTTCTCCTAAAATAGGAAAGAATGCTGACAAAATCTGACCTCACCCCTTCCCAAAATAATGCTAAAATTATTTAGACTATTTAGTATCTGCCTCTTCCCTGCAGAATTCCTAAGAATTTATTTCCTTTTATAAAAGCTGAAAAAAAATCCCCTTAAGCACGTGTTATACAATGCACACAGAAAGCTTTGAAGCATTTTCAATATATAATTTTCATAAGCTTAAAAGCAACATAAGTTTAAAAGCATTTAGAATTTTAAGAGAAAAACAGAACTATTACATATCTACCTTGCTTTGATATTTTACCAGAAAGGGCATACAACCCGTTACTATTGCAATATACTGCAACCATATTGATGAAAAAATACTGTATATATGTTCGGTGTGTTGCTTTTGAAATTACAAAAATGTGCTAGATACCGTATCTTAACAGCATGGCAATGGCTGATCACAATACACCACTGCGGTAACTCTTTTCACTGAAAGATATCGAACGCGTATTTACAAACAATCCTGCAAAATAACACTGTGATGTCTGTAAACACCACAGAAAAAGTTGTGTATGTGAGGTGATCACGTTTAATTACGTAATTCGTAACAGTATAGGATGGTATGAAATACTGCCCTTTGTTCCTGGGATAACACTATGCAAATGTTCCCTTACCTGCTGACATCAGAAAACTACTACTGACAGGGCACGGGGTTTTTCACATCGCCAGCTCTCTAAGCCATGTTTATTATACGACTGCCACTATTTTATTTTCGCTGCTATGACCAGACAGTTCCCACTTGGTCTAAATCAGACAGACCCCCAACTAAGCTCAGTGACTCAGGCTCAGGTTTGCCCAGTTTAAATGTAGGTGCCTAAATGATGCTCAGAAGCCACAGGGACAGGTGCCCCAGATTCCCTTTGTAATAATCAATAAAAAGAGAAGCACTTTCTGGAAGGCAAATCATCTAAAATCCAAGAAGGCCTTTCTGAGTGACGGACTGACCATAAACTTTTGAATCTGGAGTTCAGACAAGCAAGCTTTCTTCAGGCTTTGGCCAGCATTAGGAGAGAGAAGAAAGCTCGTCACTGACGGGATTTCCTGGACTTCTGGCTTTGCTACTTCTATAGAAGATAAACGACAACTCATAACATTTGCTAATGTTGTTCAAAGATCTGACAGAGATGAGTGAGTTATGCAAAGTAAAATGAACAATGAAATGACATTCTCAGACCATATTTATGCATCGCTTCCAAGGATCAGCCTATTCCAAGCATCTCTTTCTGCTACTACTAGTTTTTGTGAGCCGTCAACAACGGGACCCGAATCTAGCCCCTCCACTCTTGGAATGTAAAATATAATCAAAGGAAGATTTTTTTAAAACCCCCACAAACCTAACAATAAAAAGGCATACGTTGAAAAGAAAATCCAAGTTAAATAAACATGGACAATATATTTCCATCAGGTGGACACACTGAGTTTGAAACAAAGAGAACTCAGACATTTTTAAAAAGCCGAAAGCGTTCTCTACTGAGAAGGTAATTTGGGATTTTCACAAAGTCCAAACCACACAGACATCTGAGCTGTAAAGTTTACTGCAACTGACTGTGCCATTGACTTGTTATTTGAGAAATGAGGAATGTCTGACTGATAACAGAAAGAAAACAGTTTTAGCGAAGAACCCATGGTGTACATAGGACTATCCGGAAACAAGAAGAGACGGAGGCATAGTCCTTCATCAGGGTTGAATGACTCACCATGCTGAAGAATTCAAATGGATTTTTTTTTTTCTCAAAGAGATAACACGAAACATGAAAGAGCTTCTCAATTAACAGCAAGCATTTTGCAACTAAGTAACTCCTGTTATCATTTATCTTCACTTTCCTAGTGTATCTTCTAATAAAAAACCTACCAAAATCTGTATAAAATTTATAAAGCGAAAAACTCGCTTTCAATATTGCTCTTATTCTATGAGCTAGCTTTTCCAAATACAGTGAGTTTGTTTTTTCATCTTAAAGTCCATTTACTAGCTCTGTGGTTAGCTGTTACGGATTTTGCCAGGAAGTTAGCAAAGTCTCATAAAATACTGAGGCTTATAAGACTTTGCCTCGATATTAAAATGACCTTTTTACCAAAGCAACAGGATATGTCTCCTTATACTAAAAGATATTATATTTTGATTATGTTCAATGTGATCTCTGAATGTAAGAATTTTGGCTCCAAGGAATAGATGAGGCACTCTAAAAAAAGACTTTAAACTGAAGATTCACTTATTCACTTCCCCCCCCAGAATGTGCTTCCAATGGCATGGCTACTAGAAACACAGTAAAAAAAGCACCTAGATATAAATGTAGGAAAAACTGAGATTTATATCTAAAATTTTTCAATTGAAACCTGTCTTTACAAGCCAAAAGCTTACGTCCTGAACTGAAACACATATTAGGTGCATGAATCACCTAATCACGACCATCTTAAATGTTCATTATTTGAGGAGCTCTCTGAATTGATACATTCATAATAAAACCCGCTAATGGATCTCTGTACAGATATGTGATTATAGTAGTGTTGTTGTTTTTTGCTGTGTTGTTGTTTTTTCGTAGTCACAATGGCTTACAGATACAAGTAAGGCAAAGGAAAAATGTTAGCTTTCTTACTTGCAACACCAGAGGATTGGATTTTTTGACACAGGAGGAGCCTGTTGATCATACAAAGTAATTTCTTTCTATATTTCAGTGTTATTGCTGAAGTAAGGAGACAGATTAGACACAGCACAGTGACTGACTAATAGGCTAAGGTATGTGTATACCAGGGGTTGGTAGCCTTCCACAGAAATATTTTTTATCATCAGAGACATCTTATAAGGAGCAAAATTATTTTCCTTTTATTTTCACTGAAGATTAGCAGATTCCTCCTAGAAACAATGCCCTTTTTATTTTATTCACTCCGTATACAAGCACTAATATTAACAAAATCTGGAACCACAGGACCAATTACTAGAAGACAGGCAAACTGGTGGTTTTGGTCAGCTTCCACTTAGATTTGGGCTACATCTATTTTTAGTAGCAAGAGTTAAAAACAAACCTGAGAAAAAGTCATGTTTTCAGCTGCATATGCAGTAAAGCTATGGCCTGGTGTGAGTGTTTCTTTTAACATCTATAGCATTTGCGCTTCTAAGCTAAAAAAGTCTTTTGGACAGGAGGGTAAAGACAAAGGCTGTGATCTACACACCGCTATATATTCTTCTAATAACATATAGTATTTTCTTTCATAAAATTGTGCTCCTGAATAAGTAACCTCTGTAAGGTGCGGTATGGAAATACTGTAACTTGCAGAGATGAACACTGGCATCCACTTAAAAACTGCCTTTGAAATATCAATATGAGACTTTTTTCTAACTATGATATAACCTGAATCTGCTTTTAGCTCTCAAAGGTATGATCATCAGATGCTAACAGGATATTAGCAGGATAGTATTTAGAATCATAGAATGGTTTGGGTTAAAAGGGACCTTAAAGATCATCTAGTTCCAACCCCCTGCCATGGGCAGGGACACCTCCCACTGGACCAGGCTGCTCAAAGCCCCATCCAGCCTGGCCTGGAACAATTCCAGGGATGGGACTTCCACAGCTTCCCTGGGCAACCTGTTCCAGTGTCTCACTACCCTCACAGTAAAGAATTTTTTCCTAATATCCAATCTAAATCTACCCTCCTTCAGTTTGAAACCGTTACCCCTCTTCCTATCCCTACACTCCCTGACAAAGAGTCCCTCCCCATCTCTCCTGTAGGCCCCCTTTAGGTACCGGAAGGCCGCTATAAGGTCTCCCCAGAGCCTTCTCTTCTCCCGGCTGAACAACCCCAGCTCTCTCAGCCTGTCCTCATAGCATAGGTGCTCCAGCCCTCGGATCATCATTTGGGGCCTCAGGTAACGAGCTCACCACATTCCTTTATCAGTGAATCTAAGGTTACCTGCAGATTGTCTAAGATGATGCGGAGTGACTGAACTTGACGTCGGACTGCTCCAGAGAACCTTTCGTAAGTTGATGCGTCATATTCACTCATCTGAATCTCTTTCAATCTAAAGCAAAGAACAGGGAGCTAAGAACAATTTAGGAAACATGCATATCATCTATTTACATATGTAAATTACAAGCTTACTTGATATCAGACAAATTCAGACTGTAATAACCGGATGCAAGAGACAAATCAAAGTAGTGGCAGCTGCTTTTGTGAATTTTTGAAAAGGCAGGTGATCACCAATGTCTACAGGGATTGCATTACATTAAAACTTATTAAAGTTAGTAATCCTTTGTCTCTCTTCTAATCTGCTTTAATGTTTGGGAAGTAAATCAGATGTTCTGAAAACTGTGATGAAATTCTAAAGGTTTTATTGGCTCAGGTGTTGCTATCTGTACATAAAAGGATCATAAGCGTCTATTCATTACTTCACCGTCGGAGTATTTTAAACATATCATGATCCATGCTTTAACACAAAGGTTAAGTAAAGACACACTATAAAATCTGTCCTTGAAGATCCACAACTAGTAACTCTGTCTCAAATACCTATCTTTGTGCTTCATAAAATGATGAAACCCTGAAACAAAGAAGTTCTAAATAAACATTAACGAAAATGTGCTCCCTCACAAAAAAATGAGTCATGTCACTGAACAGTATTCTGTCCAGAGGTCAAAGAGAGTGCAACATCTGCACCTTAAAAAAACAGATATATGCTTTTTCTGTGGCCACTTAAAGTTCTCTATAATTATTCTCAACATCGTAGCTAAGTGGATACTCTTAAACTGGTGAAACTCACAACCGGAATTGAATTACAGAGGTCTAATGTTGAAGAAGGAGCCAGGAGAGAGGTGGAAATGCTGGGATTGTGCACCGTTCGATATTTTCCATGATGCAGAATCATGTAGCGAGGCAGCAACTGTGCATCTGCCCACGTATCCAGCACGTTGCTGGGTTCAGTCCTGAGCTAAAACGTATTGACCTATCTGTGCAGAGCTCATTCAAACAAGCACTTCATTACAGCATAACCTCACTCACACTGCTTTGAAAATACCGATTTTTGAATGAACCATATATGGATAGTAAAGTATGTATAGGCTAGTTGTATTTTTAATGACAATTTTTTTAATATCATGACAAGTTACTTGCCTGGAACATACAGTATACTTGTGAACTGCTGTTTAGACTAGCCCTTAAATGATAATATTAAAATCATACATCAAATCTTTGTTGTCTTTAGTATGACTATGTCTTTTCCTACTTTGAATTTAGCATATGGTCATTAGAGCTAACTATTATTCATTAGAGGCAGGAAAAGGTAACTTTCAGTGCTACACACTTTATTTTATGAATCCTGCCAACGGAGTTCAGTATCTTAACATCAATGATGAAAACATTTTGTTTCAAATAAAAAAACCCCTCACATGCAGTTTCATGACTCTACATCAATCCACAGTGAAAGACAGTTCAGAGAAACGCCATGAAAAATACCGCATCTATTCAAGGGCAGATGCTAACTTCATTCTACTGAAATAGGGCGATTTAAAATGTTTGCCACTAGCAGTACTATCTAGCCAGGAAAACAATCAATAGCGTTCATATTAAAATCCTCCCTTCCAGATAATCATGTATAAAGAAAGCAGTGATATTTGCAGTCCCCCTTAATTTTTTTTCTTTAGCCTGAGGACTCCAACCTCCCAACCTGTTAGTTCCCACAGCTATCCAAAAGGTACAGAATAATAATCCATGTCAAATGTGGCTTCAGAATAGGCTACACTTACAGCTGGTACATGCCATCTCACTGCTTTTAGCAGGACACGAGTT
Source organism: Chroicocephalus ridibundus (assembly GCF_963924245.1). NCBI lineage: Eukaryota > Metazoa > Chordata > Aves > Charadriiformes > Laridae > Chroicocephalus > Chroicocephalus ridibundus. The sequence goes on along the minus strand of NC_086284.1, from coordinate 36,809,966 downwards.
GTTATCTCATGTACCAATACTCAGGTTTTACAGGACACAGCTGCGTTGTTTCCACAACACGTAGCAGTCTCCAGGAATTTCCCCGAGCACGAATTCTATAAATCACCATACAGGCAGGTAGAAACTCATCCAAAGCATGCCATGTGTGTCTGTGTGCACAGACACAAAGAGATGTACAGTCTCCAAACCCATACATACTGATTGTTTCTATTACAGAGCAAACGATAAGCAATTTTGAAGAATGGAGACGTGGAAAGGGTTAAAAGTAGTCCTCCCCACCTACCTCCCCCTCTAAATCACCAGGAAAAAAGACAAAACAAGCTCTGCCTTTCCCCTGAAAACAAAGCCTTACGTGACTATTTTTAATTTATAATTCTGTATGTTGTTTGTGTAAATTAAATCACTATTGAAAGGTATTTTGCCTTTCAGGGTCTTTTGCTCCAAAGCACTGACATAATCTATACATTTTTCCCTGTCTTGATTAATTACTAATGCTCTGATGGCAATGCTAAATGCTCCAGGTAATTTACTAGTAAAACATGATTAAAAAAGAAACTTGACCTGGATGCAATAGATAAAATGCTGTTTTTAAAGACAGTGATTCGTGTACGGTGTGTGCTCTGTGCTTAACAGCCTAATTATTTACCCATCAGTGGAAGCAAACGGCAACCTCACCTGCTCCTCACAGCACCCACATTTGCCCCCTGTTGGGAACCACTTTGTTAATAGCAACAAAACGTGAGCTGATTAAGTCGCTGCTAATTTTATTTGCTCTGATGTTTGAATCTGTGTCTAGTACTCTCTACTTTCAGGCAGATACTCACATCGCTATATGATCTGGGCTGAAATGTAAAACTCATTTGGAATGACTGTCGATACACTTTGATTTTTTCATGCCCGGTACCAGAGTTTGACTTGAGAGTTCAGCGGGTGGAAAAAATCTGAATCTCTGTGCACAGGCTGGGAAACAGTTGATTAGTAACCACGCATTACACTAATGCTGGGGAGATCTGTGGTTTGTCTGAAAGTCTCTGCTGAGCTCCAACAGTTCAAATCATCTCACCATTTGGCTATGGGTCTCACAAACAGAAGCAATTGGCTCACAATGGTCCATTTTGAAAGTCAGGCGATGTATTCCTAACATCATACAATCTGGATTCATCAGAATTCAAACTAACTTTCACATGGTAGATCCCTTTTTTACAAAGATAAATATTCAGATCAGTCTCCTTATCCACCTAGCCATGTTTTACTCTACCAAATCACACAATCATCTTAAAAGCGTGGCTTAATTCAATAAAACATCCTATACATCTTGTCCAGACCACTTAAACACGTGCTGGTAAGCTCTGTTAAATGATAATGATCAGCGTAAGGTAGTTGATAAATGCAGTTAAGAAAAGACAATTCTTTTAGCCATCTTTTTAAAAGCCACCTTTTTCTTCTGGGAAAGGGAAGGGAAAATAAAGACTTTCACATTACCTCTGTTTAAAGGCCTTTTCACCCATCTCTCGAGCAGCTCTCTTAACCTCCTCAGGAACAGCATCCTTTTCAGCTTGAGATATTTGGTAAACCCTGTGGCCAGCATCCAGTCGATATGGCCCACCTTTGCCACCTAATCCAGCCGTGTCCCTCCCACCTGACACGAGGAGATAAAAAATAATTAAAAATATGCATTTGATAATAAATAAGACCACATTTTCTTTAAAGCTTCCTTTGTCGTATATACAGATGTTCCAAAAATTTTGCCAACAATCCCCAGGAGAAATATTTATTGCCAAAGATTTTCAAAACCAAACAGCTATCACGGTTAAGAAGAACTCCAGTGGAAGACTTGTGTTTATAGTCCCCTGACACCAGCTTCATGAAGGTTTCCACCTTGAACGAAGGGGACTATAGATCATGTGTCTTGTACATCTCCTCAGAGCTCCTGGTTCTTACAGCCATTCATTAAGACTCTGTCTTCTCCCTAGAATTTGTTGGTTTACATTGTTCCCAAACCACTTCATCTAGTGATCTTTTAGAATTAGGAGGCACTCAGCTTATTCTGTGTGACTCTGGCCTATACTAACTAAATTGCTGCAGCTACAGAGACATTTAAGAGAATGGCAAATAACCTAGTTTCTGTGGCTGCAAGCTTCTGGTTCTCTATACGGTGAATGAAAAGAAACAACAACAAAATGTAACTGAAGTAGAGATCTACTATATACACTTTGATACTGCAAATACTTCTTTTCACTGGCAATAAAGTGAGCCGGTATTGAGTAAAACAGCTCTAAGTAGAGGGAGGCCTTGAATAAATCCATTTTTGACTGGCACAGCATCTCCCTTAGACATTCTTCAATGATGCATTAAAAAAAAAAAAGAGAATGGAAAACCTGTTCCACCAGCCCAAGTATTTCCACCAACATGTGGCATGTTGTCTGGATCCACTTTTCCATGTTTGGGGGAACTAACATCCAAACCACTGTCCCTCTGAATGGTTATCTGTAAAATAAAAAATAGAGCAGTAAATCTATAGATTCTATGAAATCTCTCACATAGCAAGGAAAACCACTCTAACAACCTAACAATAACATACTAGGTCTGCTGAAGAGCTCTTGAACCAGAATTAATTAAAAAATTGCAACATCCCACCTGCTGAAGACAACAGGATAAAGGAGAGCAAAATAGGGCTCCCGAGTAGCACGTTAAACTCACAGCAGATCTAAGACTACTGCCACACCTGAACCACCCAGTGCTTCCAAGTCTTACCCACATTAGAAAAGTGCTTACTGATAATCACAGAATCACAGAATGGTAGGGGTTGGAAGGGACCTCTGGAGATCATCTAGTCCAACCCCCTGCCAGAGCAGGGTCACCTACAGCAGGTTGCACAGGAACGCGTCCAGGCGGGTTTGGAATGTCTCCAGAGATGGAGACTCCATCACCTCTCTGGGCATCCTGTGCCAGTGCTCTGCCACCCTCAAGGTCAAGAAGTTTTTCCTCATGTTGAGATGGAATTTCCCGTGTTCCAGCTTGTGTCCGTTGCACCTTGTCCTGTCACTGGGCACCGCTGAGAAGAGTCTGGCCCCATTCTCTTGACATCCGCCCTTTAGATATTTATAAGTATTGATGAGGTCTCAGTCTTCTCTTCTCCAGGCTGAACAGACCCAGGTCTCTCAGCCTTTCCTCATGAGAGGTGCTCCAGTCCCTTGACCATCTTTGTAGCCTTAAATAAAATTGCCAACATAATTCAAAATCCCCCTGTAGACAGGATCACCTGCAGTTTGAATGCTTCTCATAGTATTGGCAACACCTGGCTGTACATCCATTCACAAATTTCAAGCACACCCAACTACAGGTCCCCATTCTGTATGGATGAGCTGACTGATCTTCCTTTCATGAACAGGGACTAAAGAAAGGACATGCCAAGGTTTGTCAGTAAATGGCTAGTTCAAATGTCACGCTCACATAATCCTGAACTTCCCTGCCATGACTGCAAGAGTCATACAGCGGTGAGTTTTCTACACTTGCCTACTGACTGTACTCTCCCCACCGATTCCCCGCGCAGCTCAACACCCAGCAGCTGTCAGATGGTCAGGGCTGAGTCACTTCAGGCTGGGGCTGGATTTAAGTGGGCGACTGAAGGTAAAAATACTTCTTCCCATTACCAACTCTGAGTCATGGAGTGAATCGATTCATGTGTAAACTGCCCTTCAGTTACTAATCTCCTATAATTTAATGCCAGTTTCTTTTTTTTTTATGAAACTTAATGACAGAGATGTAAAATCGATGCCTTTAACCTCTAAAAATTAATGTCCTTCTCATCTAACATAATACATTTAATTCTCTGATGAATGTATGTGCCCCAATAACTACAATTTACTGCCTCAGAAGTTCACTGGCATTATCAGGGTATTCACTGGGACTGCGGAGCAGTTTAATCCTTGAATTCACTGTCTTGCAGACTCCACTTTACGCTGACATGAATTCCATACATGTTTTCGAACTGAAAACATGTGCTCTAACAACAGTGTCTTGGCAGCTATTCAAAACATCATTTTCTTTCCCTTTATAGAATTTATATTAATTCAAAGAGGTACAATACATCCTCTGTGAACCATGTCATTAGTGTAAAATCGAGATCTAATCTGATTAATTACATTAAATTAACGTTTGTATAGGAAGAAAGACACTTAACCACAACAGCATGTCACCCTTAGGGTTCTATATATTTCTGTTTATAGGATTTCCTCCAAAATAAACACTTTTTTGCATAACTGGCAGATTTCAAAACTATCAAAAACACAGCTCAACAAAACCAGCTGAACTTAGGTTAAAATAAAATCATAAAACCAAAACTGTAGCGTCAGCCTTACGTATCAAAACAAAACATTATTCTGTAAAGAGAAACAACAATATGATGGAAAATCCTCTACGGTTTCATCCTTCTGGGTTTTTCACAGAAAAATACTCAAAATTCTGTAAAAGGAAGCTCTGAGGCAAACATAACCATAATCCATACCATATTCTATTTTTGTCAAGTTTTCCCATGAAAAAATGTCACCAAATATTTTGCAACACAAGTATTGTTTAAATTTTGAGTGAAAAGTTCTGTAGACAACAGAGCTTTGTTACTCACGTATTTCTCACATATAATTAGTTGTTCACAAATATTTTTAGTATGTATGTCCTGGGTAAGTTTGCAATATAAACCTATTTTACAATAGCATTGATCTGATTAAAGCAGGTATTTGTAACTTTGAAACAGCGCGTAGTTAATACAAAATCTTTTATTTTATAATGATTTGTGACTTCTGTTCTTAAAAGGACAGCACAACATCCAACATCTGATTTCTATTAAAACTGAAAAAAATTGCATGAGAGAGAGAAAGAGAGAGAGACAAGTGGTACAATCTATCACGGCTTAAGAATGTGACCTTCTTATTAATTTTTTTAAATATATAGTTAATAGGTTACTGTCTAAAATAATTGAAAATTTAAGGATACTAGAATGGACCACCACCAGCAGACGTGTAAATGTCACATCAGTGAATTCCAGCAGTTTCATTCATTCACTTGTTTTTTTTAAGTATGCACACAATAGGTAGTAGAATTTTGCTACATCTGAATACTTTAGCAACCAATTTTTATTACCACTGGTTTGCTGGGATAATTGTTTTTTAAATTTACCATGCACTTAGAAACTGCATTAAATTAGTGCACTCTAGGGCCCTTTGAAGAATGTCTTCTGAATGTACTTTCCTGGTTTTCCTTTGAGCTCTTAGATAATTACATTATCTGATATATATACCTTTTTTATATATATATATATTTATATATATACACACACACATATATATGTGTATATATATATATGATAATTCCATATCATTATTCCAAGTGACTTATGCTTTTCTCCTCCCCATCCCTGTCTCCATGGAAGCATTTCAAGGCGATTTTACAACTAACAACTTGTCTCTGCTCTGAAGGCGCCCCTATAAAGTAAAAGTTAGACTAGCAAATATCTACAATAGAATTGAAAATATATTTTAGAAAGAAGTAAACAGTAAATCACTGAGTCTGGATGTGAAATCAGAGGAAGGGTGAGGAAAAGAACTGAAGACAAAAACTTTTGGACAAAGACACATTCTTCAGTATGACAGATATACGGAGATGGAAGAGTCATAGATAAGTCACCCCTCTGAGGGTTGGAGGAATTCTTGATGTTCGAAACTGTTGGAAAGGTAGATTTAAGGGGGAGGATCCAAAACTGGATGTATTATGACCCTGGCAAACTGAAAGACAGTCAGTAGGAAAAATCTAGTTTGTCTGGAGTGAGAAGGAAGACGAGAAAAACAAGTACTGAAAGTAGACACGAAGCTCAAATAAATCTAACAAATCCCTAGTAACTTTTCCAAGCTTGTCTGATTGGAATTTATAAACCTACTGAGATTTCTCTTAATGTTGTGATGGATATTTTTCCAAATACATAAATAATTTGCTTGATCAAAAGTTGATCTGTCCCCTCCTGAATACTTTCTGTTTGACTCTATTGCAAGACTTCTACCAACTTTGTTTCTTTCAGCAAGAGTTTTGACTAAGCGTCGCTTTTTGAGAGAAATCTGTGCTCTTCCTAGCTATACATGCACTGAAAGGCGCTATTCCATTACTCATTATTGCGAAGATTTCATACCGCCTGGTGTGCATATCACAGCTTTGTAAAACAACAGACGAATTCAAGCTAGTAGCCATGAGGTCAGAGTAGAATAGCTGGAAAAACTGTGAAACTTTCCTTCTGAGACTTCCTTTAGCTTTCCAAAATAACCACAATTTCCAAAACACAGGGCACGCGTGTGTCAATTATGTATTTTCTAAACTTGTTTATGCATATTGGTGATTCATGATCAGAGCATGAAAGCACTTTTCCACTGCCTGTTTGGGCAGGTTCTTCTTTAAAGTTCTCACCACACAAGAAGCACAACTGCCTTCCTCTCCTGGCATGATTCTTATTCTCTGTGAAGTCACCATCAATGATCTTAGTCCCTGGTTTACAATCTTGTTCTCTCCTTTTCTTTGACTGTATGGTATCCTCAGGCACTTACGCCAATAGGTAATGGAGGCATTCAAAAGGACTTTATGGATGAAGACTCGGTAGGTCTTCCAAAGTCAACGAAGCAAGCAAACAAAAATTTTATGCAAGACGAACATGAATACTGCAGGTCAGAAAGATGCTAAAGGGATGTGCTTTTCTGAAGAGGCAATGGTATGAAGAAAGCACTTGAGAAAAAAGGAAATGAAGAAACAACAGCAAATACCAAGACTTGTTAATGCTTTGACTTAATTTTCTGTTCCTGCCTCTTACACATCCCTTCACCTGCCCCCAGCAAGCGCAGCCAGACAGGAATAGAACTGAACTCTCATTTTACATTCAGTGAGACATACGTGGTATCCGAACAACTCGCTCTGTATCAGTTCCGTGAGATACGTGAATGGATGCCAAAACAGTTTTACATGGCTACACTTCTTTTTTTTTTTTTTTTTTTCTGACAACACTGGGATTCTAAGAGACAACTGAATAAGGAAAACTGATACAAACACTCCGTTTGGAAACTAAGTGCTCTTATCATCCTTCATATAGTAATATAAAGAAGATAAAGAGGCTCAGAGAAGCCAGTTACATGATTTAATGCACTCCACAACACAACGAAACCAGGTGTTTCACATCTGGGTCATATTTACGCCAAACAGCGATTAAATGCATACCAATCCGTAATAGCGGGTACTCTGAAGATGAGTCAAAGGCTGGTAGTTTTGTCTAGACTTTAGCTGGTCAGACAAAGTATGGTAAGGGAACTTTATATTGTGTACTAACCAAATCTTAACCGTGTTTGGAAGTGGATCTAGAACCACATTCATGCCATTTAAGTGAACGTGGGTTTGAATCCTATTGCATTCTGATGTGAAATTATCTATTTTAATAAAATTAACCCCTGGAGAATAAGGAAGCACTGGCATACATCACAGTTTGATACTTTTATCATCCTTCAGTAAAACACAGGAGCTGAATTTGTTGAGGATCACCCAGCTGACCCAGAAACAACGTGCATTGCCTCTGCAGGACACCATCACAGCTATGTGAAAAAAGGAGCTTGTAATAACCCATAAAAAAAGTGTGTGAATTATGGAGAGGGCTGCTATACCCTGTTATTAAAGTGATTTATGTCCCACACTTTTACATTAGCATTTCATTCTAATATGAGCTATTTTCACAATTACAGTACTTCCTTTCTGAGCTCAGGATTAATCTTCTATTATCTTGCAAACAAATCTCTCAGGCTCTATGAGTAAAATGAACCAAAAACCTTATCAAATTTAGCTTCGACTGATTTCTTGCAAGCAAGCTTAACAATATTTTAGCTCCCAGCAATCTTGATCATTCATTGCAATGAAACTGAGAAGAAAAGAAATGTCTTTAAAAAGAAGCTTCACCACCTCACAGGCAGTCTCAAGTAGCGCAACTGTGCATTTCTGTATCTTAACAAGCCCTGGTTACCACCAATTTGCTTGTGCCAAGCAAATAAATACAAAAAAAAGAAACGATAGCCAGTCTTCAGCATGTCAGATTTATACGTCTGATGGCAATAAAATCATTAAACTGTCTGACTTTTTACGAGATGCTTTTAAGGAACTATTCAAAGTACATCTAGACTGAATATATATTGATTTCTCTATTATAATGTGTTTATAATGGTATTCAATTTAACGAGTAAAGACACTTAGCAAAGCCAACTGAAATGAACATTTCAGTATGTCTATTATTCAATCATTCATATTTCAGAGTATTCACGGCCTTCAACACTGCTGTCTTTTCACCCATGCACTTCAAGCCCATACATCAGCTCCCTGTTGTTCAAGTCTGTTAAAATAAACCAAAGACTAAAATTCCAGGAGTTATCTTTATTGTGGAGACAGGGAAAAAGAGAGGGAATCTCATCTCCTTCTGTATTTTGCCACTTGAAATTTTCTTTATTCCTGGGATTTTCATGCAGGAGATAAAACCAGCAACTCTTGCTATCTTAGATGTCCATACTTCCATTACAGCCTTGTAAAAAGCTCTTTAAAAGAAGGGGCAGAACACGAACTTAACCACTGGCAGAAAAAGAACTTGTGGTTACAGGTTAGGAAATATCTTTTAGACTTTGTAAGCATAAGTCAGACGCGGTTGAAAATATTTCTAGCTTTGAACAGAAAAGTAATAAATGAGTGATGGCTTTCAGTAAAAATGTGAAGGATTTTTTTCTCAATGCAGTCTGGGACGCGTCTCTGTTATGGATTGATTTTTTTGGTCATAGATATTCCCGTCCGCCTACCGCGCACAGGACAAGCTTCTGTTCCACACAGCGACTTGGCTGGAGAGTAGATGGTCTTTTAAAACAGCAGCTTACTTTTGTATTCTGATGCGGTTAACTTCATTAAAATTCCCGAAGGGCACAGGATGTGCCAGTGCCTCCCATTCAGGAGGGGTCGCCAGAAAAGCTCCTTTGCGGTGCTCACAGCAACAAAAGCTAGTTTCTGCCTGAGGACTGGGAAAGAAACTCTGGTTTCCAACTGGGACGAGCTGCCCCGGGTAGAGGGGAACACAGCCTTCCCCTCTCAGTTAATACATCTGGCTCTGACAGGACTAACTCTTATCTAGTCCTCTTATGCAAAACACAATGCTTATTTTAATACTCCAGATGCAACTTAAAAAGAGGGAAAACCCCAGAAAAAAATACTCTAATTCCAGACTAACACCCTGCAGGTGTAAAGAGATGCAACTTGTACTCTAAAAAATGGACTGTATTTCCATTCCCCAAACCTCCCGAAATAAAATCTTTCTTTTTCTTTTGGGTATGTTTTAACAGAGCTTGCCATTCCCTACAGGATTTTACATCTTCATAACAGAAATAAAAGGAATTCCTCCTTTTTGTATGCGGTGACAAACAAGTAACCAACCTTTCTACAAAGCCCTTTTAAGCTTTCTTTAGAGCATTCCACATACAACACATAAACTGAAACTGGCACCATCTCATACGTCACAACTTAATAAACACACACAAAAGGGCAAAACATCATTTTACAAAATACAAGCAATCAGGGTCACAGCTGCAGAATTTACAGCTGTAGAGAATATTTATGTAGGAAGGCTTCTTAAAAAGAAAAAGCTGAAGTGCTGAAACAATAAGTATTTTCACAAGCTCTTATCCTGGTATTCGGAATAATACTGCATTACTGTGTGTTTTTTACCGTTGATCAGAAAGATCTGAGGTGGAATACAGTTCACATGATTTAGGTTCTTAGTTTAATGCAAGTTAAGGAGGTGTGCAGTAGATTAATTAGTTGCACGATTAGACAGTCCTGGAAAGTAGGCAGATGTAGGCAGGATCTAGACTGGCAAGATCCCATTCTTCATTTACTTTTTTCATCATAAGGGAAAGAACCCTGCTAAGATGTAAATTAGAAGATATCCGTTCTTATCCTAGCATACCTGGTACACAGAGGGAAAGAATTAATGTGCTATTTTGCCTTCTAATTAATATATAACATATTAAACAGGGCAGTTCATAGTTAATGAAGAATACATGTTACTTTCCATACAATGCAATAAATTATTGTTGAAAAATATGAGTTACACAAATATAAAACCACTACACGACAAATACTACAGGGTTAAAATATCAATGTTTTCTTAATTAGCTTGCCTTCTTCATTAGCACTGTGCACAAAGATTGGGCATGTGTCAGAAGATCATTGCAGGAAAAGAAATGAAAACATCTTAAGACTTCTGTGGTACAGGCAATTTGGGAGATGTTAATTTCGTCATCAAGATCAGTGAAAAATCTTTTATCCAAACCATACATTATTATGAAAGAAGGCTGACTTTGGCTGTAACAAAACATGACTATTCTCCAGGTGAAAAAGGCATTAAATAATCCATCCCACAGTGGCACAAAGGAGTAGGAAATGTATTCCATGGAAAGCAGAATGTATCTCAGCAGATGTGCAAAAGACTGATTTTTCCCTGAAACAAATCTTTGTTTGCTTTTATCCCTCCCCCCACCCCTGCCAACAACCTTAAAACCTCAGTGTTACCCCAGGCTGCGTTTAACAGGTCACAAGAACATCCTTTCCTCCAAGACATTCTTTATCAGCGTGAATATAGGCATTATTTTCTCAAAGAGTATATAAAAATTCCTAACAGGCTAATCTGCCTGTTCCATGGTGGTTTTACATTCTATTGTAAAACTGATTCTACCCAAGACAGGAAGAAAACGTTTCATAACGTACTTGCACGAACTAGTGAGAGAAAGGCAAAAATAGGAACAAGAAAATCTAACGGCTTCTATTACTTTTACTTGTACCTTATCGTGTACAGCTTTTTTTTTATGTGCTAAAAATTAATACCACAATTTCTGTTCACATCAACAGCACAAAACTGAGCCCACAAGTCATTTTTCCACAGAAAGGAATATTCGGTATTAGACAAGACAATAATAATTTATGAAATACACTCTGTCTTCAATTGTATCCTGAAGTGAAAAAACATTAGTTGCACTGCAGTATATAATGCATTGAATAGGTTTTCTTCATTCATTTTGGCTTCATTTTGATTTTCTATCTTGTCTGTAAAACTTTGCAAGAATTCAAAATGAACTAATGAAGCTTCAAGCGTTATCTATCTGACATCCAGGAATTAAATTGCTCTCTCAAATAGCAAAATCATTCAAAGCATCACAGCTTTAATGGAATTTTGGATTTCTAAAATAAAAGTGAAATCACAGGTATGGTAACCTGGGTGGGGAAAGAGGTAGAGATTTGGAATGAAACACGTACAAAGGGATATGTGGCCTGCAAAGTGAAGGTTTTACACACCAGCTAAAAAAACCCCACTATGTAAAATGCAGTTGTCGCTGCCGTGGGTGGGTCTTCGTTTGAACTAAACGCTGTCACTCTACGAGCCAACTCAGAAACTCTGCAGCAGTAGGCGCATTAGACTTTTGTTCATGAATATGTACTCTGTGGCTTAAAAGCTGGATAAACTAAATGAAGTAATGAGAGAACACCGTGCATTTGCTTCCATCTGACAGATTCTCCGTTACGTTAACATCTGTGTAAATTCCATTTTACTCTTTCGTTATTAAAATTTGCCTAGTCAATCACGGAAGATGTGAGGTCATCACCTTGTTACTATGCAAATCCATTACAAAATATAATCAGAGCACACAGTGTCTGGTTTGGTTATTTATCATCACTACTACACCCCCCCATAAGATCAATAAACTTGGAAAACACCGAATTCCGTTTCTTCTGCAGCACACTGAATAATCAGCAGCTAGAAAGCTGGGGTAAGTGAATACACTCTGACAATTGGGAATACTCTGGACAGAACACCGCAGGGACATTGCACGGTCAAAAGAAAGTTGAAAAAAATTACACATGGAAGCAGAAAAGGCTTATTTTCTACGGAGCTAGGACCTTGTCAAACCTGTCCTTAAGAATCAGAGACGTAAGTTATTAAGGATCAACTATGTTGTTTTGTTTTCTAAAGGAAAGCCTCCAGTATTTACCACTGCTGTAACATCAGATGATTTGAATTTTCATTACATTTTGATAATTAGGGAACAACTTTCATACGGGCAGAATTACTAGTTATGCGTTTGTCTCGCTGGGACAGCAGGATTTCAGCGGGGTTGGGAGCTCCAGCCTTTACGTCAGCGACGGGCACTGCCGCAGGCTTTTTGAGAGCTGCAAGACGGTGTGTTGAGGTTCTTATATTTTCTCCCATGAGAATTCCGGGCTTTCACAGGAAGGTCAGAGGAAGAAAGAGGAACTTTGTGCTGGATCCGCCTGCTCTAACTGAAAGTTAAGGTTATTTCCACTCCTGCTTCTTGTCTGTCTGCTCTAATTAGACTGGAAGACCTTCAGGAAAGGGAATGTATTTTAGACGTGTTTGCATAGTGTTTCCAGCAATGTTTTCATTTCAGCTGAGGACATTTATATGAGAAAAAGGAGCTGACAGAGAACCAACGATCTTTATCTGAATTGCTTTACCCAGTGGAGACTTGTAGAGATATGAACTTCCCGAGCTCTGTGTGTTCATGGCTTTCTAGTCTTATGTTTCCCCATACTCCAATGCCTTGTCTCCAGGGGTGGTATGCGTCTCCTACTCCTCACTTTGCTAAAATGAATCATGCAGTCCAGGAAAAGGCCACAGACTGTGTATTTGAGGCTTATGGATCTCAGAACTGCAAACTCTATCAAACCATATGCCTTGTAATCCACTTACTGACTAGATAACTCTGTAATCTGCAGTATTTCCAGTTCTTCAGGATCCCCCGCAGGACTTCAGAATGCCATCATCTGGTTATTCCAAACTTACAAAAAAACTCTCCAGTGCATATATTTTTCATAATTTACGGGATTTGTACCGACAGTATTTAAGAGAGGAGATAAATCACTGTTACTAGCTCACCGGTGCCCCCACGTGGTGAGAAAAAACACTTGGTCTAAAGTAGGAAATCGAGCAGCAGGGGGGTGGTGGTGGGAAGGTCATGCTTTTCTCTCGAAATCAAAAACCGCAGCTTTACCCAGTTCGGTCTTAACATCAAGAAAAAGACGGATTTTATTTTTTTTAAAATGTTATAAAGTGAAACATCGCTTTTAAAAAAGGAAAAAAAAAAATCAATTGCATCAAAATGCTGTTTTTAGCAAAAAGCCCTTGCATCATGGGTGATTTAAGCAGTTAAGCACTTAGAACACACAAAACAAACCCCCTTAATTTTTTTAGCCATTGGTGATGAACACATATACATTGCTGTTTTACGTTACTGACTTGAACATACGTTCATGTCTTCTAGCTGGACACAGAATAACTTATGTGTTCTGTTATCATTTTTGAGCACTGCTATAAGACTGTGAAGACGGCCATTTAAATCTGAAAAAAATATCTATTATTTACTGCATTTCTTGAGTCTATACTCATCCCAGCTAAGCATGTTTTGACCTCGAGCTATACAGAGTTAACATTTGTTTCCTTAGGTGGCTGCACTACATTTATATGCAATTTTTGCCCAATTTAAGGTATTTCCTACTGATTGTAGCATTCAAGGACATTCAAGCTTACAGAGGTACAAAGCATATTTATATATCCTTATGGGTTTATACTGCATTTACTCCACCTCTGACACTGCAGCGTAGACATACAGTGTGCACTTAAACAAGTGATAATGCTTACTGGCTCCAGATGTTGCAATAATTACATATTTAAATGTTTAGGGGTGTCCAAAGGGAAACAGTTATGGATGGATGAAGTAATTTTTTTCGTGTCTCCATTTGGCCACTTACAAGGATTCACGCTTTGTGGAAACACTGCATCAGTAAAATGTTAACTAATCACAGCAGAAACCAAAAGAACATGCCTCTAGCGCTACTGGGAAAAGGAAGTGCAATTTAAGACAAAACCATTCATTTTTGACAGAAAGCCGTTCTCTCTGTCAGTTCTCCAGGGCAGAAAATCTTGAATGAAATCTCCCAAAACCTTAATCTAAAGCCTTCTTTATTCTTACATACACGTCATTTCTGTCTCCTTTTAGTGCCAAGGCCAAAACCATATCCGAAATATATCCAAGTCATGCTGAGCTGTCCACCCCCAGGACCTCTTCTAACAGAAAGAATCTGGGCCAGTGCTGTATGAACTTCTCCATCTACTGCAGAACTGTCCCTAATGCATTTGTTGTTCAAACCACTGGTGAGACGCAAACAGATTTTTTTCTCATTCATGCGTTTTTCTAGATTCATTCCACCATCTCAGTTTTATGATGCTGTAAACTCAAATGTGACTTAACTGTTCAGTTGGTTTTTTGCTAGAAAATAGATCAGGTCAAGTCACAAAAACAAAGTGGGGAAAGAAAATGAAAGAAAATTTCTGGGCTGCTGCTTGTCTCTGGAAGCACCTGGTTTCATATTAAGGAATTGTCCAAATAAAAGTCTGCCCCAATGCAGGGGCTATTACTGATAGACACTATGCAAACAGTCTTTAGTGACACAAAGAAATGTTTTTGAACCAGGTGGGTAGAAACCTGCCCTAAGCAGGTGTCAAGTGTCTCTTACACACTTCCTTTGGACTCATCTACAAAGAAGTATCTGTATTTTTCCTCAGTTCAGTCCTACCATATGTGATCTTGACATTACATCGGCTGAATCTGGATCATTTAAGGGACCATATATTGAGCTCTTACAACAGATACAGCCTGCACCAAACATTTCAGATTTTTTAGTTTCTGAGGAAAATACACACTACACAGAACACTTACGTATCATAGAATCACAGAATCATAGAGTACCAGGTTGGAAGGGACCTCAAGGGTCATCTGGTCCGACCTTTCTTGGCAAAAGCACAGACAAGATGGCCCAGCACCCTGTCCAGCTGAATCTTAAAAGTGTCCAATGCTGGGGAATCCACCACTTCCCTGGGGAGATTATTCCAAAGGCTAATTGCTCTCGTGAAAAATTTTCCTCTTGTGCTCAGTTGGAATCTCCCCAGGACTAATCTGTAGTCATCACCCCTCTTCTTTTCCATGTGACTCCTTGTAAAAAAGGAGTCTTCATCTTCTTTGAAGCCACCCTTTAAATACTGGAACATGGTGATAAGGTCTCCCCTAAGCCTTCTTTTCTCAAGGATGAAAAAGGTCAGTTCTCTGAGCCTTTCCTCACGTGGCAGGCTTCCCAGTCCTTTGATCAGCTTTGTGGCCCTTCTCTGGACGCTCTCCAGCCTGTCCACATTTTCTGTATAGCAGAGACCAAAACTGAAGACAGTATTCCAGGTGTGGCCTGACAAGCACTGAGTAGAGTGGGATAATGACTTCTTCATCTCTGCTGGTGATACCTTTGTTGATGCAACCCAGCATCCCATTGGCTTTCTGTGCTGCAGCAGCACACTGTTCACTCACATTGAGCTTGTTGTCCACCAAGACCCCCAGGTCCCTTTCCACAGAGGTGCTCCCCAGCTGGGTAGATCCCAGCCTGTGCAGCACTGCTGGACTATGTTCTCCCACTTGCAAGAATTTACACTTGTCCTTGCTGAACTTCACAAGGTTCTTGTTGGCCCATTCTTCCAGCATATTCAGGTCTTCCTGCAGGGTGGCTCTCCCTTCCGAAGTGTCCACAGAATCACAGAATCTTCATGGTTGGAAAGTACCCTTAAGATCATCGAGTCCAAACAAACAACCTACAATCTCTGCCACTAGAGCATGCCCTGAAGTGCCACATCTAGATGCTTCTTAAATACCTCCAGGGATGGTGGCTCAACCACCTCCCTGGGCAGGCTGTTCCAGTGCCTGACCACTCTTTCAGTAACGTAATTCTTCCTATTATCTAATCTAAACCTCCCCTGCTGCAACTTCAGACCATTTCCTCTGGTCCTGTCATTATTCACCTGGGAGAAGAGGCCAACCCCCACCTCTCTCCAACCTCCTTTCAGGTAGTTGTAGAGGGCAATGAGGTCTCCCCTCAGCCTCCTCTTCTCCAAGCTAAACATGCCCAGCTCCCTCAGCCTCTCCTCATATGACCTGGTCTCCAGACCCCTCACCAGCCTGGTAGCTCTCCTCTGGACACGCTCCAGCACTTCAATGTCCCTCTTGTACAGCAGGGGCCAGAACTGAACACAGCACTCGAGGTGAGGCCTCACCAGTGCCGAGTACAGAGGCACCATCACTTCCCTGCTCCTGCTGGCCACGCTATTCCTCATACAAGCCAGAATGCTGTTGGCCTTCTTGGCCACCTGGGCACACTGCTGGCTCATGCTAAGCTGGCCGTCCACCAGCACCCCCAGGTCCTTTTCTGCTGGGCAGCTTTCCAGCCACTCTTCCCCAAGTCTGTAGCGTTGGCTTGGGGTTGTTGTGACCAAAATGCAGGACGCGGCACTTGGCCTTATTAAACCTCATAGAGTTGGCCTTGGCCCATCGATCCAGCCTGTCCAGGTCCCTCTGTAGAGCCTTCCTACCCTCAAGCAGATCAACACTCCCACCTAGTTTGGTGTCATCTGCAAACTTACTGAGGGTGCACTCAATCCCCTCATCCAGATCATCGATAAAGATATTAAACAAAACTGGCTCCAAAACTGAGCCCTGAGGGACACCACTGGTGACCGGCCACCAAGAGGATTTCACCCCATTAATCACAACTCTCTGTGCATGGCCATCCAGCCAGTTTTTAACCCAGCGAAGAGTATACTTGTCTATGCCATGATTCGCCACCTTCTCCAGGAGAATGCTGTGGGGGACAGTGTCAAAGGCCCTACTCAGTTTCGTATGATCAGCAAACTTCATCAGGGTACACTTGATCCCATCATCCAGATCACTTACGAAGATAATAAACAGCAGTGGGCCCAATATCCATCCCTGGGGGACCCCACTTGTGACAGGTTGACAGTTTGAAAAGGAGCTATTTACCACCACCCCCTGGGTGCAGCCAGTTCCCCACCCACCACACAGACCACTTGTCTAGACTGTAAAGCATCGGTTTCCCTGGGAGGAGGCTGTAAGGAACTCTGTTGAAAGCCTTGGAGAAATCCTGGTAGACGATGTCCACCACTTGCCCCATGTCAGCTTACTTTGTAGCATGTTGGTTAGTGATAGCCTTGGCTGCAGTGATCACAATATGGTGGAGTTTGGGAATGTACATATATTATTTTATACATATAATATATGTAAAAGATATTAAATTGTATTATATATTATATATTTATATATCACACATATTATATATTATTATACATTATATATAATATATATTATTCTATATTATTATATCTCACATCTTATAGATAACATATATATATGTGTTATATAAGTTATATATAACATACACTTACACAAATGGAAGTCGCACAGTGCACAGCAGCCCTAGAGCCCTTGAAAGCCAGTGCTGTCATTTTCTGCAGTATGCAATCCTTACTCAAAAACAACAGCTCAACTATATCAGAATGTAATGTGTTCTTCCTATTCAATTTCTATCAATAACCTTTTGAGGTAACACAAGTAACACAAATTTACCAATGTCTGCCTATTGCCATGAAACTTTCAGGGCAAAATTTTAAAAACAAATTGTCTTTCAAATTCTTTTCAGATAATGAAGTGACCTTATTTTCAGAAACACCCAAAGAGTGAAAAAGCTCAACAATTCTTTGATTTCAGAGTTCATCGCTTTAGAAAATCCAGTATTTTGTTTAGATATTGTATGCACTCCAATTTAATCATTTCAGAATACTGTAGTCATATTTTGAGTTTAAAACTTCAATTTATGAAGAAAATTCCTGACCTGCCTATATAAATGCAAACTTATGTAAACATAAACCATATTTCCAGAAACTATTTTTATAGCCTCAAGACTTCAGCAGTTTGAACTCTGCTGAGTATATCAACAATACAAAACAAATGTTGACTGTTTTGAAGCCTGCCACGACATTATATCAAGGGAGCCTAATTACTGATTATAAGTGGAACAGCTGTTTGTTTTCCTCTGTTTCATTGCTTATGTACATACAGCCTGTTTCTGAGCTCTAATGTGTTTGTGAAAGCCAAAATGCAGCCCTAGAAGACTGCACCAATAGTTCCAACCAAAGCCTGGCTGAAGAGTTGCTTCTACTTCTTTGAACCTATATTTATATTGAAAGCTCTCTAATTCCTTTTTCTCTCAAAAGTCAGGAAGCTTCAGAGAGATTCACTGTGTTTTTGCAGAACAGTGGTTCCCAAATACCTAGGTGGGTCTAGTGTTGGTCTGAGAACATCACCATGAAGGACTAATGAGCTTTGCTAAGCCTGTGGCAGCTTTGTGGGATGCATCAATGGCAGCTGTTAGCGTGGGGTACATTGGGGGTGGGTGGGGAATGAATTCTAGCGATACGTGGAACACTGAGAATTTTCTTAAGTGAGTTTCTGCTACAAGATGATTGGGAACGGTAGGTTTAGTTAAGGACTTAGAGATGCCTCATTAGACTCCAAAATACTTAACAGGAGCATGAGCATGAAACATTACACAAAAGAAGGTGATTTGCACACACCTGAATGAACAGATCAACACGTGGTTGCAAATTATCTCCAATTCTGTAAAAACAGGTATCAGGAAATATTTAGCTGCAAATTTCTTAGCAAAGTAACTGTCTCTAGAACAGGAAACACTGGAGCTCTTACTATGTTTACCTTACACGGAATCTACACGGATATGCTTTCAAGCTAACAGGATCCTTTCGTTCCCGGAAATTAATGGCTTAATAAAGTACTGCTTTTATGTCTAGGTCCATTGAGAAATTGAGTTAAGTAGAAAAGGTGAAGACCCTTATCTTCAAACAGAGTTAACATAGCAACTACATAACTATTATCTTACTGGAGAGGCACAAAAAAATAAAATAAAGGATGGAATTTATTGCTTATTGCTCTGTAATGCTCTGGTACACAAAGTTTCTTAGGTCTCATTATCTTTCCATTTAAAGCAAAGTGTGTAAAGTAGAGGAAAAGAAGTTAGAAGTTAGTAATCACGCAAGTCTGAAGATGACATGGGAGGCTTTGTTTCAGCCCTTTAGCTCAAATCAAACAGTATGCCATTCTGAGTGCCGACAAACCACTGACTTGAGCTATATACTCTGCATTGACAGCTAGAAAGAAGAAAGATACTCTAAGAAGATTTTACCCTGTAACATGCCCAGTAAGTAGAGAGGCAAACTGTCAGGAGCGAGAAATTCTACAACAGAACTTGAAAATTGCTTTGTGGCTGTGGGAAAACTTCTCAGCCTATTTTTTAAAATAGTTACTTGACATTACTAGTTAAATGACTAAAAATTTTCTGACGATGTGTACTTTCCAAGCCGGTATTCTCTAATATTTAGTTGACTAAGACTGATAGTATAGTAATACTGTTGACTAAAATTAAAAGTTATCAGAAAAAAAAAAAAATAAAACAAGTAAAACTCTTAACTGTTCCTCCTGGCTCTTTTCATTTCTACTTGTCAACTTGATCAGTAGATGAAATTGGGCTGGGTGTAGACCGACTATAGCTGACCATAAGATGGTGCTAGTGCTACTGCATTGGTAATAAAAATGGCACTGGTAAAGCAAGAAGGAACCACACAAACATGCTGCTGGGTAACAGCTTCCTTTTCTCATTATTTTTATGAAAGGCATTTGCTGAGGGTCCAGTAACAAGAACGCATCAGTTCTTGCACAAGTTTCTATAACGGCAGAACATCTTGTAGAAAGGGAGCTCACAGCGGGAAAAGAAAGTGAAAGAGCTACCTTTTCGGCCTAACAAATGTCATTCATGCTTGAGATAGCTGGACACCTCGTAAAAAAAAAATAGATCTAATTTAGAAAAGACTCATCCCTGTTTTCTGTTCTAATGTACTGTGAAATTCATGAAACAGAAATAATTGCAACTGTAGATAGAGACAGCATCTTTCTAGTAAAAAGCAGAGAAGTTCCCCTAAAGCATGCTTGTTCTTTGAAGTGATACCTTCTCCAGTCACGAACAGAAATTAAAGATGGAAATGAGTAGTCCTGAATTTTCCCTCTGTGTTGCAATGGTAGTCATACGTATTAGCCAGTACATTAACACTTGTATACACATACGTACATACACACACACAGAGCATACGTGCATATGGTGTATATTTTCAACATCTGCCTAAATATTCCACAACAGAACATGGCTGTATGGAGACTCTTGAAACTCTGCTCAGCTGGAAGAATTTTCAAAATCAGCCAAGGGCACTACTGTGAACTCAAGGCATCTTCCACCTAGGCTTCCTGTTTCTCTTCTGAAGTACAAAGACAATATTTTTTCCCAAGTATTTCAACTTTGGAAAAGTATATGCTTTCCTTAAAAATTAATTTCATTTATTCTACATTTTGAAAGTTGCAGTTAAAAATCAGGAGGAGATAAAGGATTCATTTGCATTTAAATGTACTGGAATTTGGCAAAAATACCAACACTGCAAGACAAAGAGATTGTCAGTAACGATAATTACAGGGGTCACAAATAAGCTTTCTAATTAAGCTATTGTGTCTTTTCTTTCCGCGAAGACGTCTATTCAACTTTTCTCGCAGGCCTATGTCTACTTCACAGTGTTTTTCGACACAGCTCTCCCTTGACCCCTCTTTCCCAGCTGAAAATTCATTTTCATCATCAGCTTTGTGAAGTCCTACCTGCACAGGACGACCATCTTCTTGGCCAATCATGTTCCTCCAGTCCTGCAGCGACCGCTGGAGGCTGTCCAGCCCGGTCTCCCAAAGCCTCACACCGCCTCCCATGTCCACGGTAACCAAACCTACTTTGCCCAGTGGTGCCAACAAGGCATCGGCATCCGAGATCTTGGAGAGCCAGGATGTATAAGGAGAGAGAGATTGTGATCTGAAAAACAAGAATTAACGTGATCTTTCTTGAATCTGCAATTAAAAAGAGGATGAGTATTTCTGTAGTTAAGGTGGCAATTAAATGAAATTACATCCTCATTCTATGAAAGACTATAACTAAGCCCTGCAGACTCACAATTTTATCTGAAACATTCCACCTACTGAAAGCGCATGCGATCGAAAGATACTTGTCAGTATAAAAAGCAGTATAAAAGACCAGGCTGAAAGGGAATGTGTTGCCTAGCCCCCTGCTGTATCTCATCTATCTGAAGAAAATCAGTCTTTACAAAAAACCCACAAAGAATATGAAAAATTTAAAAATGCGTTATAGAAAAATGCAAAACTACAAAAGAAACAGGAGAGAACACGACCTGGGCACTGAGGAAAATACCTTTCCATCAGCTTAATGTAACACCTTTCTCTAGTGCTTTAATAAAAAATGAAGATTTAAAAACTCATTTAAAAACGGCACATCTTTATGCACAGAGAATCTCAGCACTGTTTTAAGCAGTCAACTTGCAGACAAAAATTTACTGCTGAAACAGAGGGCCTAATAGCTATGTAATACAAAGGGGAATTTATATAAAGTAGGAAAGATTATAGATAATAATAGAAAGGTTATTAGATTGTAGCATAGAACTATTCATCCATATGAAAAGTCACTTTATTTACCAGTTCTTAATGAAGTAAATTTTAAAATCTGGACTTCCGCTCAGATTTGCTATAAATAGCTTAAATTGTCATACTAGGTTAATGGTCATGATGTTAAAATTTGGCTTTGTAATTTTTGTAATTTCTTGTAAAATCCTAGTATAAAATAAAGTGTGATTCACTACTATTTCTATGTTAATGCCTTACACTTTTGGATGACTGCGTAAGACGTAGGCCAATGGATCAATTATAAAATGGTAAACAGTCCAAAATTAATTCTCTGTTAATTAAAATATTCCACAGATGATTAATGAAGCAGAATTATTTAAATAGGAATTAATTAATATGGTCAAAACCAACATCTAATGGATAGAATAAAAAAACCATAAGAGTATAAAATTCCTTATGTGTGGGCTTCATACATGTGCTATTTAAACATGCAAAGCTGAGAGACTGCTATTTAAAAGAAAAGCCTTTATTATTATTGCAGTGGAAAACGAAAATGTGTAATTAAAATATATGTTTATATCATAAAATATTTGCAAATATGCTCCACAAGGGTGAGAGATTGATGTTAAAACCATACAGAACCATCCAGAAGCCACACAGCTTGGCTATTCTAAGGTATCACGCAAGATACTTGTCTATCATGCAAGATAATTGTGAGGGAATGTATATTTTCCAAAGAGAGAACCAAAACACAGAGAAGCTCAAGTTATTTTCAAGGTGAATTTTATATTGGACCAGAACTTGATTGCTGGTTTCCTAACACCTAGATCTGCCTATCTCTTTAGACCCCCAAAGGCAGAGAAAAAGGAGAAGAAAATCAAGAGCAAAACGAAATGAAAGACAGTGGAGGATAAAGCGGGTGAAGAGGGGGAAAGAGCAAAGGGAATGAAAATCAGAAGGTAAAGCTACCTTTCATATTTACTAATTAATTGCTACATTTTCATTGGTATCACCTAGTAAACAGATAAAAAATGCTGACAAAAATATGCTACGACAGTTGCAGAAATTTACACACTAAGTATGAATTATTCTTACTTTCCACATCAGAAATATTTGCTTATCCTGAAGTAATAATACACACTAAATTCTCTTTGCTCTTCCTGTAAGACAGAGAGGCTGCTCTAATCACTAAAATCAGTTACCTAGGAATAGCAATGTATTTGATTTTCTTTGAGTTAAGATCTGTTACTTCCAAGTATCCAGCCGCTTGTGGAGGAGTGACATCTGAAAATAAACAAACACGTTATTTTTCTGCTTCGTGATTAACTGGTTATTGCATTTGCATTTAATAGATTAAATTTAAACATTTCATTATACAGTACCTGTCAGAAAATGATAAGCTTTCACATTCAACACAGAAGTATAACTTGCAAATACAGAATTGTTTTACTATCATTATAGTGAGCAACAAGACAGGCACAATTATATAAAGAATAATACATTTGTATAGCCAAAGTCAATATTAGACATAAATGTAGCCCTACTCACAAAAGCACTAATCAGGCATTAATGCAGTCCCTAACTCACTGCTTCTACCTGCCACTGACGATGTCAGCTGTACATCTGACTTTAAAAGCATATTGAGGAACACTTCAAAACATTATGCTTATGATTCCCACTTGCAAATTTCTCAAGAATATTAACCTAAATCTTATTGCCTTAAATTGAACCACTCTTTTTGCAGGTAGAGTCTCAGTATGCAAAGATTTTTTAACTCCATAGTAAATAGCCGTAGACTGTCAGACATTTAATATTCTGTTTATAGACAGTTTAATGAATACAGCTAATACCAAGTCTAGATTTCCTTCTGAAACATCTCCTTGAAATGAAGGAGAGCCTGATGTTACCTGCAGAAGTGTTGATGCATGCATACAGCACACACAGAAAAGACCAGAACAATCCTCAGTATAAGGCGATCTAATATTCAAACGAGTACGAGGAATAACGACAGCAGCCCTTTATGCATATCTCCTGTATCTACATAGCTATAGTATGCATATCTACAGTAGGACATCTGTTGACTTCACTCATCTTCATAAAAATGGAAATATCAAACACATCGAGAAGAGGAAAAAAAAGTCTGGAAAAATGCAGGTTTGTGGGCCACAGAGCACTTTTTGTTTCGCTCACAGTTTGTTACTGTTTTAAAATGTGCTCTTTCTTTAGGCAGCAATGGAGGATAAGATAAACATTAAAAATTCTGATGAAGATCTAGAACATAGAGCTGATACTGCACTGGAAGGGGTAGAACTGTGGGATAAGAAAAACTAAATTAATAAATTAGAGGGAGAACACAAATTAAACAAATTAAATTATAAAAAGACAAAGGATTGCAGAGAAGGAAGCTGAAGAAAAGGTAATCAAATGTTTAAATGCAACACAGGAACAACTGGCCAGGCCCCAGAACTGCAGTCAAGAATCCTACGATGAAACGTGAACATCAGATCTAAATAAGTGCAGTTTGTTCCTCTTTTGCCGAAGCCTGATGGAGAAGAATAGCTATGCACAGCTCTAGACATCCAACTTTAAGGAAAACATAGGCACACGAAATAGTCTTGGGTGTGAAAAAGAGGTTAGAACAGAAGACAAATGTAAGGAATTGATTTTGTTTTTTTGTCTAAAAAGAGACTTTTTTTTTTTTTTTTTTGAAAAACACATGTCCCATAATATCTAAAAGATTCTTACAAAGAGAGCAATATTACCCTGACTGAGTGGAGGTGACATGAACTATACAGGTTTTTTTACAGCAGAAGAAGCTGGATACTAGGAAAAGCCTTTCTTATACAAGGAGAGTGAAGCATTGCAACAGGCCAATTGTTCAACAAACACCAGTTAAGAACAATCTAAACATGTGTCATCCTGTCCTAATATAAACAGGTGGACCAGATGATGTGTTGAGGTTATTCCCGTAACTGTGTGTGTGTTATACTACATGTCGTTCCAGTTACTGTCACACTAACATAGATACACACTCAGCAACAAACTGTTATTTTATATTCATATATGGAAAGTGCTGAGAATCCCAGTAAATATTTGCTCTCAAGTAGCCCTCATTTCTATAGCTTTGTTTTTAGAATAAACACTAACACTTATTTGCTGGATTCTGCCATCATCCCTTGTCTGAGTTTGTATTTTGCAGCCATACGTCTATTTGGCAGTTTGGGGGAAATTATTACTATGTGTCTTTTCAAACACAACTATTAGCCTGGTTTACAGTTCAAATAAAACATAAAGGAAATTACTTCTTTGCTTGTTGTTCCTGGAACAGTTTCAGTAATACATACTGGAGTATACTAGGCTTTGGCTGAGTACTTTGAATTATTAATAGAAATGGAAGGCTGTGTGCCAGAACTGACCAGTTGAGCAAGAAGATGAGAAAGAAAGCCTGACAGATACACAAACGGAAGCAAGAATATGAAACGACTTCTCAAAGGGAACATAAGGATTAGTGCAAGAACTTCAAGGGAATGCCACGTACTCGATTTTTATGCCTTTGCTTCACTACACCATCTCCCAGGAAAGGATACAAAGACTTATGAATGAAGCCTTATACAACTTCTGTAGGTAAGTAACTACAGGTTTCCAATGGAGAAACAGCAGCGCAGAATCGCCAAATATCCAAAGGCCCCCATGACTTATGCAGCACAGTCAGGAACAAGCAACACTGAATCTCCAAGGGACCAAGACTGTTAAGCAGCCAATGGTAGCAGTTAAATGTGCATTCAATTAAATATTCTGTCAGTTAGTGAGATTGAGGGGCAAAGTCCAGAAGAAACAATAGCCCAGCAGAGAGGGCTGCAAATAGTGGATCTCAAATGGGTACAGTAAGGACTAGTACCTTATAATCTCACCTTCCAAGTGAGTACAAGAATCACAGAATTACAGAATCACAGAATGGTAGGGGTTGGAAGGGACTTCTGGAGATCATCTAGTCCAACCCCCCTGCCAGAGCAGGGTCACCTACAGCAGGTTGCACAGGAACGCGTCCAGGCGGGTTTGGAATGTCTCCAGTTAGAGACTCCACCACCTCTCTGGGCATCCTGTTCCAGTGCTCTGCCACCCTCAAAGTCAAGAAGCTCCTCCTCATGTTTAGGTGGAACTTCCTATGCTCAAGTTTGTGCCCATTACCTCTTGTCCCGTCACTGGGCACCACTGAAAAGAGCCTGGCCCCATCCTCCTGACACCCACCCTTTAAGTATTTATAAGCGTTGATAAGATCCCCCCTCAGCCGTCTTTTTTCTAGACTGCAGAGACCCAAATCCTTCAGCCTTTCTTCATAGGAGAGGTGTTTCAGTCCCCTAATCATCTTGGTAGCCCTTTGCTGCACCCTCTCCAGCAGTTCCCTGTCCCTCTTGAACCAGGGAGCCCAGAACTGGACACAGTACTCCAGGTGCGGCCTCACCAAGGCAGAATAGAGGGGGAGGATGACCTCCCTCCACCTGCTGGCCACACTCTTCTTGATGTAACCCAGGATGCCATTGGCCTTCTTGGCCACAAGGGCACATTGCTGGCTCATGGTCATCCTGTTGCCCACCAGGACTCCCAGGTCTCCTTCCACCGAGCTGCTCTCCAGCAGGTCAGCCCCCAACCTGTACTGGTGCATGGGGTTATTCCTCCCCAGGTGCAGCACCATACACTTGCCCTTGTTGAATTTCATGAGGTTCCTCTTTGCCCAACTCTCCAGCCTGTCCAGGTCTCTCTGTATGGCAGCCCAGCCTTCCGGTGTGTCAGCCACCCCCCCCAGCTTGGTGTCATCAGCAAACTTGCTGAGGGTGCACTCTATCCCCTCATCCAGGTCGTTGATGAATATATTGAAGAGGACTGGACCCGGTACTGACCCCTGGGGAACACCACTTGTCACTGACCTCCAACTAGACTGTGCCCCTAATCACGACCCTCTGAATGTGTGTCTCTTTTCTTCTGTCTTCCCATTTTCACTTGGAAAAATTTTGGATTCATGCCACAACAATGGCAATGCTAGGTCCTTCTAATAGCACACCTCGTATTTTCCTCAAGTCACCAATCAGTTCCAATCTAGGGGCTTCTTAAGCTGAATGTGGTGTCTCTTTTTATTTAGTAACTTTCTATGAGTTTGTCATTTTCCTTTGGATCCCATGTTTCAGCACTCACAACATTCTTTGGGAAGAGGTTTCACAGGTTGGTTCATTGCTCTGTGAAGAACCACCTCTTTTTGTTTGTTTTGATGAAGTTCCAACTAGCTTCATTAGCTAGCCCCTAACTCTGGTACCCAGTGTAAAATTGTTGCTTTTTCCATATCTCCATGCCCTACATGTTCTTATAGAACTCCACCATATGCCCCTTTCCTGATCTTGTCTCCACATGCAGGAGGTTTGGCCAATGTAATCTTGCTCATCCTCGTTGCCCTTTTCTGAACTTATCCCAGTTCAGCATTCTCCCACCTTCAGAAAGAGGAGCAAAACTACACGGTGTTAAGGACACATGGATTTACAGAACAACACAAAGATGTTATCTGTTTTTCTCTGTTTCTTCCCTAGTAATTCTTAACATTTCATTTGCTTTTTTGACTGCTACTGAGCTTTGGACTGATATTTTAATGAAATGCTATCATAACCCCAAAATCATGCTCTTGAGATGTACTGACCAGCCCCACCATTTTAGACATAGAATTTGGACTCTGCTCTTTCTTTCTTCCTTCATGTACGCTATATTTATCTATACTGAATTTCATCTGCCATTTCTATTGCAGTCAGCATTGTAGTCCTCCTGTAATCCTTCATGGTGAATCCTTTCTACCATGAATAATAACCAGTATCATTAGCAAACACTGCCACCTCACTGTTCATTCATTTTTCCATTTTTTCCACGACTATGCTGAGTAGCACAGGTCTCTGTAGGACTCCACTTGTAGCTCTTCCTCCACTAGAAGAGTTGACCATTAACTGATAAATGGAAATGTCTGAAGTCCTGAAAAAAGGCTATGGAATAGAAAACGTAGAGTCTTCCTCGGGTCCAATTTAATTCTGTCAGTAAGGTCATATTAAACATGATTCAGATAAGATCAATTTTCGTACTTCATAAATTAAAACATCATTTAGGAAAGAAAAATCAATGATAATGATCTTCAAGAAGGCCTTAAATCATTCAGCTTAAATGGCTATAAAGCACTCTACAAACTATAGCTCATAAAATTTTCTATAAATTTAAAGCTATCAATCACTATTCATGATTATATTTCACCACAGTTGAGGGGAAAAAAAAAAAAAGCTATCTTGTTCAGCTAGAACAACAGATATTAATTAAACTGCTTGGTCAGACAGAAGCCAATTCTCAGACAGATAATTTATTCAGATCACTGGTATCCATGATTCATGAAGAATGTCCCTTGGTTTTTAATTATATTAATCTAGCATTATAATGTGTTACATACCACAGCAACTTAAAAGATGTTTAGAAGTAACTGTCAGGTTAACTGTTAGGTACCATTTGGAAGCATGGTATCCCTCCCTCACTCCCAAACGAATAAACTAATTTTATCAAAAGCTCAGAAGATTTACCTGTGGAATTTTTACACCATCCACTTCAGGGTTAGGTTTGGGTTTTTTTTTAATGTGAAGGCCTAAAAAAAATTACGCAGTCTGACCCTTCAGCAGTTTATAAAGTATGAGAAGATTACAGCCTGAAGTGGTATACCTAGTTCCAAGATCATCATGCTAACTCTAACCTATTATTAAGTTTAATCTTTTTAAAAGCTAACCTTTTCTTGACAAATATAGGTAACTTCTATTTTCCACCCTGTTTACATCCTTGACTTTGTTTCTTTAGTCAAGTAAATGTTTTATCCTTTTAGTAATAAATAAAAGGATTTCTCTACACAGGTAAGTTAATCTGTGTTAAATGAGGGCAGACAAATTACATCATTTATTTTATAAAAGGGAGTTGATTTGGAATAAAAAATTTATTCTGGGTCAGAGAGTTCATATACAGAACAAATCAGGAACAGCTTCTTGTGCTGACTTCAAAAAAATCTACCGTTCTACCATATACAAATATTTTCTGAGGTTTCTCTTTTGATACTGACCTTTCCTTGGAGATTTCTAGAGGTAATTAATGCAAAACTCACAAAGCCTGTTATTTAGCACTAATTGGTATATTTTCAGTTATCGGCTGAAGAAGCTAAAGACACAATGATAACATAAAGCTTGGCACGGTAGCACAAATAAGTCTGAGGTCTGTAGTCTATACCTGCTTTATTAGTGTGTAAAAGGAGGATGCTTTTGGGGTATGTGAATGTTGCTCACACAACGCTCTCTTGGACAAGAGAACTAAAAAGCCTGGGCCTCTTCAGTTTGGAGAGAAGGTCGATGTGACTGAAGGTTACAAAGTCACGAAGGTGATGGTTAAGGTGATGCAGAACTGTGATTCACCCAAGCCTGCAATGATAGAACGAGGGGCTCTTGATAAACCTCGTAGGAGATCAGTTGATGACAGAGAGTAGTGAACTTGTGAGCTTGCTCTGGAGACACACAAGTTCAAAGAGGGACCAGACAAACTTGTGGACAACAGGTCCATAAAACAAGATTTCAAGGCTGAGGCAGGGATGCCCCCTGCAACATCCCTAATAAAATTACTGCAAATGTTGAGAAAGTATGAAGGGGAAGACGGAGAAGTGGTCAGGCTCACATGCATTCCTGAAATAACCTCTATTGGCCCTGCTGCAGACAGAATACCGAGCGAGATGGACAACAGGTTTGTCTTATCACTGTGTGTCTGCGTGGCACTGAGCAGAGGCTGGAAGTACTGGTGAAGGACGATTGCTGAACTGGAATGATCATATTCCTGTAGCTGGTTCCCAGTGAGGACAGAGGGAGATCCCATCCACTGGGATATTCACAGTGTAGGTAGCCCGTTAATTCCTCAGAAATATAATTCATCATGTTAATAAGATCCAAATTAATTTTAAAAATGAGTGCAACTAACTCTCAAATGCTTGCTTTGTGATTATTTAAAAACATTTTGGAAAAATTCATGAGTGATTGCAGTTTACAAAACAAAACCAAGTGTGCACAGTTGTTGCAGCACAAGTATATGAACCTCTTACCTTTTGGGTAAATGTCTTTCAAAGGCACATCTCCAGGTGCTAAAATTCTGACTATTTGATTAGAAGCCAATAAAGTCGCACAATTGGTTTGTTTTGCAGCTCCTGTTTTCCTCCGGGCTCCATAATAAAACGGATCAGAAGGAGAAGCACGTTTGTGACTCAGAGAGGAGTTTCTTTTCCAGCTATACACTTCACTAGGAGACTGCAAGAGAGAAGGAGTCTAGTGAACAAAATGTTACTATTATTGAGCCTAAGAACAAGTGTTTCTTGATAAGTTCCACTTCTTATCTAATTTCAAAACAAATGTGGCTACTGTGGTTCACTCTCATGTCACCACATGACAAGGAAAAGACCTGGATTATTTTGTCATTAAAAACTCCTATAGGTGTGAAAAACAACGGACTGCCTACACAAGTTTTAGGAATTGAGACTCTTTGAATATCTGAAGCTGAATCGACGTATTTTTTCATGTTGAACCAGGAACAGAAAGCACCACAAACAGATATTTCAGTAATGAATTCAAAGCTAGACATTAAGGCTGGGATTTGACTCCTGGATCAGAGACATAAATGTAGGTGTCCACATCTGAGCCAGAGTTCTTCGTCTCCCGCTATAGGCAGTAGAGCCTAGAGAATAAATCAGCCCATCTTGAAGAAGCCCTCTACGTTTGGTCATCTGAGCATTGCTACTATGAATAAAAGCTCAGATACCTTGTTCCTACTAAACACCTACACCATAAACACTGAATCTGAAGTTTTGTCCCACCTCCCTCACATTCACCTTTAGCACCCCCTCTTTGACGTTCACACAGAGATTTAAAACCATGTATAAGGAAAGACAAGGCCTCAGTCTAAATCAAGGAGAGCAAAACGCTTCATCACCAGTGTTGGTATTGAAGTGTGTA
Source organism: Chroicocephalus ridibundus (assembly GCF_963924245.1). Lineage (NCBI taxonomy): Eukaryota > Metazoa > Chordata > Aves > Charadriiformes > Laridae > Chroicocephalus > Chroicocephalus ridibundus. Next base: position 36,779,395 of record NC_086284.1, on the reverse strand, counting down.
GCATCTTTACTACTCCCTCCTCTAGACTAACTCCTTTTTCCAGCAATAAACTCACATCTATTATAAATGGTACCAAAAGCTAGTACAATCAATCTGGTAATATAAATGCAAATCAAGTAAAACTCAAAAGCTAATTGCAAAGGCAGGGAATGTCTTATTGACAAAAGCTTATTTTGGAATCATTTTGGATTTCAGACTATTTTCTTCAATCATTTGGCTTTCCCAAAATTCATGTCTGTTAGCAGTTACATTGTCTAATTTGCCCCAATTTATTACGCAAACATGACACAGACTTATTTATTCCGTAAGCACCACCCTTTCTATGTATCATTAGGTAGTAAATATAAATAAATCTAAAGAATTAAACATACTGCTTTTATTTTCCCCGTGTTTACCTCCATTCCTTGCAACAGCCTTAGTCATTACACTGTTAACTTTCACTTTCCTTTCTGGTCCTTTCCTAATTGTGTCACAGGAGTGAGCACAATTACATGCAGTATTTACACTTAACTATATTATTAAATAGTGAAGGGGATGTGTGGTTTTGTTACGATTTTCTGGGTCTTTTTTCTTTTTCTTAAAGCTAGAGTCTTGCTAGCTGCTGCACACTGACCAAAAAGTTCACACTGAACAGTCCAAAATGATACCGATATCCTTGTTCTCGGTGGTTATATTTCATTAAAAATCTATAAAAACACAAGATCTAGAAAATATCCCTCTTGCCAGCACTATTCAGAACTTGCCTACAATGAATTTTATCCGTGCTAGACATTATGGTCTCCAATTTCTTATTTCAAACTCCACTCAAATCCCTCTAGATTAGACTACCCTACCAAACGGTGTACACTACATGAATTTGTCATTTACTGTCATTCCCTTCTTTTTCCATATCATTTGGTAAACAGGTACTTAACTGGTTACAGAACAAGTGAGATCATATTACTTCATTGTATAATAATGCCGAGTATTTACCAAGAGGTCTGGGAAACCAATAACAATAGTAGCGTAATTATGTTCATCTGAGAAAATCCTGTTGGGGGAGCTGATCTTTTGTCCCACAGCTGCACTGAGGTTTTCTGAAGATAGCTGGTCACTCGAAACTGCATGCGGCACACACAGCTCTGACGCTAAACAGGGAAATTAAACAAAACGAACGTCATTAAATCCAGATGTGCAATAGGAAACAATATTAACCGTACGAGCGCTGAGCACTGGTCATTGCTATTACTTTGCGCATAAAATTACTAAAAAGCAGAAGATTTGATTATACTATACCGTGACACAGAAAAGAAGGCAGGAAATAATGTTATTTTTGCAAAGTTAAGTACTTAAAATCAGGAAATACTAGCTTTGTAGTTGCTTATACCACTTAATTTTGCCCTCTACTGTGCAAATGAGGCAGGAAGCCTATGGAGTAGACCAGCATGTGATCTCATTGAAGATTGTTAGAATGCAAATACAGAAAAAGGCAAAATGTAGGTTTGCACAGGTGTCAACGTGACATTGCTTGGTAGCTGTCTTGCTGTCTTTGCAATTTAAATGATGTTATTTGTAATACATTTTCTGGCAAATAATGGTCTAGTTTTCTTTTTCTTTAAGCTAGGTCAAACTAAATTTTATTCTGTGCAACTGTAACAGCCCTTTACCTTGCCTCAAATTATCAACACAGTCAGAACTCGTTATCTTTAGTTCTGCAGCATACACTGTTTCCACTTCAATGGGCAGACTATCTCCTTTACCTGGCAGCGGGAGAAAATCTTTCCTCCCTCAAAGGATGAATGGGCTACTGGTTTGGGTCAGTGGCAAACCCACACTGGTCTACCTTTTCTTAGTTCTCCTGCCACAGGTTCTGCCTCAAAGAATGAGAACGGTCTGAAGATGTTACATTCGGGGTCTGCTGGATGATTTGGAAAAAAGTGGAGAGGGGATATGATAACTTCTGAGATTGGAAGAGAAGAAATAAGATAACAAAGGATAAAAATAGCACAAAAAGCATGCAGCTATAAACTGTTCACAAATACTTTGGGACTGGAAATTATAATAACGTTTCTACCCATCTGAGGAATGATACGCTATAATGGTTTCTAAATAAGGGAATAAGAGGAAGGAAACTACTGTGCTCTGATGGAGCTTGATAAGTTGATAGAGTAAACTGTACAAGAGATAAAAAGGATCCTAGACATTTAAGCTGCGGCTAGAGTCTTTGGTATCCAATTTGTTGCTGTTTGTGTAAAATAAGCTCCATTTGTTATTTGTCAATCACATTTGCTTGTATCATATTTACACTGTGTTAATCTCATTCTTCATACTTATGCTAGCCACAAGGACCGGGATGAAACTTTTTTTCTCTTTAACAGATATAAAATGGTTTCTCTATTTTTTCCCCCTCTCTGTCTGAGACACGCTGGCAACAGGCCAAAGCCTATAAAGTGTTAGGTGGGATGCACGTGTACTTCCACTGTTATCAAATCATGTAGACTAAAGACTTTGTGCACCGTGATCAAATGCTCAGGGTTGAAAATGTCATCAGATCTGAAGACAGGCAGATCTTGAAGCCAGGCAGAATGATGACCGTTGGAGATTTCTGCCACCTTCTGTAGATAAGGCATGCCTCAATGCCTAGCACCATCTGGGAATTTTACCGGACAAATTGCCCCCGTCTTCTAACACAGGTGTGATGGCCTCAATGGCCTTCTGAACACTATCTGCAGAACTTTAGAAACTGTAACTTCTGTTCTGTTCTAACACTAGGTCTTTTGTATTTTTATGTGTTGGGAAATGTCTTCTAGCTCATCTGAGAGTGCGTAACAGACCTGCAGCAGCGTACAGACTGGACTCATCGACGTATTTGGTCCCTTCTATTCCTATGTTCTAATTCCTGCCTAGTCATCTTTTTTCCTTTTCCATTCTGTATGCTTGTATGTTTCCTGAAAGTCCGTGACTTAGGGCCTTAAATGTTACGATGAAACAAAGATGATTTATTCAAACAACCTGAAGTCTGAGCATGGAATTTGCCATGCTTTGTGAAAAGTTATTATTAACCAAACATGATAAGGTGAGGACAAAAAGAGAATCAAAAGAGAAGGTTACTCAGACCTTTAAAGTGAAAGAGCCTTGTTTGTGCAGCTGCAAACACAGAAATGATTTAAAAAAAAAAAAGGAAAGAAAAAAAGAAAAAAAGAATAAGCCAAGGTTGCATTCAATACCCGTTGTTAAGCCAAATCCCATGTCAGCTGGCTCTTCACTCAATGCATACAGCCGGCAAACCTCACTGTCTTCAGCTTCCATATGGGCACGCTTGGTCAAAAGAAATTTCCTGTAAAGGATACACACTTATAATAATTCCTGATTAAGCTTGTAACTCTAAACAAGGACTTTCATCTTCCGAAACAGCAAAAACATTCAATATTTATATAAACAAGGTTATCAACACCTTTTGCTAAAACTAAATACGATCTACCAAACATCTGTGAGACAGAGAGGGTAAGCCAGCAAGTGGCAGATTTGTCTTCTGGTAACTATTTACACACTTTTATTTGCTGTGCATTTATAAAAAGTAATATTTCTTTCATGTGACCATGAAAGTAAAGCAAGCAGGCACTAAGTCTGGACGATGTGGCTGTATTTCCAAAGCTAGGTCCACCAACATCCTCATTTCTAAAGATCAATACCACCTCAGTAAAGACAGTATTAGCAGGCATATAATCAAAGCTAGTCTAGGTTTTCAGAGGCATGAATTTAGGCAGGCACATCCTGTTCATTTCCTACTCTAAAAGCCTACCTGCACTTTCACCAGAGCAAATCTGCATCTTAAACACCAACTGTTTAAATCTAGCCAGTCTCAAAAACTGAAAAAACAACTCTGACACCAGGAATGAAATTCCTGAACATAAAACAAACACAAACAAGAAATGCTGGCATCAAGAAGACTAGGAATAACTAACTGATTTGTTTCATTTTCCACCAAGAGCCACCGGTCTTCAGCCGCCAGGAAAACAGATTTCAGATTGATCGGAAGTGAGATGGTATGAGTTTGACCCTCTAACACATCCAGTACAATAAGGCGGTTTCTGTAAAATTTGAAGCCAAGAAAAGAATAATCAGACAGGGATGTACACAAGGAGATCTGTTATAAATCAATATAATACAAGGATATAATTTACTCTCACCCTGCTTCCTTGTAGAACACCAGCCAGTTTTTGTGTGAAAACTCTCGGCACATTTTGTAGTTGCTCTGTATAAAAATATGCCATACAGCAATTAGCGTTTATTAGATTTGTCCCAGTGAGTTTCCCTGGCTCCCCTGAAAGGGTACTACATTTTTCCTTTATTTAGAACAATCCACAGCATATATTACCTCTCAAAATGCTATTTAGTCTGCCTTGTCCCAAGTCACATAATTGCATCACAACTGAGTTCATTATTTTGGACATAATCCCTTGTAACAAAATGTCCCCTTATTCCCATTTCTAGTTCCACAGAGGTATATTTTAAAGATACATATCCTCAGACAACAGAACTTATTATATTTTTCATATCATGTGTAAAGCATTTAAATAGACATAAAAGTAAACAATTAAGGCTGTAAAAACAGAAAGATAAATGATCCCAAGGCAGTTTTTCCAATATTGAGCTTTGATTTTAAAAAAAGGACTTAGTATAATAGAGGCAGGTTCTATTCCTCACCATCTCTTCTTTGCTGCTCCACCAAGATGTTCTCTTAGGAGACTCTTGAGCATCTGGTAAGAGCAACAGGCGGCGAAGGGCACCGTTGTTTGTATCCAGCAACAACACAACATTGCTCTGTAAATGAAAAGCAGACCCGGGTACATCTCAAGCCCACTTGAGAGACTACAACAAATCTATCTGAAGCGCTTTTGCAACTCTAGGACATTTTGAAAAGATGATCTAGACTTTGTTGGAAAACGTAGGCTAAACCTTCTTGGTTCATTTCAAAGCTCATGGAGAAATGTAATTGTAGAGGTTAAGTACATGCAAAAAGGGCTGGAATGATATTTCAGTTTTTCCATAGTGTTTTATCTATGCATCTCACATTCACTTCTGCATAGGCTCTAGGAAATAGCATGGTTTACATGTCTAAGCTGTAGTCAGCTACATGTGAAAGACATACCAGTTTTATTCTGTCAAGTCACTAAAATACTTCATTTCAATTTTTATGTTTTCTCAGCATTCTTCTAAAGTACCCATTGCTTAAGTTACACCAAAGGTGCAAAACTGCCGAGAGAAGAAATGACTTAGTATGTTCTCTCCAAGTTCATACTTATGATACTGTGGAGCCCATTAAATATCCCAGGGCGTGACAATCCTTCCGTGACCTGCGCGCTCAGACAGCTTACGGTGTCAGAGGCAGGACAGCCGTTGGAGGACAGCGGGATGACTCGAGGACGGAGGTCAGAAGCAGACAGGATACTGAACAGAGCAGTGCAAGGGTCCCCCACATCTCATATGTGAAAATATGGTATGCTAAATTTTTGAACTTCAGATTTCTCAGTTTGTTACCCAATGCCCCAGGGTCCATGCATGACGTCAAATGATGGGGACGTTTTAAACATTTCTTTTTACAAAGTACTTAACTAAAAATTCAAGAGTGCAATCATTCAGGGCTAACCTTAACCGCCAAAAATGAAATTTAAAAGGTACAAAAGAACAAGTTAATTAGGCCTTGGGTTGAATTTTTTGTTTGCCGTTCAAGGAAATATTAGGTTCTGCAAGGACATTAGGTTCTGCAAAGACTTACTAAAAGTAAACCGTCTACGTACAACATCTGCAATAACGCATGATAGACGTTAAGGGAGTAAAACATAAATTCCCACAAATTCTCCTAAATAAAACAAATACAAACAATCTGAGTCACAGGGGTTTTGTTCTTTTTGGGTACCCTTCATACTTTCACTAGGATTATTTGGAAGAATTAACTTTATTTAATAATGATAGTAATTTGAAGCTAAATATGGTAAAGCATTTGAAATATTACCATGTCATTTGGAGCATTTGGGAATTTCAGCTAGAGTTCAGTACCTCTAAAAAAAGAAGTTTGCTTATGTATTACAAACCAAAATTACAGAAACGCGGTTCAGGAAAAAAAAAATAGGGCATTTGCTTTGGATTTTGGTTTTCTGCCATGTTTTATTTATATAATTCTGCAACAGCATCGCTGAACCAAAGCAATGCATTAGCCTTCCACGTGAGATAAAGAACACATATGAATCAATTACATTCCTCCAATTAGCATTAAATTTATGAGAGCAGTTGGTAATATAAAAAGCCTCCCTACTCCACCCCTTTTGATGTTAATGGTTTCCTTCTGTGCTAAGTGACTGATGTATATTCTGTCTGTGTTTAAGAATAGATTTTTGCGTCACTTGCGAACACATCCAAGAGCAGCTTTGGCAACTCTTCAAGTGGGCTGGGAAAAGACGTTGGTGTGCAATTCCGCTGTGTTTGTTCTCGACTGGGAGAAAAGTAACCTTTGGGCGACCTCCCGACCCCGATGTCTGGAATTCCAAACTCTGGACAGATGCAATAACCAATCTCATGAAGTGGCGTGCCTTTATTTTTAGTTACTGCAAAGTTTCCCTTTCCTTACTGCTGTTTTTATTTTAGCCAGCATTTTCCTCTTAAAAGTCCTTAAACCAAACAGGGCTGTGATTTCACTTTGCTGGTATGGGAAGCTGTTCCTGATGGTCTCGCAGACAGAGAGGAGGGTTAGGGGAAGGAATACACACCAATTTCAGAGTGCGACAGTGCAAACAATTCAGTTTAACTCTCTTGTTTTCTTCTCCTTGTACGGCCTCATCGTTTTCTTCTCTTCTGCCCTTGATGCTCGCATCCTGAGCTCGCAAACAGAGGGCCTTGTTAGCTGTCAGCTTCAGATGAGGCTGCTCCTGAGCTTGGCAGGGTAACCCCTCTGCACCTCTCCTTGCCTCCTGTCCCAAAAGCACCTTTTCTATTAGTACCACTCATGGACCTCTTGAGTGAGACACACATAACAATCCTGACATGTAAATATTTGGCACAGATGCACAGATGTAGATATATCATATTGTTCCTTAGGCTCAAGTTGAAAAAAATCTGTGGAAGAATTTATGGATTTGGGCTCCAACTACCAGGCCTTCAGAGGTGGGAAATGTATGAAAGCAGATTACCGGTGTTCCAATTAATGCGAGCGATGTCTTTCAGATGATTTGGGAGACTTGATGGTACCAGAGATTTCAGGGAACTGAGAACAGCAAATAGAGATACAAGCTTTGTGCTTACAGAAAAGGAAAGTCTTCACCTTTTCTACAGAAGGTGCGCACCTTTAATTTAAGAACACCTTTCCTTTTCTATAAGGTGTGCTTATAGAAAAGGAAAGCCTTACATAAGAAACAACAACAAAAAAGAGAATTTAATAATTTCAACTAGTTTATGAAGAAAACACACCCTTCCTCCTGAACGGATGCACCAGAATATTATGGGGACTAGAGGCTTCAGGCGTTACTGCTAGTAGGTTGCAGGTCCTTCCATATGCAGGTCCCCACTCGTGTTTCAGGCCAGATCACAAACCATTAAAAAAAGTCTTCTTTTAAAGGATGTTTGCCATCTTCTACGTGCAGTGAGTGAGGTGGATCTCTGTCAGCTTCTGTGCCACAGATTCTCCCACTCCCTTGCTATCTGAGAGCTTTGACAAAGAGCTCCAGCAGCACGTGGGACAAGGAAAAGCACTTCCCTCCCTCCCTACCCCACTTCCTGACCAAGAAAGACAAAAGCAGAGTTAAAGGATGCTGGCAGGACACTGCCTGGGCAAAACTTGTTGTGCTCCCTCAGGCGGACTGTAGGTTACTCTCTCCGTCCAGTTGTAGCCTTTCAACAGTGCAAAATACTTGTACGAAAAAATGGAAGTGTGCAGTTAATTCTCCATGTGCATTTTCCTCCTATAATCCCATATAAAATCATGCATAAAGTTATCAAAATTCTTTTCAGTCTGTATTTGCTCTCCTCCTGAGCGGTAAAAGCAATAGGTGCAGAAAGAAAAAGAAAAGTGAAGTAGGCAGGCGTGAAGCCTTATAGGAAATAGGGGTATGCCCTGAAGTACTCGTGGGGAGGTCAGGGCTCTTTGAAAAGATGAATGCAATTCCCACCTTACGAGGAAATGACGTGAGATTTCTGAAGAGTCTTTTCAAAGTCTATCAGCTTAGTCTGAACTGAAAGATAGTCAAAACAGGCGGTACTGATCAAGACCAATGGCCACCGCAAGGAACAGAATCATCTACCCTTTCTTCCAAGAAGATGTAAAGGTGGCTTAAAAGCAGATAAATCTCTGGTTTGTGCTATTAAGTTAAATCCCCGAGGAGTTTAGTTTTAGTAAAATTTTATTTAAAAAGACAGGAAGGAATGGTGATTTTTCATTTTATTTCACTGGAGGGCTCTATTGAATCCAGATGGATGTCAGCTGGGAAATAAATCACACAAGCTTATTTGAAGAGCCACAATATCATCATCTCATCCTTTCCAATAAGTTTATCATCTGTTTAAAATTGTTCTTTTTTTATAACTTAATCAGAAACAATTATTTTCCGAAGACCTTTATTAAAACAAAGAATTGTGAAAAATCTTTACCTTTTAGTACTGTCTAATTAATGGATTATATAATTTATGAAATTTCAGCTGTCAAGTGGACTTCTTTATTTAACGAATGCAACTTCTTATTTCTACAGGTATTGTTAATACTTCTTGGTCTTTTTGCAAGTACACGTAGACAAACCTTTAAAGCATCACAAACATCATTTACATTACTTGTTTTTCTTGAAGATCTGCACCCTTAGCACAAGTAGCTAACCCTTGGAGCCTGGCCCAAAATACAGATGTGCCACTAATCTACTTGTCTTAATGTGTGAACGCTGCAAATTCTGAGCTTACGGCTGCCAGTGACCTTAGTACACCTGAAGGCAGGCACCTTCACTACATGTCAAGGCTACTTTCGTAGACAATGGAAAGAGAGAGGCACCTCCAGAGGGCAATTCATCATGCTCTACCTTAGCTGGGATGAGCTGCTCTTGCAGAACACCTTTATCCTCGCAACAGATATGGAAGGCACTTGGATGATTAGCTTAGACTATATGCTTACCTACTAACACCAATAATAATGGATTTAATTTCATATACAGCAATATCCACCTCATTTCAGAGATGCACAAAGGAAGCACATGAGTTTTCCATGGCTCCACTGCAGGAAGAGTTGGGAATAAAACCTAAGCTCTATGTGGAAAAATTAAACTACTTGAGAATCCCTCTTTTGAGTTGGTGGGAACTGAAAACGCAGAGATCCTAACATGTGAGCCCTGACGTAAGGAAGGATAGCAGTGGCTGGGAAGACTACAACGGCAGCATTCCGCAAGACAACCGCACAGGCAATCACCACAAGCAGGTAACTTCAGAATCCTATTTCTTCCAGTTGGCATTGCAAAGTGTCCAAGGCAAAACTAAAGAAGGCATAGACAGTTCTACTAAAGGCAGAAGAATTGTGTTTCTCCTAAGGCATCAAGCTTAACTGTTGTGTTTCAGACCACAAAGTGGTGTCAACACTTGACAAATGTTCCTGAACAACAGTATCACAGAGACACTAGTTACAAAATGACTGAAACCTACTTAATACCCCAACTCAATGTAGGAAAGGTTCTTTCTGATCAGAGTCTCTCACCTATTGAAAAATGGGCAGAAGAAATTCAGAACAACAAAAGAAAAAATGAACCCACAAAAATGACCAGATCAAATGCCCACGTCAAACCACTATGACTGGTAGGTAACATAACAAACTATTATTAATATTAAAAAATGAACAGCAGTAGCACTGTATCAACTGTTGTCTCTTCCCACTCCTGGGCAAAGAAGTTTTGAATTGGAAACGTTCCCATCAGTTCACTGATAGAAATGGAAAGTGCAAAGTACGTGGAAAGTATGCAATACTTGACTTTAAAAAAAGTATTTGAGTCACACCAACACTGAAGTCGTCAGTGGTTCTAAATTTGCATTCCTGATAAGCTACATGTCAAGGCTTACAGAGTCCTCTTTCTAGTCACGGTACTTCAGATGCTACAGAATGAGAAATATTAAAATTCACAAAACAAATAAAAAATGGTGGCACAAAGCAAACACGAGCAAAATTTTACTTTGTGACTCAGAGAACGTCTCATATACTATTTGAAAAGTAAAACAAGAAGAAGACTGGAGCAGAACTTAAGTTCACAGCATAAACCTGCTTACTTTGTACTTTGCATTTTGCAAACATATGCTGCTTGACTGAGATTCCTAAACTCAACTCGCTCTCTCCCTTTCTCCTCTAAGGCCATCAGTAAGAGAAATAAGATAAGCAGGTAGAAGTCAGCTTCAAGAATGCAGAAGGACACTGTCCAGCTAAAAGTGCAAGAGGAAAATCTCCACATAAAAACTAAAGTTGAAGGCAACTCCCACGGTAGGAAAAAAGAGAATATTCAGAAGGGGGTAGGCTTGTGCAAGCTATTTCATCTATAGAGGTAGACTCCTCATCAATCCTACTTTCATGATACTACTTTGCTCATCACTAAACATTTAGCTGCATTTTAATTTTTTTTTACCTCCTCTTCATGCAGAACCACTTGACCTTTGAGTGGATTTCCCAGCGGTGCCACAGTCACAAAAGGTTGCCAGACATTTCCGACGGTTCTTGGGAAGAGGTCATAAAGATCCACAAAGTATCCACTCTTACTAGAAACGTTCATGAAGTACAAGGAAACAGGATTGCACGTAGTAACGTAAAGAATATTTTCAGCTTCCTCTTCTAGAATAAGAAAATAAAATTAACGAAAGGCTACTGACATCATGCATTACTCTTCTGGAAATACATATGTCATAAACTTGGCAGCTGATATAGCAAAACGTACAGCGAAATTACCACCGCTGACACAGGAAAACGAAGAGAGAAATGGTATCTTGATACTAACTAAACATTAACAGACAGAATCTTGCTACAACACTTTTAACTCTTGAAACAAGTAGTCCAAGGCACATTAGTGTAGATATGACTGTAGTGCCTGCCAGCTGCTAATATACACAAAATCTGTCCAGATGTTTTTGTTTATAAACTTGGTTCTCCCTCCTTCTCTATCTTATCCTCCCTTTCAATTAATATATTTAATACTTAAACATGGGCTAAATGTGAACTTTGTATGGAACTTTTCACACATAGCATCTTCCTGACTGATTTCAGACAATTCTTAACATCAATCCAAAGCCATGTAATTTCCGTTTCGCTGTCATAAAAGTTTGTTAATGTATTTGAAACTACAGCTACAAAAAGAAAAGGCAGCATTCCAGTACTGATAATTAGTGATCTGCTTATAACACACAATAAAGTTTAGATATGTTTAATGAGGAACCCTAAAAACATTTATGAATATTCCCAGTGATGCCAGTCACTTTGGGACACAAGTAGTACAGGTAACTAAGGCAGGTTTGATCCAGTGAGAAAGAATTTTAATCGGTAAAGCACAGGGAAAAAAAGCACACAACTCTGCAAGTTACAAGATTTGTATTAAAACTGAATTGACCGAGAGAGAGAGGAAAACTCAAATCATTGTTTTTCTGAAGCAATACAGTGTTGAACATTAAAAACTAGACAGAGTTGCAATTTTGTGGCCATGTTCTAGTTTAATTATATATCCTTCTCTTAGTTTGAGAAGGATGCATATCCTTACCAAGACCACAATGTCTCAGTGAAATTATGCTCACATTTCAGTGGTTGATTTTGTATTTCATCTACTGTTAAAAAAAAAGTGCAAAAAGAACAATTATTATTCCTATATTCCATTCATCTACTCCATATTCTCCGTTCCCATATTTAAATTCTTAGTATTATTCCTATACTCTATTGCAAACATAGCCAGAAATACATACGATTGTAAATGCACTGAAGTGGTGTTCTTAGACTTTAGAATCCCTCATATTGCCCTTTTATATTCTGCCACTGGCTACCAGCAAGCACTTACGAAGTCAACAGCCAAGTTCGTCCTCATCTCTAGGATATTTCACGTATTTATAACACTGGGGATCATTACAAAAGTTATTAGCTTTTCTTACCACACCTTTTGTTACCGTGACATCGCAAACGAAGTTAACTTCGCCCAAAGGCAGTGTCCAGAAAGCGAGTTCTTCTGTAAAACTGAGGGACCTGGCTTCATGTCGTTCCAGTGGAAATCCTTGAATATTTAAGTACACAGGGCCCTAAACCAAATTATAACAATGAGGGCTTGCTAAAATATTTCACTCACCATTCTTTATGGAAATCTAGAAGTCTGCTTCAAGACTGTTAATAGTATTAACACTTGAGACTGACCAATTACTAAATCAATAAAAGGGAAAAGGAAATGCTTTCCTGCAAGCTCTCTGGACGTCCATACTGCCATTTTCTTTACCGTATCTTTAGTCTTTTATTGGTTTGAAACTATTACTGCTCAGTGGCATGAAGTACTGATAAAACACAGTCCAGGAAAAGAATAATATTTTTATTTCAAAGAAGTTGAAATAAATTGGTGATTTCTTACTACATAAAGTTTAAATCTCACCCCTGCGTCACATTAGCAGTTCAGTTTTTCCTTATTCACTGCAGTAATAATTACTGAAGTTAAGCCAAGAACTCAACGCTGAAAAGGACTTAGACGCTTTGGCTGCAGGTCAAACTGTACCAAAGGTTCAGATTCAAACTTGGCAGTGCCAAAGACCCATAAGAATTCAGCTGCATGCAAAATAGAAACAGAAAACAGCTTTCTTTTCAGCCTCTGATCTAACCCAAAAATTGAGATCTGGGGCTTGAAACCGGGCACCTCCAAGCATCCTACAAAGTTCCTTCAAATATGGTATTTTCAATATCTTTAGAAAAACCTCTTTTCAAGAACTCCTGACCAAACTTAAGGAATTTAAAGCACACCTCACGTTGTGAGGGCTAGGTATAAAAAAACGTTCATTTTTCTAGTCAGAATAGAAACCCCAAGAACAGGTAACAAGGACCACACTTTATATATACTCTTTCCAGGAAAAATTAATCACATTTTAGATCTTCACATTCCAATAACTAAAACCAGTATTATATGAATTTAAAAAAAAATAAATTAAAAAGACAAACCTTTACACCTATTTTTTGAGTTTCTGTTGGGCACAGCAGTTTCTGTCGTGCATTCTCTGGTTGATCGATTTTCCAGTAGCCGATAAATTTATGATCTGGTAATGGCAGTCTGTCAAACAATATAGGAACAAATGGATTTTTACATTCATTAACCAGCAGCTGACATGGAATAAATCATTTAAACAACTGCATTTTTCCAAAGAGACGCATCTGAAGATTCTCCTGAAGAAAATGCTTCCTCACTAAAATATTTCATTTTTTTTATGTTTTAAATCACAGAAATTTTAGCCTGCTAGAATACTAATACAGTCGCAACCTAAAAAGCATCATAAAAGAAGCAGCAATTCACATAATATGGCCTCAAAAGGAAAACATTTCCAGCCTGAATTATTTGAGATATGTAATAAAATACATCCAAACCATCTCTTGCTTTGCTTTATTCAGATCAGGCAGACAGTATCACTTAAAGGCACTACTGTCGGTGGCACACTCATCCAAAAAAAGCAGCAAAATAAGCGAACATTGTGGCAAGTTAACCATGCAATAAAAGTTCAACGAATTATTACATATATTTTGCCACTGACATGAACAAAGGCAAAGGAATACAGACGTGAGAGTATCCCATTGCCTTCCGGCCAGCACAGTATACAGAAAGGACAGGGACATCTTCAAAAGCCTCAGTTGCTTGCCGTGGTCTAATTTCTTCATTTCTGTACCTTTTATTTAGGGAAGATACATATGAGCCACAGCAAAACTCATTCATATAGGAAAAGAAAATGCTGGTGTATGACAAAGTACCTTGACAGCAAAATAGGGACAACACAATTTTTCTTTCTTTCCTCTGAAGCGATTTGCAAGCACTGAAAGCAGTTTGATTTCGTTAATTGGCGTGAATACCTTCAAGCTAATGAACTCCTCGCTTTTGGTTTCTTTTATTTGTGATCAGCTGCTCTTAAAGCGAGCTCCTATCAAAACTACATTCTGCGTTACACGCTGTTGCAAATTATTGTACAGCTACAGGACTTGGCAAGAGAACAGAAGACATTCCTTCTCCCAGTTTCTATAAATATCTCCAAAGTCTATTTTAAGGAAGTCCTCTTAGACTGTTTGTTAAAAGTCTGTGCGTGATCTCTTCTGTCCTGTCTGATGACGCTCATTCCTACTGTTACAATTATTTCTCCTCTCCCCACCAACCAACCTGGACCCTTCTAGATATTAGAGGTCTGTTTCATTTCTTCTTGATACTCTTTTCAGAATAAGAAGGGATCCCAAATAAAAAAAAAAAAATAAACCACTCAGTTGGACTATATATGAATCTTGGGGAATTTTAATTTTACTTTTTTTCCCACTAAGAACTTATAGGAAAATTCAGGGAATGAACACTAATATCCTCTAATCTTTGCAACTCATTCAGGAAAGCTGCATTAACATTTCTTACTGGTATATTGACACCAAAATTGAAGCAACCTGGAGAAGCCAGCGCTCGCAGGTGGAGAATCACACAGCCTCCATCCCCATTCTGTGTTTGGACCATCTGCCAAGGCAGTGAGATAGCCAAAGACACTTTTTGCAAACAGAAAATGGTTTGGATGATATAGATTGTCAGTGTTCACAGATAAATATCCAGCTGCCAGCAATATGCCAATGGGGCGTGTAATGAGGAAAGCGCATCTCATTAAATCTCTCTCAAAGAACCGGTAGAGTCTTCATTGCCCGTTTGTTGCCTAGTTAAGAGTATGAACAGATACCAATGTTTGAAGAGTCATTTATTTTACATTTTTCCATTCTTTACACCTAGCTAATCTAGCCAGATTCTTCCCAAATTAAGAAGAGAAATTAAGCCAGACTCCAAAAAAATGCAAGTACAATATATTTTAGATTGCAACATTCAACACCATTAGGAAAAAAAAAAAAACACATTCAGGATGCACTATTTCAATACTATTTCAATATATACACAATTCTTAGATAAATTTATTCATGCAGTCAGAAAATGGGCAAACAGCCAAGTCACTAGACTAAATGTCAGTTTATCCACAAACTGGAATTTTACTTCAGGCTTCCATTTGGGTTTCAAAATGATTTGTTGGCAAAACGTTGGTTATGTCTTGAGCCAAAACTGTCTCGTGTGCAAAAAGAAACCGGATAATTTTTTTTTTTTGCTATGGTGACTGTGATCGGCATAATCTCTGATATGCCTATAATCAGCAATAATTGTTTCCCGTTAGCTCAATGGAACATCAACCTCCACAAGGATTTGGACTTTGGTTTTAATTCCTTACACATTACTCCCATGGACAACATCCTAGAAATCAACGGGTTCACTACTAATCATGAATACTTATTAAATTTTAAAACAAAACATATGTGAATAACCAGCTCTAACCAAATACCCTGCTTTATATAGCGACAGAATTACAGATTGCATTCCCAAAGAAACAAAACATTTCCACTCTGTTTCAGCTTTCCAGAGATTTGCTTTACTAATAGTTCCCCTCTTCCCTCAGGAAAACTGGTTTCTCCTTTCTCCTAGATTCTTGAGGTTTTGTTCCTGTTTCTGAATGACTTAGTTTCTCTGGGGCAGCGGACCAACAGCAAATAGGAGGGAAAGGTAGATCAGAATTTAGGAATAAAACAGAAAGCAGAATTCATAATACAAAGTTTTGTCAAGAGTAACATGATCTTGTTCTTCCAGGGTCTGATAATTCTTTTTTACTCCATCTCACTGCTCTCTCTTATAAATCTGGTCTAAGAAAGAGGCATTGGGAGGTATTAGTGGGAGGTGTCCCTGCCCATGGCAGGGGGGTTGGAAGCAGATGATCTTTAAGGTCCCTTCCAACCCAAATCATTCTCCCATTGAAGAAGCTGGTGGTATTAAAGGCCTTGTAACTAGTCTGCCTCCCTAATGATTTTCAGGAGAGAGTGAGGATGCAGAAGGACTGGAACAACATGGCCACACTGAAAATGTGTATACCTCGTAACAGTTTTCCTCTAGTGAATATATATGATACGCAGTGAAGGACGGAGATTTTCTTTCCACTGGACTTACAAGTAACAAGCAAGTTTTGAGAATAACTCGAAGTGACAGTACTAGTAAAAAGCTTCACAAGGCGCTCCTTGCCACGCTGCTGTATTTCAAATTAATTAACCAAATACCGTTCACATAAAAGGCAGACAGAATACTATGGAAATGCCACCACCGGCAAAAATCTCTGAAGTGAACAGATTTGATGGGTGTAAAAAGTAGAGTGGCTGGATAAGAACAGTACTGAAATGCCACTGCGCTCTCTCTCCAGCTGGGGTGTACAGAGTGATATGCGTTTTTTGCTTTCCTCAAAAGCTGGAAAGAGTTTCTAGAACAGAAAAACTACAGGACAAACTGCAGTAATCTTGTAAGAAAGCCACGATTTAAAAGCAAGTTCTAAGGAATTATTCCCGATCAGTTCTTTGATTATGGATCTGTCAAAGCCTGCTGCTTAAGGAAAATTCAGACATATTTTTTAATGTTTATTTATTCTTAATTTTATACCCTGGTTTTCTACAAGACCACTGCTGTCCATGACACGGTTATATAAGCAGGTATTTTATTTAGAAAAGGTGATTGCACAAGACCTACAGCTGATGGGGCAATTCTACAAAAAATTACTATTTATCCTGATTTTCTTCATGCACAGCAGTCTAAAGGGAGATAATCTGTCAAAAGGTAGTTCTCTAGTGGCTTCTGCTGTTAGCAAATTTTTCAGCATTACACCTGCAGAACACAATTCCTCTTCATTTGCATCTCTTTCATTTTAGAAAATAAATTCATTTCAGGCTAACTAAAACCAAACCCAAACAAAACACCCAACAACTGTGTTCAAAAAGTCAACAGGCCCTGCTTTATAAAATTATTTATCTAGCTTTCTGAGAACATACTGGAAAATGGCCAGGAATCTTGTAAGACTGACATTCCACTGAATGCGAATTCTCTACAGCCAGCTATCGGACTAGTACAGCTGTGGACGGGAACTACGAGAGACAAAAAAGCTGCTTAACACATGATCTTGTAAAACAGCTCGGTGCTGGCACAGAATGTGTTATTCAAGGACTTCAGCAGCAGCCTGTGCTTTCCCTCCAGCTGAAGAGACTTCCAGCCCACCTAACTTTTTTGGACTTAAGTAAGATACAGCTTGAAACCAGGAAAATTCCTTACCAACCAGATCTCCGTACTTTATTTAAACACTTTTTGATTAAGCATATGAGCAGTAGATATACAGAACAGTCTTACGTTAGGCCTCCTATTCCCTGACAGTCAAGTGCAGAGCCTCCCTCCCATTTCCCCTCCAATGCACAAGATGGACAAGGGACACACACGGTATGAGACAAGTCCAACAATTAACTACAGATTACCCGGGGAAAGAAGAAAAAAAGCCAACTAACATTCTCAAGAGAAAATTAAAGTCGTTAATATTTACATATTGACACGACATATAAAAAATTCAGTTCATATAAAACGAATATTCAAGTTATAGCAAGCACCTGGAAGTGGACAGTGACAGGAGGAAAAATATGGAATGGCAATTTCCCCAAGGATAAATGCCAGAATTAAGAGCTGAATGCTGTTTTGCCTAGGAACTGCAGATGGTCTGAACTGTGCACCAAAATGGCAGATTAACGTGAGTTCAGACAAATGTGACGTAACAGATGTCAAGGGGAAAAGCAAATCGTAATTGTACATAAAGAAAGATAGTGAGTTAGTACAATGAGTAATCCCTTTTACCCACTATGTCTTGGCAAAGCATCAGAGAGAAGCCATCTGTTTTACATGCAATACTGATAACATTTATAAACTATTGAAGAGGTGACACCAGGAGATACAGACAGTATCAGGATGTTACAACCTGACAATACTGAACATGTCAGTGCCTTGAAGAATAGTCATCCTATTTGTGAAAAAAAAAAAAAAAAAAAAACCATAAAATCAACAAACCCTGAAGGAAACAAAAAGCCCACATAAAGCATTACTTTACAGGTCTAATATACAATACTAATTTTGGAAATAAACAAATTAGCATCTACCAATGTATTTCCCTCTTAAAAAAATAACTACTGCAAGAACTCTTCTCTAAATGGTCATTA
Organism: Chroicocephalus ridibundus; assembly: GCF_963924245.1. Taxonomy (NCBI): domain Eukaryota; kingdom Metazoa; phylum Chordata; class Aves; order Charadriiformes; family Laridae; genus Chroicocephalus; species Chroicocephalus ridibundus. Next base: position 36,761,121 of record NC_086284.1, on the reverse strand, counting down.
GACACCACCTAATCTTTCCTTTCAAAATTAGGCATATTAATTACAGAGCCTAAGCTAAAATTCCCATAATGGTCACTGGTACCATCTATTAAATTTCCCCTGTAATTTCAGCTGTGTACAACCTCAAAGTTCCTCCTACTGTAGTGTGTTGCTTGCGTGTCTCACGTTTTTGTTCCTATATTTACAGCAGTTATATTTCAGCAGCAATTTAAATAATTCTGATTTATTCAAGTTTTCTTTTAGATCAAGTAAATGGTGACAGACAAGACTTCCCCAAAACTTATTAAACTAAAATAAAGGTTCATAAATTATTTGATCCAAGACATGCCACAGAGTATGAGTATAAAGGAGTCAGCATTTCAGTGTAACAATTTTCCTGTCCTAGAATCCCCTGGAAATGCTTCTGTATTGCAAAACTTCTTAATTGTACAGGATTTATATTCTCACCAATAGCAATGATTTTGCTGCAGGTATGACTAACATCCTCAGGCAGAATCAGTTTGGACTATTATCCTAGTTTTCATGTTACTTAGCAATTTATTATGCTAGCTAGTACCTCTCAAAAGTCTTGCAAATTACAACTGGAGCCCAGAAGCAAACCTCTACGGGGGTACGCTGTTGTCACTACGACACTGTAGAAATCACACCCAGAGTAAACCTTCAGATCGACAACTTTTGAGAGACTATAAGCAGGTGAGAAAACAAGCTTAAAACTGAAAGTGATCTTGACAAGTCTGAGAACTAATCTGAAAAAATACAATACAGTAAGAGAAAAGCGGGAGCACGAAGGAAGCTGATTACATAAAGCGAAGGTGGGGTAAGCGCTATGCAGGGTTCTGCAGAAAGGATCTGGAGGTTCACGTTTAGAAAACTAGACATGAGTTAGACATTGCAAGAAATGCAAACATACTGGGTTTTTTAAAAGGGACTGCTGCATGAAATACATCTCTATTCTAAACGCTCAGACTACTCAGCTCTAGCAGAAACTAACCTGACCAGTTCCACACACCATGCTTAAAAAGAGACATGAATCAAGTGCAGAGGGGGAACATAAAAAGAAAAATAAAATCAACCAGAAGCCTTAAAAAAAGGGTGAAGATTAAGAAAAGTGTATTAGTTTAGTCTAGAGATGACTTTTTTATGGCAAGGATATTTAGAAACAAGACTGACTTGCTTTGGGAGGTTATAGAACTCCATCTCCGAAGGTTTTCAGGCATGAATCATGACAAAAATCAGATAGGAGGGTTTTAGATTAACTTGCATCTTTTCTGAAGGAAGAGGAATGGACTAGATCAGCACCATTATCATACTCTCAAATTCCTGGAAAACAGTATAGAGGAGGTGAGTACTCTAGTTCTAAACATGTAGCAACTTTGGGAAGTACCTTTTCTGCAGTGGTCCAAACACCATACCCAGTTACTTCAATGTGTCCATCATGGGAGCTTGCCACATGGGCTGGAACAGATTTGGAGAGATTATCTAGATGTTCTTCTACCCCAAGGTAGAACCAACTGTGCCTAAACCATTCCTGAAAGATGTGTTTGTAATTCACGTGATCCACCTGTGGTTTACAAGCTCCACAGGGTTAAGTCTCATGACCAACAGCAAGGCTGTCTTGGAATGGAGCAGTGGGACAACCTGAAATTCTAGCTGTTGTGGATGCAAGTGAGAGACCAAGACAAAGACTGCTGGATCATCAGAGCCAGGTGGTCAGCCTAGTCCCAGTCTTCCATGGTGATATCTAAGAAAAAGTTGCTTTTATCAACTGCATGTGAACTGCTCCTGTAGTTTCTCCTCCTCTTAGCCTTCAGTGGCCAGAGTATGGGCTCATAGCTGCCAGTCAAGTGAATTTTTTGATGAGCATCTTGTGGAGGTCTTGTAAATCTGACATCCTTGGTGTAAGCTGTCCTATAAAACCTCAGTGACGGATTCAAAATGATTAGGTGATTATTCCTAATTCAATATGATCAGATCTTTCTTCTATCTTCTCACTTCTAGACTGAACAGTCCCCAGTTACAGCAGTCTTTCTCTTACGTTTCCTAAACCTCTGACTTTTCAAAACTAAACAGTCCTCTCTAATACACCCATTTAGACCCACATCTAAACTTCTAAAAATTATATAAAGTGCAAAATTTCTCAAAAACTATGTCAAACATTATAATTCTTTAAAATAGAAATTATGAAGTGACTTTCAGCAAAGACACTATGGCAAGAGTTTCAAGCGTGTACTGTCAATTTTGACAGACACTGTAGTTGCTCAAGTACTGGTTCCCTAGGCATGTAATTCTTCTGTCATCAAAATTAAAAGGTACACCACAGTCATTACACTGCCAATCTTCTTTTAATAGTTATATGTAGGATGTTAGGTATGAAAACAGTGGTGCTCCAGCAGGAGTAACCTACACACGGACACCTAATACCAAGACATCATGTCTTAAGAATCAGTCGCTCCTTAGCAAATATAAAATATATATGTCCCAGGGCAAACTCAATTTTCCATATATCCATAAAGCTTTCTTCATGAAAGGGAAATATTTGTTTCTCCATAAATAAATTATGTATTAGAGTTCAAGCCAAAGTTTTCTAATTGCACTTCAATATGGTCTACCTAAGGCTGTTATCTGTGAATTGTAGAAGAATGAGTTAAATCTATTTCATAATTTAGTTTGACAGAAAAAAAAAAAAAAAAAGCTATTTCTATTCTAACCTCAGAAAAAGTATATGGCGTAATAAGTCAACTGGTAACATCATTAAAGAATAATAGTGCTATACAGACACATACAGAAATGGTTCTTAGAGCTCACATGCATCATCCTGTTCTGCAGAAGTACTTTTGTAGAGCCTTTTGTGAGTATCAAAAACAAAATCCCATTACCACTGAAGACAACTTATTTTGTTTGCTACCGATTTAGGTGATAAATAACAGGACAGAAATGGATTGCAATTCAATCAAAAACACAGGAGAAGAAACAAGTATTTCCCTTTATTAATATATATCTGTTTACCGTACAAGCTATCAATATGTACATGGACATTAAAGATTAAATATTAGTAATAGGTAAACACTCTGTCATAAAGTAATTTATATTGTTGTAACTTATTTGGAAGAATATAAATTTGAACCAGAAGACTGACTTCAAGTATTCCAGGTTGTTTTTAAATCAGTTAGCAGCAAGATAACACGCTAGTAAAAGTGATAATGAGACACCTGTCTTCTTAATATATATCTTATGTTATTCTTACTCCTTGGCCAGCTGTACATTGGTCGGTTTTGCTCCAATAGGTATCCCATATTTGTGCAAAGTGCTGATTAAAATTTCACGCATTTCGTTGTTGTAGGAGTCAAAGTCAAATACATTTCGAACAACATTTGCCAGTCCTTCAGTTGGAAATTTCTGTGAAGAAACAGATGCCCACATTTATTTTATTGAATATCTGTTAAGTTACAGCATACCATTAGATACTTCTAAACCGAATTGTTATAACAGGAACTTTGCTCAACTTAGACAAGTGCTTAAGTCATCTTTTTTTTAGTTCATAGAACAAAGAAGGTACGTTGCTTCAAGTCAGAATGAAGTTACTGGCACTAAAACCTGAATTAAACAAACAAGCAGGAGACAATTACTTAAGTACTCAGCATCATTCATGTTTTAAAGAATTGTTTGCATTATACACATAACAAGATGGTGTAATCATTGGAACATATAATTAAACATAGCCTGTATTTTTAAAATTTGGAGCTGCTTTCCATTAACAGTGAAGATCTGACAAAAATACATATATTTGTATAATTCAGCTGTACAATTGATTTAAGAATTCTGATTCTTAACGTTGAATATAGAAAAGGAGAAGATACACTGCTTACTAAAAACGACTTTAGGTCATGATGGATCTTAGCAGAAACAGAAACTGACTTAAGACTCGCAAATACTTGTTTTCTTAGTGAAGAATACTACTTGAAATGTGCTGTGTACCTAAACAAGTTTATCAAACTTTCGTTACTATTTGCAACAAAGGAAGTTTTGCTACTGAACTCAACTGATGATTTAAGGCCAGTGTGCTCTTCCAGGTTTCAGAACTGCCGCTCACATATTCCCACACCTTTTAATTTTTGTTCTGCATGAAGAAAACACATTTTCCTGCCTCTCATTTCCCACTAAGACCCAGAAGCCAGTAAGACTTAAAAGCCTTGACCGAGCAGGCGATTGAACTCATGCAATTGGAATAAACTGAAATGAAGAAGGTGCTTATTGGTACCTGCAGAAGACACTACAGGTGTGAAAAGCCAGCTTAGCCTTTCCGCAAGCTGGTTCCAAGTGCTCAGTCAGTAACTTCGTCCACTGTCTTTTGATTTACCCTGAAACTCCAGTAGCAAACATGTATCTGTCCCCATTTAAATTAAGGCAGATTCCGATAAGTATGGACCTTAATGTATACTGCCATAATTTCAGGCTTAAATAAGCTTATTTTTCAAAGGAACATTCAGGTAATTTATGTACTGTGCAAAATGCAGGTTTTACTTGCCATTGATAAAAACAGCTGTTTAAGTTGAACGTGTTGACACAGCTAAGTCACTAAGCCTTTTCACAGATACTCATTAATAACACATCTGAAAAAATCATCCTACTCTTGTTAAGACGTAAATAGAGTAAATCAAATAAAAAGAATTTTAAAAAATAATCAACAAATTACTATATATCCTAGAACTTTACCACCTATCTGCTTTATTTTACCCTTTTTTTGGCAAGAGATTGGAGTGAGAATCTTTTTATTTTAAACTTCTCACTTTTTCTTCATATGCCTTTCATTCAAATACTAGATCTCTGAGACAAGGACCTGGATGCCCCCATCTTGGTATGGCACATTTACAGTGATGAAGATAAACATGTGAAGAAGCATTTTAGGGAGTTGAAGTCTTAATTGTTTTTTTCCGCATTAGTGAGCAAGGCTGGTACAAAAAACTTGAAAAACAGATTTAACAAAAGTGTCAGAAAAATTTATAAATATTAGAAGTAAAGCTACTTGAGCCCTGAACAACAACTGAAATAGAAGAAACCAGAAAATTTTCATGAATGTTTTGACCTGTACTCTTCATCAAACATCAGCCTTAAACAGGAGCTTAATATTTTCCCAACTTAATAAATATCTAATCTCTAAAATAAAATAACCGTGACACAAGCAATACTAAAATTAACTAGTTACTGTGGTAGAATGGAATACCACTGCTAGAAATAGGCTTGTACAAACCTTTTTTTAATCTGTGGTGTACACGCCACAGAATATTTCAGTAGTCGTGCTGGTATAAAAGCACGCTAAACTACGTCCTGCTTTTTCAACCTGCCCATGAGGAAACTATTACAAGTTCTGCATTATTACAGCTTAGCAAAATACAAGTTACTGTGGGATAACATAAAGTTGTCCTACAGCCTGTGCCATGCTGGTTACAATATTTCATTCAGTAAGGAATGGATAGGTACTAAAAATAAAATTTCTCCAAACAGTTATTCTAACTAAAGACTGTAAAAACATTTCACATGTAATGTAAATGCAAAATGTTTGTGACAATGTTCAGTAGTGAAACTACTAACTTCTATAATTTAAATTGTACCTTGGAGTCAAAGTAAACAAGATATGCAAGAATAAGAAAAAGCCCACAGCCTTATAAAAATGTACACCACAGTTAAGTTTAAAAACATGTAAAGCTAGTTAGTACTCAGTGTGCAGGACCCTCTCTCAGTCTGTTTTCAAGTGAGTCTTCGTTTCGATAACAAAAACAAAACACGTCCAGAAGCGTGCATGCTTTATATAACCAAAACCTTTCCTTAAGTAATTATTTCAGAACACTTATGATGATGAATACCACATTTTACACGTTCTTCCCTTCTCACTGTGAAGTACAACCAACAAACTGGCACCAAACTCTCTCGTTTACTCATGACCTACTCTTTTACCTGCCCTCAACTAGTTACTGCAGAAATCTTTGTCAAGTGCTTCAAATATTATCTGGTTTTCACTAGTAGTCTCCAAGTAGGTCCATGGTTTCCCGAATCATTGTGTAACTTCTGATATTGGTACCCTTCTCCGCAATGAACTGCTCAATAGTTCCATGCCTCTTGATCAGTAGGACATCATAAAAAAATTTATTGCCTCAGGTACAACTGATCGCTGCTGTCAATAAAACCTGTTTTGAACACAAGCCACTTGTGAAAAGGCCCTTCACTTCAGTTATTAAAAAAGTCACAACTTTCTTCTTTCAATCAGAACAAATCCAACCACTTTTAACTGCCTGGACAACTGCTTACTGAAGAAAGGCAATAACAGCCCACTTGAAGCAAATAAAAATAAAAAAAATCAGAAAAAAAGAAAAAAAGTTTAATGTTTGAGTTGAACATTTAAAAAAAAAAATCATTTGGTTTCTATTGATTTTTAAAACCAGATTACTGGAGAAAATATTGATCTCTCATCAGTCTGTCTGGTTCTCATTCATTGATTCTTCCCCTTACAAGTGACACCTCTGTGTGTACCTCAGAGTATTTTCACAGTTTAGATTCTTGGCTATTCCTTAAAATAGCAAGTAACATAGGTTTTGATTTTAACAATTTTATATTTTTATATATATATTTTATGCTTTATTGGATACAGAGTTGTGACAGAATTCAGCTTGGTGAAAAATCCGTATTTTTATGGATCTAACTTTCCATGAGTACATGTATTGCTATAGTCTGCTTAAAGGCTACCAGCAAAGTAGTACTTTCCTAGCACAAGTATAGAATCTTAATTAAAATATGCTATACACATTGAGGTCTACTGTACTTCTACCACTACCCTGAAAACAAAGTGACAAATTATTTGGTATCCAGTCTGTAATGAATCCAGATTTTTGTTTGAGAGACTTCTACCTTGTGTTCTTACTACTGCTCACTTCCCTACATATTCCAGTGCCTTCAGACACTCGCATGTATCCCATCCTGCCAGCAGCATCCCAAAGGCCCACCCTGCTCTCAAGACACTAACAGATCTCTGCCTACCTGCTCATTCCTCCCTGCCCTTGGCTTCCCCCTGTATCCCTGATGTCCTTTTCTTGAGCGCTGCCAGCTCTCTCTGTGTCTCCTCAGTTGTCCTGTCAGCAGGGCATAAAGCACCACGTCTATGGCTCATCCTGGGCGACAGGAATACTAATTGATTAACCAGTGCTCATGTCTTCAGTGGGCACCGTCTACTGCCAAGCAAAACAGCTGAATTTTCCCCCTGCCTTTGCATTCACAGGAACACTAATTTCAATCTCTTCCACTCTGTCACATAGCCACTGATTTTGATTAAAGCAGCAGACACCTAATTATCTTTGAAAACTGGTAACTGAGATTCACTGTGGTTGGCCAAAAGGGTAAAAGGTTATTATCGATGTGCGTTTGGCAGCAAGGTGAGAAAGGGATACCAACTGTGATTTGATAAGCCTAGTTTCCTTTTGAGATTAGGCCGAACAGAAAAACGTACTGTCTTAGCACAAAAGTGTACCGAACAGGCCTAAAAGCATGATGATTAGTAGAATTCAGGGCCAGAAGGTACCTTAGACATTCACTGCTTGAAAACTGTTATACTAGTGCCTACTGTTAGGAAGTAATCATAGAATGGTCTGGGTTGGAAGGGACCCTAAAGATCATCTAGTTCCAAGCCCCCTGCCGTGGGCAGGGACACCTCCCACTAGACCAGGTAATCTCAGGTACAAACAAGAAAAAAGGCCTACGGAAAAATCTCAGCTTTCCCAAACTCAACAGAGTTAGTAAAAAAGCTATTTCCATTTTATCTGGACTGATGTGGCTTGCCTGATCGCCATCTACCAGGGACATCAGGTTAATCTTGACTCTGCAAAACAGCATACAAAAGATCTTGTGAAAACTAGTATATTAGATTGCAGAAGAAGCAATCATAGCATCCACCAGTAGTTATGGGCAGCACATGGCAACCCAACGGAGAGAGAACAGAGCTTCACAGCTTGCCCGTAAGTCATTATAAGCATCAATAGTTCCCACATTTGACACAATCTGAAAACTGCAGGTTGAGTGAGACAAAAAGGCTATATTCAGGACACCTGCAATCTAGAGCCGCAAGACCCTAATTCCCTATACAATCTGTGGGGAGAAACAGGTGCAGCAACCAAGTTAGGCAGCCACAGTGGACAACTTTCCCTATGCCTGCAGTTTTAGGTCTTCAAACTAGTTTGATGTCTCAAGCTTCACCAAAAAACCTTTTCCTTAAGAAAAAAGTTAGTATAGAGGCAACTTAGCTCCGAATGCAGCATCTAAGCTACAACTAAATTGCTATGGGTTCCCTACTTGCATAATCTTTATGGGAATATGCTCTTGTAACTACACTGTAGACACAATCTTGTATGTTGACAACTACAATTAATCAGATTGCAGAATTTAGCCTAATAATGCGTTGATGTCACAGTAATCAGAATATTCTCTTTACTGACTAGCCCCAACACTCAGATCCTCTCTCAGATAACAGTAATCAACAGTAATTTTTTCTCTGAAACAACCAACTCTTTTTTTGCAGAAGCAAAGAGGTACAAAATTATGTGAAAGAAATCAACACAACAGTACAAAGAGAGTGGGTCTGTGGAACTGCTGTAAGGGAAATTGTTTAACAACATGACTAACTTCCCTCCTTCCTTCCTAAGGAGCAGCAATTTTATTGACTCATTTCCCTCCTTCCTCTTTCTTCTCTACCTGAAGACCTAAAAGCTTCTTACTTCAGAATAACCATTATGTTTATATTCATTGTTTACATTTGGCTACTCCCAGCCTTTTTATGATTCAGATTGAAAAACAAGCTACAGTAAACAAAAAGTTGCATCCTCTCAAAGAGATGGGGATTTTGAAAACAAATGTTACAGAAGAAATCAAAGCTGCATGTTGGACATTTCTGTGGATATTTACACTTGGCTTTGAAAGAGGTGAAAACTTAGTAGACGGGAAACTTCCACACTGATCTGTGCCCAATGTCCAGGCTGAAGTGATCATACTAATCTGGTTAAGTGAAGGAGACGGAAGCAGAGGTTAAGTGCCCTTAAAACAATTAGCAATGCAGATCTTCCAATCTTCAATTAGATGCTATTCACGCTCAAAGAACAAACGAATTAAGTCCATATGTTTCCACACCATTTGGTGACAGAAGACAGCGCAAAGTTCAGATTACTTGGAGACAGAAGGAAGGAAGGAGGTTAGGATGGAAGGTAGGAACAGCCAAAGTATGAAGATAGGAAGTTCACTGAAGAAAAACCCTAAACCCCCAGCCTTTCAGCTGCACAGCAACTGTTCCTCAAATTTCTAGTTTTTCCACTTTCATTTAGTATGTAAGTCTGTGTTTAAAGAAATCAGTGACATTATCAATATGGTACATGTTCCTATCAGTTTGGTAAGCAAATACCTATCAACTGTTACTGGATCCTAATAAAATACTCTGCTTACATGTTTATTTGGATGGATTCCTCAACTTTCAGGTCTGAATTTTGTTAACTCTTAGTACGAAATTATAAAGACAGCATTATTTTTTATTTATATTGTTGACATCATAGTAGCACCAATTTACTTTGTCTCAAGACTGCATTGCACCCTAGACACCACAGAGCACAAAAATCTATCCTCCCCACAAAATCTAGATGAACTAAAGACTAAAGACTTTTAAAAGTAGTAATTCTAAGCTGCAGGATCTAAAAGTCTGTGTATGTGAGTATGCTCCTGAGCACAAACACAAAACCATCATGTGACCTTGTTATACTATGCAGTGTTAAACACGGGAACAGGAGGTCAAATAATTTGTGAGAAATTATATTCTAATTGTAATAATTACATTAATATTTCCACTAATCCTTTTCAATCTAGGATTCGGTAATTCAAGGAACAGTCTATAAATTAACAAATTACCGAATTTATGCTTAGAAAATAGAACAAAATAAAAGCACTGCTATTTCCAAGCGCATTAAGATAATTTATATTTCAAATACTTCAAACAAACGGATCCTTTAATTTGTAAAGGCAGAAGTCAGGCTCTACTGTAATCTTTAAAAAAACCCATCATTAAATCAGAGTTCATGATTTTTCAGTTAAAATGTGTGTAGGAAGCAATCATGCATTCTAAGTACTTGTTTGCTAAGTTGTTATCCATCTAACATTTTCCTTAGAAAAAATCCACCAGTGATGTATTACTGTTATGCAGCAGGAACTTGTTTTCCCCCAGGAAACGATTAAAACCAAAAATTTTACAGCAGCATAAAGTGAGCAGTTGAACTGTCCTAGAAGCACTGTATGCTGAATATGGAATTCTATAATGAAGGCTAAGATGAACATTGCATACTGTATTCTCAGTATGAATGTGGTATTTTCTCATGCAGTAGAAAAACAGACTCTCAGGGGGTTTTTATGTCTATAAATAAACATACAGAAAAAATATCTGCCTTTGTACATCTGCGATCCTTACCCTCAGACTACCTGAGCATTCCTTCAAAATGCAAAACTTTTCATAAGATTGAAATAAAAATGCGTGATCAATAACGGCATCTTTTTTCTAAAACCTTCACGCCTTAAAAAATTAGTAGTAATGAACTCAAGTTTTCAACGAAATCTGACATACTGTACCTGTAAATGTTTTACAATATTCACAACTTCTCTAGTTGAATAGGGATAGTTAATAATTCCTTGGTCAGCTAAGTCCCTGAGTTCTCCAAAAGCAGACACCAGTTTCTGAAGAATTGGCTCTGGAACATCAGGACCATATTGTCTAAGCATAGCCAATTCGGACTCTGGTTTGGGATTATCAACAGCATGGCAACTAAAAATGTCCCCTAAAAAGAAAAAAAGCATACAGTTAAGTAACTTATAAAAAGATAGCATCACAACAGCCCCTTTAATTCTCATACAGCACCTTAAATGGAAAAGCAATGGCTCAAGAGGATGCAGGGTACCTGCTTGTTAAAACAAGACAAAAGCTGCTCTGAAAAATGTGAAGGATGAACTTGCTATGAAGAACATCAAGGTTCCTGGCGACACGGAAATCTCTCCTGTCATTTTAATGAAGGTGATCACAAGGGAGAAATTAACTTCAAGAAGAGACACAAGTCAAATGAATCCAGAACAAACAGAAAAGAAAAAAGGTTTAAAGAAAGAACAACTGGTTAAATGGAATCAACTTGTGAACACCTTCAAAACACCACAGGATGCAGGGTAATCTTGATATGCAGGAATGCCCTAATGCAAACCCAAGTGAGAGTTCCAGGGGAAATCCTGGATTTATCTTTTCTCTCCGCTTGTTTTGAAGTATGGTAAGAAATTTGGCAAGAGAGTCTTTTCCATGTATTTGCATTATATTAGTCCCAATCATATAATCTATAAAATTGAGTTTATTCGTAAAGAGTCCTTTAACAGTCGTACAAAACTTTGCAGAAGCATGATTAGATCCTGCTGAAAAAGAACTTGGATTAAAAGCAGAAGAGCCCCTCCGCTTGAAAAACAAAATCAACGAAGAACTCCAAAACCTCAACCAAGCCTCTGCGGTGCGGGCCAAAAGCAATAATGCTGGGATGATCAATTTTGTTTAAAGGGTCCATGTAAGGAGGGAAATTGGGCCAAGAAAAAGAAATCGGCTATATTGAAAACATCTTGGGGCAACATAGCTGGGTGGAATTCAGAGCCAACGAGTCTCTGACACAGAATGTCCATTCACTGGGAACTACATCTGATAAACCAAAAGCTACCGTGCAATATGGAATTAGGTTTTGCACCTGCTTTTATGAGGAGGTTATTATTTTTTTGCAGAATAAGCATTACAGCCAAAGCTAACGGATAAAAACAGAGAAATTAAGGTGCCTGCATATAAATGGCTAAACTAACATAAATAGCACAGTCAGTGGAGTCTGGAGGGATATTCAGTTCGTAGCCCTGGTGCAACACTGCCAAAGCCTTGCCAGACGCCCACTTAGACTGACGCTGGACTATACAGGCCAATGAATTCTTCATCACTTGCCCTTACGCAATGGAAATTCTCGTGATGAAGCTGCAGGGAATCTTTGCTGATCCACAGGATTTTTAGGACCTACCAGGAGCTTTCTGAAATGAGGTTGCTGTTGATGTGAAAAACTTTGATGTGAAACTTGGACAGCCTTACCTGAATCTAGGATGAATTCAATATCTTGTCAAATATATATATTTTAATAAGGCCTAACACACACGGCCATGGGCAAGGAGAGGCTAATGAGGATTAAGAAGCAGGTAGTACGGTGCTAACACCAAAAAAAGACAGTAGCCTCCACTGCTGAGAGGAGAGAAAAGAACCATCCATCAAGCTCCCATCTTTTGAACTGAAGAGGACAGCACCTGGCCCGTGGCTTGTTTGATACAGGGAAAAAAAGCGGTGAGCGGTTGTATCAACCATTGATGTCAGGTATCAAGCTACTTAAAGCTCATGTTTTTGCTATATTTGTATACAACATACACTCATAAACAAAGATTTCTTGTAACCTTGTCTGTCTGTTGTGCTTTTCCAACTCCCGTAAAACAAATTAGTTGTAACACAGATAATCACATATAGCTGTTCACTTCAGGGCAAGTTCATGCACTTCTATTAAAATATATAAATTTACACCTTAGTCTTCAAGCTGAATCTTACCCTGAGTGTCTTATGTGAAACAAAGTATCAATGTGCATAAGGACCCCTTCTCCACATGAAATCTAATGAATAAAGACAGTCATTCTATTAAACGATTCTATTAAAGATCACCATTTAACATGAATCGCTTACCTAATGTGCCAAAAAAGTCATTACCCAAGAAAGGAAATCCAGGTCTATTTGCTAGAACTATCATTCTAAAATCAGGATGAATAACTATGACATTTTCTCTCCCCTCTACATGGGCTTGATCTGGAAAAGAAATAAAATTTATTAACTGCATATTTAAGCTTTGCATTATAAATGAATTAAACAAACATAATTAGATTAGAAGAATTCTTAGAATTCAAAGAATTCTTCTAATCTAATTATGTTCTTCTTAGAATTAGAAGAACAGTTACAAAAAAAGGCTGAATGGCCTCTTAGCATGCCATTCAACTATGAGTGTTCTAGGTTTCATTTTAAAGTTTCATGATTTGTTTCATGAAAATTTAACCCAAGTGTTTCATTTAAAACAACAAAAACGCATCCAGTGTTCTTGGGGTGGGGACTAGCTGTCCTGTTTACATTTCATTTCACCAAAATGCTGAGGCCAATGATGAATAAAGTTTCTTTTTATATAGGTCTGACATTATCTGATCTGGGAATACAGGACTGAAATTCCTCCTGGATATTACAAAAATATGTGAGAAGCCAGAGACACATGATTTCATACATGTGAAGTATCCGTTTCTCCAAAATGAGTCAAACCGGTCCCACTTGTTCCTTTACTGCATGTTTCCAGGGGCACAGGGAGTTTAGGAATCCTTTTACCTCCTCTAAAAAACTAAAGTAATAATTGAGACTGGCTAGCAATATATTTTAAAAAATGCCCACCTACAGTTTATAATGACAAGCAAAAATCAAGCGTTGTGCTACACAAGTGCTGAATGATTGCTCCATTCATACTTAAACATTGTTCCCAACATTGTTAAAAACAAACTCATTACAGCGCCTACTAACACCAAGAGGGCATTTCAAACATGGCCTTTCTTTGAAAAATAATGAAAAATATTTAGTTCCTGTAATTCCCATGAATTAAACTCCAGTAAATTACAAAACACTTTCATCCTGCAGGATATATTTAAATAATATAAGCACATGCAACATTTGATTAGATGAAAGCCTTAACAATTCAACTTTATATATACTCATATCTTCAATCCTAGATTTGATCAAATTATACACCAACTGTCCAGATGGGCATAACCAAGATCATAATTTGGTCAACTAGACCTTTACTTCTTATGGTGAATTAGATGCAGAGGGGTCAACTTACAGTTTGTTTGGCAGTTTGTGGGGGGGGGTTGTGTTTTTTTTTTTTTAATTTTCAGCAAAATTCATGAGAATGGTAATTAAGAAAACCTTTGTGGCTATTGCAAAAGCAGTAAAGAAAATGACAGTAAATTCTTTAATTGTTAACCCATTAGCATCACATACTTTTTCCACTTGGACTCTTTTGGGTCTCTACTTAGTAACTCAACATGTTACATTTTACTCTAAATGATCAAAAAGCTTTCCATCTACTTACTGGCAACAATTCGCCTTCCATCTGACAAAACCATTTCCCCACTTTCTACTAAAGTTTTTAAGACACAGGTAACATTCGTTGGTGCTTTGTCTGCCTCGTCAATTACCAATATATGTCCGAACTTCACTGCTTTTACCTGCAAAAGAATCAAAACATCAGAACTCCCCAAAAATTACTGCAAGAAACTGCATTACTGATTTCTCAGCCAGTAGTAGTGACATCTTGCTGGCAGTAAGACAAGAAAGGGACTCGGTGCACGGATACGCCACAAACGAACTGCAGCAGAAAGAGGAAGGAGGTGAGACAAGAAAGGTGGGTGTTTCTCTTTCTTCAGGATGGGGATGGAAAGGGCTGTGGGTAGGGAGGGAGGTGAGGAGCCTGACTGAGAATGGAGTGCTGACAGAGAAGTGCAAAAGCAGTCTGCGTC